>NC_091126.1:87995757-88723257 GCF_040183065.1 Periplaneta americana | reverse complement strand
CCCTTGAGATTTGTGTTATCAAATTTTGTTTGTTGAAGTCTAAGTATGTAGATTTAATAAATCTTTTCACAGAGCAATACGTAGATTTAGTAACAGGTCTGTAAGTAGCAGTGCTGCCCTTCTTTGCTAAAGCATCAGCATTCTCGTTTCCCAGGATTCCACAATGGGATGGTATTCACTGGAATACAATTCTTTTATTGAGTGATATTAATTGAGAGAGCATTTTAGTTATTTCCGCTGTTTGAAATGAAAGTATGTATTTAGAGACTATTGATAGAATAGCTGCTTTGGAGTCTGACAATATAACTGCATTCTTAAATTTATTGATGTGGCATAGAAGATTCCTGAGACTTTCACTTATTACAATGATTTCTCCGTCAAAACTTGTTGTTCCATATCCAAGAGATCTATAAAGTGAGAAGAGACAAAATATTGTACCATATTTACTCTCTTCTTAGCAGATGTTATACAAGCATTCCATTATAAAAAATTTAGTTGCTTCTGTACCATTAAAGTAGTCCCGCCCAGAAATCCGATTGGGGGACTATTTTGCTGCATAGAATTGGAATATATCAGTCTCCTAACTGTCCACTGTGCTACTCAAACCAAGAAATGGATTCGGAACACCTCAAAATCTGTGCTTCAGTGGCTGACCATGACAATAATTTTGAAAAATACTGGAGTGCAAGAGGTCAAATGACTTTATTGTCAAATGTCTGGCATTAGAAAACATCAACATATTTACTCTGGTCATGATAATATCTTTGAAAAATATTGGAGTGCAAGAGGTCAAATGACTTTATTGTCAAACGCCTGACATTAGAAAACAACAACATATTTACTCTCTAAAAATTCTAAATAATGCACCCAAATCTCACCAGTTGCAGAAGCTGCAGATTCGTATCGCTGCCACTGGACTCCCTCCTATGCCCTATAGGTGACACAACTGAAATGCTCATTGTACTAGTAATTATTATTTGTATTTATATTACTATGTAATGTTAACTTAGGGTCTTAAAGATCGTTAGATTTATCATTGCCCTATATATTGCAAAAATTATATTGCTCATAATGTAGAAGTCAAGTACTCTACTTTTTTTTTTTCAGATGAATGAATGAATTCCCCTTATTTTCCTTCAATTAACTGAAGAAATCAACACATTAAACGAAATGAGATAACAATGATAATAATAATAATAATAATAATAATAATAATAATAATAATAACAATTCATTCTAGTACCGAGGTCATGGAAAGCATGGGGCTCTACCTCCATGCCCCCCAAATGCCTTCTTGGCATGTTACGGGGATACCTTTACCTTTTACCTTTAATAATAATAATAATAATGATAATAATAATAATAATAATAATAATAATAATAATAATAATAATAATGAATGAAGTCCATTACCATACACTTGTCAACAAAATTAAACACAATTTTGTTAAAAGATAAAGACAATGAATGAATCACTCAATGAAAGAGAATACAGGTTCAAATTGATGCCACAGTGAAGTGCAATGAATGAAGCAATTATGTTAGGTGGTGTAAAAGGTTAATGTAAGTAGGCTGGTGATGAAGTGGGTCGTAGTTCTTGAGTGGGATACCAAGCATCCCTTGATGGAATGGCCCCTCTTAGTAAGTTACATCTGAAGTCACTGTTATACTGATTACTGCGAAAATGGCTTGCACATATATAGGCCCTTCTGTAAGAATGAGGATTTTCTGCCACAGCTGCCCACATGTGGTACCTGTTACAATCAAAATTCTATTATTATCTTAAAAAAAATACACAAACCAGGGTTGGTATTAATTTAAATTAATGATTTAATCAAGATGTAAATAAAATAATTTTCATTTTATTTACATCAAATAATTGCTACTATTTAAATCACAGATTAAAATTATATGCACCTAACATGATTAAGATGAGAAATTAACTTCCTGAAAAAAAAAAACCTTTTTACATATGACTGTTCTGCTGCTTCTTAAAACTATTAGCAATATATATGAGTAGCACACTTGCATCTCTGCAATGAACAAAATATTTTCTATGGTGAAATATATTTTTCTTCCTATGAATTCATATAAAATTTCACAACAGAAAAATCTTTGTTTATTACAGACATATAATTCTAGCATTTTCTGAAGAAATGGACAGGTTTTGAAAGTTTGCTTCTCATATGTCTTTTCCCAACTCCTAATTAAGGAGCAACAGAACACATGGTACAGGTAGTCAAGTAGAGCCTACTTTCGGAATCACCACCTAATTAAAGCACAGTATGATGCTGAGGATTGAAATGAATAGTTGTAGCTCATAACAATATTCGAAGTAAAAGTTGCACAATGCCAAATGGACTACGTATTTATTCTGAAAACACACAATGCTAAGCTCTTCTGATAAATTTATTTGTAAATATTAATCTCCCTAAATAGTTGAATTCTTTTCTAATGAATAACAAACTGAGCATAATATCTTGCCTAAGTCTAAGCTAATTATTATTATCATTAAGTGCAGGTTATTAGTGCTGTAACTCTTCATGTATTAATAATGAGGCCTATGTGTAAACATAGTAAATTATTTTTCATTATTAATTACTTAAAATAACACATTAACAAAATTCACAATTATGTAGGAACTAATGCACAAATTAAGTTTAAATGAATTACAAAAGAAGGCAAAAACTCATTTTAATAAACAAATACGAATTTGACAAATAATTCTCACTTAAATTTAAAGTTTACCAACCCTGACTATTTACTGATGATATATAAGGATATCTTTGCATTGAGCTTATGCCAATGCCATTGCTTACCTTTTAAGCTGTGCTGCATTACTTGGCGCAGGAAACAGGAATAACCAGGTCTCCTCATTACTATCCGATTTCTGACAGTACACTGCAGCACATTCACAGTGTAAAACTCCTCCATTTGTCTTTCTATTAACTGAAACAAACCAGCAGTAGCCTAGTATCATATAATGCATTAATAACACTACATTTCATAGAACAATTGAAGGATTGCAGTATAATCAACGTTTGTGAAATATTCCTGGAAGAATTCTATCCACGAGTCTATAAAAATAATATCTCCGGCAATTTAACTCTTTTTATTTTATCAAAATTATTCCAGTAAAGGTACTACTGTTAACTGTAAAGTCAAATTTCTAAAATATATCTTTTCGGGAACAACACTTCTTCACTATTGCGTTACCAAGCTAAGGTACCCCGCCATCCTTTGGTAACGCAACTGTAAAGAATTACACCGGGAACAACATATTTAGTCATATCAGATTCTGTCCCACGAATTTTAAGATGTCTGACCAACTTAACTTAGCTATATACAAAAATAAGTTGTTCGTTCATACCCATAGTGTATATTAACTCTGTTAGCTTACCTTTAAAGCTCTTGGCGTAATTGCAGTTAGGCCTAATACACTCTTGTAATTCAACACAGAAGTCAGTTCATCATGTGGTAGTGATAGAAGGAAGGTAATCGCGTTCTGAAGTTTATCCCTGAAAACAATTACAGATCTCAGTTTAATAAACGTTTAAGATATGATGGAAGAATTCAGTTTAAATTAGAAAACATGACGGTGCAGTTAAGCTGCATCTACACGGTTCAGTTTTTCATGCTCGTACGCACGCAGTCTGGGAAGAATACTGAAAGAATCAAGTTTAAAGCGCATGTTGAATTAAGATACATTAAGATTTCCTATCTACAAGGTACGCCATATTAATATTAAAATACCAAAATACCATGTGATGGAGTGTAAAAACCGATTATAGTTTCACTGACCAAGTTCTGCAGCAGCGAAAGCTAAAATAATATATTATCCTGCACATTGTGTGCACTTCCGTTATTATTAAATACCAATCTTGCAGGCATTGCTTGAATGTGTGAAGTTGAAAGAATAGTTGAACCGTGTAGATGTAATCTCAAACATATTTATTTCTTACCTTTAACGTTGCGAATTATTTCTTGTTGCAGGAAAGCACCAGTAACTTCTCAATTAACTCGATCTGTTCAAATTTCTTCCTTAAGCAGCCATGTTCGTCCATTCCATAATTTATACAAGATTTTAACAGAATAGGAATGCCAACATCCAACAATTGATCAACTGAACAAATTAGGTTAATAGGTCATACACAGTACACTAATATGGCTACTTTGTCCTCGAATGAAAATGCAAATTAGCTATATAGTAATAGTAATAATAATCCGTATATTATAAAACTGACACATTCTGTAAATAATGGATATTAATAATATCTGTTTAAAACTGTCATATTGGCAAAACTTAAAACCAAAGAACTTTCGAAACCAAAGAGTTTTGTACTGCTAATTTTACAAACTCTGTGAACGAAATACAGCCAGCGCTGTCCTGACCACATGCGGCAAACTATGGAACATCTATGAGCATCCAACATCTATCATTTGAGTTAAACCCCCCTGGATAGAAACCTCCTCTAACCGAGTTTTTATTTACCTGAAGACGAAGGTAGAGCCAATCTACGAAACGTTACGAACTGAACTTATTTTTCATTACTAGAAATCGAAAAATTCACCATTGCTATTTCCGTCATTTAAGTGAATAATGATAATAATAATAATAATAATATAATATAATATAATATAATAATAATTATCTTTCCTGCGTTTTCCCATTACAGCGATTTACCGTCTTACTCACCGGGCACAGTTTGCCGTGTGCGATACCCGCCTGAAAGATGGCAAGCCTACTCCGGGGAAATAATAGGATGACACATGTAAAGTGATGTTGAAGTGGTAATTAAGAAGTCCGGTTGTACTCTTGAAATCGGTACTATTCCAGCATTCGTTTGGGGGGGGGGGACTTTGAAAACGACGAACTCGAAAGGGAATGTGAAAAATTTAGGCTTATCTAACATTTAAATTAAACGATATTGATTTTCGGGAAGAAAAATCAGTTGCATTATTATTATTATTATTATTATTATTATTATTATTATTATTATTATTATTATTATTATTATTATTATTATGTAATGTTATGTATGTATGACACGTCAGCAGATAAATTTGTTTTCTTTATTTATGTTTTATGACGGTTGATTTGTTTTGTTTTAAGCATTATGAAAGTAATTACAACGATAGTAATAATAATAATAATAATAATAATAATAAAAATAATAATAATAATAATAATTTCATCAAATCTGTTCGTTTCTAAATTCAGAGATCATATTTTCCTTTAAGATATATCATTTATTATATTTTTAAAATATGAATAATATACTGTTTTTTAAATTGACCATGTAATTATTCTTCATTGCTGAAGCACTTCACGAATTACACTGATCGAAGTATCACAAAAGGAAAATACTGCTACACATTTCAGTCATTCTTAGTGTTCTGTCCAAGGGCAGGTCTTTCACTGTAAACCCAGCATTTCCCAGTCTTTCCCATTTTCTGCCTTCTTCTTTGTCTCCTCATATGATCCATATGCAACACACACACGTTGTAGGCTATATTAAAATTATTACATTGTGTGTCGAATATCGGATTGCGGGCCGTTTGGTGAGACATTCGCTAGATAGAACTGTAGAGATCCAGCCATATTGGAGGCAAGCGACTTCATTTCCCTAGTCTATTCTGTCTCTTACGAAATAAACTTCCCGCGAAATGACGTGGTTAAGAAAAACGTAGGGATTCTATCGCCTTATCCCCATGCACCTGCATGTGGGTAGGGAGAGAAGCAGACGAGCAGTAGCGTCAGCGCGCATCTCTCGGGCTCTGTTAAACTGTTGTGTGTGGGGTATCAATTATTCAGCCTCGAGGTGCAGGAACGCATCGGTCGCGCCTGCTAATATCACAGACTCTGTGAGTCCCTCGCTGCAGCTTGCCCGCGCAGTTAGGGGAGTTGGCGTCCCTGTCCTGAGCCCACCCCAGGGACATCTCCCCGGCATAGCACCACGTCACGGCCGTAGTCCATCGCTCCGATCCCGATTTGTAGAATCCGAAGACACGTGACTTAGTACAAGTGTATAGCAGACGTGGTGAACGTGTCTGCATCTGGTCCCCTCCTGTTTTCCGACTCGTCTACTTTTCTCCGCAGAAGGAGAGACTGAACTTCGGATTGTAGAACTTATTTCCGTAATGTGCCTTCCTTACCTGAAATATTCACTCTAGAGCAATGCGGACTTTTCCCAGGCGATTTACCCACTCATATCCACCCAGAAAACAAACTAACAGCCAACCGTCTGATGAATCATTAATTAATATAAGTTGTTCGACAGAAGAAGGATGTCCTCGAACAGTCAAATACTGGACTGATGTTCTCACCAAATTCTGAACGCTGTAAAAGGAGAAGAGAGAGAAATGCATTCATTGACTCTCGAATAGAAGATGGAGTTTTTTTTTTTTTTTTTTTTTTTTTTTTTTTTTTTTTTTTTTTGCAAATGCGTATATGCAAACTTAATACAGTGTTTCTTGCTAGAGTAATCCCTATTCGGTTAAAATGTTAAAGTTCATACTGAGATATAACTGTTTACACACAAATACTAATTGTAAGTTCACCCTTTGTTTTATAGTACATCTCCAGTGCTAATAATCAGTCTCATTCATAAAGTAAGGGAAAAACATATTCTTTTTCATTCCATCTTAAACATTTCAAAATTATATTTGTACTATAGTTTGTTGGAAACAAATACGAATAATACAGGTGAGATCAGTGAGATCAGCTAACCGGTAATCATTCGATAGTTGAATGCAAGCTTAAATCCTCCAGTTATGGAGCCATAGTAGCCAACAACAGCAGAATGTGCAACATGAGAAGATTGTTGTTATTGTTATTCCTTTTATTATTATTATTATTATTATTACTATTATTATTATTATTATTATTATTATTATTATTATGATAAGGAGGAGGCATAACATGGCGGCGACGAGATTGACTGAAGACAATACTGAGATTTGACACCTTGCTTTCGGTGTTAGGGATTGCTAATTCTCAATTGGGTTTTCACGGCTTCCGTCATTCTTTACAACTTGCCATGACTATTTCTGACACCTTCATATTCACACTTCATTATTATATAATACTGACTGTCGCATTAGTTATACGGGATTGATAAACTGTCGTTAAATTTGATTCTCAGGACTACATTGACTTTTTCTCTTTACTTTCATGCATGACTGTTGACTGACACAATTAAATAACAGTTCTTAAGCATGTGCTTTTTGTATGTCACAAGGTCTGTTATGTCGTCAATTGTATTAGTACATACAGGTATATCAGTGTCCAGAAGAAAATATTGTAGAAGTTGTTTCTTGGTAAAATCATATAAATCAGTGCTCTGGAATCAGCGCTTTCAACTTTAAAGACAAGGTTACATTAAACAATGAATTATGAATTATTGAAATATATTGCGTTTAATTCAAGTTGGGTTACCTGTAATATAATTGTTACTTATTGTTGGGAAACAGTAAAAATAAACTACTTCATTATTTGTTAAAGTATCATGGTGGTTCCAGAACGTTTTAAATGAATATAAAATCCGTCAAACTGTTTGGAACAAGGATGTTCAGATTTGTTCACGAATTTCTGGCCTTCCTCATCTCGTTTGTCAGTTCTCTTTCACGTCTTGGGTCTCTCCTGTATACTGCGTAGAAAGTTACACATTGAAGAGTTCTTTATAGTACTTTCCTTCAGTGCTC
The DNA here is from genome assembly GCF_040183065.1 of Periplaneta americana. Lineage (NCBI taxonomy): Eukaryota > Metazoa > Arthropoda > Insecta > Blattodea > Blattidae > Periplaneta > Periplaneta americana. Next base: position 88,715,553 of record NC_091126.1, on the reverse strand, counting down.
CTTATGTCACTTCAGTTTATTTTGCCTTATTTCATTGTAGGTCTATACATACTCTTTCTCTCCTGTACTAGATTTACTATTAATGATATTCTGCCTGGTTGTACTTAGCAACATTCTTAGGCCTTGTATAATGTTAATGAAGATTTTAGAAAAGTAGCGCCAATGACCATATCCCGTTAACTACTGTATATTCTGGAAAGAGAACTATCCATACACTGCTTGCGGAAAATCCTTCAATTTGTTCTGAAAAGGAAACTTTCAGTGAGTTCATATCGAAACTTATCTTGGAATTTCGCTGACAGAATATACACCTTATAGAAGACCCATACTCCAAAAATTATCTGCGATTTTAAACTCTAAGTTCTCATATCAAGATAGGAATCCCTATTAAAACACAAGGGGGGGGGGAGCATGGAGATTCATCGCTGGATTTGTGCGCCCCTGTAAAGCCGCTCGGCAGTGTCACAACACGACCCCTCTGCTCACTATTGCTATGTGGGGTGCCCAATTGCTGCTCTATGGCTGCTTTATCAGGCGACATTGCAGCTTCTATCTCAGGACCTCGCAGTGATTTTTTGTGTGGCGTTCTTACAGACTTCTTTCTGTCAGCGAAATTTGAAGACAGGTTTCGCTATCAGCTCACTGTCAGTGAAATATCGGGAGCTATCTATAAGAAAGAAATATGAACCTTGTGGTGTTCTTAAAAATTATTGTAACTTCACATCCTGCAGATTTAAAATAAATATTGAATCTTCACCTCATTGTCGTGTATTTTCCTTTTCTAGCATCTCTGTTTTTCCAGTTTCATATTTTGTGTCCCCCCCGGTCTGCTTTGGGTAGATAACTTCGCAAAAATATGTATTGCCAAGGCCCACATTAAGCTCTGTTCAAGCAGAGTTATTAAAACAAAGTTAATTTTTCATTTTAAGATTTCGAAAAAGTTTTGATTGCAGGGGAGGAATGGAGTCTGTGTTTCTGCATTGGTGCCAGTGAGGTTATGAGAGGGTGGTAGTAGTGGTTGTGGTGGTAGTACTAGTATTTTAACGTCACTAAGTTTCCGATACCATTCAGCTTCGCAGATGATCATTAGCGAAAATGGCAGCAGCCCTCTATCAACGAATGGTTCGTTATTTCCGTAAATACACAACGTGTCCTAACATCCTTACCTTCCTCCTGAATAAATTCATTTTAAAGATATTATCGCTCTTTAAAATCCATCGTCTTCGGCCAGATTGAGCTCCGGAACTCGGATCCGACATAATAATCACAACATAACCTAGAACGATTTCATACGAGATTGGTAAATAAATGATATTACTGAATTTATTAAAATTAAATTGTGCGCTTCGATATAATGCAAGAATTTCAACAATCGAACCGCTATTTAGAGAATTCGATGAAGTCATTTTTGGTGGTCTTAGTATATCCAAAATAACATTCCAGTTCATAATCTCTTCTGCAAACAGGAAACTCAGTTTTACTAGAGTGAAGAGGTGGAAGTCTTGTGGTGCCAGATCCGGTAAATAGGGTGGACATGCCAATACTTCAGTGCCTATCTGTATGAATCATGATGAGGTTGGAAGATGTAGATCTTTTTCGGAAAATTTTTATGTTCTGTAAATACATCAGAATAACATTTGAGTGACATTTTTATGCATATTTTTACACAACACTTTTATTATCAGAATAATGACACACCATGAGTTTATTTCTATTTGTTGTAATCCTTGCTGCTTGGTTTCGCATTTGAAATAACTTGTGCTATAACAACTGGCTGTCAGTTCATAATCCCTTCAGAAATTGCGAACAGGAAACTCAGTTTTACTAGAGTAAAGAGGTGAAAGTCTCGTGGTGCTAGATCCGGTGAATAGGGTGCGCATGCCAATATTTCAGTGTCTATTTGTTTGAATCTTGAAATCAGAGCGCGATGAGCTTGGTATGTTATCGTGGTCAGAATCCATTGTGATTTTTTCACTCTTCAGTGTTCTAGTTGACTGAATGGTAAGGTTGGACATCATACTTCCGTCATTTATAAATTAATTTGTCTATAGTAATGTCACGAGAGATCTGAGATTTATTAGGACTATTTCATGAATAAAATAAAAACATAAATAATAGTCTATGTCCCTAAAATTCTCTCACAAAATGTTAATAATTGTATATTTATGAATACTTAACCTATTCACACAGTGTGAAGTTGAAATAGATGAATATCTATTATAACAGAGATACATTTTACATATAATAAGTAACCTGATTAGTACATTAATTAAATGAAGAATTGTTGAAAACGCAGTTATCAAATCTGAATGAGAGAGTGCAATTTTCTTCTGATAGCGTATAATGAACATGAAATTAGAAGATGAAGAAATAGAAATGGAAGTAGCATTTCGCAATTTATTTCATACTTCATCGTTATATCACACACTACACCAAGAACTATGAAGTATGTAGTATGTGTGTGGAGAAATCTAGCAATGCTTATGTTTTCGCACTACAGCGAGAAATATGTAGCTACACAGTGGAGCCATCTCTGTATAGAAAATTAAAACACGAATTTTATTACGCCACACGGAAGGCAGTTTGATCAAAGACCTTGTATGTAATACTATACAAGATCTTTGGGTTTGATATGCGCTGATGTTACATAAATTTGAACATCTGACTTTCTATTAATTGTTCATTTTCATTCACGTAAAACAAATTTTATAGGCTACAAAGGTTAGGTTACCTGTGGGATCGGGACCAATGTGAACTGTGCCTTATTTCGACCGTTACTCCGTGCTACAGGAAAGTATTTTCCATAGCTCGACAAACCCATTCTCGCTATAGTGTGCTACGAGACTAAACCTGCATTTACACTGTACAGTTTTCCATGCGCGTATGATGTAATCTGGGAAGAATGTTGAAAGAATCAAGTTTAAAACGTGCGTTCAATTAATATGCATGAAAATTTCGTGTCTACATGGTGCGTAAATATATTAATTACCGGTATAATTAAATATCAATCTTGCATTCATTCCTTGAATGCGTAAACTTGAAGAAAAGTTGAACCGTGTAGATGCACCTTAATGGATTCATGCTCGTAGATTTATGGGAAAATAGTTGGCGACACTGACTAAACAAAAGAACTACTATGTGATAAATTGATAGCGATAAATCTAGCTGCAAACGTTATCGCGATTTATGACTGTGATTGGTTGGATTTCGAAATTTCATTACACTTCATTGGTCGAAAATGGAATGACGTCATGTAAACGAAATAGTAAAATTAAAACACGTATTCTTATAGGTTAGTTACTTTTAAGTGGGCTGCAGCAATTTGAAAGTTTTTTGTTGGAGTTTTGTTCTGTAGCAGAGGAAAATGTTTTCCCGGACACTACTGTAAATTGAAATGCTTCTTAGGTTATTGAAACACAGTCTATTACGAAAACTGCTTGCAAATGAGTAATTGCCTGATGATTGCGTGCATGTCGTAGAATTTATTAAGATCAGTCTCACAAGTTGCAACTGTCAGCATCGTCCAGCCACTCTTTTTAAACAGAATTATAAATATGGGATCCATATTTTTACATTCCTTATATAGTTTATTTTGCTGTATTTCGTTAGTTCTGTATACAGCGCCTATTTTCAAAGAACAAGAAACTCCTCTTTGTCAACGAAGACGAAGTATGTCGTGGTTTGAAACGCCACTTTACGTGAAGTTTTCTCATTATCCCCACTACTCATAAGTTTGTCTAACGTCTTTGAAGCTTGCTAAGTTTCGTTCTTAATAGCTATATCTGAAATTTTAAAAACCATCCAATTCATATAGTAATTCTCTTCCATTGTTGCTTCGTTTTTTAATTCTCACTGAGCACCTATCCTTCGATGATCAATATTATATTCATCTCATGCTGTAAATTGAATCTAAATCGTGAATAGTAGAATTATTTAAGGTGAAGTAACCTATATACTCTGTACTTCGTAGGGCCGTAGGCGAATAAAACGGTGACTCAATATTGTTTACGTTAACAATGAGACGTCCTTCACGAACTAAACGCCTCACACCACCCTCTCATCAGACTGACGTCTGGTGACATTTGTATCAAGTGTACACATAGTTCTGCCCACCATCTGGACGATAATTTGTTTCAGTAGAACACACTGTACCACTTCAGCAATTTAGGAGTTGCACTGTGTGAATTACAGTACTTAGAAATGTCTGAGCGTGTTTAAACATCTTCCCTGCTCTTTAATGATTTTGTAGTCAGAACTTCTCCTGTGGACAGAAGTGAATGTTTATTTGTGGCGTAAATGGTGTTGGGACAGAGGTGCTCAATGTTTTTTCCTTCCCCGAATCTACGAATGGAATTTGCACTAGCATGCTTGTAACATGTCACTTATCAATGCCAACTCATTTTTTTTTTATTTCCGTTAGTTATTGCATGAATAGAAAAATAGAAACTACTATAGCAAGGAGAAAAATTTGTTATAAGAGCAGAATTTGCAGTATCACTGAGACGATGCCATTCTTGCTTCCTTTGTCAGATTTCAGGATAACATACATTGGTTTCCTCTAAATTAAACTTCTTTTATAGAATCGGCTTTCAGTATCAGTAAAGATATCGCTATCCCCGCAGTGTTAGAATCCAGAAATCCTAGTTTCACTTTGTTTCCTCAAATTTATATTTATACAGTACTTGGATCTGTAGAATCTCTGTGCAGACTCTGTCAACAAATAGCGTTTTGAGGTAAACCAGTACAGATTTTGTTCGTATATCGCATTAGACGTTAGCTTATTCCTGCAATGTGTATATACACTTATAAAGTATTAAATTTACTTATGTGATTGTAATTAGTTTTTAGCGACGTTGTATAAACTGCTCGGTTATCTAGCCTAGAAAAAACGGTGATAGTGATACATTTTGGAGACACGAGTCACTACTCATCTTTCTTTAAATCATGTTTTCCACAGAGGAAACGGTGGCAGCCGTGAGTGCAAAATTTTTCAATTGCCTGCCCTAATCTTGTCGTTCAGAAATAATAACTAAATACCTATGTTGCTATGATAATGGTAGAATTATATATTGCTAGTCTAATACTAGGCCTATAACTAAGTAACTCTATATTAGAGTTACCTACTGCAGTGGCTTATTTCGTAGTAAGTTTAGAGATCCATTATGGTTTCTTGTTAAATAATTTACTTAGAAAAATCTCTTACACAGCATTAATGCACATTGGGATAATAGGTTAGATGCACAAAAGCTATTTCCTAATTATCTCAAAACATTAGGTTTGCTGTTATCTGCTTATAGAACTTTATTCCTGAATCGGATCTTGTGCTCAGCAATATTTAAAGCTCGATCAAACACTCTCTTGACATGTTCCTCAGTGCATCTTTGTCATTGTCCCTGAGCATCAACATACACGCCCATGTCCCAAATTGGTCAGTGTGGGTGATGCTCCTACACATTCATTGTGCGCCTCTGATTTCGTCGACGCAAGAACAGCCACAAGCAGTCTTATTATCAGAGTTTACTTGAGTGCGTGGGTAGTTCCGTCACATCTGGCCATAGGAGCTATGAAATACGATGTTACATAATTTAACGTCATAGTACTTCATATCTCAGACTCTTTGTTAAGACATGTTCCATGCCTTTCTTCAGCGTCAAGTTTCAAACATGCACAAGCAAACTTTAGTTTCGAGAGACCTACATTACTGCGCATGAGCAGTTTAGGCCTACTCCCAATCCTCTCTGCTTATATATTCTGCCAGAAAATAATTTAACCACAAAGTGATATTTATGGGACAAATTTTGTGAGTACTCCAATTTCTCCTGCTACAGTTCCAGCATTTCTACTTAATTCGTATCCATAATACTGGTGCAGTATCAACTGAAACAAATACATCTTGCCATATTCTCTAGGAGACCAATATCATGGCACCGAGGTGCCATGAGAACAAGCAACCGCGGGAATTAGGACATTTATCGAATTTGACGCTTCAGTCTTCGGATAAAGTGCCATGCAGGTAAGACCGAAACTGCGGTCTGTGTCACCTGGGCAGACATGGATTCCGCGTCTTATGTTATATAAATCTTATGCGAGGTTACAGAATGTTGACCTTTATAGAGATGTGTTTTTCAAAGGCATGGAAATAGAGTATATAAGATGTCGAATGAGCAGGTTGACCTTTATAGAGATCTGTTTTCGAAAGATATGGAAATAGATTTTAAATAAGATGTCGAGTGAACAGGCCTTTAGGGTAAACGTTGGTAATTTCGTGATAATTTCATGAAAATTAATTTAAAATGCAAATGTGTAAATATATCCTTATTCCGATTTTTTCATCTAAAAGACGATAATTTGCTGTACAAATCTGGAGACATAAAAGATTGGACACGCTCTTGAACAAGTGCAAAAACCACTTTTACAACTTAAGCTGAAAGGTTGGTTATTTCGTGATAACCTTGATAATTTTGTGATATTACATTGATAATTTCGTGAGAGGTAGAAGAATTGTGGAAAAATTCATTAAAGTCAAATGAAATTCTCATTTATTGTTACAAGACTTCAAACATAGTAATTCTATCTAATATTCATAGCAAGAAAACATAGAAGTACATATCAACACATAATAAGAATGAAATCGAAGTAATAATTGAAATTGAAAAGTGATCTTCTTTGCCCTGAAAGGGTGAACACTTTTGTTACGGACTTTACTATAGTCTATATTACTAGGGTAACTCCAAAAGTAATGCATAACATTTGTTTAAAAATTATATTTTTATCCTACAGCTTTGCTATTTTCACAGAATGTAGATACATCCTTTAGGAACAAAATGTCACTTTTCCATATAATCCCCGTCCCTTTCAACTGCCTTACATAACCTAGGAACGAGGGTCTGTAGACCAGCACGGTAAAAGTCTGGACCAATACGTCTGAGCCACTCTTTAGCAGTGTGCACAAGGGAGTCATCTTCTAACCTCGTTCCACGAATGGATTCTTCAGTGTACCAAAGAGATGGTAATCGCACGGTGCCAGTTCAGGACTGTAAGGCGGTTGTTTCAGTGTTGTCTATCCAAATTTTCTGATCTGGTCTGTGGTCTTGTGACTGACATATGGCTGTGCGTTGACGTGCAATAGCAGAACATCCTGCTTCTCCCGATGTCATCGAACATGACTCAGTCGAGCTTGAAGTTTCTTGAGAGTTGCCACATACGCGTCAGAATTAATGGTGGTTCCGTGTGGCATGATGTCCACAAGCAAGCGTCCTTCTGAATCGAAAAACACAGTAGCCATAACTTTTCCTGCCGAAGGTGCACTTTTGAATTTCTATTTCTTTGGTGAATTTGCATGATGCCACTCCATTGTCTGCCTCTGTCGACGGTCCAAAATGGTGGAGCCACGTTTCATCTTCTGTCACAATTCTTGCAAGTAAGTCATCTAGCACTTATCATTGGCACTTAGCATGATAACAAGTCAAACAGAGGCTACATAGAACCCATTGCGTCCCCCTTTTCCTTTTTGTTATCACATCTTATCTTCAGATTTCTAAAATTCGTATTGTAATACAATTTTTACAATAGTATAAAATGTAACGCTTAATGCTCAACAAAATTTCGCCTCAAACGGCTAAGATTTCTATCAGTAAAGCTAAGCCTATATAGCGACTACAGCTGTATCGAAAATTCCAAAAACATTTCCTAAAATTTCATTAAGATATAATAAATCATTGTACCAAATATAATATGTTTACCTTTAGTAATAAGCCTGTAATGTAATTACAAACATCCACAAAATTTGTACGCCTGAGAAGTCGACGCTAACTTCCTCTCTCCAAACATAAAAGCTCACTGAAGCAGCTACAATAGTCACACAAAGCGAAGCTTTATGTTTCTGGAAACCGGACAAGATATGCAATCCCTTGGCGGAAATTTGAATCTCGTAACACCATTGGTTAGGTCACGAAAGAGCAAAGAAAAAGTATCACGAAAGAACCACTGCCACGAAATTACCAATGTTTACCCTACATCGTTGCAAAACTGGTGATAACCATTGCCAATTAATATTTTGAAATTACGTTCTGTTATTTCTTTAATAAAATTGATATGATGTTGTGAATATGATAAAATAAATTAACAAAATACATACCTTTGTACTTCATGTTAATGGCGATTGTCTTCCATATACCTATTTTCTTTCAGCATATTATTATCTTTATATATGTAAATGAAGTGTTTTGTCATACAGAAAGCGATATGACTGGAAGAGGATTAATCTTTCAAACGATGTCATTTATTTAATTTTTTCTTCTAGCGTTCTCCGGTAGCGCTCTTTTTATGCGCATTCAGATAGTGTTTTTGTTTCAATATAGATGTTGACGTCACCGCAAACGAAAAGCTTGGAGTTTACAGGCTTCTGTGTTCATATTCTCGTTCACTTCTAATGCTAACGTTTACGAAAATCATTGTGAATGGTTACATTAAATAACCTGACCGCAAGCTTTGGCGTTCACGTCTACATTTCATTTTAATTTAGACGGCCATGAAATCGTGATCATGAATAAAACAAGCTGTGATCCCATGGATACTTAATTCTTAATGGTTCTGAGTTTAGACGGCCATGAAGTAGTGATCTTATAACGTCTCCAACTTGAAATATTTATTTAATGTAAATTTGTGTTATTGTAGAAAAAAACATTGTATGATACGCATTAATAATTTTTTTCTTTACGAACTTATCTCATAAATAACAATTTTGAAATTCAAATACGTTTGTGTGCAAGATATAAAGAAAAATGTATCTTTTTTATTTGGATCACAACAAATGTTTTCATTTATGTATATCTTGTAAATTGTAGTTCAAGAGAATGAACTACAAGTAAGAATATTATTGGTAACATAGTGAACATTAAGCCCTATATCATAATTGCTGCAATGAGCGTGAGCTTATAACGAGGAATTGTCACTGACGTGATACAGCTTTCTTTCCCTCTGTCACACAGATCATACTCCACTGATGTCACTTTGACGGATGCTATTACATGTTACATCTCTTTCTTTCATATTCCAGACAGAGAGGGAGAGGTCACACGCGCAGCGACATTCTGATTCGTAGAAAAGCAAATCGAAACAATATGAGTATTTTGTCGTCGCACACTTCACTTGTGAAACAGAGTAAAATTTTCTTTTGTGTCCAGAGTTTCAGTTATTTTAATGTCTATTGACCTAGATACCACAGGATATCTCAGGACTATATTTATATTTATAGAAACTCCAGCACATTAATCAATTAACAAATATTTTTAAACATCAGCTACAAGGGGAAATTAATGCCTTTCACGAAGAAGTAAATAACGATAATACTCATTGTTAAGTGGCGCGCTATACCGCGCATTAAGGCGTGACGCTGCTGGCTGGAAGGACACGGGTTCGATTCCCAATGAGGTTATGGTTTTTCTCCATTCATGTAATTCTTCCGGCTGCACTACGGCCCTGGGGTTTACTCAGCCTTTGAAGGGTAAAGACGACGGGCACGCAGGACTGACATCCATACTGCCATTAATGCCAATTCTCTGAAGGTGGGAGTCTTAACATCCCGCTAACTTGTGGCCCTTATGGCCTGTAAACGGATGACTTTACTCAGTGTTAAAAGAATACTCTCATTTATTCGCAGCTTCTTGAATTTCTTTACACTTAAGTTATTCCTCTGTACGCACAGTTTCTGAGGCTTAACTTACTAACATGGTTAATTTCTACTTAACTTAAATTTATTTATTGGTCACCTGATCATTGAAAACTGATGTCAGTCAGATTCAATATACTGTACTTCCTATTGTCAGCGATGTACTGGTTTATGACTAGAGAGCGGAATTTAGGCAAAAACCTATTTGTTTCCGTGATACATACAGGCTTGAGTTTTAATATTTACATTTTTCATTGAAATATAGGTATAAAGAAAGAGGTTTTATAGTGTCTAAAATGCCTATTTCGACGTTAGTGCCTATTTGTTTTAGTTTCTTTTTAATTTTTGCATCTTTTTCGTAACTATTTACTGTTTTTCTTAACATCCTGTACCGTTTCCATTCCAAGACGGTTAACAACTCCTTCCTAGTAATGAACGACACAATAGACAAGTACCTCCGGGCCATCCCTTCTAATCTTTACAATCTTTCAATCCTAAAATTCCAACTTTCAGTCGGTCTGGGTAGCGTAGTGTGCTTAAATGCGACAGGTTCATGTCAGTAGATTTACTGGCATGTAAAACTCCTGCGGGGCATATTATTATTATTATTATTATTATTATTATATCTTCATCTGTCTGTCGGCAATTTAACACAAACTCGGTGGGTTGTACCCGAATAAGCATTCTCTTACATTCCAAGACAGATAACAACCACTTCCTTTTCTTATCACCATTTGTAAGTACAGAAATGAGTGACACAATAGCCACAATAGGTGCTGATCATCTGCTGTGAAGCAAACTATGGAAATGTGTTTGGTGAATGAAAATCACTAACTTAAAGACAGAATGTCTTCATTTTATGTATGCATGTGTACCCTTTTAAAATGTGAAATATGTGGAAATTTCTTTTAATCCTAGAGTTTTGCGTTAAATAAATATTTAATCTTATATTAGTGACATTCTTTAAGAAAGAAGCCTATTTTTTATTTTATAGAGACTAAATAAAGGAGTTTAAGAGCCTGTTTTGGGCGCCTAAAATGCCACCTTTTAGGGCCTAAAATTCCCCTCTCTATTTACGACATTTCATTTCTCTACTGCGTATTCACTTAAATATGATATACGAGTAATTCTATAGGTATGGAAACCTTACGCATTGTTCTTAAGCATCAGGTTTGAAGTCCTCCGAAAACTCAATTATTTAGCGCGAGCCTATTTCGTGAACTTCTGTTCGAGCCCCGGATTTGACTGACGCGATTCTTGTTGTGGAAGGAAAATACATCGTTGGCTTACTTTTAAATCTCGAAACTGCATTTGAGGAAATTGCACAAGAGAGCAAAATAACTTATTCTTTGTATACCCCAGCTAGCAACTGTTATGCATTTGTTATTTATATCATACAGAAACATTTGAAGACTTAAACAAAAATTGGACTTAGGAGGTTTTAAAAGTAAGCTACACATGACACATGGTAGCGTATGTTTCTCCTTGATAGACTGTCTGTTCGAGATTGTTAGGCAGATAAAACGTTTGCTTTGTGATGTTCACGGCCATGGACCGGTGAACAACGTCTGGGACGCCTACAGTAGGGTTCAATTACTCATACGGGATTGATCTTTCAATCTGGTGACAGCTGGGAAACTGGTTGTCGCCTCTGTGGTATCTTCGAAACTGCGGATCCATACGTAGAAGTCCACTTATTTCACTCTTGATCGCAAGTGGTTGAACAAGTACAATAAATAGATCTTAACTTCGTGATGCAGAATGACTTTGGTTTAGTCTTCCTTTAATTAACAGAGGAAATGAACATTTTCTGTAGAGGTGGAATTTTATTTCCTTTCATAATCTATTTCGTTTTTCAACAAGGCGTTACACTGTATTTTATCAATATCGAAATTAATATAATTAGTATCCTCCGTCGTGACTCAGTCGGTTAAGGCACTTGCCTGCCGGTCTGAAGTTGCGCTCGGGATCGGTTTCGATCCCCGCTTGAGCTGACTATCTGGTTGGGTTTTTTCCAAGGTTTTCCCCAACCGTAATGTGAATGCCAGGTAATCTATGGCGAATCCTTGGCCTCATTTCGGTTAGCGCGTCTAGCCGCGAAACCAGGTGGCCCGGGTTCGATTCCCGATCGGGGCAAGTTACCTGGTTGAGGTTTTTTTTCCGGGGTTTTCCCTCAACCCAATATGAGCAAATGCTGGGTAACTTTCGGTGTTGGACCCCGGACTTATTTCACCGGCATTATCACCTTCATCTCATTCAGACGCTAAATAACCTAAGCTTTTGCTAAAGCGTCGTAAAATAACCTACTAAAATAAAAAATTCGACGCTAAATAACCTAGTAGTATATACAGTGTCCTTAAATAAACAACTAATATATATATAATTAGTGCCCAAGTTTAAATAAAACATATGTTCCATGTAACGTTCTATTAAATATAGTAATAAATCGTGTTACTTAAATTTTACGTCACTTTAGATTATTTACATGTACACATAGGCGCATAAAAATATCACTTTTACTCATTTTAGTTAGAGACTGAGACCAGGATCATGGAGTAGCCGTAAGGATTAGATCAGTGGAGAAAATCCATGAACTTAACGGGAGTCGAATACATATAGACGTACAGTAGAATCTCGTTAATGCGAACTACGCTAATCCGAAAATATGGTTAATCCGAACAAAATTATTTTAATAAGAAAAAAAAAACAAATTTATTTTAATAGTACAAAGTAGGAAAAAGAAAAAAAATGTATAAATTCACTCAGTTTCTTTTACTTGAAAAAAATTATGAAAATAGCACATTCAAGGGTACTTACAACAATTAGTGTTTTCTGTACGTAATTTACACATCTGTCATGCTCATAAAATCAGTAATTTTCTGTTGTAATCAAGTGAACTTGTTGGTTGTGGTTTCAAAAATAGCAACAGGGTACTCCCACCACCCCACCACAGTCTCTCAGCGCTCGTGAATAGCATGCATTGCATTACAGGAAATATTTCGGTTAATCCGAAAATCTTGTAATCTGAATAGGTCTTGGTTCCAATTAGTTTGGATTAACGAGACTCTACTGTATATATCAGTGCAAAAGTTTTTCGTGCATATAATCCTATATGTGCGGGTAAGTGCACGTTTTTTTTTAATTATATTTAATCTTGTGATACTCGGCAACCATCTTTTGGGTTAATACTGTAGTTATTCGAAAGAAAGGCAACAATTTTAGTGATTGATGTTTTCTTAGGCCCTAAATTTAACTACTCTATTTTTATATTATTTTTTAATGATTAATACCAGTAAATTTAGTCTAGTGACGTAGGAGAAACATTTCCACTGAAAAACTTTCTTCAGCGAAAGAATTCATAAGATTAAATCTCGTTACGTATTGGAAAATTATAGAATAAGGTGACTTCTTTAGTGTGATGCATATTGATTCTAATTATGACTGTGTTCTGTTGGTAGTGACTCTATAGGCCTACTACTTCGGTCGGCAATGTTACATAAATACGAGTGTAAGCCGATAAGCTTTTATAGTAGTCTAGCCGTCTCGTCACGCTTAATTTCCTGAACGAAAGCAAGTTTATCTTCATTTTGTATAGGAATGCTTATACTTCTTAGCAAATAAAATTGTTGCAGCTTTCGTAATTACTATACGTGCCACGAAATACTGATTTATCATGGTTTATGTAACTTATTCCTTAAAACAACATGCACGATGGACCAACAGTAACTGTGTTTATATGTACGTGTATAAAAAACGAAATCAGTGTTAAAGTGCCGGACTAGATTAATAAATTAATTTTCCTCGAGATTGGGTGTTTTAAAAGAACAAAATTCATTTCTGTGCGATAAACGAGGTTTTTTTTTTTAAACACGAACCAGAGAAAAATTCTACCGATTATGTGTTTTGCCTGTAGATTGGATTGATATTGTTGCATTTTATGTTGTCGTTTTTGTAATACAGTAAGAACGGGAACTTGTTATGAAGTCGAAGAAAAATTCTCAAAATATTTTCGATTGGACATAACAAAACTTAGACGTAATTTGTGACCCCGTTATTAAACTGTGTGATTTGTGAAATCTCTTTGAAATGAAATTCATAAAATATGAGTGTAAGATTTGAAAAAATATATAACGCTTCTACTAATTACACGCGATGAGCTGCAGTGTTTCATGTCAAGAAGTGTGAGTCATGCACTCGACAAGGTGTAGCAGGCAAATGTAGATTTTAAAATGCAGTGGGCGTTCGGTGACTCAGTTTCTTACCGTGAGTTAGCTGAATGTTCGCCTATTTGACTTGTATTTCTCAACAGAATATTGTAATGTAAACTTTCACTATTAATCGTGATAATTATTATATTTTTACTTTCCCGGCTTTAGTAAATATTTCTTAGCATCTAGAAGTTCCTGTTCTGTGTTCGATTAAAATCTCATAAAGTGATGCTTAAACCATATATAAAGCGGTGGATATTTCGTGAGAAAAAATGATTTTTCATTATTATTATTATTATTATTATTATTATAAAAGATTAAGTTTTCACAGTTTATGACTAAAATACAAGCCAGTCATTTTTTTTAGATTGTCAGAGCGCAGGTTGGTTCGCCTGTCTGTAAGAAATAATATATATGTAGAAAACCCCGTCTCACTTTAAGTTTGTTGGTAAGAAATTTTATAGCTTCAAGATACTTCATTACAAACAACTTGCAGTCTGTAAGTAAACTCTTCACCCTTAGTGTGTCACTCGCTGAATTTTGGGATACTGCCTTTGCGTGCATTGTAGTGTACAATAGTAATATGCGTTACAAGAGCGGTATGTTGAAGTTTTCATGTTCGAGGAAAAGTTTGAAAAAGCGAAACGTAGTTGAGCTTTTTTAATTTCCGAGAATTGAAAGAAAACATACCGCTCGTGTATCGTACATTATTTTGTGCGAAGATCGTTTATTACCTACCTGAAAGAGGAATTTCTAATTAGTTGCAATGAAATCTCCATCTTGGTTTCTGTTCAATGACGGCAAATTTGCAAAACAAAAATATCTATCTTCAACATTGTTGCTTCAAAATGTTTTCTGTGTTTACTATACTCCAGCAGGCCGTGATATACTTCTTCCCCCCCCCCCGCCCAGTCTATGATGAGTCTGGAATCTTGTTATTTTTTCACGGCTTCCTTAATGTTACTTGCATCACGAATACAGTAACTTTAGTGGAGTTGTAGAGTTTACTTAATTTTTGCAAATATGTAAAAACAATAATTAAAAGTGCAATTTAGGTGAAATTGCAGTGGTAAGTTTCCAATTTATAATTATTACTATATTGAACGTCTCTAAAAATAATATGTTAAAAGCCTAAAGCAGTAAAATCAATATGTCACTTAAGCTGTAAGAATAGGGAAATTGTTATGTGTGTTAGGTTGGGAATAATGAATGTGGAATTTTAGACTTTACGCGGATTGGTTTTGTGCGCAAACCAAGCAAATACGCACGATCTCGCACAAAATGTTGTTTCAAAAGCCAGAAGTAGTGAAATCTTAATTCAGTGTTCTGACATCGTCAATTACTTTTGTTGTTAAGTTTTGGAGGTAGAAAAATGTAACTGTTCTGCTGCATGAGGGAATGTACGTAGAATCATGTGCTCTTGAGTGGTGCCACGAGTCCTTGCTAATCCAAAACAAACTTACGCGCTGAAAAAAAAATTGATTTGCGAAAACAGGTATAATATTATTGTGGTAATTGTGTTGCATATTTAGCTGTTGGCTAGATAAATGTCCATTTCGTGTTCACGATAATTTCGCTGTTTCAAAACTTTGTTATTAAATATTTTGATAAAAGAAATTGAGATTCATCAGGGAAAGTGTTCAAACCAAAATTTCGCAGAATTCATTACTACGACAAACTTAGGGCTCTACACATTCTGCGTATTCTTTTACATATACTGTAAATCTGGACTCTAGTCCAGAATTACTCTCGATATAAGCATACAGTGCCCGCAGTGCAGTATTGTTGTTGTCGTTTGGTCAACTGTCCGAACCTCACAAGTGATACCAAGAAGGCACCACTTGTGAGGCAACAGTGCAGTATACAAAAGCTAATAAGAATAGTTATTTTTGCTGTCTCATTACAGCAAGTATGTTGTTTTGAATTATGATGCTGCAAAAAATTCATTTCGAAATTTTGGCGAAAATCACGTTTTCATCTTCACTAGGCCTAATAGACAAAAGTGACAAGTAGCCTATAACTTTCTCTCTGTGTCTGAATTAATGATCATTGTTTGTTGATATTCAGTGTTTAAAAGCCCATTTATTGGTCATCCTACAAAGAACGTGACTTTTGGTAGGTAAAAATTTCAAATAAAATATTAACAAAAAGTCTTAAGTCAATTTTCTACGCGTTATTGTTTCTCCTTTGAACTATAATATGGATGGTTACAATGTATATCATTTATGAAATAAATTACAAAATGAAATAGTGGTATGAACAAAGGGTACACAGACGTGACGGAACATACATACATTGTAATATTGAAGCATCTATATTTTTTTAATATGTCTCTAGCAAGTTTCGACATGAATTCTCGTAATTTCTCACACTCTTTAATCCCCTTTTCAATTTCTGCTGCACTCAGTAGTTTCCATTTAATGACCGCGTGAAATATTGTAATTTTAATAATTGGTTACTGTTTGTGCAATCTTTTTAATATTTTTGTTGTTACTTTTAACCGTTCTATATATTTCTGGCGATAATTTGCTGTTTTTCTGTAATTTCTTATAACTTTTCCATGATTTCTATTTTATTTTCCAAAACAACCAGATTTCTTCTCCTCTTCTTTCGACCATTATCCTTTTTTTTTTTGTCCTTTGATTTTTCTTCTGCTTCTTTATAATTTATGTTTGGACTAAGAGAAGAAATATATTCTGCGAACTTATCAGTCTGTTCTCTTTCTTTTTTCATCTGTGCATATTTTTTAGTCATTTTCTATCATTTTTTCTTAAAGCCCTTCTCTCACGATACGTATTTCAGTACCAACCGTTTCTAATTTATTCTCTTGATCTCGCTTTCACCTTTCTCCTTCTTTTTATTTCTGCATGTTTCTGTGTATCTTCCTTAATTTTTTCACTGTACCTTCTCATTCTCTCGATCACGCTCTCATTACACTTCAATTTCTATCCCATTGCCTGGAATAATGCAAATTAGTACACATTATAGCATTCAATAACGGTACACTATAGTGTACTTGCATTAGTGGACACAGAGGTAATTTGATAAAATTATTGTAAAATTGTTATAGGCTAAGTGAGTTTATATGTAAAAAAAATTCTGGTACCGTTATTTTAAATGCAGGTTTCCAACTGTATAACAATGCCAATGTAATGGAGGATACATCTGCGGAGTATGCAGATTGCTAAATTTTGTCTTCTCTCTCATGCTTGTTCTGAGGTTAGTTTATGAAAGTTAATTAAATGTCTTTGATAATACTCTTAAATTATTTCAATCGATAAGTTAATATATGATTTGCAATGTTATTTACGTTTCTGAGTTAAGAAAGGTGGATACACAGATTAGAACCATCTTAATAATCCTGAACAAACTGATCAAAGAATGAAAGAATGTTTTTAACCGCACTATTTTTTTCCAAGAAAAAGAGTAAAGACAACAAAAAGGGCTTCTCTTTATGTTTCTCCAATTGTTGCGTGAACAGCTTTGCCCTATGGTGGGGAATTTCTGTATATAGGTTTATATTTTTAGAACATAGGATAGAGGGAAAGCATGTGACATAGTTTGAAAATAAGTTTAAATTAACTTTTTCTGATACTTTAATGCCAAATTGCATTTTAACATTCAATGTGAGAAATATAATGTGACTGAATTATAAATATTTCTTTAGGTTCATAATTAGCAAGGCTTCTTAAATAATACATTTGAAGTGTAACAGAGGTATACATATGACCCTCATTCATTCATAGTTTTGTGTCAATGGGCAGGTTTTTCAGGAAAATTGCAAGCCTTTCGTCTTCAGAAAAAGCTGCGTTGATAACAGTTGTCATGTGTATGAGTGCAGTAGGTCAGGTCGTGCCTCCCAAGTTGGTCTTCACTAGGAAAGACATGAAAGCAGAACTATTTGCTGATGCACCTTCTGGTACAATTGCTGCATGTCATCCCTCCGGCTAGATCCAGGAAGAAATTTTCACCAAGTGGCTGGCACATTTTATTAGTGTGGTCAAACTCTCATCAAGCGACAACGTTCTTCTTGTGTTAGATGGGCACTACTCCCACACACGAAATGTAGAAATGATAGACATGGCACGAGGATCCGGAGTAGGAATAGTTTGTCGCCCCATTCGACTCACATGATGCAACCACTGGATGTGTCCTTTATGAGTCATTTCAGTACTTATTACTCCCAAGAGATAGAGAATTCGCTCAAGTCAAACTTAGGCCGTGTTGTGACCCATTATCAGATTGCATCACTTACGAGAAAGGCCTACATGAAAGCGGCAACAGTTGAAGTTGCAGTCAGTGGCTTCAGGAAAGCGGGAATCTTCCCTTTACAACCAAATCTCTTCAGACAAAGTGATTTATTGGTAGCTGCAAATCAAGGAAACTAGTTGAATGGGCATAGCGGTAACGGCACAACAGACTTGCAAAATAGTCGGATGTGAATTCTATACTCGACTTCCAGAAACCTCCCACTTCAGGGACAGTGTTAATATAACGTCTTCCAGGAAATCCTCGCATGTTTGTTGACAGGATCTTCACACAAGAGAAAATTTTATAGACGTAATTAACAATAAGAGGATTACTGCAATGCGGACGCTTAGCACACCTGCCCAACAGAAGAACCAAACACATCAGCACAAAGGAAGAAAAAGGCTCGAATTTTCAAGCAGCGAAGTCGTCGGTTACCCCCAAATGTCCTCAGGTGATGAATGATGATGGTAGTGACAACGATGATGCTACTTGCATTTATTGTAAAAGATCCTTTTCAGAAGAAGAAAAGGGTGAAAAGTGGGGTCATTGCACAAAATGCTTTTATTGGTGTCACGAAAAATCTGCTGGAGACAGAAGTTAAAGCCCAAAATTCATTTGTGATGAATGCCTTGATGGATAAAAAGAAGAAACTGTTGAGTCTATTGTTTTGTATTCACATTAGTTATTTATGAGTCGCTTTGAATTCTATTCTGTAATTACAAATCCATCAATAGATGTGCATTTTGTGGTAGATCCTTGTTTTTAGATTTAATTCTATTTTTTTTAATTATTATTAGTTAATAAATTGTAATTAAGATTATAATGAGGCTTTTAGAATGCACTTTTAATATTGACAAATGAAATATTATCGTTAGTTTTAACATTGAGTTCAAAAAGAATGGGCCGATACTTGGTAGTTTAAATGTGAAGTTTTTAAGTTAGGTTCACACGAGTAAACTCATTGCGTTCGAAGGCAATTCTGTAATTTTTGTTCCTATTGATTCTTTGATAATGATCCGTCTACAATGCAGCAAGTGGTTCGAGGTGGTGCAGCGTAGGGGTAAGGTTTCTGATTTCGGTACCATACGTAAGTTCGCTTCCCGGTAGGGTTGACTTTTTAATTATATTATTTTATATTTCAGTGGCAAGTTACTAATTACTGTGTCACATGAAGTTATTTATTATTAGAAGCAAAAATTATATATATTAACAAAGATTTAGAATACTATTGTAATACTTGTATGTGAATACTCTTCAAAATTCAAAATTGCTTACCAGTCTCACATTCAATTACATATTAAAAATTGTTATATAAATAAAATTATAACTATTTCACACCCGAAAAAGCAAGATGCTTGAGGTTTGTTGTGACCAATAACTTAATGAAAACTGGATAGAAGAAAACAAATAATAATAATAATAATAACAATAATAATAATAATAATATCAATCTATGGGGCTGTAGTCCCTTAAGGCTCCATGACGTAGCACCTCAAGTGTATCACGATGCTTGGTGGGCACCGGTCCCATACACCGGCCGAAATTTCATGAGAAAATTTCTTCCCCCAGGAGGATTCGAACCAACGCGCATTCCGTAACTCGAGTCCCAGGCACGATGTTTTAGAATACGACGCGGAACTGCAATTATTTGGCAGTTATATTAATTTCAACTATGTTATGCCTTTGATCAGAGCAGCGATCAAGAGCGTCCTCATTGGTGCAGTGAGATTCTCTGCTTGAAGCCAGACGAAGTGGATTGTCGTGGTCTCGGTATATATAGCGTCTTGACACGAATCCGCTTTCACGAGTGTAAAATGTCAGAGCGTCGCGTTACAACGATGGCATGCAAGTACGTTTGACGCATGAGCAGGATCTCTGGGGTTCTGTACAGTGCTTACGCTATACGTGCACTTGAAAGGTGACATAATTTGTTATATTCATAGATAATGAAATCCTGATAGCACCAGTTCACAAGTGCATGGCAGTATTTGACTACATCAGAAGTCAAGGTATCCTGTACATTCCAGTTAAAGAACACATTTTTACGTGCTATCTCGCCAAATTTGAAGTCATCCAGGATTTATTATTACCGACTTTTTTTTTAAATATTTTAAATCTAAATTTAACGGTGATTTGAAATTAACTAGGCTCATTATAAGATGTAGTGCTAGTGGTAGTAGTAGTGATAGTGGTAGTAGTATTTTATAATAGTAGTTGTGATAGGCCTAATGGTAATGGTGGTCGTTGTAATGGTTGTGTTGATTGTTGTTGGTGGTAGTGGTGGTGTTGGCTGTTATACTGACGGTGGATCTAGTATTAGTAATATAGTAATTGTTGTTCTGGTGGTAGTTGCTGTGGTTGTGATATAGTTCTTGTATCTCAACTGCGGAGGTTATTTTGCATCAAAATTCAACACGGCCGAGGAATAACAGACAGGTTTTGCCGCAATCTCTGTTTATCATGCAGAAATCTGCTTTGTGTGCCGTAAAACTATGACAGAAAACGCACAGCATTATTTTGCCTCAGGAGGAAGTCTTACTAAAAATTGTCCATCGTCTTCGTTCGGATTTGAACCCGGGAATCGCGTTCCCATCCTTTAACATTTATTCACTAGATCAGACTTACAGAACTGCAGCTCCTCAGAGCGACTGCTTCGTACCCCTTCTACCCAACCCACCTTTTCTACCAGTGTGGTCATAGCGTTCTAGTTGCGCTGGGCTGTATTAACATTCACTCTCGCGGCGGCAGGTACACAATACGTTACCAAGAATTACAAATGACCAGATAATAAAGTCCTTAGGAACATACCTTTGGAAAGTAAGATAAAAACGAATGACGGGAAATAAATAAGTTAAAAGACATGTAAAATAAATTTTAAAATGTATGTGTGTATATAATGTAAAAAAGTCTACCTATGTATGTATGTATGTATGTATGTATGTATGTAATGTATGTATGTATGTATATTGTATGTTGATAATGGTAAGTGAGTGATAGCTAAATGACCTTAGATCAATGCTGTCATTCAACATTGTAACGGACTGCAGCCAAATAAATAAATAGATAAATAAATAAATAAATAAATAAATAAATAAATACTACTCAATACACGTACTGCAGTTTGAAGAGAACTAGAACATGGCAAAATGTAAACCCGTGACGAAATACTACTTTCAAAGGAAATGAGAATACTGTATGATTATGTTGTTGAAAAAGACGAAAGAATTGCTTATTTACTGTGTCCCATACAATTTATTTCTACCTACACGTAATTTCAATATTAAACGACATTGCAACAAAGACTATATTAAGAATTATGGAATAGACAAACTTTCGAGTAAGTTCATCATTACGAACTGTATATTGAATATTCATTTATTTATTTATTTATCTATTTATTTATTTACTGTTAAATTAAAGACATCACTCGTTGTGTTCATTTTGCACTGAAATGATTAGTGACAGTGATATTAACTTTCAAGGTTCATTACTTAAATGCTACAAATTTGTTTCCTTAGGTGTTGATAGGAGGAAAGTTTTGGAAAATCTAAAGCAGGCTAGGCGCAAAGAAATCTCAAAGAAACTACCGACAGAAAATCTAGCATAATCGTAAACCTTGAAACGACGTAACGCATTAGAAATACAATGACTTTATTACAATCCTTTTTGAAAATTATAGTGCTGCCACTGATAGACCTTCCACACGCAAAGAATGTCAACAACTCTAAGCAGAAGTCGATCATCGCCAATAGAAGTGGAGTGAGGCTGACGTCATATTTTCCCTACTTACGCTTTTTGCAGGCCTGCACTAGATCTCCGAGAACCGACTAATTACAGTAGGTTCATAAGTTCAACTAAATTAAAAAAACTTTGTGCAGTGTGTTTTGTCTTTGATATTATGGTCTGTCCAAAACAACTTCCGACCTGACAAATGGCGCCTTTAGCATGTTACCTTTAGCATGTTACCATGACAACCATTCAAATGAACCAATCACGAAAGACGCGTAACCATGGTAATGGGACGGTGTTGCCGTGTCTATGTTTACAAGTTGCACGTGAATACCAGGGCTTAGTGGTGAATACAGTCGCCCGGAATGACTTTGATTTGGCTGGTTAGCGCGTGCTTTGTCTGAATTAAAGATATTATTTAGTTGTATTATTGTTTTAGTGTATCGACAATTATTGTGTTTAAATTATATTACACGTATTATCTTCGTTGTCATTGGTGGAGTTTGTGGCTAATGTACATTTTCTAGTTTCTGCGAGAGTTTCTAAACAGGTGACTTGTGCAATGTCGGAAGGCAGGAAAGACAGGCGGAGAACAAAGAATATTGTACAAGGTGCCCCGTTAAAGAGTCAAGCGAGAGAGAGGGTGTGTGGTATATAAGAGAGTATTTTGAGAGGGAGAAAGATAATGGCGGACCTCTTTTACCTTTGGCGCAAGTCGTAATGAGAATTGCTACTTGTGTTAAAATTAATAAGAGCACTGTTATCGATATTGGAAAAGAAAAAAGCCGTGCAGATTTTTAATCATAAATATTTTTATAGTTTACAATTTTTTCAACGTCTTTCTAAGAAGATTACATTGAAGAATACTACTACTACTACTACTACTACTACTTATAATAAACCAATAAAAATAATAATATACACAAGTTTTAATGCCTAGTGTTCAACAAATTTGTTAGAAATGTATGTGTTCATGTCAGCTGTTCATTGCTGCACTCTATCGGCAGCGCGCTCGCTTACACGAAAGATGGGCAACATGACAACACTGCTCCCCCTTCTCTGTAAACTGTCAAGTCGGAAGTAGTTTTGGTCAAGGTATAGTGCCCTGAAAATTTCACTGTATTCATTTGATGTGAACTAATATTTTTAGCTCTTCACATATGATATTTTTGACGTCCGCGGTTCTTGAATTGTGCAATTCTTGTTTAATTTTAGATTAGTTTACCTCAGAGACGTGATTGTCGCCGGTGGTGGAGTGACAGTCATGCTGGCAATTCGATCATTCTCTCGTGCGTTCATATCCGACAGAAGACGATAAAGTCCCTAGAAGGGAAGTCGAACTTTTATGGCTTGCAAAGAACATTGGGTCAGAACGAGAACTCTCGAGCAACATTTTTCGGCCATTTCTCGCCATAATTTCGTCTCTACGACGCACAATCCTTGCCTGTTAAAATTTTGTTAGAAGTAATGAATTCCGCCATACCGAAATGAACATCAGAATTGAAACTTCACTTAAATCTCAAGAATAATGAAGACGTTAAATGTATGACTTAAGAAACTAAAGAATGTATGTATCCGTTTATACATAGTGTGTTCGGAAAAGTCGTCCAGGAGCAACAGTGCAGAAGAGAGCATGATGTCGATAAATTCAAGTAGAAAAGATCCAACACTCCGTGATAATGCTTTACGAAGATATAGTGATTAGTATCTCTGTCTTGAAAAAGAGTTGAAATGGAAATGGAATTTAACTTAGGGGGTACGAATGGCCCAGCACTGCGACCAATTGAGATTTATTGCACTAACCCTCGATATGGAAAGAGTTGCGTGTCACAGATCTCCTACGCGCACCGCCCTAACCACATGACTCCCTTAACGACCGGTCCCTACAGCCGGCAGAATCCATATACCATTCCTGCTTCGGCAAATTCCCCCAAATGCTTCCCCCCCCCCGTCGGTCCGAGGTGAAACTCTTCCTCCGAGTAGGTTCCCCTCGGGTGCCATTGCAGAAGTCATCCAACATCGCTGAACTACATTCCACGGAGGCCGGTCGAGAGAGTCAGCAGCTTCGGGAGGCCGCCGGTAGAGTGATCTGAAAAACCAGAAGAGGGATGATGATGAAAGGATGATGGGGAAAGAAAGGAAGTGGCGAAGATGAGTGGGGTTCCAGTCGCCTGATAAAGTTACCTAATATTCATCCATAGGAGTGAGGGAAAAACACCGAAAAACCTCACCCAGGTAACTCGTCCTGACCGGGAATCGAACCCGGGACCTGGAGTTAGACTCGCTAACCCCTCAGCCACAACGGTGGACTTGAAAAAGAGTTAATAAATAATTCATTATATAATATCATGAATTATTTGATATTGCTTGTGTTAATTGTGGTTTGCAGGATGTGTTTCTGCATAGCGAAACTGAGATGTCTGTAATTTTTAATTATGTCGAAATACATGCAACTACTTTGTTCAATTATACTTTATAGTGCTAATGTATTTGAATGGAATTCCAATTCCAATTGCAAATGTGTTAAATGCGTGTACAGCCTTTGTGATGGGAGTTTAGGTCTTATACAGAGAATTTGAGTAAATATTCAATTATGTATGTATGTATGTATGTATGTATGTATGTATGTATGTATGTATGTATGTATGCATGTATGTATGTATGTATTTATTAACACTACAATTGGGTATACACCCGGTGGCAGTGATATATAATATTTCTCGTAATTAGGTAATGTCGCTCTTTCATTAGCTTTTGTCAAATAGCGCACTTAAGCCATGTCTTTCAATACTGCACTTACGTAATCCAATGTCGCACAAAGAGGACACCAAAGCACCAATTACGTACAATGTACTCGTACGAAGCAACTAACCCAGCGAAAGGACCAGTTGGCTTATCTGTGAAAGTACTTACTTCGCACGTATGAAATGTGACATTCCTCTTATACTGTGTGACATTGCACAAATAAATATATGAACTTTCTTCTTTTTGTGTTCAAAACCACCTTCCAAAATTTGTAGAAGCATTTTACATACACTCTATATGCTATTTAGGAAGCTGTTGAAGCTAATAGTCTACCGCTGTGGAGTAAAGGCTGCTTCACAATAAACCGGAAACTAGAGCCAGAACGAGAACGGAAAAATTGATAAATGTGTATATTTAAATGTGAGCATTCACAATTAACAAGATGCTTGCCGGAGCCCAGGAACGGGAACGTGAGGTTGCCCAAATTTCAACTTTGTTGTTCTCGTTTTCGATCACAGCCTACTAGATTCATTCTGTAGCCATGATAAAGCTATTTGATCGTCGTATATTTTGTAGCAAGAAGGCCATGACATAATTTCTTCTTCATGGATCGTTTATAACTCGGAAATTCAGTAGAATCTCGTTCAATATATCGTCTTTATTCCTGCAATAACTCCTATGTGCAAAGTATAAAATCTTTCAGTAGGAAGAAAAAACACATTTATTCATCCTATGGCAGCCGTACATAGGAGACTGTGATTTCTTATATTTCCGAAACAAAGAAATATAATTACATATAGGAGATTTTATTATTTGCTGTATCACTATTTAAGTTATTTAATAGTGCAAAAATCTGAAAATCGATAAATACGAGTATATTACATAGGAGTTACTGCAGGAACAACGACGATATGCTATGTATATATGTGACCAGATTAACACGTGAATTGTATTCTTAAATATTCTGTGTCATAAATTCTGATGTTGGTTAACCCGCGTTTATTTTGGCTGGTTTATTCTCATGAAAGAATGTCATTGGTCACTTATACATATATAACATCAGAATGCGTAATATCGACTTTACATATCGTTATTGACATACATATCGAGATGCATAGCTGTTTCCGTTCTCGGTTTATTGTGAATCAAAAATCTTCACTTTTACGTCCTCCATTTCCAATTCTCGTTCTGGTTCTCGTTCCAGATGTATTGTGAACCAGCCTTGATAGTTAATATGGCTGACTGTGAAACGAGCAGGCTTGTGTTCGAATCCTGGTTGGAACAAGTTACCTGGTTGAGGTTTTTTCCGAAGTTTTCCCTTAACCTATTAAAAGCAAATCCTGGATATCTTTCGCCGTTAGACCCTGGATTCATTTCGCTGGCATTATCACTTTCTTTTCATTACGAAGCTAGATAACCTTAGAAGTTGATAAAGCGTCGTAAAATAACCAATTAAAAATTGAAGCTAATAATCGAAAGTTGGTAGTAAAAACTGTCTGCTTTAATGTTGTGCAAAAATATCCCCCCCCCAAGAAAAAGAAAACAAAATACATTTTCGTCTCTTGGATTGCACCAAAATTGTATTCTTTACAATCCGAAAATTAATACATTTGGTTCTGTTTAAAAATTTACGGTTTAAGTAGAGGTATGTCATGAATATTCAAAATATGTCTAAATATTTAATTTTACAGGGGAGCGAAAAAACACATTAATATATTTTGATAACGAACAAATATCTGGGGGTATTTAAATATATTCTTGTGAAGTTTGTATCCTCGCCTGGACATAACATTGCGTTTGCAGAAGTTTCGGATATATTTGTTTTTATATATAGAGAGATAAAGTGAAATCTCATTTTGTTCATTTTTTACTTATGTGGTTCCTGCTCAACACCATCGATATGTGTAAACTTCTTATTTAGTGCAATATTTTCTAATTGTGATTTGTTTACAAAGTTCAACATGGTGGAGTGATATAAATGTCAGAATTTATAAGTCGTTTAAAATGAGATTCCAAATTTTAGACATTCCTTTCTGAACTTCGAGACTTTCGTAAGTCTTTTTTTTCTGTGGACGTACACTTATAATTAACAAAGGGGTTACAGTCGCCTGTTCTCTCATCTACCAACGAGGGTAACTCTACACTAGTGGACTCGACCTAATTTCTTTCATTTTGTCTAAAGTGTGAGAATTAGTTGCAAATGTACAAATTACTGTCTGTTGTGCTAGATGTCTCAGGGATTTCCGAGCAATACGTTTAAAGGCTGCTCTTCTCCAGTTAAATTTTTCTTGTCAGCATATGACGTGTTCGTTCCATTTTACGATCATTCACAAAACCTGTTTCATCAAACTTATTAATTTAATTAAGTAATGCTATTTTTCAATACCTTTTATTATTCGATTGAGAAGCTATTGTCATCTAATCTGCTGTCAAAAATCTGAAAGTTATAATTTATAAAACAGTTATATTACCGGTTGTTCTGTATGATTGTGATACTCGGACTCTCACTTTGAGAGAGGAATAGAGATTAAGGGTCTTTGAGAATAAGGTTCTTAGGAAAATATTTGGGTTAAGAGGGATGAAGTTATAGGAGAATGGAGAAAGTTACACAATGCAGAACTGCACGCTTTGTATTCTTCACCTGACATAATTAGGAACATTAAATCCAGACGTTTGAGATGGTTAGGGCATGTGGCACTATGGGAGAATCCAGAAATGCTTATAGAGTGTTAGTTGGGAGTCCAGAAGGAAAAAGACCTTTGGGAGACTGAAACGTAGATGTGAGGATAATATTAAAATGGATTTGAGGGAGATGGGGTTATGATGATAGAGACTAGATTAATCTTGCACAGGATAGGGACCAATGGCGGGTTTATGTTAGGGCGGCAATGAACCTACGGGTTCCTTAAAAGCTATTTGTAAGTAAGTAAATATTATTTTTCATGATAGAATTGGGCATTAAAAAAACTCAGTTCAAAATTTTTGGATTGTTTTGCCGTACGATTTCTTGCACTTTACTTCAAATGTATATACGATGACGCAGTAAATATCTAGCTATTGCATAATATAACATAATACTTCACTGCACCGAATGAAACGTGACTTACGACTGATCTGCTCGCAGTTCGAAATAACTCGTAACTACGCCGTAACTTCACGGGGGGGGATGTAGGGGAATGCCGGTGAAGTGTCGTGGCGTCTCGAGTTTACGGAAGGAAATGGCAACGGTTGCGAGTGGGTGGCACCGATAAGAGGCATCCTTGCGAACCATATTTTTTAAAAGATTCCCACTGTATAATATGAATAGGATCCTTCCGATAGTTCAGGAGCAATCGCTGTGAACACAGACATAAGGAATGCTCAGAACCACTCTGCCGGTATCAGGTATACCGAAAACGTTTATTTCCCTGAAAATATCGAAATCGATTTTTGTGTCATTATAAGTTTGTGTATCAATTATTATACTTCGTGTAATGTAATGAGAAAATAAAATTTAATCGCTCAAATTCGTTTGGCTGAGTTAAAGGCAGGGTAATAATTATTTTGAGTAATTTACGTAATGGGACATTCTCCTTCTTTAAGTTCGTTTTGCCTGTGAGGAAGTTACTGTAGAATACTGTCTAACGAATGACGGTATATACGCCGAAGCAGAAGGTTGACTATTGTGAGAATAACCAGTTAGCGCTAGCGACGTTTGTTCTGAGTCTTGACTTGACGCACGCCATCGCATACTTAGATGAGAGAGTGTGACCGATGCAACTGTATCATGTTAACTCCCTTGGCACCGGGGCTTTAATTGATGCTTGATTCAACAGAATGTCATTATCTCTGGTGATGGACACGTGCAGAGTTCAATTAAAATCGGCAATCTCTCTCCCCACGTTATGATCCCATGCAATTTATTAAAGCCCGTATTAATTGACCGTATATTGCATGGAGTTTTTTTTAATTAAATATGAACTGCTTCTATTTACTCTCCTCCATACCAAGTACTAAATTCGCTTTGTAAGGGTTTCTAAAAGATTTAAACCTTTGAAATAACCTTTTCTTCTTTCGGGCATAATTGATAAAATTCTCGATTTACTTGAAAGTTTACTGAAATAAATAATTACTTGTGAATCACGGTGTGCCAGAAATATAGTTGTATAAGTATTGTAAGTCATATCCAAAAGGTGACGTCTTTGTTGAAAGGGCTGATGGACTCTGGGTTAACGCTGGGATCTTACAAGTGTCACTATTTTTAGTTTGCTCCAGTTGCATCCTCTGATATTAAACATTCATTTTCAGCATACATACTTACAGCAACTGGAAAAACGTGTTCCTTTACCAAAGAAAAAGTGGCAAAAACCCTTATAGTTTATTGCCATTCGGATTACGGCAAACGCAGTTGCACTAACAAGATAAATTATTTATCAGAATTTTTGACAGTAAAAGTGAAATTAAATGTTACCTGAATCTCTTATTAAAAGTACACTAAAATGTTGCAGAGTCAACTTATTTTAAAATTTTTGTGTACATTTAAGTTGGGATGTACTGAAGTGCACTGTTGCATTGATATTTTGGGAGTTGTAGTGCTTATAAATCCTCGGCCTACTGATAACCCATTTCAAAGTTTAGCATCTGTGCCAAGAGAATTTCTGTGAATAACACATACGTGTTCTGCCCATGGGCAGGTCTTTCACTGCAAACCCAGCATTCTCCAGTCTTTCGTATTTTCTGCCTTTCTGTTAGTCTCCGGATATGATCCACATATCTTAATGTCTATCATATGATGTCTTCTTCTGCCCCGAACTCTTCTCCCGTTCACCATTCCTTTCTTTGCATCCTTCAGTAGGCAGTTTCTTCTCAGCCAGTAACCCAACTAATTCCTTTTTCTCTTTCTGATCAGTTTCAGCATCATTCTTTCGTCACCCACTCTTTCCAACAAAACTTCATTTCTTATTCTGTCTGTCCACTTCCCCACGCTCCATTCTTCTCCATATCAACATTTCAAATGCTTCTATTCCCTTCTCTTCACACCGTAATATCCATGTTTCTGCCCCATACAATGCCACACTCCACACAAAGCACTTCATTTGTCTCTTCCTTATTTATTTTTCCAGAGGTCCGCAGAAGATGCTCCTTTTTCTATTAAAAGCTTTCTTTGTCTTTGCTATTTTCCTTTTGACTTCCTGGCTGCAGCTCATGTTATTGCTTATAATTACATCCCAAGTAATCTGTAAATAATGTGGCACGCATTTTTAGTTGGTTATTTAACAACGCTATATCAAGCTGTGTTCCTCGGCTTTCAATGAGTTGTAGCGCCGGAAATGATTGTGATTATATCTTCTGTGGTTAGCTTCTATACTCATAGTGTCATCTAATTACATTTCATTTTTAAGCTAAAAGTAATTCTGGAATCTGGTGAAGGCTGGTTCACAATAAGCCGAGAAAAGAAAGGACATCGAGAATGAGAAAGGAAATATTGTTAAAATGTATTTCTGTTCTTGTTCTCGTTTCCGTTCTCGTTCCCGGTTTATTGTGAACTAGCCTTAAGTTGTTAGTGAAATGAATCTGAGTTAGGCGGACTGGCTACTTCATGTGAATGCGGACTGGCTTCCTCGATGTCGAACTTCTCACCCCATTCTCGCAACACTTCTGTGTGGCTAATTCTGATTTTGAAATTTGTACAATATCTTCCGTTTATTGCAACTTCTAGAGATACATTCTCTGCGGCAAGAGAACTTCTACTGCCTTTGATGTTGCAAGCACAAGAGCGATATAGTTACTATAATGTAATTCTCAAAGAACCGGAAGTTTCCTTCTGCTCTTTTCATTCACATCCTTCTTAACTCCCCTTCTGTAACGGTGATTTTATACAGTTTTACGGTAAAATGAATGGCATCACAATTTTACCTTGCGTGCGCATTAAACCTACGTTTCATACACTGCTTGTAATAAGAGGCTAAGTTAGCGGTATTGTGGTTTCTTTGCGTTGTCAGTAACCTGGTTTTATAATGAGAGGGGGCGATAAAATGAGGAAGATCAGAACTGGCATTTTAGTAGAGTAGCTCAGTTGGTAAAGGATTTTAAACTCAAGGAGCCCTGTTCATAGACATTCTTAGCGCGGGCTTCCGGTGGATGATCAGCGAACTAACCTTTTTCGTATTCATAAACCAGTGTTAGCGATATGATATGATATGAATCCTGTTTAGCACGCTCGTAGCGCGGGCTAGCGAAATGTCTATGAATAGCACCCAAGGTGAATAATAATATAGTTATTAAATACTGCATACAGTGTGAAGAAATAGTATTCCATTAAGAGTGATAATTGCATTAAAGATAATGCGATATACAGGAGTATTAATTTAGGCAAAATCGATGATATTAATTTATTCGAAGTAGGTACGAATTTACACTGACAATGTAAACAGGGGCTTCAAACGGTAGAAAAAATCACCTTGGAAAATTTATTTTAACGTGTAGAGACATCAGGCTTATAGTCTTAAATACATATGAAATCTATTAATACAAACCCGGTATAAATGGAATTATTGATGACGTCATGCTTAAAAGCGTTACACAAAGTCTTGAATTGAAAATTACATATTCATGCGTACCTTTCTGTCTCATAAAGCGATCATTCTTAACCAACTATTAGTATAACGAAATATTTGTAGACTTATTATGAAGTATTTGAACGCACTAAAAGGAAAGAAAGGCTATAGTAGTGGTGGTGGTGGTGGTGGTGGTATCTAATGGTCATTGTGGTGACAGTAAAGAATTACATGATATTCAATTCGATATAGTTAGTGCTGTAGTTCGAAACAAATTTTAGGGGGTACTGTTGAAATCTCCTTGGTCAGACCAGACTGTATGGACTCTTACTGCGCTTCTTTTCCAAAGTTACTTCTTTGTCATGCATCCGCCTCTTCAGACCCCTTGCAGATCGCAGCCACAATAAGGTAAGAAATTAAACGCTGACATTGGTGGTCCAACACTCTTTAGGAACAAACGCCGAGGAACTCTTTTACTAGAAGAATATTCCTTTTCTTAGTGGAGATTTTGCTGATTGCAGTAATGCTCATTCACATTCTTTAGTTGAAATTGGAATAAAATCTATAACATGTAACTGGACTCAAGATTCATGAACGCACGAAAAGTAACAATATTTCCCTCCTCTTTCAAACTGCTATCATTACGACTGAGCGAGTTTTAAAATCAGCGAATCAGTGCAGCAGAATTCTTGAGGAGCCACATCATAAAATTAGTGTTTAGCGAAGGTATCTACGCAAGTTTTATAATTAGCGAATCAGTGTAGCAGATTTCTTGTGGGCCATGCCATAAAGTTAAGTGTTAATTACTTATAGAAATTCCACGGCGTTATGCATGCTTGAAACTAACAAATCACAACTCCTGAAGTGCCAGACCGTGCCTTTCGATAAAACAACGAATGGACAAACATTTAAGCAAAGGATATGAGGTGCCAGCCTCTACTTTTATGCCAGATATCAAAATCAAAATGTTTTTTCAAATAGCTAAAATCCTCCTTTTCAAAGTATATTAAAGACTATTTAAACATGGAATGGAATGGAATTTAAGTGAGGGGGCACGGATGGCCCAGCACTGCGACCTGTTGAGATCTATTACGCTAACCATCGATATGGAATGAGTTGCGTGCCATAAATCCCCTACGCGCACCAACCCAACCACATGACTCCCTAACGACCGGTCCCTACAGCCAACAGAAATCCATAGGCTATACTATTCCTGCTTCGGCAACTTTCCCCAAGGCCCCCATTTCGGTCCGAGGCGAAACTCCTCCCCCGAGTAGGTCCGCCTCGGGTGCTCGTTGCAGAAGCCATCCAACGTCGCTTAGCTACATATCCACGGAGGCCGGTCGAGAGAGCCAGTAGTCGCGGGAGGCCGCCGGTAGAGTGATCTGAAAAACCAGAAACGGGATGATGAAGAAAGGATGATGGGGAAGGAAAGGAAGTGGCGAAGATGAGTGCGGTTCTAATCGCCTGGTAATGTTACCTGATATTCATCCATAAGAGTAAGGGAGGAAACCCCCCGAAAAATCCTCACCCAGGCAACTCGTTCTGACTGGGAATCGAACCCAGAACCGCTGGTTTCGGAGTTAGACTCACTAACCCCTCAGCCACAACGGTGGACCTATTTAAACATAGTTAATATAATATTTTCGAGTCTATGTTTTTTCCGGTACGGTAACAGCGAGTTTTTATTTTAGACAGTACGGCGTACTGGCCCTTGCCGGCCCAACTACAGCACTGGAAGTAGTTGATAATGGAAAGAAGTGGGTTCTGATCAGCACCGTCATGGGTAGGACCGTAGCTGTCACAAGATATCTGCTCACTAATGGGACCGTGATTCAATTCTCGGCAGATACTGCTCAAAATGGATATGGAACAGATTTTTCATGAGCACTTTAATTACCATTTTTATTATTATTAATCTTTCATTATCGTTATACGCTACATAGTGTTTTCTAACATTGAAAACACAGATTCCATAACAAACGTATAGTTAATGTGGCCAGTTAGTGCTCTCTCGCATTGCTGTTCTTCGAAAGCTTTATTGGATGGAAGGTCGTGGATTTGGTTACTAGCATGGATTTATGAGTATGCAGCAAAACATAGTTACATGTATTCTGGTATCTTTTCTCCAGCCGCTAAGATTCAGTCTCGGCGAGGGGATATGTTGTAGCTGGAGGGGGTAACTCGACCGCGATTCCAAGAGGAATTTAATATTCGCGAAGTTGGCTACGTCGGTGAGGCCGGAAGGGTGGGTGAGTGAGTAGTTGAAGAAGAGATGTGTACTTATTGCATACCGAATCACTGCAGTTGGTTTGGTTCAAGGGCTTTTTGTGAATGTGAGACAGCTGTATAGAACGTATTGGAAATTTGGGGTGGAATTGAGCAAACTGTGCACGATTCACGGGGGCCGAAAAAGTTGGGGTGAGGCTCTATAGGAAAGACTTGTACTACAGAAATCTGATATAGGCAAGAGCGCATGGAATATGGCTGACGAGTGATTGACATCGGTAGGTCTACTCTTTAAGGCTAACGGTAGGACACTATAGCATTGCAGTCTTGGGCTCCTTTCAGGATCGTCCTGGGACATAGACGTATTGATTTGCGACGATGAACACGCACTCCTGACGCGTTTACTCCGAGGATCTGTCAAATTGTCTATATAAGTAGCGTGATCGTGGGCAGAATACCATTACTCGACTTCATTCTCTTGATTCACGTACTTGCCCTCCTATGCCCTGCCCATAAATGCGGTTAAAATTCTGCACCGGTTAATCTAGAGGAATCGCAGTACCTGCGTATATAATGACTCTAGATCCAAGAGACTGCAGTCTTTCAGTATAAAGGAACCGTTTTACTTTCTCATTATACGAAGAATACTGTTATGCTTCAGAAATAAAAAGACTTGAAAGCGCTTTATCAATTGCAGGCGCAGAAATAAAATAACTTCAGTTTCTTACAGTGCTGAGCATTTTATTTTACAATAAACTTCAGTAGTCTATATGATTTTGTGTTTGAGATTATCGTATGGAGGAAGTGACGCAGTGGCGCGGTTTGAGATATTTGCAGCGTAAGCGCTCTTAAACAAAATTCTTTGGTCGGCGGGAAAAGGCACACAAGTAAAAAAAATGAATTTTTCAGAAGAGACTTTTTAAAATTTACTCTTAACTGAATATAAGTATAATAATGAAATTCATGTACGTTGGTCTATGTAAGACCCTTTTCAATTTAATATACAAGAAATTTTATTATTTCAAAAATTAGAAAAAAAAAATACTTGACTTACGTGATTAGGTACAACAGAAAAATTGACTCTTTTTACTTATGTGCCTTTTCCCGCCGACCAAAGATTTTTTTTACTGAAAAAGCGATTATTATTATTATTATTATTATTATTATTATTATTATTATTATACATTTGGGTAAATGCATAGTGTCCTAAATGTTAGGACACATACCAATTTATATTTGTGTTTCCAGGTAGATGTAAAATTCCATTTCTACGAAGATTCCTGGAAATAACGAACGTAATTCTTGGTTTCCATGCTCAGATTAGGATCTTATGGCGTGGGCCATTCCTGCTTTATTATATCACATTTCTAGTCATAGGCCTACTTAAGTCCACCAAATGGCTGCTTACACAATCTTCCCAGAACACAGTTACAGTCCAAGAAATTAGGGATGTTTGAAGATTCCGCTATTTCCTCCATATTAA
The DNA here is from genome assembly GCF_040183065.1 of Periplaneta americana. Taxonomy (NCBI): domain Eukaryota; kingdom Metazoa; phylum Arthropoda; class Insecta; order Blattodea; family Blattidae; genus Periplaneta; species Periplaneta americana. The sequence continues at coordinate 88,680,702 of NC_091126.1, read as the reverse complement.
CCCAGCAATTAAGTAATTATACAACGCTAATTCTTATACACACTAATACATTAGTTGAAAGTTAAGGATTCCAATATTAACAAATGTTAAAACTCTTCACACAAAAATGAACTGAATAAATAACCACTATGTGAAATATCACTTTGAACAATATAGGCCTAGCTCGATGCAAATAAAAAAAACTTGAAGATCAGCATTCAGTTAGCGTAATCGCAGACGACTTACGCTCACAAAAACTCGCTGAATGTGAGACTGCCATAGGCTCCTTGCTTCACGCTGGCGTAGCCGCATGGCCAAGCAAAATAGAGAATAATGATGTTACGTGTGCCCTCGTAATCGATAGCTGACACACTACAATGTTTAGGAGTAGTTTTCACTGCAAGAACAATGTCGGAGACTGAAAGAGAATGAATAAAATATACTCGGTATTTTAATTGTAAATAATAATAATAATAATAATAATAATAATAATAATAATAATAATAATAATAATAATAATAATTTTCTTTTTATCTGAAAGTGTAAGCGGCGCTAAAAGGAGTTTCATGTAAGCTTACACTTCGCCACTGAAGTGATGGTTGTTTCTTTTAAATAATGTCTAACCTTTTATTTAAAGATGCTGTATCATTTGAGCAGTAACATAGTATCGGTGTCATTGACGATAGCGGGATAGTGTGGGGCGAGACGAATCCTAGGATTCGCCATGGGATTGCCTGCCATTCTCGGACAAATCTAGGAAAAGCCCGCAATGTATAAAACCAAGCGGGATTCTGATCCCTAAGCATAGTTTTACTAAACCCTACGCTGGTGGCAATTTTCAGTAAATATATCGTCATATTGCATCTCGTTTTTGCCAGGTGTTCTTGAAAACTTGATTTCTTTTTCAATTTAGAAAGCTATTTTTACGTAATTACTTCCAGGTTATATGCAATTTAATAAATTAGCAGTTTAAAGTCTCTTCCTTTTACGCGGGCTGAATAAGAATTTTATTTATTTGTAATTTTGAGAAAGTGTCATATTACAAAAAAATCTTCTAGTTTTTTAATTGTTATAAAACCATATCTAAGGTACAGTATTTATCGTATTCGAAATGTTGGTGCTCGGGAAGTCATATATTAAACACTGAGATGAGAGATTGTATCGTACTGAGGACATGGCTCTATTGGAACAAGTTGACGTGCTGCAGCTTCAGTATCTCTCTCCCTTGCTCCCGATATCTAATGGTGCATCGTTTCTGCATAACACCGCAGAAGTATGCAGCACGGAGCGTACAGTCATATGCAATCTGTGTCCCAGAACAAATATAATCAAAGTCATAAATCACGAATGACTTGCCTCGAATTTGAGTGATAATTGTGAAATTCGCAGTAAACATTGGGCAGGTACAGTGCAAGGCAGTCCTGGGTATAAGAGAGGAAGTGAAAGGGACGGAGAAACCCCCGCGCATGCCCTTTTCGCTTACACCGCCTTATAAACAAACGCGTAAGAAGGCTGTGTGCATCAGTGTTGGATTTTAGGCGATCGGTGAGAGTCTAAAGTTCGTATAACCTATGATGCCCGCCTAATACAATCCGTCACTTACCTTCCTGTCTGCTCGTACCGCACCAAAACATTACTGTCTCAGCCGAGGAAGGTGAAGTGGGAAGTTAAGTGGTGGTCTGCAGTGACTCAATTGATGTATTAGCGCCCAGGCCTGGTACAAGGCATTGCTAATTAATTGTGTTTGTATTTGTATGTATGCAGTCGACCTCGGTAGCATAGTCGGTATAGCGCTGGTCTTCTGTGCTCGAGATTGCGGGTTCGATCCCGGTCCAGGTCGATGGCATTTAAGTGTGCTTAAATGCGAAAAGCTCATGTCAGTAGATTTACTGGCATGTAAAAGAACTTCTGCGGGACAAAATTTCGGCACACCGGCGACGCTGATATAACCTCTGCAGTTGCGAGCGTCGTTAAATCATAATTTGAATATGTATGTATTTATGTATTTATTTATTAACACTATGATTGGTTAAACACCCGATGTCAGTGATAAATAATAATAATAATAATAATAATAATAATAATTACAGTAATAAAATTATAATAATTACAGTAATAAAATTATAATAATTACAGTAATAAAATTATAATAATTACAGCAATAAAAATTAAAATAACGTAAATTGAATTCTAATTATAAATAAATGCAATAAACCTATGACTATAAATAAAAATTGTGCTATAATAACGCCTACTGTAATCAAAGTAAACTCTACTTCTATTAAACCCAACTATTATCAACTTAATTACAAGTCACCCTAATTACATACATGACACAAATTAATTACACTGCGCTTACAATTAAATTTTCAGTCTAATCTTCTCAACCTCTCCTTAAATGTATTGATTTTGGGAGGACCACCCTGAAAGATTGCCGCAGGTAAGCTGTTCCAGTCTACTATTGTGCTGTTAACAAACGAAAATTTTACCACGTCCGTTCTTTATTTTCTGCATTTAAACTTCCTAATATGATCAGCCCTGCCTAAGTATAATGGTGTCAGTAATCCAGCCTGATGTCGGTCCATGTTTAGTGTCCCATTTTTGCCTTAAACAATGCACTTAGTCTGATTTTTCGTCGCCTTGATTTGAGAAATTCCCACCCTAAGTCTTTTACTATCTCTTCGCCGTGTCCCTTTCCCATTTTGACATATTTTGCTGCCTTGCGTTGGACCAATCCTATTGAATCGATTTGGTTTTGTCTGTACGGATCCCAACCTACTGCTCCAGATTCCATAATTGGGCTAACAAGGGTTTTGTACGCTATTTCTTTTGACCTTTGGTTAGCTTCCTTAAGAATATGCTTAGAGAAATGTAGTGCTTTCCAGGCTTTCCTTGTAGTATTGGTGACTTGTTCCTCCCAACCCAGTTCGTTACTTTAATACATAGGTATTTACAAGTGTTCACTTGTGGCACCGGTGTACCATTCAGCTGATATTTGAGTCTAATTTCTTTATGCGTTCTATAGAAGGATATTGACTTACTTTTAGTCACATTGATTTTGATTTTATTTTCTGTCGTCCAGGTTTCAATAGCGTTAAGATCATTTTGTAAGGCGACTATATCGGATTTATCACTAATTTGTTTATATATTAAACAGTCGTCCGCGAATAACCTTACCTGAGAAGTAGTATATATAAAAGAAGGCTTCGTTTTAAAATTTCATACTGCGTGGTACTGAATTTGCATCCACAATCACTAAATAACTTCTCAATTTAAACAGCATCTTTAAGTCACAGATTTAAGACTTGCATATTATATGCTACTAACATAATTATATCCAGAGACGTTAGCTAAATAACTGCACACTTTAAACAACATCGTAAAGGTTTTGGAAAATACGATTAGAATTATCCACAGGCGCTAAATATTTCTGCATTTAATTCTTTCTTTCTTTCTTTCTTTCTTTCTTTCTTTCTTTCTTTCTTTCTTTCAGTTTAACCTCTCCCTTGTAGGCTCATTTACACGACCCACGCCACACGGGCCTTACAGGGCCGCGACCTGTCGGGAGAGGAATTAAACTGTGGATCACATACATACTTTTTTGACCACACAAGGACATGGAGGGCCTCCCCGGACGAGGGATCAGCTCAGTGCCAGGGCCACCTCCGATACAATACAAACATTTAAGACATTCCACAGCATTCACTCACACATATGAAAGGTTTAAGGGAAGGATCGCCGTCCATCGCCGGACTTTCAAGAGGTACAATCCCGGCATTTGCCTGGAAATAACCGAGGAAACCATGAAAAACCTCAGGATTGCCGGCCCCTGGGATCGAACCCCGGACCTCCCGAATGCAAGGCTAGCCGTCTACCACTCCGCTAGCCCGCTCGGTGCATTTAATTCAGCATCGATAAAAGAAACCGATTAATAAAATATATCTCTATTTAAACTTCTGAGTATACAGTATTGAAATTATATCCACAAAAGTTTAGTAACCGTGCAGTTGATACATTGTCGTTAAATTATCGAGTCAAGGAAAAAATCTAAATTTAAACATTCACTTTATATGCCATTAAACATATATAATGAAATTGTATTTTTTTTTTTTTTTCATTTCGTCGCATGGATTACTCCGCACAGAGAGCTTTGTCGAAACGCATCAATGTTTTCTCCCCGAGGTGTAGTAAGGCAACTTGACCTGGCGACGCGCGACGTAGCGATCACAGACCTTGACTAACCACTCGTTTATAGTACGCTTTATCGACTGAATGTAAGCCGAAGAGACCAACTTCAGAGTTTTCTAAATTTGTGCTCACGACACTTAATCTCTCGCGTATCTCTAAGCAGTGTCGTAAATTACTCGTATGTAGTGGCCATTGATCATTCCTGGAAATTATTTTGTTCAAGCATTCTCTTTTCTTCGTTGTCTCTAAGTTTAAATCTTAGTGTGGCACTTAGCATTCTTATCCCAACCCTTCTCACCTTGCACTAAACGGACAAATAGTGGTGCTCTATGTTGTGCATGGCATGCTCTATTATAGGGTTGTTAAGTCGAAATTTCCTCTTCCTGGGAAAGTTTTGTTTCCACAGAAGAGGGGGGAAATATTGAACATTTCTGCGACCATGCCGTAGTTTGAGAAAACGTAACGAAATTCATACCACTAACGAGATACAATTGACAAAATACAGAATTTAAGTTCCAAAATAATATTAACTTTCAACATTGGATGATGTTCTTGCTATTTTATAGCCTATAGTTAGTTTATATAATCATCTGTGCTCCAGAGGCAACTGCCTCTATATATAACATAGTATATCAATTAAAATATAATTGTTAAATGAACATAACATATCAAACTTAATAAATAACATAAATTAGGACAAATTACCGAGTGAGTGAATTATCACCCGACCATTAAAGCGACAAGTTGGGTCTTGGACCAATGCATTTCTAAGCAATAGTGATTAATATGGAAACAACACTTATGTACGAAATGAGCAATGAAATGACAGTTCTCTCGTTTGATTAATATTTTATTGCTGCGTTGGAATTCGGTTTTCCTATCAGTACCACAGCCCTACCTGCTGAATTGTGTATGTGATACAGAGTTAAATGGCCATTGGTCATTTGCGTCAAGACCATTAAATTTATGAAATACCTTGTTATTCCACTTTTTCACCATTCCGCACTGTTAACTAAAGGGAAGGGAGGATAGGGGAACAGAAACTGCTCAAGTACACAAGTGCATACGCTTTGGTATATCTTCCCATTATCTCTTAATTGTTTTGAACAATTGTTTTCTTTGCAAGGCAAGTTGAAAATACAGTCACAGCTTGAATAAATTTACTAAAGAGAGATCAGAGTACAGTAGAGCCACAGTCTACTATATACAGTCGCGAAGCTCAATATGTAGTAAAAATTCAAGCATGGTTAGTTTCCCACCACTAGGATCGCTACTATCGCCTCATCATCACATCTCGCCTAGCAGACGATAAAATATGTTACACTTTCGTTGTCGGGTTCTTTTGGAAAAATTAACACCTTCCTTCCATTATTGAAATATTAAATGGATAAAGTTCATTTATTATTTTAATGAAGTATATTAAATTCCGCCATAAACTCGAAGATACCTGCAAGAAATAGGTTAAATTATTTTTGTTTGTGCAAAACGAACTGAAATTTACTATAATCGCTTCACTCATTCAAGATATAGCGATAATGAACTATGAAACCAATAAATATTAATTTGCATTTCCCTTTACAACAATAATATAAATAACAATAATAATGGAAATATGAATTAATGGGAGTAACTACGTGTACCGGTACTTGTAGTGTAGGCTTACGTAGTTAACAAAGTGGGATGAGGTTAAGCAATAATAATCACACCAAAATTGGAAATAAAACGTGATCAATAAATTTTACTGTAACAGACTTACTTTTTCTACGTCTCTAGTAAAGTAACAAATAAAAATAGCAACAAAATTAACAGCTATAACTTTAAAAACATATCCTTTGAAAAAAAGTAGGCCTAAGTTGTCTGAAAATGTACAATTATTCAAGGAATCAGCTGATACAGACGTAGAATTAATGCAAAGCTTTTGTTTCTCAGCTGCAGGTAATAACAGAACAGGTTTATTTGAAACGTCAAATAAAGTTCGAACTGCATTCCAGATTAATTTATTTTTGTTTTCATTCATAAATTGTGTGTTTTCGAAATGAAGAGAGCAAAACTTTATATTATTATAAAGATATGCTTAATTTTTTGTCATTAGATCTTCCCTCCTGCTGTTTATTAACCACTTTTTGCATCTAGAAGTAAAATAAGAAATAGATGTTAGGATTTTTCTTCACAAGCATCAATGCGAAATACGAAACGACCTAGCACTCGATGGAAATACGACACAGTCGACTCTAAATCCAAAGTCGACAGTGGACAGTCTATTGTTTCTAGTTGCTAACCGCTTGGAGCGCTTTACCGCGAGATTTGCAAAAAATCACCTCAAGCTTCGCGACTGTATATAGTAGACTGTGGTAGAGCGTCTCATTTAGGCACAGTGAAAACGTAAACAAAGTGCAGATAACATGTGGGGGGAGGACGAGCCGTACGATAAACAAGAGGGATGCACAAGATTTTAGTTACAACATTTATGGTGGAGCATTCATTGAAATTATATTTTCCAAAAACACACGAAACAAAAGAAGACGACAAATTGCATAACGTTATCATATACGCGTTAAAAGACAAGCAATTGTAACGTTGAAATGATTCAGTACAACAAATCAAATTTGTACTTATATGATGTTCCTTTCAAGCAACATTTTTTACGGTCATGAATTTCATTCTCTGTATGACTAACATAATATCACCGTATTCTCTAGCCGAATTAACAAAACTACAGTATATTGGTCTGAAATGACAACACCATTTCCTAAACTTAATTATCCCTTTTCAAAGTTCAATTTATTCAGGCACTGTACATGACCACTTCAGACCAATGTACTGTAGTTTTATTAATTCGGCCAGAGAAGACGGTGATATTATGTTAGTCATACAGAGAATGAAATTTATGACTAAAAATGCTGCTTGAAAGCAACATCATATAAGTAGCTAACTTTGATTTGTTATATTGAATTATTTCAACGTTACAATTGCTTGTCTTTTAAAATGTGTATATGATAAAGTTGTGCAATTTGTTGTGTATGTTTTTGGAATATATGATTTCAATTAATGCTCCGCCACAAATGTTGTAACTAAAACCATGTGCAACCCTCTTGTTTATCGTATGGCTCGTCCTCCCCCACACTTTACCTGCACATTGTTTACGTTTTCACTGTGCCTAAACGAGACGCTCTACTGTACTTCATGTTGTCGTTGTTCCTGCAATAACTCCTATGCACAAAATATGAAAATTTTCAGTAGGAAGAAAAAACACGTTTATTCTTCATGGCAGTAGTGCATAGGAAATCGTGAATTCTTACATTTTCGAAAGAAAGGAAAAATATAATTACATATTGGAGATTTTATTATTTTTCCTGCATCATTATTTACGATATTTAATAGAGCAAAAATCTGAAAATCGATAAATATGTCACATAGGAGTTATTGCTCGAACAATGATGATATGCTTAAATTCATTAATGTTTCTGGAATGCGGGCGCAGCAAATTTACAGAAATATTAGTCAACTGACGTAAACCGGAGTAACGAAGCAAGACACGAACAGTAATTGACACAGAAAATGCAACATCTTGTAATCATAGCGCGTTGAACCCTCCATTTTTTATGATTTAATGCCGTTTCGAACTTCTGCACTCAAAAGGAATTTTACATAATAGATACTCCAGAGAGGATTAAGAAGGCCTATCACTTAGAATCGAATATTGGCCCCTGAAGTATCGTAACTATACCTGTGATAACGATGCTGACAGTAGTTACGTTCGTTGTGGTACATTAGGTTTATGACTCATTATCACATTTATATCTCTTGGATATTGGAATTATATTGCTTAAAGAGTGATAGGAAGGACAACTCACGTGCACTTGGACAACTGGTGGGCCAGTTGTACCACCTCCAAATTTTGACGTGGTCGAGACTTTTCCAAGAATTTTTGTCTCGAGCTTCTGTCAGAGATAGTGTTTCTTACGTGAAGTAAATCTGTGACACAGGACTCCGAGCCTTATTTCTCTCCCGGAGGAACCAATTTAAAATCCATCGCCTTGGTCGTATCTGAACCCGCGGACCCTAGATTAAACGGCAAGTATGGTAACCGCTAGACCGAATACGTCTTTAAGATTTTGAAGTCTACTTCAGAATTTTTATATTATATGGAGGCATGAAGGACGACAAATAGGGAATTCTGAAAGGAGATTACTTGAAGTTATTTCTGTACACTTACCAATTCTGTTACTTTCTCAACAGTGTCAGGTATGACGTTGAAATCATACGTAATTCACAATAAACCCTTGAATCAGTAATTTATTTTGCCCATAGGCCCATAGTGGCCTCAAACTGTAAAATTTCTATGGACAGAAATGTATTTATGTATTGTATTATACAGTATTAAGCCTGTATTATATTATATTATATTATATTATATTATATTATATTATATTATATTATATTATATTATTATACAGTATAACATGTATACCGTACACAGGGTGTTTCAAAAGTGATGGTAAAAATTTAGGGATGAGAACTAAAAAACAAGAGAAGCAAAAAAGTTCCAGTAAACGTGTGTCCGCAAATGAACCGTTTACGAAATGTCATGTTTTGCTGGATATATGAGTTTTTAGGTTTTAACGGCGTGTATGATTAGAATTAGGCCCTTGGGTAATCCTCCGTGTCCAGATTAGCTTGTTTTAACGAACCTAACAGAGTAAGCGACCTTTCTGGTCTTACCTTGATGATGGAACCTGTATGTATTTCCGAAACATTGAAAATTTCAAGTTCCAGGACACGATGGATTACCAAAAAGCCTAATTCAAAAGAAATCGGTGGACGTTTTGGCTGTAGTTTGATGAACTTATGTCGTAAATATTGAATTTAATACCGGACTAAATGATGTACAGTAAACTTGTCTCCAGCTGTCAGTTACATTACCCCGTTTTCTTATTATGTTGTGTGGGAATCTAATCTGTATGATCCATATATAGCATAATAGAACAGTAGGCAGTAGGCTGAGACGTAGATGGGGGAGATAATATAAAAATGGATTTGAGGGAGGTGGGATGTGGTGATGGAGACCGGATTTACCTTGCTCGATATAGGGACCGATGGCGGGCTTGTGTGAGGGCGGCAGTGAACCTCCGGGTTCCTTAAAAGCCATTTGTAAGTAAGTGTTGTTAATTTTGACAATCCATATAGCAAACATTTCTCGTTCTGTTAACTTTATATTCAACAGTTATTCCAATTTGGTTGTTCGTTGTTCCTACTGTGTAATTACAACTATCTTTTCTCCTACATTCTATACTAAAACATAATACACTGTTGTTCTGTTTGCATTTCCTATTGTTGAAATCTTCAGTGCATTAATAGTTTTTCTTATGTGGCTAAATACGAATAAATTTGTCATTGTTTATCTAATAATCTTCTTCTAAATACATTTATCAATTAATTGTTATAAATGTAAATAAATTGGATTCACATGTTGCGGTTGTCTTAGTCCTTCTCTTCAAAAGGCTGAAGATAATCTAATTTTGATAATAAAATATAGGTTGGGATTATTGATCATACACTTGCCCCAGGAACAGATTAACACTATGGATATGTGTACACAATTCCTTCAGCGACATATTATGCATCCTGGAGTAAGATTTGCCAATGTTATAGCAAGTTAATGTCATTGAAATGCATGAAAAATTCATATCCGCCTTTCAGACTTGTCTCGCCTTTTTGTCAACACAGAAACATGTGGGTTATTGTAGTATGCGGTTACATCTCCCAATCTTTGAATTTCTTGGTTTCCGCGGCTGGCATCCCTGACAATGACCCTGCATCTTACGTCGAGAGCATGAAAGAGGCAAGCCGAAATAGGATTGACCGTAAGACAGAAATAGACACAAGGATGAGATGGCGGCGTATCGATTCAGTCTCTCATCTCGGCGGGTGCGGGTGCTCTGCCCCACCCAGGTCCCGCGCCTCGCCCTCTGCGTAACAGGTTTCACCTTGCAAGCATTGCACCAAGTATGGTACAATAGCTGTTAGCTGTTTGCTGTACCACAACACTAATAACAGAAGTGTGGTTGTCTTGCAATGCCTCTGCACCTTACGCTTAACAGCCTATAAATATGTAGACGTGCTTCACTGATCTGTGGAGATATTTAAAATGGTTATGTAGATTAGAAAAGTCTCGTTATGGATAAAGCAGCTGAGTTAACTCCTAGAAACGAGCATGTAAACCACTATAAATTCCTTCCTTGCTATATGTTTGTGGTTCTTTCAAATTAAGTAGGCCTACTTTGAATTACTTTTATCGGTTCCACAACATAAAGCGTCATCATGAGGTATCGTAGTATAAAACGGAATTATGAAACATCCACATTAACTTAACCATCAGCAACTTCAAATGTCAAGCTTCGCCAGATCAGTTCCGTCTCCAGAAAATTGTTGCATCTTCTTCCTGTTCATCCCAGTGATCCGTATCCTTGTAGATAGCAATCACAAACAATATTTGTATGTATCCTCAAAACATGATCCTTCCATTTATTGCTATACCTACAGATGATTTGAATATTGATATTGATGATGCCGCTTGTACTGTATACTGTTTCTTCCATATATTTTCATTCTCTTCTTGTCCAAGAGTCTGCATCGCGCTGTCATGAAGTTTGTTGAATTAACTTCTATTGGAGTGCGTTGTAGGTGAGTTAGTAAAAGACCTAAGTCCTTTAAACATTCAAGGGCTGCCAATACTTAAGTTTATTAATAAATCTTGAAATACAAGGCGTAGTACAAGTGATGAAATGAAGATGATGATGATGATGATGATGATGATTATGATTATTCGTTGCCACGTGGGCCACTCATCGCCCTCCCCAGCACTTCTGCTGACTGTAGAGCTATAATAATAATAATAATAATAATAATAATAATAATAATAATAATAATGATAATGATAATGATAATGATGCTTCTCCAACGATCACCGCGTCGTTTTATCGGCTCTCGCCAGTGACGCTACGGTGACCTTTGAAGTCCGCGTGATTTGCGTCTACTCGATGGCTTACCCGCACCGTGGCCAGTGAGATGACCTGCCTTTGGACTTTGATAGATAATCCTTTTGTCATTAACCTCAGTACAGTACATACATGACTTAAGTTATAAATTTTAGGTCAAGTCTGCACTAGTTATGAGGATGGAATACATTTTAGATTTGCAGTATTAATATCACTCTAAACATTAATTACAATCATACCAATTATGTCCCTACAGTAAGTGGGCGCTTATCACAGCGCACCCAACCTCAAAAATCTCTATTTTCATTATTTTAATCCTGTCATTTGGCCAATTTATTTCACTTCATGTTACATGGTATGTACAGCCATTTATATGTTTAGGAGCAACTCCTTAAGAAATCTTTATTCCTAGTGATGTTCTAATTGTTAGATTTTCTTCAAGTATTATATTTGTTGTAGCCAGGCCCGACGGCCCCAACTGAGATCAAAATATTTTACACTAAAGATATTAAATACAAATTGAAACTGTGTCTGGTAGAGTTCCTGGGTAGCTCAGTTGGTAGAGTGTTGGTGCGCTCAGCCAAAGGTCCCGGGTTCGATACCCGGCCCGGAACAATTTTTCCCTTGAAATTATTCAAACCAGCTTCACAGGGAGCTATACCTGAAAACTAGATTTGTATCTTTACATAGTTTCGACAGTTGGGGATGTTAAGTCATAGCACATAACGGAATAACTGAAAGCCTTCTTCTTAACAGATCCTGTATGTTTAAAAGATTGCTCGAATTAGACGGACGGTTCTGAAAGCCATCGCTTTCGTCTTATCTGAGGATATATTAAAATTATGACTTCGCTACATTATTTAGTTTATGCACTGCTTCTTGTGAAGAGCGAAAGTATTTTTTAATAAAAGTAGCAGCGCTGTCTGCAGAAACTGAGCGTATAATCTATTAGAAATTCCTTCGTTGCCGTGTCTTTGTATGTGATTTTACTTTTAAATTATGTAATCTACGATTTTTACTGCTTTGGCAGTAGAAAGCATCATGAACTATTATAATTACAGTTGGCCTATATAATGTGGAAGTACGAAATATCGAAGTTATTTTTCGTATTACACTTTTTCCGGAACTGTTTAAACACTGATTTCACTTCCTCTCGCAATGACACCACTTCTTTGAGCACACCAGTGAGTCTTTGCAGAATCTCCATGTTAATGGTAGTTGTAAATTCCATTTTGTTTATTGTTAAAACACATTACATAACTTTTCTTAATTTCAAAAATTAGTTAATCGACGCTGAGAAGCTCACTGACAATAATACAAACAAGTTAAGTTCACGGTGCAGCTTGTTGTACAAGAGCGCGGCCGTTCGGCTACCCAATCATTCACAAGAATAGGAGTGGTAAGCACAATAAGTCTCAGGCTGCAGTGTAAGCCTTCGGGTCCCTCCTCCGTACAAGAGGAAAAAAAAGGAAAATTGAATGAATTTGTTTGGTTTCTGAAAGTTTACTAAGCCCATCTGTTAGAAGCGTACAAACAGAAGTTTCAGTGTTCGATTTCAGTAGCACAACTATCTTTTGCGACGTTTGACGTTGCTCTAGCATTTGGTTAAAATTATGTTGTATTTTCTCTTTGTCATCTAGTCACCCTCACCATCACAATCATCAACACCTTCACTACCGTTCCATTTTATCAACACTGAGTAAATGAAGTAGGTAACGTTGCGTTATGTGAAACGGCGAATTAATATCTGAAGTTGTAAATTGCAATGACATATGTTTCAGGACGTGATCATTGACCACATGCACACACATAGCAACTGAGACAATAAATAGTGTCTGATCACTATACTGTACATATCTGAATTTTCATAGGTATACTGACAAAAGACACGAAAAATCTTTCAGGTTAGGAGTTTATTACTCGACCGAGGCCAGTGGAGTCCTGCAGCCCGGAGCCGTGGCGCTACTGCTTCTGCGTTCGTAATACCGCATCGCGATAGTTCACATTACGCCCGCGCCTCCTCTCGCCTCGGTCGAATAATACTAAACTCCTCTATCAGCAGCGTACAGAGGTATAGTCGTAGCCGAAAAGTTAAGTGTTCAATTCCCTCAGCACAACTATCCAACGTTTGAGGTTGTTCTAGTATTTGGTTAATCTTATGCTACTATATTGTATTTTCTCTTTCTCACACAGTTACCGTCAATAAAAAATCGTCATCATCTTCACTACTGTACCATTTAGCAGAACTGAATAAACTACACAGTTAAAATTAAGTTGGGTTAAAAACTGAATAAATCTATGAAATTCGTTTTAATTGCCATGAGATGATGTTTCAGGAAGTGATTATTGACTGCTTACAGACACCCAGCAAATATTGCTTAACTTGGCCTGTAAGCAGTTTCTTATACATATCACACACCACGTATCTCGGAATTTTGGATATAGACCTACAGAGAAAAGGCGCGAAAGATCTTTCAGGCTTGTAGACGCAGAGGTCTGACTCATGGATTTTCTAATTTAGTGCACATTTAAGTTTGTCTTACGTGTCTTCTCCTTCTCATTATGTAATGTGAATATATGTTAGAGTTTTACATAAAAACAGAAATGTAAAACTGGATGTGCAACTTAAGATTCACTGCTTCCAAATAGGTAGTTGATATCACGTGTAACTAAGAACTGTAAGTAGGCCCTTCCACGACGTAAAGTAGTAGTGTTGTTTGCAGAGGTGTATTCAATGCTGTAGTTGAAAAAAAATTACTGGGGCTCTATTTTAGAAGCCCCTAAATGTGCTTCATCAGTCGTTTTTTGTATTATTTGTACTGGAACTGTGATACCCTAATAGTACGCGTATTTTCCTGAAACTGCGTTCCGGCCCGACTGCATACAGCACCGGGTGTAATTCAGGCCTGGCGAGGCCTGGTGGGCTCTGGCGGCATCAGGGTACTGTTTTTCGAGGCCTGGCCCATTTATGATTTTCATATGCAGCCAATATAATTTCTGGACATTTATTATTTACATTATTAGGTACTACAGGACCATCTTTAAATTATATGACAGTCCATGGGAAAAGGGACCTTAACTTCTCAGACCTCATTTTGCAGTAGAGACAAAAACATACTTCATATGAGAATTAGCTTATTACAATTCTCATGTCAGATCTGGATCAGAAAATATCCTGTAGGATTGTACACTAGATCGAGATACTAAATTTTAAGAGTTGTTAAACTTTAAATTTGTTTCTTTTTTTATATATATAAAATTATCGGAACTTAAAATAAATAAGTGTTATAACTTCTATACTATTTTGAATTTTTAACCAAATAAAAATAATTTTGTTCAGTATTTTCTCCTCTATAAGATGGTACCCATAAATCAATTTCGTCACAGTGGAATTTAAGGTCCCATTTCCCACGAACTGTCACATTATTAAGACTGTTAATTGGTAGGTCTACTCCAATTGCATTACTACCGTCAAATTTTGCATTTGTAAAAAGTCATATTAAATTTGTATTTAAACATGTTCACAGTGAGGTCTACTAAGGGGACTTAACAACCCCTATATTTAAATTCGAACCCACGTATTTTCGTCTGACATTCCATAAGTACAGACCGATTATTTAGTCCTGACAGCTCAGCGACGCGAAAGAGGGGAAGTAATAGGAATAGTGGGGAGAGCTCCTGAGTAGAGATAAGGGCGAGCTGTCGGCAAAGGAATGCAGTACAGCTTAATTGTACTAGAAACATACCGCTCTAACGCACGCATGACATCCGATCGCTCCGAAGACAAGCGAGTGACTAACCCAAACACCCCATGGCGTAACTAAATGAACTCGCCTGACTCAGGCGCACATCTCCCGCGACTGTCAGGACTAAATAATAGTACTGTAGTTTTGCGGAAATGGTGATGATGATGATTACTACTACTACTACTACTACTACTACTACTACTACTACTACTACTACTACTACTACTACTACTACTACTACTACTACTACTACTACCGGTACCACCGGTACTACTGAATAAGTAGAGGCATTATGTTCGGTTCAAGTTTGTCGAGTATGACGAAGTTCGCTCTGGAAGAGGAAGCCTGTCGTATTTGTTCCACCTTGTTTCAAGACTTTTCGCTGTTCTTCACTCCCACCCCTTCATGTTTTAACCGCTTAAGGACAAACACAGAACGTGCGATTAGTTTTTTCATATGAATTAAGGCGAAATTTGTTATGTCTTGGTTGTTCTCTTTCATGTTCGAACATTGCAGGACACTGCTACCGAAATTACAGAGCCAGGGCACTTTTTTGTTTAGAAATACACCACTGGTTGGTTGTCAGTAGATCTTCTGCTGCGGCTTAGTTAAAATTATTTCAACGCAGAATTTATTCATAACGTTCAAATTCTACATATCTTCTCAAATGCTTTAATGAGAGATCTAAAATATTTCCCAAAACTTTCCTTAACATTAATAAGTTCATTATGCAATGTACATCTAAACCAAATTAAAATGCATAATGAAACGTTATGTATAATTACAATGCACTGTTTACTTTAAGTCATCAAAACTTCATGTTTAGAAATGCATGAATTTGTTGTTCGATATTTTGTGTCTAATATTACAGGTCTACTTTTCTTTACCGTTTATGGTAGGAAGAGATGTTGCTACACGACACCGTGGAAAATTAAATTAAAATATTTTGCTGTTCTGTGTTGCGCGCTGCATGGCACGGGTTACGTTAGCGGCGCGCGTATATCCGCGAAAATTGCTGTAATCGGATTGCAACCGTTCCCTCACCGGAAACAAATCAAATTCCATGTCGTCAAATAGCTTTACAATTTCCACATTAACGGTTGTACCAAAATTCCTGACAAATTACCTTTGCTGAACATTTCTTGTGCCCAGTACAGTTTTGTGACCAATTACTGTGGTCTCAGCTTCACGTGTAGAGTGGGAATACAATTTTATTAAGTGAAGAGGAATGTTAGAGCGTGGATGAACTTCCACATCCGTGCTGCACGACGAGTATTCATTCTCTCTGAGAACGTCGTAAAAGCATTTATGCTATACTTAAGTTCAGTCTTCGAAACAACTAATTTCTAAAGTGATGTGTGACCAATGTCAAGGTTCTGCTACCACATATTAGTAGCCTATACGGCTATTTAAAGTACGATGCTGATGACTTGACTACAGTGTTATGTAATTTCGTTAAATATTTAATAGCAGATGAATTTCATTGCTAGTTCACAAAGCCTGGCCTAATAAGTTTTACCTCTCTGTCCTCGAATCATGATGCCAAATTATAGCAGCTAGCAAACGACATTTTACACGAGGATCTCCGGTCTCTTGATCAGATCGCCCACTTCGTGTTACCGGCCCTCAGGCTCGCACAACTTCTCGCCCAGGTAGTTCCTTATTTCACTGGTTGTGAAGCAGAAAATAGGCCTAATGTAGTTTTCGCAAACATGTAAAGCAGTGGTCGGCATATTATACCTTCAGCCGTTCTACAGTGATCACAGCAAACATAACTAGCTCATTCACCTCGTATGCTAAACGTCAAGAAACCCTGGCGGTAGAGTTGAGAAGCCGTGTTCGTCCTGTATCAATGTAGTCTACTACATTTGCCGACCGCTGATGTAAAGTGACTGGTTCTCATACCACACAGATACTGTTGAAAATAATGAATTTTTGAAACAAATTTGCGAAGGTATTGAATTTCCGTTAAAGTTTTTCTTTTCAAAATTACAGTTTGCATCAATTTACCACTATTTTCATAACTAGTTTCATTTGTATTATATATTTGAACAACATGATAAGCATTACCAACACCGTCATAAAGTAACCAATATCATCACCAGGCCCCGAATTTATTATCTGAACTCTATCCGAGGTACCCAGTGACATTGTTATTTTGTTATGTTTTGTTTAACATTGACTCTGAAATCTATTACCGGTAGATAATTCTTTGACAGTGAAAGCAAATAGACGGTCCCACTTATCCTATACTCAAACAAAACAAAGATTACTGTATTTATCCTCCCCACAGCAACAAAATCTGTGGCGTTCGGTTTACACAAATAGCAACCCCCTTTCATTTGAAATGCGATGTGTTTAGCAAGCACACTTTGAATTCCAAAGTAATGTAAACCAGACACATTTCCTCACATATTCTTAAGGATGATAAACCTCACTTTGCTACCATAATATTTCTTAAACGACAAATTGAGCATTGCAATTGGGCTTTGCCTGTTATGTTCATAAACAAATAAATAAAGAAATAAATAATAAAGTGAAGAACAAATATTCTAAATGTGCTAAGTGCCAATGTCTTAAATTTCATTTTATCCAATCTAAAGGAGAAACATTCATATGAGAACATCATGCAAAATAGTATTTGTCGTAGCTGAGCTGTAAGTGATGACTAATTCGTGCGCCAAAAGGCGGTGTTGTATGTATCTCAACACACATTTCGCAACGTGTTTTTCATCATTATCTCAGAAGGTTGTTTTTGGCACTTTGCAAATTTAGAACTGTTTGATCCTCAATTATTGAAATAATTGTTTTAATAGAAATTAAGTCGGACCACGGGCTCATGAATTTAGATAGAAACCTTCCAATAATATAAGGAAGTAATAATTTGTAAATACAGTTGTTTTTAAATGAAAAACCGATATTATTTTTAACGAAATTGAAAATAGAAAAATTACATTAATAATGAAAACGGAACAGTGATAATTTAAATGAATTATAACTGTCAACGATATCTGTGAAGAGATTATTTCATTAAGTACGCATGCCATACATCTTTAAAAGTTAAATTTCGTGTCGTTTCTCTATAAGAATTTTTAGGACATGAATTTTCTTAATCCCAGACTTATACAAATGCAAGTATAAATGAAAGAGTGTTCCCGACAGTTCAGGACGGTGCTTAGAATGTATGTTTAAGTGGTGCCCATTATTTGCCACACATATCCCAACCGATGCCGTAAAGACTGCTCAATAAGACGTAACATTAATGGATAAATCCTGCCGCTAGCTGTCACAATGCGTTGTTGCATGTTCTCTGATATTGTAGTCACATAGCGTCCTGTAACTTGCTCCACAGAAGAAATCCAAAGGTGCCAGATAGGGAAACAGGCTGGCTAATTTATGCGTCTGCCGCTTCCAATGAAATGTCCATCAGACATTATATGAAGCGCTAACCTACTGCTAATTATAGAGTGCGCTGGACAACCATCGTGCTGATACCATATCTGTCTCAGAGTTCCATTGAGACATTTTCTAACATGGATTGCAGATCAGTCTGTAAGAATTGTACATACTTCTCAGTAGTTTGCCTACATAGGTTCTTCTATGAAGCAAGGTCCACTAAGATAGTCCAAAATTATTCCACATCATATTGTACATTGACATTCCACGGTCTGACAAAGCCAATGAGTATTGTCTACTGGGCAGTACAGCATGTTCCGTAGCTTCACCCTCCAGTGCTTCGTGAAACTTGTTAGTAAATAAGTAGGACCCCAACGAATTCTCACTCTCTTAATGCCCATTCACAGAAATTCACTCGATATATGGTCATATAACATATTCGTGTAGTTCATGGTGAAGCGACATACAGAAATGGTGAAATCTATAACGATGAAGTATGCGGAGCACACTAGATACAGTACATTGACTGACCCTACCGTCTCTATCAATCCCGTGAAACAGTGTTTGGGTTTACTGTAACATCAAAAAACGCCAGCCTCACCTGCTTCTCCTGATACGGGTCTGCTACGTACACGTTTGCGTGCTGTTACACTTCCTGTTTCATACATTTGTTTAATTATGTTTCTAAACGTGAGGCGAAATGGTTTGTTTTCTCTCCGGATAGCTTTGTGCATACAAAATGCTTGCTTATGCTGAATTTTTCCTACACTCGTCATGGGTAGTATCATCGCGGTCTTTTCGGTGTTTGAAAATGTCTAAGCAACACTCACTACGTTCTTGCTTACGTA
The DNA here is from genome assembly GCF_040183065.1 of Periplaneta americana. Taxonomy (NCBI): domain Eukaryota; kingdom Metazoa; phylum Arthropoda; class Insecta; order Blattodea; family Blattidae; genus Periplaneta; species Periplaneta americana. The sequence continues at coordinate 88,661,547 of NC_091126.1, read as the reverse complement.
GAGTATCACAAAAGTCTGACTAATCATTGTACTTTTCTGAGCACAACGTCTGTGCAGAACAATAACAATAACAAGTACAAACACCATATACATAATATCGAATGAGACAACAAACTATTAGACAGTTACCCGAAACAATGTAAAATGGTGGAAACATTGCAGTCATCTATAACAGAGCCATGTGCTTACGTTTATTAGACACACATGTTCTTCATCCCATTCTTTGTATCTCAAGCGTCAACTTCACTTTACAATCACATGCGAAATAATTAACGTAATACAATGTAAAAAACGGCATTAGCATTAATTTAAATTTTCCTACTTTGCATTTCTCTAAAATAATGTGGTGTTCCCATTTAAAATTCAAGTTCGTTTCTCAAATTACTATTTCCTTATATTGTTAAATGATTGTTAATCCTCTAATTTCATTAGCCACTCAACTGGGTATATTTATGTGAAAACAATATTTCAATATTTGTATTGAGTTATGTTCACTGTGTTTTAATTGGTTATTTTACAACTCTTTATCAACTGCTTCGGCTATCATTAGCGTATGAATGAAATGAAGATGATAATGCTGGCAAAATGAGTGCATGGTCCAATGCCAAAAGTTACCCAGCATTTGCTCTTAATGGAAAAACCTCAACTAGGTAACTTGACCCAATCAGGATTTGAACCCGAGTTCGCTCGTTTCACGGTCAGGTATGCTAACCGCTACTGCACAGTGGTGGAGATATACAGTGTTAAATTAAGTGACAACCTGTAAATTACCTGATATTTTCAACATTTGTGTTATAAAATTTCGGGCCCTGATCGTCACCAGCAGTCATGAAGTCATCATCACCATCAGAATTAGACTTTTGAATTTTCCACTGTGGCCGGGAACACGACATTTTCAATATTTGGGAACTATATAAAAGTTCCATCCATCTCTACCGACGTAAAGTCTCCACCTCTACCGTCGTAAAGGCACCACCTGTACCGTCGTAAAGCCTCCACCTGTACCGTCGTAAAGTCTCTACCTCTACCGCCGTAAAGTCTCCACCTGTACAGCCGTAAAGTCTCCACCTCTGCCGTCGCAAAGTCTCTCCACCTCTACCGTCGTAAAGTCTCCACCTCTACCGCCGTAAAGTCTCCACCTGTACCGCCGTAAGATCTCCACATCTACCTCCGTAAAGTCTCCATCTCCGCCGTAAAGTCTCCACCTCTACCGTCGTAAAGTCACCACCACCTCCTCCATAAAGTCACCACTGCGACCGTTATAAAGACAACATTAAATTATTACTATCTCCCTTGTTAATTCATTGTTACCACCATCATTAATTCGTTACCGCCACTGTCATATGGTCCACTATGATCGCCTTAAATCAGCATGACCAGCAGCAATGTCACTACTCTCTGTAACAAAATCCAAAATCATTATCACTCTTCACCACCGTCACTGTAATTATAATTTATACTTGAATCACTGTCATCACTATTACTACAGTAATCATCATCACAATGTTCTTCTTCTTCTTCCCGTATGTTAGGTAGTGTTGTCACCACAATAGAATCTTCATGATTTTAATATTTGACCACTTACTTGAGATATTTAAATAAAGCGTCATTCGGAATGCTCTCGGAAAAGCGTAGAGTTAGCTAGTGGGGTTAGAAAGGGCGCGTCAGCTGCTCTGGCTATTTGCGCCCTTGAAAAGCGTAGAAGCAACGGTATTGAGTGTAGATATTATTAATTTAATATCTTTTTATGCCTCTGTTTGAGGCATGGAGTCGTGGTGATTCTGCGTTGTTGGATTTCACTGTACGTGGGCTGGGAATTGAATTCATTCATTCATTCATTCATAGTGTTCTACCTAAGGGCAGGTTCTTCACTGCAAACCCAGCTGTCTCCAATCTTTCCTATTTTCTGCCTTCCTCTTTGTCTCCGCATATGATGCATTTTATTTCTTTATGTCGTCTATTGTTTAATATCTTCTTCTGCCCCGAACTCTTCTCCCGTTCATCATTCCTTCCAGTGCATCCTTCAATAACCAGTTTCTTTTCCCCCAGTGACCCAACTAATTCTTTTTCCTCTTCCTAATCAGTTTCAGCATCATTCTTTCTTCACCCACTCTTTCCAGCACAGCTTCAGTTCTTAATATGGGTATGGAAAGAAGGTTATAAGAATATTTCCTGCAAAATATATTGGAAAGCTCTGTGGAGGAATGAGGAAAATTTGCCATATTAATCCTCTAGAAATACCACGGCTTGAAGTCAGAAAACTGGTGAGGTAAGTGTTAATACATCGCACAGTGTGCAATTTGGCGCAATCTAGCTGGACAAAAGTCAATTTTCGAATTTATGATTTCGGCACAAATGAGTATTAATTTGTGGTTTTGACTGTACAAAGAATGTTGGGGTGCATCCCCTTCACAACGGTGTCAGCTATTAGTTGTAGGTTAGTATAAACATTGCCTTATCGCTCCGACCGTCCTCTGCGAGTTCTGTCTTCGTGCAAAGCTCTCTTTATAAGAACATTTAATTGGTGGTTATTGTGTAGTGTATTTGATTCATTGTGATGGAATCTGTTAATCCGAATATGTTCTTTATGATAACATACATTTTTTTATTTTTCTTTTAATATTACTGTGTCTCACAACAGGTTTTTATGACTACTGCAAATATACATTTGAAAAATAATGTTCACGGTTTAGCGAAGCTTATCACAAAAAAAAAAAAAAAAAAACTTTAACCATTATATTCTATGTTATTTTCTGTAACGGCACCTATTTTGTCTTTCTGCGGAAGTGTGCGAAAATGTCCGAAATTAATTATTTTCTATGCTACGGTGAGCGCGATTCCGCTGTGAGTTCGGTCTTATTGCTGTGCGCTTTCTGTAGTATTGCTTATGTGGGTGTTATTCCTTGGCGTTTATGGTTTATTGTCATAGAATTTATTAATCCAGATACATTGTTTAGAATAAAACACAAATTCTTATTCATTTTTATTTTTATCATGTATCACAAGGGTATCTTTTTTTTAACATTTGCATATATCAATTTTCAAAGTAATTTTCAAGTTTTAACGAGAGATACGATAAAGAAGCTGACACAGACTCAAGAGAATTTAAGTATTTTATTAAGTATTATTGTTGTAGCGATTCTAATTTTATTTCCTTACGCAAACGTGCATAATTAACTGAAACTAATCATCTTCACTCGCGCGGTACCCCGTGATCCGGCAACTGTTCCGCGTTTTGTTGAGGAGAAAGGAAGTGACGCGCAATGCTGATGTGTTTAATTATGTCATATCGACAATTGCCAACATGAAATGGAACTCAAAATTAAATATTGCATAGTTACAGACTATTTTATAGGATATCAAGCTCCGCAGTGTGAAAATTTTCAATTCTAGTTGGACAAAAATCGATTTTGGACTACAACAATTATCTCAGACAAAAAGTAATGTTAATAAAACGTGTATCACTACCTTCCGTGTGACATCTGCCATCAAACTATGGACTCAGCGGAAGTCTGAAGTTTATCTTTTATGACATGACGTATCTGCTAGTCGATTTGAATGTGTCTCGATAGAAATAGTGTAACCCGAGAATAGTTTAATGGTTTAATATATTTTCAATTTATTAGACTTTCCCGAGGCTTAAATATTGTTTAGAAGTAAGTTATTTTTTTCATTTTGGACTAGGCTTACAAAAAGTCCCAAATTGCTCCTCTGACTTTTATATGTAGGCTATAGGCCTATATACACTACCGGTCAAAAGTTTTCGATCACCTATCACAACTTTGAATTTGTGGTTAAAGCAGGAATTTGGTTTTCAATATTCTATCATATCATAAAGCTAGAGAGAGAAAATATTTATTTTGTTGGTCTATTTAGGTTTTGCGATGTGTTTGTACATTGAAATAAAGTATATACTGTAGTTGTTTTCATAGCTGATCGAAAACTTTTGACCGGTTTTAAGACTGCAGCTATTCAACTTCTGACGAAATGCTTCGAAATCAGAGCGAATTATGAGGATGGTGTCATTTGCATTTTGTGCTTACGACTTGGAGTTTATACACAAAAATATATGCTACTTGTAACTCGTGCATAAACTTTCATATAAATCTGTTATATAGGAGAGAGTTATTAATTTTCTTTAAAACCACCCACTACGAAGGGGTAGTTCCTCTTACACAAAGGTAATCAGAGTTTGGCTACAAAAATATAAGCCCCTTGTAAATTCTGTACATAGTTTCATAAATATCTGTTAGACAAGAGAGAAGTTATTCATTTTGTCTAAAATCACTCTCTATAAAGGGGTAGTTACTCTTACACAAATATAATAAAAGTTTGCGCGCGAGAAATATATGCTACCCGTAACTCTCGTACAATGTTTCATAAAAATCTGTTGAACAGGAGAGAAGTTATAATTTTGTCCAGCTATATTAACGTTTTTACTCACTGTGAATCGGCGAGAAAAATACGAAAGAATTCGCGATAGCACTTAATAATAACTTAGAAATTATTGACAAATTTTACTTGCACGGAAATATTTACGTGTGATTGTATTATTTTGGACGTTTGTATTGTGTCCACAAGTGCTTGATTTGTGCGCTCTGGAAGCAGAAATAAATTGCGTGTTTTCCACCAGCTGTTTTTGAAATCGGGGCATTTTCTTCTTAGAAGCGGCACAAAAATCGGATTACTGAGCAGTGATTTTGGCTGATTGAAAAGCAGCCATTAAAATATTTACTTAGTGCACGAATACTTCTTGAACTCCCAGGAGAGCAGTGCTTTACGAAAGAAGATTAAGAGGTGGAACTGCGGAGTCCGCGTCCTGTAGTCTGCTACCGGGTGCAGCATACTGTTCATCAAAATGTAAATATCAAGAGTGCTCGCACTTTATAAACATGGTCTGTTTATGATGAAAATATTTTGTTGTGGTGGTTTATTTAAAATAAATTGATACCATTTAGAACGTAAAAAATGTAGACCTATCAAACTCATACAAAATTTTTGAAGCTTTTTGCTCACTTTATTTTCAGCCTGAAGAGTTAGTTATATGTGCAATGTGCAACCTTTATTATTTGCTGTATCATCGATACTCGAATTGCGGCATTTAATATGGAACGATGAGAGGGGCATAATCGTGGTGGTGATTTTTTTCTTGAACAATAATAGAAATGAAACATGGCCTTCTTCAACATAGTCTTTGTCTGCTAAGTTTACTTGCCTTCGCAGAGATTTTAATCTCCTTCTATGTAATTGTTAAGTATCGTTGTCCTCGATGATGTAGTGATTAGCATGCTAACAATTGGATCCGGCGTTCTCTGTTTCAAACCCAACCGTGAGCGATAATAATTCTAGTATCATTTTACAAAAATGGAAATAAAGCTGTGACTATCGTGTCATAGATCTACGGCACGTAAATTTTAAGTTTCCTGTCCCTGATTTAGGGCTGTAGGCAAAATTTGTCGTCTATTCTCGCCCACATTTAATTTCTATGCATTTGAAAGTCGTTAATTATACTACAGCAGAGCGTCTCGTTTAAGCACAGTGAAAACTTAAAGTGCAAGTAACGTGTGGGGGGAGGACGAGCCGTACGATAAACACGAGGGATCACAAGGTTTTAGTTACAACATTTATGGCGGAGCATTAATTGAAATTATATTTTCCAAAAACACACAAAACAAAAGAAGACAGATTGCATAAAGTTATCATATACACATTTTAATAAATAAGCAATTGTAACGTTGAAATAATTCAATATAACAAATCAAATTTGCTACTTATATGATGTTACTTTCAAGCAGCATCTTTTACGGTCATGAATTTCATTCTCTGTATGACTAACATAATATCACCGTGTTCTCCGGCCGAATTAACAAAACTACAGTATATTGGTCTGAAGTGACAACACTGGTTGAGTGTTAGAGAAGGCCGTATGGCCTTCACTCTACCAGTTTAAATAAATTATTATTATTATTATTATTATTATTATTATTACCTAAACGTAATTATCACTTCTCAAAGTCCAATTTATTCAGGCACTGTATCTGATCACTTCAGATCAATATACTGTAGTTTCATTAATTCGGCCAGAGAAGACTGTGATATTATGTTAGTCATACAGTGAATGAAATTCGTGACCGTAAAAAATGATACTTGAAAACATATAAGTACAAAAATTTGATTTTTTATACTGAATTATTTCAACGTTAAAATTGCTTGTCTGTTAAAATGTGTATATGATAAAGTTATGCAATTTATGTTTTTTTGTTTTGTGTGTTTTTGGAAAATATAATTTCTATTAATGCTCCGCCATAAATGTTGCAACTAAAACCTTGTTCATCCCTCGTGTTTATCGTACGGCTCGTTCTCCCCCCACACGTTACCTGCACAGTGTTTACGTTTTCACTGTGCCTAAACGAGACGCTCTACTGTACTACTAACACTGCTGCTGCTGTTGCTGCTACTGCAGCAGAGATCTAAAATTTTCTTTTTGTGAGATACAGATAGTCGGTGAAGATACTGGTTCTAAATCTGGACATCTTTTGTGTCACTACTTAATAAGTGTAAGGGAGTTATAAATTCGTCCAGAATTTTGAACAGAGAACTGAGGAACAAATTTTAGAATAAACCAATTTTTTCTGTTGTGTTAGTACCAACTGGTTTTGTGCGCCTTAATTTCACTCTAGGGGCTCAAAAATAGAAATTTCTTTGGTAATTGAAATATAGCAACGCCTTCGTGATTAGCAGGATGAATTGGAGGTCCTGGATAGTCACAAGACTGAAAATGCGTAGCTTTGTGCGTTCATTAAGCACGACATGCTTCTCGCAGGTCCCCGCAGGCTATTGCTCATTAGTCCCCAATAAAATTTGCAGGAGGTATTGCCCAACAGTTAGCGACTGAGGACCGTTCACCGGTCTGGGAATCGTCAGTTGCATTCTCCCTCCAATTCAACCTCTTTGCTCTTGTAAGCAGCTTATTGCCTCTCTCTGCCCATCGGTTGGCTGCCTGGGCAATTCTATTGTTCTGCGCAGACTTCTGCCCTGCTCCTCTTCGTCGGAGATTGAAGGAAATTATACCCATACCGCAGAGAGGTAGTCAGTACTCAAAGCGTACCATAGAAGAAACCGTCTTATCTTCTTTTGCAACATTTTCCAGTTCAGAATTTTACCTCTTGAATCGTATCGCCAAGAGACAGGGACGGCGCCGATCTCATCGATACCCCATTACGAGTACAGAAAGTCAATCCAGCCGTTAGGGGACTGCAAGGACTTCTGATCATATTCATTTTATGACAGGGATTCAATCTCTATCCTGCGCTAAATTACTCTTGCTTGTTATTAACATACAAAAGCAATTATGATGAACTTTTTCTAACTAATATTTCAACTTTTCTTCTCTTCTACAAAAAATTAATTCAGGATTCTGACCTGTTCTCATGAGTTTGTTATTTTATTGCCTTAAAAGCCTTCGCTATAGCCTGTTTCCTTTCAGTTTATATTTTAACATTACTTTGAAGATTTGCACGAATTGATTTATTTGTCATATTTTTCTGTTAAATGTATGGTGTGCAATTCCTCTTCTATGATTATGTATTGCTCTTCTGTTATTAGGAATGGATCATGTCAGCAGTGTTAGAATTATAATCATTTTTGTACTTATATTTTTTTGTTTAATTTATGCTTCTTACTGTCACATTTCACTACTATTTATTAATTTGGGTCCTTTCAACATTTCAGTTATTCTAGGACGTACTGTAAATATAAGAAGAGTAGAGGAGCTAAAAGTAGGACTAGACTAGATAGGTATCAGTAGGTCAAAGAAGTAATATAGATAGATGTAAAGCAAATAATAGAGGGTAGGCCTAGTTAAGACTATAGTACAGTAAAATGATTGTAGGGTTATGTAAATAGTTGGGTCTGTGAAAATGCAGAGTAGAAAAACTAATTGTTATGTTGTTATTAGGAATAGGAAATAGTAGAAGGTAGGATTAGAGGGAAACAAGGAATATTTAATAAACGCAGAAATATAGAAAGTGTGGTGAACGAACATGAAAGACATAGTGGGTGAACATTAAATGATGAAGAGGTGTCGGTCATTAACATCTGGTATTGTAAAAGTTGTAAATAGTATATGGAAGGGACTGCTGGCCCGAATACATATAATGTGAAGTGCCAGCAGGACCAAAGGTTTGAGTGAGAATAAACCATACCATACCATACCATACCATTTCAGTTATTCGGCGTAGTAAATTTCATGTCATGTCTTCTGATAGTGCCTATGTTCTCCGAAAAGTCTAAAGTTTAATATTGATCATTTTTCGCAATTTGCTGCGTTGAAATAAGGAATTAAAATTTGCTACATTTTCTGTACTCTTAATGTATCATTATTTTGAAAAATTCATTACTTTTTCCCAAAAATATATTTATTTTTGTATTGCTTGTAGGTTGTCACTGAATAGGCTACAGTCTGTTTTTCTGAGCATAGGCCTATTATTAAATTTTATTCGTGTTTATTTGAAATGTTTGTTCAAAGTTTGCCATTTATTTGCAAACACTATTGCTCTCTATTTCGAAGAATTTCAACGTGACTCTCATTTTTCTTTCTTCATTTATACTTAATGGATAAATCGCAATATAGCGAACGCCAGTAGGGGAAGTTATCCCCACCCACATGAAATGTTCATTCGACACAACACTCGCCAATCACGTAGAGTGTCTGGTGAGCTAGTAGGGGAAAAGTGGAAGAGGTCGTGGGCGGAGCTTCTACGTTCGCTATATTGCGATTTGCCCTCTCTTGCAGTGTGACTTGAAAATTGTTTTTACTGCCGACCACGCATGTCGTCTTGTTAAATAACTTATATTCCACAAGAACTATAAATGAGGTATGTTTTGGTTTCTTCATTTTGTGGCTTTTTTTTTTTCAATTGCTGCACTCCATAATGTAGGGCATAAAGCGTCTTGTAGGGGCAAAGGTCTTCTCAAACAATTTTACGCAGTTCTTGGCATTTCGGTAGAAGCATATGAAGAGTCGTGGCTTTTGTAGAATCATTTACAGGAGTGAATTATTTTCAGAGAACTTAGCTCTGATAACAGTTACAGGGTGCGCCGTACATCACAGTTACCAGTTGTCTTTAATCACAGCTTCGTCCGTACTGTATTGTAGTGTCCTAATGAGAGGAGGGTGGTTGAGGAGAAAGGAGAGTGGTAAAGTAAATTGAAATATATGACTGTAAAAGACGAAACGTTATTACACTTCCCCCCCAGACATCGGTTTGCCTGCCTGTGAGATCGTGGGTTTGCGCAGTTCCACGCAAAGGTTTCGCAGCGTTATGGATAAATACTGTTCAACCTAGCGTCGTGATTTTCTTTGTTCTTGAGCCATTTTGTGAAATCCTACTGATTAAATAAATCGAATCCTTTATTGAGGTTACTTCGTTTCTAATAATGTTATGTTATTTTGCAATAATGTTTCTAGGAGTCCTGAGACAGTCTCCTAAAGAGTGAAAGTTGACTAGGCCTATAATTAGAATCCCCTTCAATTTTCCCGGATTTTCTGGTATTTTAAGCATCGTGTCTTGGAGACAGTGTTTATTTCGTTCATTTTTGTCATGTTAGTGACTGTCTGTGTTACAGGATAATTTGAGCTACTTCTAGTGTAGTATTCTTAGAAGAAATTCTTTTGTACAGTAGTCTCACAGTCTAGTATATACAGTCACGAAGCTCAATACGTAATAAATATGAATCCATAGATAGTTGCTAACCACTAGGATCGCTACTGTCGCCTCATCACAGACAATGCGAAATAGTACTTGCACAGTCTATTGTTTCTAGTATCCTCAACAACTCAAGCTTCGTGACTATATACTAGAACTAGACTGTGGTAGTCTATTGCCATTTGAATTCAGGATCGCTTCAGACTCGCGTGTCATTTCTAACATAATTTGTTGAGTGTGCGATTCTAGATTTATATGTAGCTACCTACTGTAATTGAGTTGTGAAAAATCTTAGATTTTCAAATTTGTGGTGATACTTAACATCTCCCATTTTTGGAAATACCTGTAGCTTGAATCGTTGGTCGTATTGCCTAAGATCTGTCCTCCCCAGAAGTGTTTGTTATTACAGCTGAAAAACGGATGTTAGAAAATTTGGTCTTGTACTTCGTAAGCCAGAACCTGGATGTTTTAACACTTGGTAGTGTGTGATGTCTTTGTTATTTTTAGTGGTGATAGCTAAGACAAATATATTTGGCGAGTTCTCGGCTTCTCTCCATGTTTGGAAAGAAAACCTCATAATTACTCACTGTTTCTATTTCGAAAGAATGAAGATTACACTAAGTTCACACACAGAACGTTACGTATTGCAGGAAATTAATTGTCTGTATATCCAATAGGAAAAAGGTGCACCGGTATAGACAAACAAAATACAGTAACTAACAGAACGAAATAACATATTGAACACCAGAATTAGAAATATTACTATAGCTTGAATACATTTTATCAGGTGAAAGTACCGTGATCAAAAGGGTGTCCTTATTTTACTATCATTCTGTACATTATCTAAAACATAAATTGAATGAGTTAAGTTCGGTGTATAGCCTAATACTAGTGGACATTAAGGAATTGGGGCTATAGATTGGAGAAGACGTGTACACAACAGAAAGTATTGGATTTCAATAAAATTGTTCAATAGGCCCTGGTCCCTTAAGGGCCGTAGAACTCCAGAAAAAAATGATAACAGTTGTGGTTGTGTCGTGAAATAGAAGATAGAAAACGGAAAGCTTGAAACGTGGAATAAAGGCAATACAAATAATCTGTTACATTGAATAGAAAGGATCGAAAATTAAAAAAAATCGAAAGAAAATGTCTCTCAGAAGAAGAATAAAATAATACACTATCTGGCTGATGTGAGATTGACACTTGTCCTGATAAATACGTTACACTATAGACTACACGAAAGACGTATGAAAGAAATGCAGATGGGAGAGATATTGGTGACAAACGGCAAGTATGCTGGAAAATTTGATATTTTAGTGCTTTGAATGCCTTTTCCCCATTTACTGTGTGAGGTGAAAAATACAAATGTTGACGCTCAAAATACGCAGCGAATGGGTATTTGAGGAATGAAAATTCGTATCAAAGATGCATCACAGTTAATAATTAAATTATTAATATTGTCGCTTTTATACGGTCCTATAGAAGAAAAGTACCTAAATATTTTCTTTGTTGTACGAATTTTGTACTTAGTATTCTTTTTTTTTTTTTCATTTTGCAATAGTGTTTGTGAATATATTCTTTTAGTCTCGGTTATTCAATTTTACTTTATAGTTCGACAGATTAATATTCTTTTGTTTTTCAAATACCTGTGTATTAGATCGTTTAAATAAGCGTTGACCAAAACTGGTATCGTGATTACATCGTGTAATCACAGACATTCAAACGGATAAGGAGAGTTTTCTGTACATTGCTGTCTGTATCATTCAAGTACTGAAAACAAGCAATGGCGGTTTCTACAAGCCCTCTGTCTCTACAAGCAGGAACAGAAGGTTTCATAAGGAATCAGAAGAGGAATAATTTCGTTCTCCTTTGCTCAGCGGTTCAATTAGAGTATCTAGAAGCAACAAAAGGCGTTACAACAAGTCACGCTGAGTATACAGACGTAAAATGGATGATGATGATTGTTATTATTATTATTATTATTATTATTATTATTATTATTCATGAGTACCGTAAAGTGGGGTCACTTGACCACCGCGGGGCTACTTGGACACAACGTGACAAATTGAGACATATTTAGTTAGGGGAGGGAGGTCGAAGAAGAGGGCAGCAGAAAAATTTAAAGTATCTTGTGCGTCGTTAGTACGGAAGGTACTTGGAAAGAATCCGGAACCTGTTCTAAGTAAGATCCTGGGAGTGGTGGCTATTTTTACTTTTACTTATTTGTACTTTTTAATTAGATGATCGTTAAGGTCACTTGTAAGTTTTCTTGTAAAGGATTTGTGAGATTAAGTAAATTTCAATGAATCTTAGTTTTCCTTTAAAATATTGTGAGAATAAAATAAAAGTTCAATAAACCTTATTTTTCCTTTAAATTAATGTTATATTATATACACATATTCACAATGGTAACATTTCTGCCACATATCACGGGATAACATGAGAACCTAACAAGCATACCAAACGTTTTATGCCTAAAAACAGTTATGTGTCCAAGTAACCCCAAAACCGGAGCTATTTGGGCGCTTAATATATATATATATATATTGTTTAAGTTTATGAAAGATGTTTTCCAATTTTGATACCAGCTGTGTAATCTTGTAGGCCAAGTAGGTGCAGTATATATTTTTTAATCGCTCTAATATAAAAGTCCCATATTTTACATCGAAAAGTGCACTAAAATGATGTCCAAGTAGCCCCACTTTACGGTAAATGTTATAAATTTATTCTTCTGTACGTGCATGAATATTTTTAAGGTCTCTTCCCTTGAAGGATAAAATTGCTATACTTCGTTTCATAATGTCTTGACAGGCGACGTAAATATTGCCGCCGGAGGAGGAAGGAAGTATAAAATTGCTACTGAACCAATGGCAGTGATCTCGTTCCACGTTTATCTTGAAGTCTGGCGGTCTGAAGCGTTTTACCCCCGCCCAACTTCAAGACAAGCGTATAATGAGACCTCTGCTATTGGTTCAATACCGGTTTATTATACTTCCTTCCTCGTCTGGCGGCAATGTTTACTTCTCGTGACAGACATTATGGAACGAAGTATAGGCTACATATCAATTTTAAGCCTTTAAATCTTTAGATGAGGTTAACTAGTATCAGTTATTTATTAGTTATTCATTTATTAATAGCCTAATATTATAGAACAACTGATTCAATATTATATGTATTGTACGAATGGAACGAGCTATTAAACTCCATTATCCTATGCTTAAAACGTTTTCTGCTAAGATAATAGCATATTTTTCTTCTACTTATGTCAACAATTGTTTTCAAAATTTATACTTATTAAACACAAAAACAGGTCCCGCCTTTCGGACGAAAACATAGCGGAGTTGAAAATTGCCATGTGTAACATTCAGCCGGACTTTGTTTATTTTTCAGAAAGATGCACAAAAAAATTGAAGGTTAAAATTTTGTTTCAGTCATTAAGTTAATATACTTATCTGTTTGAAAAAGGGGTTTTCTTATATTTTTAAGCAATCTTACAAATGAGGTCTGTTTTTTTCCTGATTAAATTGTTTATAAATTAATATAGAACGATTTCCTTCCTTTCAATAATGCTGTTGAGATTAATGAATATACTGCTTGATTATCAATATAGCACATTCTACCTAGAGATAGACAGGAAATGAGCTATGGGATGTTCAGTTCAGCATGTGCACGAACCACCAATGGTTGTAGTTTTCATGCCAAGTACCTCTCCCTCGTCTCCGTACTTCTTAGCCTGTCTCTCGTGTGTAATCACAGCCATTCCCATTTTGATCACCGCTGGTTTAAATGAAACTTGGTGTTACAAATAGAAAAAAATAAATGAAACTTACCTCTTTAATACAGTGGAAGTTCTTAAGTTCGACAGAAAACAAGTTCGACATTCTATAGTTCGACTGCTTACGTAGGAGAATTAGACACGCCCCTATACTTTTGTTAAAGGAAAACATAATATTGTATTGATTAGGACATCCATATTTAATCACTGATTTTTAATTAATGAACTCTTCTTTTTCTATTTGAGAATTTTGCCTTTTGTGAGACGGAACTGTCGAAACCCACTGTGGTAGTAGAAGAGCATACACAAGTCTCGGGGAGGGCATGAAATGCAAGTACAGTACTGTATTCGTTGTTGGATAACCAATAAAAATTTGTATTCATTTCACCTGCCACATCCACTGCTCTTATTGGACTGAACTTTCAATTCTGTTCAGTCGAACTTAGGAGAGTCCATCGTAATGGCCGTGGTTGTTAAGACACTCTTCTCAATATCATACCAGGTGACGGATACCAGCTTCATAGAATTTTTGTGGTCTGGAGGTGAAACATTGTTAAACAACATTTTGTACGGCCTCATCAGTTGAAAATGTGGTTCTCTTGACGATTTTCTTCAACTGTCGAAATACATGGAAATTGAATAGAAATACGTTTGGCTTGTAAGGATTATATGGTAGTGTTACCGGCTTGTAAGGATTATATGGTAGTGTTACCCAGCGAAACATTTGCTACTCGTCTCTTGTTGATCTAGTAGTGTGAGGAGTTAAGTCATGAAGTGAAATCACTATTTTTGTCAAAAAGGCTTGGACATTTTATTCTCGATGTTTTATCTAAGATGCCGGAGAGATTGTAAAGCTCTGGGCATTGATCGTTTGTCCACGTTCCAGAATTCCACTAGCAATGAATCTCGGCAATTAAAAAAACGGTAATATGATTTTTCCTGCATTTCCTTGCAACTTGAGCTTTTTAAAGCGAGGAAATCCTGTGTGTTTGCACTCTATGCTAGGCCGACGGGAGCGTGGCTCAAAATATTGGCACCAGGACTCGTTATCTGTCGATGCAATGCAGAACTTAGCTTTTCTCTTGATATCATTTCTGGTTCTGTTGGGAGATTCTCACACGTTCGACTTTCTGCTCAGCTGTTACAACAGTGTGACACCCACTGCGCGCTAACTTTGGTATACTGCAGGTGATTGTGGAGAGTTTTATGGATACTTCCCTGGCCTATATTCAGTAATAAACTAAATTCCCTTATTGTTATATTCTTATTATCTGTGATTAGTGCATCAACATGTTGAAATGAATTTAACGTGATAACCCTGAGCGTTTGTCCTGGTCGTGGATCGTCCTGTAAAAATATTCACCCGGGACGAAACTGCGCACACCAGTCCAGTTCTTTAGAGCTGATTTCCGTAGGTATATCTCTCCATAGCTAAACTTCAACCATTGTGCCATGATTTTCAGCAGTTTTAAGCCCTTCTACAGTCAAAAAACGAATATTACACAACGTTGTTCACTTTAGGACGCTTCTATCTTGCAGCATTTTCTTTCCTTTTTAATTTATTCGGAGCAACATTGACAGACATTGCCAATCGCACGTAGTAATAAAATATCAATAACTAGAGCCCGGATGTTAGGCAAAATGCCTTTTTTTTTTTAAACTGAGTGCATGTATGAAAGATCTGTCAGAGATAAACACGTTTACACACATTTAGGGACGATAGGCCCAATTTTTAACTTTGCCTTTTTTGCCTATTTTAGCTCCCGTTGCCTATTTTAAGGTTAAATGCCTTTTTAGCATTTTACGTCGTTACTGTACATTTTCTTTATTGTTAATGCATTTAAAATAAACCGCACATAAATTATATCAAAGAACAAAAAAAAAAAACACGGTTGTACAAAAAAAATATATATATTCACCTCACACAAATATTTGCTGAGAATTTTATTCTCCAGCAATACATATGTTTCCAAAGAGTCGTAAACTTTTCTCCTCTACCGATTCCATCTTTTATGTCACTTAATAAAGATGTGTGAACAGTATAACCCTTAGTGCTCAGATCACTTCGGGGCTTTAGCTAAAGAGAGGGGATGCGTGAAGTATTAAAAGCAAGTCTCCAGGTCCGGTTACTGTTGTCGCTTGCACGCACAAGTCACGCGTATTTTGAAGTCTCTAATCCCTTCTCGCACCCCTCTTTTTGAGATAATACACAGTCGGTTTTTCCCGATTTCTGAAAGAAAGTAGAGACAGCCCTTCTGAAATAAGTTGTTTTAAGTTTGTTCCAATCACTTCAGTAGAAGTAGAAAGATCTTTTCCCACCATGAAAAACGTTCTCTCTGACAGGCGGCTCACTGTGACAGTTGACAACATAGGAAAAGCATCTTGCGACATGTAACCAAGGAAAGTGAGTACCGTATGGGATAGTTTATTAAGTATTTGTCTATTTTTGTCTGTTTCCATGAATAATAAATGCCTATTTTACTACCTATTTTTACTATTTTAGTGCCTATATGCCTGCCTATTTTAACCAAAATAAATGCCTAAACATTTGGGCTCCATCAATAAATATTGTTGTCAATACTCGATGAACTCCGAACGATACTTTTTCTGAACATAGTAAGATCACCTTTCATTTGAACTCATGCAACATTATAAAATAACATTAATAGAAATGTCTTCCATGTAATCAGTAATTAAGGCGCGTCGATAATACGAGTCATCCTTTTCATCACCTGAAATGTACACTACATGTGCGTTTATTGCATCTACTTCTTTTATCGAAATGTGCATTGCGAAATGAGTTTTGACATCTGTAGTGTATACGTGTGTGTGACATATTTGTTATTTTACAACAGTCTGATTTGTGAACACATAGCATGTATAAACAGACTATTTGTTATATTTATATGTTAACGCATGAATAACTGTGATCATAACACATATTTACGCGTGAATCATTCTTCCTCAGTATTCGTCATTTCGATAATAGCCTCTAGAATTTATGAAACTTTTTGTGTTGGAGAGTATTACAATATTTGTGTAGGTTCACGATTCTTAGGCCATATCCTAACATTTCATTATCCAACATACAAATCCCTTTTTGTATCGATTCCTAAAAAAATCTTCCAATAGTCATCACTTCTCCTATTATAAGAAATGTAACAGAACTGTCAACTCGAGACAAGTGCAATATGAAATCATACACATGGGCTTAGTAGGATTTTCCCTACTACCGGAATCGAGATCTGTCTCTCGGCATCACGAAAATAATCTCGAGGCGCATAAATGTCTCGGTTTTCAGACAAGAGGAAAGAAAAGAAAAAATAGCGCTTTCTTTCTTTTCACACGATTTTATTCTCTTCAATTTATAGGCACGGCACCTCAAAATTCATGCAACATAATTCAACGAGGTTCACATTAAATGAAACGTGTTTCATTGGTATGTCAGTTGCAAAGATTTGTGCTCAAGATTAAGCATTATTGTTGTTGTTGTTGTTGTTGTTGTTGTTGTTGTTGTTGTTGTCGGTATTACTCTTCGTTTCCATTTTCCTCTTTCTTCAAAATTTGATATTTGAAGTTCGCTTTATGTAACAATATTGCCCTCCACTAAATTCCACGTTAATTTTAGAACCTCTGTCCACAACAGTGCTAAGAAAAAATTACGTTCCTTATTGACAAGCCTTGTTAGTATTTCATATGCAGTACATGATATGTAACAATGAAAAATAAAATTATTAAACATTTTGTTAAAGTAGAAAATTTTGAGGTGGAAATGTTGTATATTCTATTATATGCTAGAGACAAATTTGTATATTAGTAAATAAATTTACTTAGATTGTTTTAGAAATTTTGGTTATTTTATATTTAGGCCTACTGCAATGTCTAATGCAAAGAAGTTAATAAATGTTTGCCCCTTTTTCATTTCGAACACTTCAAAGATGAAAGTGGTGTCCCGGATTTTAAACTTCTAATATGGCAACCCTTTGGGAGGAAGGACCCGCTTGCTGCTGCTGTAAACGATGTAAATGTTGAGTTCCATGTTGGCAAATGCTTTCTCGCTTTTCCGTCCCGTCTTGGCAAATGACAACTTCCGAAATCTGTATGTTGTAGAATGCACTTTCGTGGAATTTTTATTAATACTTAAACTTCACACTGAATTAATTTTACATGAAAATCTATGCATTCTGTTCATACTCCATGTGCTGCCATGGTTTTGAGTAGCCCAATTACGTAATATTTAATGTGAGGTTGAATTTGTCCTAAACGTTTTTAAATGCATCTCCTTTAGCATCAAGTTCGTGTGCATCGTTATAAAATCAATTTCGTTCGTCTGATGTGTCAATGAATTCACATCATCATTAATGTCTGGTACAAAGAGTTCTCTCTTACGTAGTTACCTGTACTGTTAATTCTTTTTCGAATATTCCTTTGCTTTCTAATAATATGAAACATAAAATTAAAGTATTATGATGCTGCAGAAAGTTGATTTCGAGATTTTTTCCCTGAAATAATCATATGATTTCAGATTCCCTGAAAATGGTTTTGAGCATGCCGATTTTCTGTTTGTATGATGGCTTGTGCACAGCGAATTCTTCTAAACAGTTGGCCGATTTTGCTGATATTCAGTGTCCACTAGTTAATTTCTAGTAAACAATGAACGGGTCCCTACTTGATATCAAAACATAAAATGACTTAATTGCAATCGGCCCTTAGTGAAGAGCGCCTCATTTTGTCACAAACACAGTCAAATATTTTTGGATTATAAACGTAGTCTACTTATTTTACTGTGCAATGATGCACACGATATCATGGAGGTCCAATGTTGGGCGTTGCGGTTTCGATTTCTGATATGCTCATTGATTTTTCAAGTCATCGTTCCGGCTCCACTATGGCCCTGGGTCGATTCAACTCCTGAAAAAAAAAAAAAAATGTACCAGGGATTTTTCCTTGGAAGTAAAGGTGGCAGATATGTAGAAATGACATCCCTTTGACATGGAAATCCATTGGACCAATCTTCAACGTAATTTGTAGTACGTTATTGACCTGTCAAAACTTGATTTTAAATATTCCATATTTCAGGTGCGAATCTAGATGACCTGATATTCTCCTCCTGGCTTCTGTTCTCCTTACATAAGTTCTTTCTATGCACAACGTTAATTCTATTACAGTACATTGAATTCAATGGTATCTACAAGATTATCAAGTAAGTTCAATACATCATCCATTGACACGGATGAGATAACAGTATTAGTTTTCCAATATCAACATGGACATCATACTCATATAAGCGGACATTTATTCCCAATACTTTTCGATTGCTACGATATTTTACTACTTAATTAACCTATTATTCCCAGAACATGAATTTTACCAGAAATCGAAAAGTATTGGGAATAAATTTGAATAAGGAACAAAAAAAGTTTCCTTCCCAGGCAAGATTCGAACCACGAAAGTCTTAGTTGCCAGTCTATCGTGCTCTGGAGTGAACAAGGCTCTGAAATCAGCTACAAGGGTCGGTCCGGTTTTTTCTTTGCCACTACTGTACTTAATCTCTGATGTGGGCATACTTGTTTTTCATGTTCATAAATTAGTTTTAATTTAAATAAATAGCTTTTCTTTTCAAAAAACGAGTTCATATTGGTGCAACTATAACCAATTAACCAATAGAAATTTGTAGCCATATTTGTGATTTTATAACATTTCTATAAAAATTCAGATTTCCAGTATTCTTCTAGCACTTGGAAGTTGAGCTTCAGAAAAGATATTTGTTGTTACTATTTACACATTTCCACTAGCATTATTAAAACCCAAGGTACATGAAATTTGAAATGATAATGAATGTAATAAATTATAATATTAATAATGGAAGATATAATCTTTTGGGCTCTTGTGGCACCTGAAGATATGACTCGATTAAGAAATGAATTTAGCAGGTAAATACTCTCATAATGCATCACCTTTTGCACGCCCAAGCTTTTTGATATAAGTAAAAATAATTTTTCACTCCACCCTAGTGTACGTACATTGTGTCAGTGGTCAACTTTTTTAATATTTCATATATAAAATTGCTAAAACCGAAATTGATGTTGGATGTGGAAATTTAAATTACGGTAATAAAGCCGTATTTATGTTGAACCACCTTCTTGCCGGTCTTTAAGTTCAAGATATTTTGAGAATCTCTGCTTGAATACGTTACATTGCAAGTTTCATGTTTTTCTCGTATTAGGCCTACTTTGAAATAAATAGTGCTGCTTGTGTGTCCGATTTAGTTATTCGTAGTGCATTTCTGCATGTATTTTTCCATAAACACATATGAACATATCCATGAACAATAAAATTAATAGTTCCCGCTGGGTCACGATATCCGTTCATTATGTCTATTAGGTTATAGCGAATCTTCTATTATTCTGAGTTTGCTGTACGTATTGAGGCTATAGTTTACGGTATGTTGTCTCGAATGCAACACTGTAAAGCCACTTCACAGGAGAGCTGGGGTGAGGTAGCGAGAAATGCAATATTCTATTTTTGGCTATAGTTGAATACTTAAGAAATTAAAAAAAATATATCATAAAACTTTTGCTATTGTATTTCTTCTTAATTACATGAAGACTAAGATGTTTATATGGGAGTGTGATTCTTGATATAACCTCCCAGTTTTATTCAATACCGTGTGTCCGTACATGACATTAAATATCAGTATGTTATTTAAGATGTTATACATTTAAAAAAGTATGTTATTTAAGAAGTTACAAATTTAAAATAGAAAAGAATTGTCATGTAAATGACGACTTCGTCATTTACTAAACATCTGATAGTCTCTGAAGACGCATGGATCCACTTTTTCTTGCCTACGTCCAATTTACCTGGTGCATTAGGTGGCCTAAGCTTGTAACAACCTCATTTCTATTTCCACGCTTTGAACAGGGTGAGATGGAAGGGGTTGAAGTCGATGTTTCGAGGGTAAGCTTGGATAGTGATATCGATTTTTGTGGAGTAGATAAAGGGAAATCCTCCCCGTTGTTCGTATGGAGCTTGTACGTCTCTAGGGGGTGTGCAACACAAGATGTAGACTGCCAGGGGGTTGCTTGTTACTCCTGTCTCCACGCGGAAACGTTCCCTGATCTGCTTAGCTCTGCGCCGGCTTCCATCTTCCTTCATCCTTTGGACTCCACTCTGACGAGTTTTAAACACCGAATTCAAGACGAGAAGTGAAACTTAAGCAGACGCTAATAGAGTGAAAAGTGTCGTCTTGGAACTGGATGGATGTCCGCATGAATATTGCTGTAATTACATTGTTACATAGTTGAAATTCTTATAAGAAATATAATAATAATAAACTGAACCTAAAATGATGAACCATAAATATGTAGTTTTAACTCTGTCTTTCGTAAATAGTACATACATACATACATACATACATACCTCGAAAATTTCAACAAATTCACGAAGATGTTACTTACTAAACATCATCCAACCTCCTCTATATAACGAGTGACTCTTCAAAGATATGTAGATGGTAGAGACATACTTTGATATCACAAAATTATGAGTTCAGATATTACAGAATTCTACGCAAAACCATTGACGAAGGAGCGAAGAAAACAACTTCTGAATTTTACAGATAGAACAAACAGAAAATAACTCTTAGGCCTAGTAGGCCTATGTAAATAGCAAGATATTTCAAAATGGAAACATGGCAGAAACGAAATTCATAACTGACATTACATACATCGTACCAAGAATGTACCTGGTCTTTGTTAAAGAATGCACATATGCATTCAAAGATAATCGGCTCTTTAACAGCAATATAATATCAAATAATGAACACATCATTTTGTAGAAGAGGAGAAAGAGAAATACGTAGAAAATTCCACTAAAACCTAGCAACAGTAGACCATATTGTGTAACATTAAGCTTTAAATATTAACTGTGAAACAATACAGTGTGGCATAACAAAATCGTTCATATAAAACTTATGAACCTGAATGCAAAGATACAGATAAAATGCTCACCAACGTACAAAAACAGTAAAATACACAGTGCATCGAGATAATTTATTATTACTGATAAAAAAATACCGACCAATAGACCAGATATTGTACTGACTGATAAACCATATGAGTAAATTCATGAGAGATTTTCGTATTTTCGATAGAAATACTATATAGTATTTAAAGTCCAGTTGTATAAACAATAACCTCATTTTAAGACATCAAATTAATCTTCAGTTATGCATAGCTTCGCATCTTTGGTTGTATGAATAGTAGACTAGTCTAACTTTAGTTTAGTTTATTTTTTCCTCAGTTAGATATAAACGACTCTTCGTCTCAAGTTAATCATATTACCTGACGTTTACAGAAAGTATTTCCGAAATGAAATAATAGAAAAGAGTCTCCTAAGTAAAATAGCGAGTTAGGTTTATTTTCGTTGAATTTGCTAATTTTTAATTACGCTTGTGGTGAAATCATGTTATACACACTTCAAACATATTTGTCTACGTTATGTTGCATTGCAAATTGATATATTTATTTCCAGTTTTCTGATTATTCTCATAAGTCATCTGATGATATTGAATTTTGCCGTGCTTCTCGTGTTTTTCACAATCTACCTAGGAAATCAGTTTATTGAATTCATTGAAAAACAATTTGAAATTATATTTTCGTTACCAAAATCTGTAGTGAATAAAGGTTACGTTCTCAGTTTCAGTCACGAAGAGAACGAAATCATGCTCTGAATCCAATGTTAATAATTCTCCTCACACTTATCGCGATGCATATTCAGGGGGCTGTGATGATTATATTTCTATCTCATTGGCGAAACAATTCAGTCGACTGATTTTACACACGAATTTCATTCATGATTCGTGATGTTGCCACATATTTTCTGCAATAATCATTTAATAATAAACCAGGTTTACATGTTCATAATTCAGTTTTATACGCCATAGTAGAAACTAACCTCGATTTATTTACTAATGTTCATTTGAAAATAATCTGTATTTAGTGACTTACATAATTGGGCCAAAGGGAAATAAAACCACTGTTTAAATAGAAACTAGTTACAATAGCCCCATTAGGGCACGGAACTGGGTCTTTCCTCACGCGAAGGCCGCTCGGGTGAGCCCATTGTATTACCCGTGATGCAATGGTGTGCATACCCTAAGGCTACAGATCCCCTACAGCCTACATGATCCCTTTACCATCCCACGTAGTCCTCACCGCGGTATCTCAACCCCGGTCCCACGAGTTACATGCGCCCAGTGGAGAGCCGACGGTGCATAACGCAACCACCAACAACAACTGACTTCGGAAAAAACCTAACCAGGTAACTCGCCCCAACCAGGATTTTAACGCGGGCCCACTCGTTTCACAGTCAGACGTGCTAACAGTTACTCCGCAGCGGTGAACTTCGTATGTAGTTAAACATTATAACATTGAGCTATCACATACTTCGACAACAAGATTTTGCCAATGTCCTTTCCACATTTATCGTGGTGAATATTGCGGGCACCTGGAAAATTTCTCGTTGTTAAATTCGTATATTTGGAAGTTCAGTGAGTTATATCACAATCTAAATTAGAAAACGGTAACGGCAGAGCAGGGTCAGGTTTGTTCTAAAGGCGTTGGAGGAAATACAATAAGTGGAATCGTAAAGATATGCTGCAAAATTTCGGAACAGATTAGGCCCTAGTGCATGGCCGCCATGAAGACGTTTGTAAGGCGGTCATTTCTTTACCATGAGATTGCACAAACACACATGCTCTTATTTATTCAGTAGACTACATATGTTTAATAATATTTGTTTAAATTTCTTATTTGATGTGATCAGGAGATTCTTTTTGAGCAAGCATGAGCAAATATTTGTTACCATAACTTCATCGTGGATTATGCATTTTTAAATCCATTATTTAACAATGCTGTACGAACTGTGAGGTTATTTAGCGGCACACAAGTTGCTGCTGAGAGTTTATATTTGCTGACATAATTCCCAGGACTTGCCATGTTAATTAGCTCCCATTCGTTTTACAACCGGGAAAATCTTTGAAAACTCCAAACGAGATAATCACTCCAAGCGAAATTCGAATCCACGCCCGAGTGCAGCCTCTTCAGAACGCGAGTCCAACTCGCTAACTATGAATTATATATGAGCGAAAATTTATTGAGGTGTTCATAACTTTACTTACAATGTAAGGAATCGCTTAATCGAAATTGCTTCGTTTATTATCTTTGGCTGTGTACAATTATGTACAGCGCATGCATTATGTCCAGACACTCCCCCACTCTTCCTACAGAGTTGCGCACGAGATCGGATGAATCTACTTAAGAATTATAGAGGAATGGGGTTGTCATTGCCTTGAACTTGGTAGACACACGCCCGACCTTCCCTTCTATTCCTACCCTCTCCACGGAAACGTTGTTCCCTTACTGCACATCACGAGTGTCTTGACAAAATGCATGCGCTGTATCAGCGTGTACTGAGGAGACTGGGTAGTGTGAACTAGAGCCAGATTAAATTTTGTAACTTAAACAGGTATATCTTATCAACCCCTGGATGTAGGCCTATTTTCATGAAATTTATTACACATGATCATAAGAGTATAAAAATTCAGTATGGAAATTGTTTTAAGTTTCAAGTGTCTACATTAATATTGATGTGAACACGTCTGTAAAACCTCTCTCTATTGCGTGTCTGCAGTGAAAACTAATGTCTGGAATTTACTGGTTATTTGTTTGTTTTTTTTTTCATTGTTCCTAAACCACTGAACCAAAAAAAAAAAGCGGTGTTCTGTAGCCAAAGGAGTAAAGTTTGTTGTGCATCAGTCCTCACTCTTCTCCTCCGCCACTTTGAGTCACTGCCTAGCTCAACCTTCCGCGAGTTCCAGGTATCCATATCTCATCAGAGGTCAGTCGAACGTCGATCAAACCGGTATCATCGGATTAATCTAGTCGAGATCTATGCGAAACAGTACACTTCATTTATTTTAACTGGTTTTGTTTCGGGTTTGACGAAAATAAAAATATTGACTCACTTTAGAAAATGTCGGCCCATATGGAGTGAAAATATCACAATTAAAAAAGACGAAAAATAGGCGAATAAATACTAACAAGTGGACCACTTCTTTTCAACCCTGATAGCCAGTTCCATTCTCGGACGAGTACTTATTAAGGTTCACAGCCCTGAACCCCAAGCCCTTCCTATATCAGAATCGGTAACCCGTACGATCCCCAAAACTTTATCCCACCTTATTTTTAACTATTGTAGATTATAGATGAATTGAGGGAAAGATGGAGTGTGTGAAATGAGGATACACGGAGGAAAACCCTCTGTAACACGTTTCCTCCACTACAGACTCCATCAGGAAGTACTTGAAACTATTGCAAAGGAATAAGTGTAGTCCATCTCTGAGTCCACACCTGTGGAGTAACGGTTAGCGTGTCTAGCCGCGAAATCAGGTGGCCCGGTTTCGATCCCGGTCGAGGCAAGTTACCTGGTTGAGGTTTTTTTCCGGGTTATCACTCAACCCAATATGAGCAAATGCTGGGTAACTTTCGGTGCTGGACCCCGGACTCATTTCACCGGCATTACCACCTTTATCTCATTCAGACGCTAAATAACCTAAGATGTTGACAAAGCGTCGTAAAATAACCTACTAAAATAAAATAAAGCCATCTCTGATACACAACTGAACGCTGTGCCACTGTGCAGAAATACTCCCTCTGTAGTTCAAATGTAAAATATGATACAAGGTATACCACATACTGTATATTAATTGCTTGTCATTTCTTCTCTTCATTCCGTTCTTTCGGTACGGAGCGGAGGTTCTTCCGCTCCGCAACGCGATGAGATTAGGCAGGCTGCGATGTGATCGATAGCAGAGGAGCACAGATTTAACGCCGCTCGAAGTCAAGGTCGTGAATTGGATTCTCTCTTAGGACAGGATTGTTTGTCCATCACCTTAATGTTCTTTGTTTTTCTAATTAAAATATTGTCCTTTTAATTGATGTATTGGATTCGCGCCGACCCCTTGTGACAACTACGACCATGTATCTCGAAAATATTCAGGTGTGAACTTGGCCATGTACTCTGTTGTGAGCATTATACAGAAAGAAAGGAAAGGAAAAAAGAATTTGCAGATAACAAGTTTTAGTGAAGCTACTGTCACTGTTACAATCACATAATGATTATGTTATTCTTGTATTGCTTAAAATCGTATCCCATTTTTTTACTTCATTACTTAACGACGCTGTATCAATTACTGTGTTATTTAGCATTAGTGTAACTGGTGATAGTGACATGGTATTGGCGAGATGATGCCAAGAATTGCCATAGATTACATCACATTCTTCTTAGGGTTGGGGAAAACCCGGGAAAAATTCTCGATCAGGTAAACAATCCAAGCGGGAGTCGAACCCATGGTAGAGCGCAACTCCGGATTAGCAGGCAAACGAGCTACCGCCTGAGCTGCGCCGGTGGCTCCACACTATCTTCAAGTTACGTCGAAAGTGAGATTGAATATTTTACTTTGTAATTATGCGAAATATAAAAAGGAGATATGATGTAAAAATGAATTTCGAGATTTTCGCGTAAATCAGGGTTGGGCACCAAGAGCGGATTCTATTCTCTCTCTCTCTTCAACCCCTTTCTTCCCCGCCGAACACCGCGCAGCGTAGATTCCGTGACGGATGAATATTAAGCGTCCCCATTTAGAGTCTGGATTCGGTCTCTGTGCCCAGCCCTAGTGTAAATACGTATTTTTGGCTACCAGATATTGAAAAATTCTTTTGAGGATGCAGTATGTTTGTCCTACTCCATGTCTGTGTACAGCTACTGTATTTCCTTTAAAGAACATTACATGTTGGATTTTGTTCATACTTTCTAAAGAGTCGAATTACTTGAGAATGATGTACATAAAATACGAAAGCTTTAACAAAATGTAATGCATCTTTATTTGAAATTAAACACACACAAAGTACATTCGATTCAAGACCAATAAGACGATTTTATTTGTGATTTTTATATTATGTAAAAATCAAGCATGTTCAGCGGGGGCAATAATTCTAGCCTTAAAAGGTGCAACAGTGATGTGCATGCAGGCACAAGATTAAAAGGTATTCTACGTCACTGTTGCACCTCGTTTAAAGGCTGGAAATACCCGCGCTGAACATACCTGTGTAAATTAAATTAACAAATGAAACAGTGAGGTTAGTATGACGAGAAAGAGATTTATTAAAATAAATTTCATTAACTCTGGTACCTACTGTATATGCAGTATAACTAATTATACTTTATGTTGCGAAATTTTATAATCTTCAAACTCGTCCAAACGCAGCAGGTGGTGAAAAATGCCCTGTTAAGAAAATTAACTTCTCTTTCTGCAAATTCATTTGTTATGCAAGAGTGAATTGCTGAAGGAAATTCGAGCACGTTTTAACAACCGATCAATTTTAATTGCCGATTTTTGTAAAGAGAAAAGCATTAGAAAATATTACAAAATACGAGCATTTATTTTATGTGAAATTGTGCAGGATTAGATAGCCTACGTCCATATTCATTCTGCTTACTATATCGTACAACGAATAAATGTAGTCAAATGACTGTAGAGAATGTCTTTTGTGCAATCCAGGAAGGAAAGTTATTGTTCATATAAATGTGCATATCTTCATTCATGTATGTCTTTTGGATAATAGTTGAAATCAATGAACTGTAAACAATAAGTACATTCGAAATATGAGAAAGGATATATCATCACCATGACACTACCTTTTCTTCTACTTTGTTTCTGGCATTTCACATATGAGAAGTTTCATATAGGGTGGCAATTTCTTCGTTTAATATGGCGTACACACGCGTAAAGTTTGTAAGTAACATCTTCGAAATAACCAATCCGAATTGTGCACTTACTCCTTCAACAAAATTGTTATATTTATTCCTTATAGCGCAATGCGGAAAGAGAGACTTCTCGGAAGTGATTAACGGCTATATTTGGGATTATTTTTTTATCAAGTTTTATTGTACTCTTTTCTTGCTCACAGACACTAAAGGATATTTACTCTCTTAGTCGTGATACTATGCAACTTGTAACATGCAGCTTTAACGCTGCGTGGAAAACATGATTGAGGACTCGAATCCCTCCAAGGACTACATAATTTAATTGCCTTTTATTATTGCAGTCAATTACGTACTAACATACTATTTTCGTCCTTTAAGACAAAAAGTAACAACCTTGTCAACGAGTATTACAATATCGTCTACACCTGTGGAGTAACGGTTAGCGCGTCTGGCCGTGAAACCACGTGGCCGGGTTCGATTCCTGGTCGGGGAAAGTTACCCGGTTGAGGTTTATCCGGGGTTCTCCTTTAACCCAATATGAGCAAATGCGGGGTAACTTTCGGTGTTGGACCCAGTACTCATTTCACTGGCATTATCACCTTCATCTCATTCAGACGCTAAATAACCTAAGATGTTGAAAAGGTCGTAAAATAACCTACTAAAAAAATATTAGGCCTACAATACTCTGAATTCAAACCAATTGCTACTATGTATAAGACAGAGAGGATGTTAAACATTCACTGTTTTAAAAGATGATAGTATCCATCGAAACAAGACAAAACAGTCTAATAAACTTGGATACTAAAATTTATCTTTTTTAATATAGTAGGTTATTTTACGACGCTTTATCAAGATTATTTAGCGTCTGAATAAGATGAACGTGTTAATGCCGGTGAAATGAGTCCGGGGTCCAACACCAAAAGTTACCCAGCATTTGCTCATATTGGGTTGAGGGAAAACTCCGGAGAAATCCTCAACCAGGTAACTTTCCCCGATCGGGAATCGAACCCGAGCCACTTGGTTTCGCGGCAGGACGCACCAACCGATACTCCACAGGTGTGGACTAAAATTTATATCTTCCGAGGAGATGATCAATGTGATTTTCATTAAAAATTCATTCAGTATTCTGAGACGTGGTAGTATTCATCAAAACAAGACAAATTATTAATAAACATGGGTCCTAAAATTAATATGTTCCGAGATGTGAGTACTTGTTCATCATCATAGAAGATGTCCAATGTGATTACTATTCATTGTAACGCATCCTTGGCAACACACCTCGTTACCCTTTTGTTTACTGCATTTCCGATATGATGCTTTATACCCAGTAAGAAAAAAACAAAAAGTTTACATTAGAATATGCTTTTCTAACTACTAATTTCAATTGCCTTGTTCCGTACACATTTTATTTTAGGACCCATGTTTATTAAGATTTCTTCTTCTTTTGATGAGTACTATTACATCTCAGAATACTGAAATTTTTATGGAAATCACATTGATCATCATCTATGATGTTGATGAACAAGTACTCATATTTCGGAAAATATTAATTTTTGAACGCAAGTATATTAGACTTCGTTTAGTTTTCTGATGACTACTACCATCTGTCAGAGTATGGAAGTTCTATTTTCAGTGGTAATCACTAGAGACCGGATTTTAAAGAGAAAGTTTTTCAACAAAAAATGACAAAAATGGGAAAGTTATAGCAAAAAAAAGGACTTAAAAAGGACTATATTACTCCCCAAAACACACTTCAGCACATTCATGGATACAATCTTACATTTATCTCTTCACAACATAAGGAAAGTGTTGTATTTGATATAGTCAAAAAAGGACCTCAAAAAGGACTATATTACTCCCTCAAAAGTGTGCTATTTTAATTCAAAACATAATTCAGCACTTTCATGGATACACATAGCACACACAAACTTATATTTATCGCTTCACAACATAAGGAAAGTGTTGTATATGATCACATTCAACATTTCAATATATTTTAATATGATTCTGCCTCTCTGAATGCAGAATGTCTTTATAAACAGAAAATGACCGCTCAACATCAATTGAAACCATAGGTGAAAATTTTCTTTTTATCCTGAACTCTAAATAAGCACACTGTTAGTTTTTCAATGTCTGGAATCAGAAGAAGAATGATATTTATTTTCGTTTGCTCAGGAAGTTATGGGCCTATCTGAAAAATATAGGAAAATTATCTAAATGTTTGCGATATTGTATCAAAAAGGACCAAAATAAGAGATGTTTTTAAAGGGAAAAAAAAGGGAATAGGCACCAAAAGGGGGGAAAAAGGAAAGTCAAAACCACATAATTTGGTCGGTGGAAGATAATTTTTAACATCGTAATTAATTATTTCATGTTTCGTGTTGAAAAAAAAAAAAAGGGAATTGCCTTTAAAATCCGGTCTCTAGTAATCACATTGAGCATCTCCCATGATTTTGATGAACAGATATTCATATCTCGGAATACATAATTTTAGGACTTTTGTTTATTAGACTATTTTGTCTTGTTTTGATGAACCTCTCAAAAAGATTAAATGCTTTTAGCACTTCGTGTAGGTTTTCCCTGGACAACTATCAATTGACTGTCGTTACATCTCTACTTTCGATACATTTTCATGCTTACCGTGCTAGGTGGTAACTAGTCACTTCGCAACGTAGATTTAAGTTCGGCGTGCCTGGTTAGTCATTCCTGCGTCCGTATTTCATATCGGTTAAAAAACCATACCCTGATATAACAATTTTTTATTTGTTCCTTTGAATTGAATTGATTTTCGGGAGGGGACACTGCTACCTTTCAGGATATATTGCGCTAACCGTTAAGCTAGGCGCATTCCCAACCCACACCGGCTGACTACACAAAGTTTCGCTGGGTACCCTTGTTTCGAGTAGCAACAGTCTCCGTGCGTCGGCAGCCGACGTCCGAGGAATGCTATGGCATGATGACGGAAAAATTTTGATGTCTAATTTTGGGAAACGGGAGAACCCCGACACAAACCCCAATTACGACCTCCGCCACAAGTGTCACTTTGGATTTTTAATGACTGGGATTCGATCCCGAACCCTTGCATGACAGGCTAAAGGTCTGACCATTCAGTTCTTTGCTTTTATAGATGTTTGATGGAATAATTATCTGTTACTTGGTGACTATGCAGTTCCATATTCTGAACCCGATGAATCTGCAGGACTTGCCGATCAAATTGGTTTCCCGAATAGCCTATCACTGCCCCGTACACCTTCCACCTAACCAGATATCCCTGCATGCATACGAGTTCGAGTTACATTTTTTTTTTAGATTGACAATCTCTTTCATGGGAAATGCACATGCTAATTTTTTAACGTCATGTAGCAGAAATAAATGAAATATCAATAATTGCACAGTAGTCGGCAAAACGCTTTTTACGCAGTAAAAATCAATGACTTGAACAGCTTGAATTAAACGCACCGTTGGGTTTGCAGTTAAATGCATCAGGAATTTTACCAACGATGTGCAATTTTCCCGAGCACGACAGTTAACGAAGTAGTAACAAATCACTTCTTGAAATGACATCATTAGATGATTATTTTGAAGTGTTGGGAACTACTCACACTTGTTAAAGTAATAGAGAAAAATAGATCGATGAAATAGGAATGGTGGTTAAATGTAAATACTTGCAAACGCAACTTCTCAATACATTACGAAGATCTATCATACAGAATGTGCACTAAAAGCAAGTCAGAAACAATCAGTAAAATTTGAGACACTGTTTGTTTGACAAACAGTGAAAATTATAAACTAAGTATTACAATGACAATTCAAGTACCTATAATGAGCTCAGATAAAATGTCTTTAATAAATTCTTATCTAATAACGCTGCAAAGCTGGGACGTCGCAGGTTCGATTCCCAATGGGATCATGGATTCCTTCTGCCTGCACTATAACCCTGGGGTTTATTTATTGTCAGCTTCAAATTGAAATGAGTACCGTGAGTATTTTATTGGGGGTAAAGGCGCGAGCTTATAGAACTGACATCCCTAATGCCATTAGTGACGATTTTCTGTACAGGTTGGAGCCTTAAACTCTCGCCACTCTCTGGGCCTCCATAGATTTTGATGGGACGACTTTGCCATTTACCTCTTTTAAATGAGTAATTACGGACAAGGTATTAAACTGAGATATAGACCTATTGTAATTTCTACCTTTCTATCATCCTTTTATTGGTAAATTGAGTTCGAAAAGAGTTAATTTTCTTCATATTACTTTTGGTTATTCTCTTTTTTCATCGTATTCCATTATTATTATTATTATTATTATTATTATTATTATTATATGTTAATTGTTAAACAAAGGAGTGGCAGACTTCGTATTATTTATAATTATTCCTATAACCTACCACTTATTTATTAAAATAAATTGTCATTTTGAACTGAGAGTCATGGTATGAACCTACTGTACAGTAAACACGATAAAGAAAATACAAAAGAAAATAGGTTTGCTAAATTATGATTTTTGATCGGCTAATTGGCGTGGAAATATTTTCGGCATTCATGTTCATAAGTACGTATAGGTCTATACCATAGATGTCCAATTGTAACTCGTACGACGTAACCCCTGGCTTAAGCAACCCGCAGCGCACAATCTTTAAGGTCATTTTTCCTATTTTATATCGAAAGTTATTGACCTTAGCGGATAATGCTTGACGTGCAATATCTCCTGGTTGCATAGGCGTTTGGATATCCATGGTCTATACATTTAAATGTTTTTAATGCTGCACAAATATTTGCACTAAAGTAGTATCGTAAATATATTTATGCTCGACCATGCCGAAATGTAGTAATTATACACCTGGTAGTAGCCCTTTAATGCACCTTATTAAAGTACACCTATTCATTATAATTAAGTTGTTCAGCCAATGAGAAATCATCATTGTACCATTGTAAAACCGCAAGTATCGATTATTCTCGGATATGCAATCGAAAGACAATTAGCGAAAAGTCACGGAGGCTGGAAATCCAATACGGTCGCAGAAGGTTATGTTCTGTTACTATAATAATTAGCGTTAATTGTAAATAATATTCAAATAAATTCAATTTGTCATCCTGTTTTTCAATTCTAAATCAATTTCCAGGTTATATCAAGACTAATCTTCATGTTATTCTCTAGATTATATCAAGGTCAATGACATTCGTGCCTCGGAAAAAATCAATACTTTCGCGTCTGCGCACATCTCACAATTCAGGTCAGTTCCACTCCTCACTTACATAACCATAACATGAATACTTATGGATAATTTCAAGTTAGAAATATGGTCGAGCATAAAAAGTCGTATGAAACTTGCCTATAATGATAATTAAGATGCCCGTATGAAAATTATGAAACGAGCGCAAGCGAGTTTCATAAACAAACATACTCGCGTCTTAATTACTACCATTATAGGCTCGTTGCATAATGTACTATTCTTAGTAGACTTTCCTGTTCTTAATTTGCGGACGTTACAATTTAACTTACCTATATTCAGCTAGAAAATAACGTGAAATAACAGGTCGTTCGAAATATTCTCTCAGGACTCCTTTCACTGTTTCTGTTACAAGCAAATATATGAAATAGTTTTTTATGTAGCATGTTAAATTAAACCACTCGAAATTGAAAAAAAAAAAAAAAACAAAGATATCTGATGATTTTTTGAAAACGTGTTTTCTCGAATCTCTTTATCACGCAGATTCCAGAAATAACTTTCATTTTTATCCATCACTTTAGGTTTTACACATAATAGAAGTTTATGTTTCACAGCTCTTACTA
The DNA here is from genome assembly GCF_040183065.1 of Periplaneta americana. NCBI lineage: Eukaryota > Metazoa > Arthropoda > Insecta > Blattodea > Blattidae > Periplaneta > Periplaneta americana. Next base: position 88,628,442 of record NC_091126.1, on the reverse strand, counting down.
ATTTCACACAAATATTTAAATAACATTTCATACAAGAAACAAAATATTTTTGATAAGTGAATGTTGGAAATTTTCCAAATTGCCCTAATAATTCCTTCACTGTTGTATAACGAAACAAAAGAGAAAAAAAATCTTTTTTGTCTTTCTTATTGATCCTTCTGCTTTACAATTTCTCTTCAACGACCAACAGTAGTCAATAATCATATGTTCATTCCATCACCCTTGGTACATCTTCTATTTCTTAATATCCTGGTGATATTTTTCTTCCTGCTTTTTATTAAAACGTCCTAGAATTAACGAAAATTCGATACTGAGATACAAAAGTTGAATCTTTATACTCTTGTTCCATAATTTCTTGAAGTTTTCCAACAGGTTTTCAGCATTTTTTGTTTGTAATTTGGCTATTTGTTTCCTAAAACGTATTCCGTAAGCGAATTGAAGGTGGTAATGTGTCTGTTTCTCTTGGATTCAATGATTTTTCATGTTTGCCCTTAATCAAGTTGAGGATTTTTATGACCGACAAAATTCCCGATTTCAACTTATCTTGGGTGGTACACGGAAATTTCATTGAATGCTACTTGGAGCAAGGTCCCTCTTGTGATAAAACCATTGCAAACTACTTCACCAAACCCAGTTTGATGTGTAATGGCGCTAGAATTTTTGGAGGTCCACATTTTATTATATTGTTACAGTACCGTAAACCAGGAAGATTTTCTGAGGGAATAAGGTCACACGTTCATTTTCTCTGTGTTTGTATCGTGAAAATTGTTTTTCCGTTGTCAAGATTTTTGCTTAAGTCGGGAGCCAAGTTGTTCAATAGTTTCCTTTGACATATTCAGGTTTACTACTAGATCATTCAGTTAATTCTTAAAGAATCTTAGTGGAGTAAATTCTTCTTCAGGCTTGTAGACATCATTCCCGTCTTGGAATATTTCATCCCCTTCATTATCTTCTGTTATGTTCTCTAACGCAACTGGAGGGAGAGGAAGAGGCAGGTTTTTATACGTAAAACTGTCTTATGGCCGATGAAATACTCAGGTTAATGTTTTTTACCTATGTTATTGTGCTCCTGATTAAATAAACAATAAGTCGACCTGGTTGGCGAGTTGGTATAGCGCTGGCCTTCTATGCCCAAGGTTGCGGGTTCGATCCCGGTCCAGGTCGATGGCATTTAAGTGTGCTTAAATGCGACAGGCTCTTGTCAGTAGATTTACTGGCATGTAAAAGAACTCCTGCGGGACAAAATTCCGGCACATCCGGCGACGCTGATATAACCTCTGCAGTTGCGAGCGTCGTTAAATAAATCATAACATTTTTAAATAAACAAAAGGAGCCCTTGTCGTGGTTTGTTGGTTCCTTCCACATTATGGAATTGCAGCTGACATGCACTTTTTAGTCCCTTTCCTCCACCACCTTCAACACAGGTGCGGCATACTTCATGTGGTGCCCATAGTTTGTCTTGGTCCCGAAGTTTCACTTTAATGTAAGCAGAGTACAGTTTCGTCACAAAATCTGTTATGTCTGTTCAGCACTACGTAATTTCCCTAAATGTAACTCGGTATATTAGGATTGTTCAAGCATTTGCGTGTACACCAACTATGAGCATAAAGGTGAAGGGAAAAGGAAAGGAGATACCGCCGTTGAAGTCCTTTTCGCTTACACCGCTTTAGAAACAAACACGCAGTAAAGGCACTGTGCATAAGTGGTGGATTTTTAGACGATCAGCGAGATCCGAAAGCTATGATGTCTGTCTTGTACAATCCGTCACTCAGCAATGTTTGCCTACCTGTCTCTGCCGGGGAAGGTGGAGTGGGGCGTTAAAAGGAGTAGTCTGCAGTGCCTCGATTGAGTTATTAACGCCCAAGCCTGTTGTAGACATTGCAAGACTTCAACCGAAACTGCAGTGACCACAGTAGGGAAATAAACACACATCACTTATGCAGCACATTGTATCTGAGATGCAAAAGGTTTCCAAGGTCCAACAGTGATACAGAAAACCAGCAGCTGTGCGAACCTAAAGGTCTGTACTGCAAAATTTCCTTCTCAATAAATACATTCCCTACTGGAGTACAGTAAAATGCTCTCAGCAACCAATATTGTGAAGTGAACATGATTGTGTTACGAAAAAATGTGTACGAGATAAAAAAGTGGAAGTTCTGAAATTATCACTCTTTTAGAAATTAGGGTTCCTAGTATGAAGTTTTTTCAGACATATTTGAAAACATTATCTATGTGATTCACCTGATTATTTCTGAAGAAGTGAGACAAGGGTTTGAGCCAGATGAATTCTGTTAGATTGTAAAACTTTTCACTTCCACACTTATTCGACTCTTTCCACATTATCACCCTGTTTGAACAAGGTCTTCGGTGAAAAATCAATGTCACAATGGTGACTCTTTCTCATGCGCTTTACACGTTTCGCAATAGTTCAGTACTTCTGTCATGTTGCCATTGATATTCCAAACTCTAATATATTCCAGAGAGTATTCTATTCTTCTAGAAGTCCACGCCTGTGGAGTAACGGTTAGCACGTCTAGCCGCGAAACCAGGTGGCCCGGGTTCGATCCCCGGTTGGGACAAGTTACCTGGTTGAGGTTTTTTTCCGGGGTTTTCCCTCAACCCGACATGCTGGGTAACTTACGGTGTTGGACCTCGGACTCATTTCACCGGCATTATCACCTTCATCTCATTCAGACGCTAAATAACCAAAGCTGTTGATAAAGCGTCGTAAAATAATCTACTAAAAAAAATTCTTATAGAATTAATGGAATTATTCACTATGGTCACGATTGGGAAAACACTTTTTCGTTCCGTAGATAGTATACAACAACCAATCTTTATAAACTCAAAAAATGTGCCGCGTCTGTGGCTCAAGCAATAACGCGCTGGTTTTCCGTCCAGGTGGCCAGGGTTCGATCCTTGTCTAGGTCATGATGAAATCTATAGTGGCCAAAAAGATGATACAAACGTTCTCCTCAGGGTACTCTCATTTCCCTTATTCATTCTAACTCCATTTTCCCCTCATTACAACTATCCTCTTCAATAGTTGAAATAGGCTGATGTGAAGAGTTCAGATAATATGTTTTCTATTGTTGATATATGAAGAGTTTAGGCTCACCTGTCATGTATTCACGAATGTCACCTGGGCAATCTATCCAACTTTGACTGTCATCGCATTTGTATATATTACGTGCAAAGCATGGCTAAGTGTAAGAACTCGTTCAGTATTCGAAAAGTCCAAATCATGCAATCCCAAGAAGTAAGCTGTCGGGTTTTATTTATAAATTACTGTATAGGCCTGTGTGTGTAGTAAATGTATGCAAACGATTTTACACATTCACGGAAAATAGATGTTGGCATATTGTAATCATTTCAGATGTTATTTTCCTTTTTATGAAAGTGAATTTTAAAACTGTTATAATTAAAAGCCTAATATTTTCAACGATTCTAGATGTTTGTGGTTAGATTCTACATATATATATATATATATATATATATATATATATATATATATATATATATGGACTCGTTTCTACTCAAATAACCGGACTATTCTGAAATCAGAGAGATGAAGGACATGTTACGACTGACCGATAGAACTTGATATCTAGCCGTTTGCATGGTGCTTTTTCTGTGTTGGAGGAGGTAGATTTAGACGCAGAATCATAACCAAGAATAGACATATTTCTGCAGGTAAATATTATGTGAAGAGATAATATTCCTTTTATTCACCTATAATTTTATTCCACATAATATAAAAGGGCAGGGGAAAATAGTCAAATTGATATCGAGTGAATTCTCATTGCGTATTGTTTATTCAATTAAAGATGTTTTTTTTTCTGAAAATTATGTAAGTTACTTGAGATGCCTCCTTCTCTGCTAACGTGATTCAAGATACGGAATGTTAACTCAGCCCGCATGATAGTTCAAGAGAAGCCGCTGTACAGAGACTGTATTTGCAAAACCACTTTCCTGTATAAGAAAATTGGTTAAAACGTGTATTTCCATGATTTCTTTTACGAGACGTTTCGTTTAATCACGAGTTGGAATTGACGTTAAAAATATAATTGCAGTCAGAATTTCCGAACGCTGTTTTTGTGGGATAACATGAAAGTATTAATTCGAAACGTCCATGACAGTGGTTACTGATTTTCCTGACTTGACAACAATGCTGATGCTTTTGATGTGATTGACTCTTTATCAATTGTAGAATAAGTACAGTTTTCGGAATTGTGTAGATATCTTGATTTCAGCTCTTTTTCAAGCACTTGATGAGGCATTTCTTCGTGGACGGCAGAGGGACCTGTGCTATTGTTTAGAAGTTTAGGACTATAGCCGTAATTTTTTAAGCTTTGCCCGGTTGCAGCAGATCGAGTGATCTGTCGCCAGTATCCATCCGGTCACGCCGGTTGGCGACCGTTGCCGAAGGGCAGAAGGGGGTGAGGCAATGCTGCCGTGCTTAAATTAGATAGCATGGCAAACAGTATCGATTACTCGATATCGCTTTTAACATTATTGAATTGGATTATTGATTCCAGAACCACTATCCCCGCAGTGCAACTTCGCACGACCTCAAACTTGAGATGCAGGTACTTGATAGTCGAGATCTTTCCCGTTGTCATACATTTTCATGCCCACGGACTGCGAGGCTCGTTTTGAAGTGCGCTTGGTTATTCAGTAGCCGTGGAAAGTGGCGCTCAGTGCTTTATTATATTAAAAGGAGTTGGAGCATTAGAGAAAGTGGACTCTTCTGTTCGCCAACTGCTCTAAAACATGCGTAATATTCAATTTATGTGCTACTGGTTAATTTTATTGACATTTCTCAATTTTACCGTTTACTCATAATTCAGTTTGCAATTATTCATACCACTAACGGGAGATTGGTGCATAGGCCTAAATTCGTAGCAAATGCTTAAAATGTCTTCGGTTGTCTGGAGGATACAGCGCTGTTTGTTTCAAGTTTTGCGGGTTCAAACTCGACAGAAGTTGTCGAAATTTAATCGGCGATACTATTCTTAGCAAGATTTTCTTCGGGAGGAAAGTAAATATATGTATACCGCGTCGTAAATTTACAGCACGCCAAAGTACCGTGTCTAAGACAAAAATATTATGTTGCCACTTATCGTCGACTTTGAAACTGTAATCTGAAAAACTTGCGCAGCTGTAACTATCGTTAAAGCTTTGGTTTTTCTGAACCGACGCATGCGACGTGCGAGTAGGTGCGGCACAAACCCGGACTACACGAGAGTGAGTGGTTTCTATAGTTACGATGTGCGCACACTTCGCATCTCGCGGTTATAGAAACCACTCACTATCCCCCTTGTAGTCCGGATTTGTGCGAGGCGGGCCTCGCACGTCGCATGCGTCGGTTCAGAAAAACCAAGGCTTTAATGAATGACTACTGCTGTTGATGCTGCTGCATACATAGGAAACAAACTGGAATCAGTCATGGCAATTATAGTTAGGATCTATCTTTACTGTAGTTGGCTACATAATTAACTGATACAGTGTGTAAATGGTATAAACTGTCAACAATTAGTGGTGATACAGCATGAGTAAGTGAAGAAAAAAGTCGTGTGTTTTTTTGTAGCTGTCAAGATTTTACCAGAAAAGAAATGTTTTTTGTGAGTAAAACGATTTTGGAAAACAGAAAAAAAAAGAGTAATTATTTATTTTGCCCTATATTTACGCTGAAGCAGTCGTTTGTTACTGTGTTGTGTAATGGTATATGTTGAGCGCAACGTCATGTTTTTATTATTTTATTCCATAGATCTTACATTAGAAATGAAGCTTTAAAATCTCGAACACGTCAAAAATTTTACAAGATTGCAATTACATTTTTTACAGTATTTTACAATTTCAATTTCAATTTTTTACCATTTTTTGGCGAGATGTAGTGAGCCCGAGGATTCGTCAACCGATTACTTGGCATTTGCCTTGTGGTTGGGGAAAATCTCGGAAAAAACCCAACCAGGTAATCAAACCAAACGAGGTGAAGTGAAGTGAGGCCGAGGCCTCGCCATAGACCACCCGGCATCAGTCCAACGGCTGGGGAAAACCTCGGAAGAGACCAATCAATCACACCAAACGGGGAATCCAACCCAAGCCCGAGTGCAGCTCCGGATCAGCAGGCCAGCGAGTCTGCCAACTGAGCTGCATTGATGGCTCTAATAAAAATATACAGTACATAGCCAATCAGATTATTAAATTTACAAACCCAAACTATTATTCATCAGCTGAGCTATAAAATATAATACATAGGAAGTAAGTTAATTCAATTTAAAGGCATAAAACAATTCAATCCGTTGAGCTATACAAAAATTGATAATACATATCATGCAAATTACTTCAAATTACAAGCATAAACAATTCATCAGTCACTACACAAACATATACAATACATAGTAAACAAATTAGCTGGCATCGACGTTAAAGTTCAATCGAAATGTAAACAAAGAATTAGACTACTATCTACTAAAAACATGGTATTTTACAATTGAATATAATATTATAAGAAATAATTGAATTTAACTAGATATTTTTTTTATTATACCGATATGTACTACCTATAGCTATAATTTTGCCAGTTTATATCGTTTACTTTGTACACCCTGTAGTTACTCATGATTGACATCATGCCTCGAATGCGATTTAGTTTGCCTATGGGACTAGGGGGCGGCCGGGTAGCTCAGTTGGTAGAGCAGCTGGCTACGGACTGAAAGGTCCGGGGTTCGATCCCAGGTGGTGACAGGATTTTTTCTCGTTGCCAAACTTTCAGAACGGCCCCGAGGTTCACTCAGCCTCCTATAAAATTGAGTACCGGGTCTTTCCCGGGGGTAAAAGGCGGTCAGAGCGTGGTGCCGACCACACCACCTCATTCTAGTGCCGAGGTCATGGAAAGCATGGGGCTCTACCTCCATGCCCCCCAAGTGCCTTCATGGCATGTTACGGGGATACCTTTACCTTTTACCTTTTATGGGACTAAGCATTCAAAGTTGTTTAAGGATATGAGATAAAATATGTACCGAAGCTGGCCGTGACCTCTAGTAGGAGAAAAGACGCACTGGTTTCTTCTTAAGAAGAATGCTGTACAGTAAGAAAACGACTTGATAATACTGTTGCGATCAGAGCTTCAGCTGAGATAGACACGCTGTACGTTATCTTTGCGATAAATGTAAATAAAATATTTCAACATTTTCCATGAAAATGTACAGTATACTGTTACGAGTGTTGATGTAAGAAATTTCGTTCATAATTTTGAAAAAAAAAAATGCAAAACCAGACAGAAAAATTTGTCTCTACTCTGTCCTTTTCTCTCTTCGAAATCAATCTGAAAAAACTTCCGTCATGTTGAAGTAACCTTGGAATTTGAAGCTCTCGTCGTTTCTTCTAGTCAGCCATCACTCCTAGCTTTACTATAAACCATACAATTTTATGATAAGGTGTATGTGATTTATATTGTAACGATTGTCAGTACTATACTTAGAGGCTTTTTTCCACACAAACTTTCTCCGAATGTCTGTGTCAGACATAAACCCATCATTGCGTTTTAATGTGCTGTGCACATATTCTCGATGAGGATGTGTTCTCAGCAGACGACTTGGGTTCGAGTCGTTTGTCTCGCAATCCCTGCATAATGCGAGACATCACGCGATCTTCAGTGACGGTTTGAAACATTAAGCAAATAATTTAACTGCATGCCATTTTCTCGTAACGAAACATTCCATGTATCTGGTGCCATACTAGGAATATTAAAATGGCGTATTGCATGTCTCGCTGTTCGCAATGTTGCTGAGGAATCTCTCAGTTTTCTGTGCACGAAATGGCTTTGGGCAAGTCATTATGACAAATTCCTCGAATTGCTTATTGAAGTACACGAACTAACATAGTAGATCTGCATTTCATTTCTGGAGATGATGTATCCGTGTAAATAGGGTTGTTAACTAGATGGTATTTTACCGGCCTCGCTGGAAATTTAGGCGTGTGTCAACATAATGCCAGTGATATCAACACTTACCGGCCCTATTTCTAGCTGGCAATTTTATCAAATGAGTTTGAGAACTTGTGATATGAGCTTTTATCAAGTAGGCTGTTTCATGGAACATTTTAACCTTCAACTCAGAACAGCTGAAGATATGGGAATTTTCAAGTATTTTTCAGTCTTAAAACTTCATTATTGAAAAAATTTTAAGTGTTGAACAAAAAGTAAGGCTTAAACTAGATCAATCGTATAGATTTAGAATATTCTATATTCACTTTCACAAATTAAAACATTTTGACAGCAACTTATGGCAAATAGAGGAAATGTTAAACTTAACAGTGACTTTTAACAAACATTTTGCATTAAATTTAGTGGGTTTTTTAATTCAAACTGTATAAATCATTTTAATTCATTCTTGGCAAGCAATTTGTGGGTATAACTCAATTGTGATCAAAATGACGTGCTCGCTACCAAATTCTTCTATTGAAACACTCATTTGATCATTTCCAACCGCCTAGCTCTGTTTTTTCTTGTAAGTTCACTGAGCAGCAGACCTGAACTTAAGTATCGTTGAATGACGTCAAGCTACACTCCATACATACCTACACTGTTGTAGCTTGCTTAGACACTTTATGTAACCAAACGCAGGACTCTAGCCATCAGTACCGTTGTCTTCCATGGTTCACGTTTCGTGCATCACCACTCGTAAGTTACTTGGTCGGTTCTAGTTTAAAATTCTAGTCTATGAGTGAAAATGTTCGGTTTCTTAATTGGTTTTTGGACAGCGCAAATGGACGTGAAATTGATTACACACCGAAGCTTTAATGTCTAAAGCCCAGCCTGCGTGGTGAGAAAACAATCGCCATTTTCAGTTCCTCATTGATCTCTGTCGGGGAAAAAAAGTCTGTTTGAAATGTGTAATAGTTCAGACTTTCACTTCCTTGGCTGCGATGAATTCTTAATAACTACACTTCGTATATTTTTTGTAATCGACACGTTTCATTTTACTTTATTTATTTGTTTATTTTTTGTTCTTGTAAATATGGACGGTATAATGACAAAATAAATTCTGTGATGCTGTAGCCTATAAACATTCCCGCCTTTCTTCATTACTTTTACATGTGCATCTAGCATATAATATTAATATTTTGATTTGACTATACACAGAAGAATAGTGTATTAAGTTGTTTCATAATACACTGCGCCTCTTTTATTTCCTTGCCGCTGGAGCACTGCGTTTATCTAATTGTTAATAATATGAATAAGATAATGAATCCTGCAATATCTTTGTTAGTAAAATTTGGTTGAAATGGAATTTTGCTACAAGAAGGAACTGCGGTCGTGGTTGCGTACGGTATTACGCTAATCACAAAGATTCGATATGGCACAGGTAATACACTATTGTATCCTATACTAGTGTAAAATTTGTAATTATTATATTATGAGGCCTTGTGGCAGTCTTCAGTTACGTTCACTTACTAGATGCTAAAGCGCGAGGTATAGCTTTACTGTTTACTAAAATAATAAAGATAATACAGGATGGAAGTAATATAAATCGTCGCTCTACTTCTTAATACATAGTTCTATCTCCACAAAACTTAAATTGGAGAAAATGTAGTTTAAAGGTTAAGATGCGTAGCATTTTGTTGGCAGGGAAGATACGAAAAATACAATTACTTGGTACTTTTACATTCATAATCAAGTGTTTATTACACATTTCAACAAAAGTTTACATTGCCGTATTTGGCTGTATTTCAAACAAAAACATTGGAGATAGAACCTTTGGAAAAATAACTTGACTTATTTTATTATTAGAAGGCGTATCTCCAAAGAAACATACATATGTAAATTTAATAGTCCTCCAGCACAGTTATGTAAAATTGAACATCAACTGTGGGCATGTGTGGACACATTGACTCCAGGTATTTTACTTCTGCAGAAGGAATGTTCACATGATAGTTGTAAGACGTGCTGGGCATTGTTAAAGAAATACTACTATGTTACCTTCAGATATTATCACATGCTCCCGGTTTTATTTTTTTTGAAAAGCTTTACAGCAACAAACTCACTATTATAACGTAACACATACTTTATCTGGAAAATAATTCATTCGTGTAAAGAAAATATTTACTTCAGAGAGGTGTACTACAGAGATATGAATGTCTTTGGATATTTTTTTCACACTAGTACAGTATCAATCTTCTACACAAGACTACAGCCTGCTTCTACGCTCTTTATGTGCTTGTTAGTGCTTGGAAAATGCCAAATAGCTACTGACATAATAATACTGTTTTTGTTTTGCAGAACACATGAATCAGATCACAGCTTAATTTTCCAAAATTAACTATGAATTAACTGTCTTTCCTCTGGCAGAATTGTTTCATACATTTGAACTTGCATGTAGCATGGCAGGTCTTTCCCTTCTATATGGATCTTCCCCATTTTAAATTTCCTTTTCCATCCACATATTTAGTTCCTTGCTTTCGTCTTCCATTCTTTATGTTCTCGCACATTGACTTGGATCCCGTAACCTTTTCCAAGAAAGGAATATTTCTTGCCTGTATGAAAAGAAAGAAAGTATATTATTAGTTATTTATGCACTGAAATATTAAAACAGAGTACGATTTTGCATAAAAGTGATGGTCTACTGTTTTGCATATTCGTTTCAAGAAAATTATTTACTTCTTTCCTTCGAAACATATTGGCATCTTCCTCTTCCCTAGTCGGTGTTGTGGTAAACATGCTTGTTCATTCTGAACTTCATCAGAACCATAAATGTAAAAAATGATTCTAACTTAGTTCACATGAGTAAATATGCATTCCGACAGCTTTAAAAATACTAAAGGTTGGTATTATTTAATGAGGTTTTAATATATATCAACTTTTTAATACCTATCAACTATTAATAATATCACTATCTTTCCGTCACTGTGCGCTCCCTTGTAGTTTCTACTCTCGCTGTCACCATGTTTCGTTAGGTAATCATGTGACCCTATATAGCAATGTGATTCGCTTCTTGATATACAACCATTAAGAACAAAAATAAGTGTTACTTTCGGACTTAGGACTGAAAAGAACTGCGAATTGCAATATTATTAGGTTGTTTCTTTTGTAATTTTATGATCAATTTATATTCTTTGGGTTCATGAGATTCGTATGTATACCATAACTCGATTTTTTTTTAAAGTGAAGTTAGAACCATTCGGGCGACGAAATGTGCAGATTTTAACACAGTATTCCTTGGATAGAGTAGAACAAAAACTGGAATATCGCATTAGCCCCAAATGAATATTTTTCTATTTTTTTTCCCACTAAATGTTAACCCTGTTTTACTTGATAAGTACTCTACGTACTACTCATTTTTACGCTTATCATTAGAAGAACTGATGAGGAATGATTTATCCCTTTGCAGATTTTCAATAAAATTCGCGGTTTTCTTGCAAAGTAAACAAAAAGACTAATACGTGTTATTTCCTGCCATTAGGAAGTGTGGCAATCCTACTGGATTGTCTAAGGGACGGAACTCAGCTATTCTGACAATGTGTGTTTTCGCATGTGAGCCGCTGACGTGCTGAAGCCAAACTTCACAGAACTTCAGCCTGATTTCCTAATAACCTATACACTTAATAACAAAACGCATAATAGGTTTTTTTATTTACAGTAATTTAATGTATTCTGTCTTCAATATGCAAAGTTATATCACTTCCAACCTCTATATCAGTTTTGTCGAAATGTATGTAATTATTTCTCAGCAGTCTTACAATTAAACTGTTCTTGTTTTCGCAATTTAAATAGGCACCACTATCATCTCGACGGCTTAATGTCAAAGAACACTAACTCCAAAATCACAACTTTACAGGAGAGGCAAAAAACAGTTGAATTGTATACATTTTCTTATGTTACTGCTTTAATTTAAGAGATATGTTGATAAAATTTAAACCATATGTAGAGAATATAACCCCAAAGACAATACAATACATAATTTCTAGAAATATTTAATATTGACTTAAAAATTAACACATTTTGGAGATAGTGTTCTTTGTTACTAACACGAAGCGTTCAATTTAGTAGATAGTGTTAAAAATAAATGCCGAAATATTGAACTTAAACACTCTAGTAAAAAATTATAGATCTATTTGACAATGCAAATTAATAAATTTAACTTATTGTGGAGAGCTGCAATTATCATATTTCTTGTTCTTTATAAAAGAACATTATCTAAACTCAAAACATATCCGCATTATTATAAAAGTGCCAGTTAATATTATTTATAAAGCATAAAAGCATAATGTTATCATTATTAGATTAATTTATACTATTATCTGAAATAATAATTTTAACAGTGCATTTATAAAATAATAAAAGAGCAAAGATATCTTCAATTTGCATTGCATTTTAGAACAACAGTGTTTTTAAATAGTTGCTAATGTTACGCTACTTTAATTTACCACAGCTGATGAGGAGTTTCGATGAAAAAGTTATTTAACTAATTATCAGTTTAATTTAAAAAAATAGCAAAGCCCACAAATTCAGGTGATTTAAAAGTCTGTCTGCACGTAATAAAACGAAAATACACACTTAACTGAGAATTTATACCCTAAATGACATTGAATAAAATTAAAAACTGAATAGGATTATATTTGATTTTATTCATATTTGTTTTGAATAGTATCAATATCCATACCTCTCATATAAAAATTAAAAATTTTTCTTGATTTTATAATCACTTATTGCTCTTCATTTTGAGTATCTTCTTCTACGATTTCCTGTTCATTTTTAAACTGTTGTAAAAGAAATGGTAATTTCCTGGTATAATGTTCTGTTTACACAGTTGCAATACATTATTCATTTTCTAATCTTGTATATTTTCAGTGCACCATGATCCTTTGGTTTAAGTTGAAGATTATCCAGCCTAAATCCACGTGTAATCTTCCTCTGTACCTTGAATTTATGGAATTCTTCATCATAGTTGTATTTCAAAAAAATACGTGTTCACTGTCACTTTTCCGATACTGGAACCACACTATATCCAGCCATCTACAATGTTTCCATTAGTGTCAACTTTCTTGTTCTTTATTGATGTCTTCTGAATTTCTCTTACATCATTACATTACTCTGTTCCACTTCTATTTTTGGTACAGCTCTAACTATAGTATACCACTCTGATGGATCAAATATTTCTGTATAATTTGCTGTTTTTTTTTTTTTTGCAATATGCGCATGTACTGTGTCCATTTGTGAATTTCTTAGTTAAAAATAAAGTTCAATTTGAGATATGTCCAAAACATTCACAGCGTAGAGGAGCATGGTTGATATAAGCACAGTCCTCCACAGGTATCGGACATGAAGCAGAACCTTTTACCATTATGCAGTTGGTACATGATGGTACCTCTGCAGCTCCCCTTTCTGCAATTTTCTCGTTCCATAAAAAAATTTCTGCTGTTCTGTTGGCTACATCCATACTTGGTCAAATTATGTACAGGTAATCTACGTTTATAAAACACTTATTCCATTTTAACATTTGGACCGTTGCGCACAGGTTCAAATCAAATTTAAAAAAGTAAAGATCGTTTACTGATGCTCTAAATTTTGTAATCTTTTTTTACTTGACGAGCTGCTTCCTTTCTTTCAATGTGGGACTGATGAACTTCCTCCGTCTCTATCTTCTTACTTTCAGACATGTGATCATATTTATAACATCGCATTGATCCTTTCTGGAATTATGAAAAGGTATATTAAAATTATTTTTGAAAATATGACTATAATATGAAAGGTTTTCTGCTTGAACATTAGCATTCCTGTATTCCCCCCCCTCCACATTTAGGCCCGTCATTGCTCCGGACGCACTGCAGCCTTAGGCTTATTGTGCTGCCTATGTTTTATAATTTAATACCGATTGATCAGCCCTGTTACCTTGATTAAGGTATATAGTCCAGATATAGAACTCGGTTCAAAATCTGAATTTTTCTTTATACAATTCATACATATTTTTGTAAATTTAAATCACAAGACAGATATTATCTTGCAGTTCGTTTCTTGTACTTTTGTTGGACAGTACTCTTGAAAATGAAGTTATGTGGTTCACTATATATTCACGAGTATTTTCAGATTTCTTTACTCCGTGTTCATGCTTTCCTCCTCGATCAGTATTCACTATGTTATTGTCACTTTTTTCAAAATATATTCTATTATTGTGTTGGATATGTCAAAGATGGCGAGAAAAAAAAACCCTGCATATCCATATGTTTTCTTTATTTTTCACCAGGCAAGAACTGGTGTTTTTCCTTCTAGATTCATCTTTTTTTGGATTTGGATTTCCTTCACTTTTGTAAGGCCCATAAAAATTGCCGCTTCAAATCATTATTCTCAATATTCCAATATTGTTTATGAATTTCATGTTTGTCTTTAGCACTAAATGAGAGGTTGCATTTAAGAGGACATTTTGTACAATCTTTGTCTAGAACTTTTTTTACCAGCAATTTCTTTCCACTATTTAAGGACTTGTGGGCTTTCCTGTTATCCAGCGTTGGACATGGACTACTACCAACTAGCCTATGCTCTTATTAGCTTCATCATTCCCTGTGAAATTTTAGATGTCGCTAAAGCCATCGTCACCATTAACCTGTCCCTAGTATTCGAACTGAGTATTTCTTAACTCTAATAAAAAAGTATCAAATTATCAGAGCAATCCTGTGCTGCGTCTCTTACAAAGTGTAAACTTCTTACAAACTGGATTGATTTAAGAATGCTTGTTCTGTTAATTAAAAAATGATCAATTCTCTAACAATGAACAGTATGGTGACTGTATTACCTTCTTGGTTGTATGTTCTGAGGCAGTGACAACAATAAAATCTTAGAAATGTTAAATAATTTAGTGACAAAGAACACTATCTCGACTTAGTGTTCTTCTAGTCTATATTTTGTTACTGTCAAAGAAAACTAAGTCTAGATAGTGTTGTTTGACAATCAGCATCTGTCTAAATTAACACAACACTATCTCCAAAAAAAAAATAAAACTATTATTTGTAGAGACATATTACTTTCACACTATATAAAGGCTACTTTGTACAATATGATACTATAAATAACTCAAAAAGTCAATTTTTGGAGTTAGTGTCCTTTGACACTAAGCCGTCGATTTGATAGTTCGAATTTGGCGTGAGAATATCGTGATAAGATTAATATGACTAATCAACTTACAGGCTAAATTTGCGATATTGGCCAAAATTGAGGGAAAGAAGAAAGAGGACGGATACTGGTAAATTTTATTTTCTCAATCGTACTATCAGGGACTGGAATGCTTTACCTGCAGACATAATAAAGGCTTTACCAATAACCAAAAAATGTATTTAAAAATAGGCTTAAGGACTTTACTAATAGACGGTAGTATATTATACACGCTATTTAAAGGGTGTAATTGATGTTTTATTTGAAGTATTGTATCAGTGAAGAAGTGTGTGTCAGTGAAGTTTTATAGTTTATAGTGATAGTACAAAGTATTTGAACAGTGAAATATTTTTGAAGTGTTAGTAAAATCAGGATAGTATAAGTGAAATGTGTCGTAGTTCCAGTGCAGTGAGTGAGTTGACAGCGAAATGAGTGTAGTGCTGAAAGGTACTTGTGCATGTATGAACATATACTCGTGGGTTTTAGTTCGGACTTATGGTTAAGATACAGATTAGATTTACTTTAAATGTTATTTTAAGTGATCGTGCTTAATTTAATTTAGGATGCTCCTTGTTATTATTATTATTATTATTATTATTATCATTATTATTATTATTCTTAATTTTATTACTATTAATTATTAGTATTTATTATTATTAATATTATTAATTTATTATGAATTGTATTTTTTATCAATTGTGTTTATTATTAATTGTTCTTATTGAGTGTAAGTAGTTACCACTGCCACCGGGTATCTACACATTTGCAGTGTGAATAAATACATACATACATACATACATACATACATACATACATACATACATACAATGTTTCAGAACCCCTTTAAAATCAACCAATCACAGTTGTGTTTCTTGATAAGACCCTTTGCATGGAAGTACTAATACTTCCACGGTCTTATGTTGTAGCCTATATTCCTTCATGTTCCTCTGATTTAAGTAAGGTCTATGAATTTACGAAATTGGTAATTAGGCCTTATTCAACATCCAGTCACCAAAATAGCGAGTTAGCCACTACTTTTCTTGAAGCGGGTCTCATTGTGCCCCAGCTGATAGTAATTTCAGTATCGCATTTCATTTCCCTGCGGTGTATAAGTGGATAGCCTTCAACCTGTCCCGCAGGCAGTCCTGGTTCGAATCCCGGTTAGGCCTGGGACTTCTCATTGAACAATTCATAGTGACATTTGTGCGGGTAGGGTCTCATTTGATCATTTTTCGTGGTTCTCCCTTTTCTCATATTAGCCATTTAGATAATTCGTCAAAATTTCTCCATTTGTTCACCGTTCCATAGCACGGAGAGGGCTTTGCCTAGGGACTAGAGGGGTTGCCTGCTCGAAACCTGGGTATCCAGCGAAACTTAGTGTAGTGAGCCGATGAGGGCTTGGAAATGAGAGTCAGCGCAATAGATATTGAAAGGCCGCAGTATTAGTCGCTGATGTCCTTCCCGAAATTCAATTCAGTCCCATTTCATAGATGCGTTTGTTGTGCAAAGTCTATATAGTATAACATTCATGTCACTTTTAAATACGAAAGATATTTATCCTCTGTGACCATCTTCATACATGTAACACATTTACAGAAGTTTAACATAATGTTACGCATAGTAGGCCTTATATATTCGTATTTCTCTAAAAAGTAATAATTGTGTAACGTATCAGTACATTTAAATTGAAATGGGAATGTGTATTTATTTCTATCCTGCATCGAATAAAGGGAAATAATGCTTTCTCAGTCCAGTCCTGGAAGGTTTTGTGACAGACTGAGCGGACAAAATTCCACGTAAACACACCCAACGTTTGAGAGAAGGCTGACTGAGAGAATTCATAATATTTAAAATGCTAAATATTTCCGAAGCTTGAAAATTGAGGTGTTCCATGCCATTTATATCTGGCGGGTCGCTTTGGCGATGGAGTATTTTGAGGACGACACTTTTCAACCTCCACTTTGCGTATTTCCATTTGTGTTATTTTGATGTTGAGAGTTTAATGCATCCTAGTAGTGCGAAGTGTAGCTTCCTTATAATAGAATGGGTCGATATATTTATGGCCTGTCGTGCCGCTAAGTATTGTTAAAGTTTCCATTTTGCTGTATGCATGCACGCGTGCTGTCATACACACGTTATTACGAATTCAGGTTTTACCTTATTTTGTACAAAATTAGATAAATTTCCACTAGGCATTCGCAGTCAATCCATTCTGCATTTATTTCTAAAGCAATGTACTTCGTTTCGAACAGCTTTCATCATGTAAGGAGTTGTATTAATCTAACTTTGTGTACGTGCATCGAACATACTCCTCAATTTTACATGCTAATGAATGCAAGTAAGAGTTTTTGGTGTTAATTTGTTATATTGTTGTTAAATTTGTATGATCGTTCACCTCTATTTAGGCATGTGAACGTGAAGCCACCAGTAGCCTGGTTGCTCTTGATGTCTGCGTGCTGTCGCGCTACAGATTATTATTATTATTATTATTATTATTATTATTATTATTATTATTATTATTATTAAATTTGTTGTATTTTGTGTTTGAATTTAAACTACAAATTCGTCTTCATTTCGCGGTAATTTCTTGATCAGCTGTGTTGTCAACATAAATATATAGTTATAAGTCTCGCAAGCACAGAATACCGACGGAAGGAATGCGAAACAAACACTGCGATAAGGAAGAGCAGGTGACAGGAAAGGTCACGAGATAACTTGAATGATATTCAAGAGTACAGTCGGGAGAGAAATGACATCGATAGAATCAGTCTTGCTTTGTGATAGTTACATTACGACTTTAGTTTGTTCCATTGCATGTGAATGCGTGTCTTGTATCGCACGGTATTATTATTTCATTCGTAAGCATATGTTGCGCGTTTAATTAGTTTCGAATTTTTTCTCTTGCTACGTTTTCTTTATTTCCACAGCGATGTCCTCATTTGTTCATCTTCTTGGAAGAGACAGTACTTCCATTGGCTCGCACATCTCTCCCCTCGTCGTGCCTACATACACACGTCAAAACAGACAGCAACGCCACCATTGGTTTTCGGTAATCGTTTCTTGCGCGAGCTAAATCAATTGAGAGCAATATAATGAGAATCACATTTAATTTAATCTCCATCACTAAATTGCAACAAACAAGTTTTGATACTTCTTTCTTATTAATCGTCGTTCTGTTAGGACTGAGTTCTATTTAGAGAAAGGTCTCGCTATGGACAGTGTTGGTAAAGTGATCAAACTGACATTGCTCTTACAATATCAAACTGATTTTTATTATCATCGCAGCTGTTCAGTGACACTGCAAAAGATATTTAAAAGCACTAGGTTGTTAATACCACTTATTTTGAATGAATTTAGTTTATTTGACAGTACCATGACATGATTCAAATCACGTAATAAATTAATGAATGGATGGATGATGGATGGATGGATGGATGGATGGATGATTGGATGGATGGATGGATGAATGGACAGGCAGGCATAGACAGACAGTGACAGACTGACATAGACAGGCAGACTTAGACAGACATAGACAAATAAATAAATAAATAGTTAATAAATAAATCGATAAACGAATAAATGAATAACTAAATAAAGACATTTTAGTAGTTAAAATTACAATTATGTATAATGTACAGCTTTAGACAAAAAGGATCACTCTCTTGTAGCGTATAATTTGTCTAAGTCCACTTCGGGCAGAGCATTGTTCACATGACTAGGGAAAGGATGTTTATTATGCACTTAATTTACTCCTTGAATATATTTTCGATATAGATCATTCATAACACTTGACCTATTAAGAGACAGAAAAAGCAACAAACAAACAAACAAAACAAAGGAAAAAACAGAGCGGAGTCGTGCATAAGAAATTCCTTCACGTGTAAACCTAAGCTCTCTGGGAATCAACCGAAGTTGTCCGAAGAGGACTTGGCGTATGGCAGGCGGTCATTTTTTGTCTAAGACTGTACATACATTTCTCACTTATCGTTAAATATTTCTAGTTATAGATTTATATGTTTTGACGGCGATTGTATGGTGTAGCCAGACATAGGCCTAATCGACGAAACAGAAGGGCTGTTACCTTTTTTCTATAATACTTCCCTGGCGATGGAATGTGTGTATAATTTCCGAAACGTCGCAGATGTTAAGTTTTCAGCACGGGGTGGACTGCCCAAAAGTATTTTTGTGAATACTTATCGTTATTCCCTAATAAAACTCTTGCTTCTGCTGATGAATCATACCAGTTGTATGATTCATTTAAATTTCATGCACGATTTGCTCATGCTTTTAACACTTCTTTTATTTAAACTGTGGATTTGTATATGTCGTTCGTATAAGCAACGTTTTTCATATATGAAATCAAGGGTTCAGAACCATAGTGGGCCAAGCGCCATTTACAAAAACCGTAGAAAACAAGGGTTAAAATGAAGTTATTACCATAATTCAATGGAAACATATAGCAAGTAATATAAAGTATACACATTAAAACTAAATGATATATCAATCTTCATTAAACTATGGTATTCACTTAACTTTAATCCTTGCTTTCTCCGTTTTTAATAAATGGCGCTTGGCCCACTATGACTCTGAACCCTTCAAATGATGGAACTTACGACAATGAATGTCGATTGGTTAACGTATGACATAAATATGAAAAAAAAACTGAGCTAATTTATATGGAGACCTTAAAAAAAAGAAAGATTTGTTTTTCTAGGGTTCATCTATAACCGAACATCTAGAGTATTGCTTTTCAAAGCTGGTTTCCCGGATTGGAATAGCGATTGGTCCAAATGGGACTTGCAGTAGACAAAAACTGTGCTTTATAGTAGGTTTCCGCGAAGTACTCCCGTTTCCCCTACCGCCATTTCACTATTGCTTCATTATTCATGCAGTGCTATGTAGTTCGCCTGTCATAGTGCACCGAGGACAATACTACAGCGGCAAATAGTCTATATCTTTGGCGCGTCTGTCCTAGATGGGGACTCTACGGTTAATGACGCAGACTCAAGTACCTGACCTTGAGTAAAGACGATTATTTTCTCATTCAGTATTTCTTATTTAAACAATTTTCTGTATTATCTTACCGTTTACAAAGTTCTTGGTGGTTGTGCCTTGCTTAGAATGAACCTAGAAGTAAGTCGCAACAACAGAAGCAGTTGAAATTTATGCCAGATTGAAGAGAGCTATATTGGCATAATTACGACATAAACTACACTTTATACATACACCCATAGCATATATATATATATGTATATATATACACACACACATATATACACACATATATATATATATATGGCTTGGACATGAAACCAACAAGAAGTTCCGGAATGCCGGTAATCGATACTTTACCATACGATTTAAATACTATAAACTGCATTATAACCGAACAAAAAATTTCAGAATCTTTTAGTTCTCTCGATCTTAATTTTATGTAAACAATCATTGGCTATATTTACAGTCTAATAATATAATATGACATACTTCGAATTTAACATTTTACTGCTTAGAAAAAAAGATACTGTACGAGTATACGTACCTATAGAATGAACTACTGTATGTATATGTTCCCTATACAATTGAAAGTTTTGATTGAGCGTCACTTCGATAGTATTTCGGGGCAAAATTCTATAGGTCATACTAAACTCCACAAATTTTATATCACACGAATTTTTGAGAGACTTAACTAATAACACTTTTCTCAGTCGTTTTTATAGCTGAGGATTTGATGGTCTTGTCTTGATGAAGGCCTTTTAATTTGGCTATAGTAAAATGAAGTGTCATTCCCCAGCTCTCATGAGGTGGTAATGTCATAATTGCAGATTATGAATTAAATGTAGAACGACCATAATACACGCTCTAATTCCCTCTTTAATCTGCACTTGAAAAAGGAGCGTACGCAACGGGGGTTACTGGGTTTGAAGCCCCGTTCTTGAACTTTTTAAAAAAGTGACGTAATTAGATTTGAATATACTTTTATCCACAATCGTTTTCCCTTCTCAAAGTTTTCACTTTCAGAGTAACAAAATCTACATCGACATAAGACATAGTCCTCCTACCTCTCCTTCAATATATATTCACCATGTCACTTTCATTCTACATCCTTGGTGGGTTCCATGTTCCATTATTGTGCTAACTAAATTTATTTCAATATATTTCAGTCTTTCCATAGATTTTCTTGCTATGTAAATTGTTTTACCTATCATATACATATAACTGTTGAGTAAATATAATATGATTATTGTGTACGTGTAGTAATAAATTGCTCAAGCATTTTTTATTATACAGAATTAAACAGAAGTTAAAATTTATTGAAAGTTGGATGGCTGTGAAAAAAAAATTACGTTTCAAAGATATTATAAGGTTATTCATGAATATGTATAATATTAATAAATGTGCTATATTCGAAAAGTGCTGTAATACAGATGAATAGAGAGCGAAATTTAGGCAAAAACCTATTTTTTTTCCTTGATATATACAGGCTTGAGCTTTAATATTTACATTTTTCATGGAAATATAAGTATAAATAAAGGTCATTTATAGTGCCTAAAATGCCAATTTCGACGTTAGTGCCTATTTTTAAGTTTTTGTTTTTAATTTTTGCATCACTTTTCGTAACTGTTTCGTACCGTTTACATTTCAAGACGGATAACAACTTCGACACAATAGAGAAATACCTCCAGGCGGCAACCCTTCTCATTCTTACAATATTTCAATCCTAAAATTCCAACTTTCAGTCGGCCTGGGCAGCGTAGTCGATATAGCGCTGGCCTTCTGTGCTCAAGGTTGCGAGTTCGATCCCGGCGCAGGTCAATGGCATTTAAGTGTGCTTAAATGCGACAGGCTCATCTCAGTAGATTTATTGACACATAAAAGAACTCCTGCGGGACAAATTATTATTATTATTATTATTATTATTATTATTATTATTATTATATCTTCCTCTGTCTGTCGGCAATTTAACACAAACTCACTGGGTTGTACCCGAATAAGCATTCTCTTACATTCCAAGGCAGATTACAACCCCTTTTTTCTCACCATTTGTAAGTACAGCAGTGAGCCACACAATAGCCACAATAGGTGCTGATCATCTACTGTGAAGCAAACTATGGAAATGTGATTGATGAATGAAAAACACTAACTTAAAGAGAGAATATCTTCATTTTGTGTATGCATTTGTACCCTTGTAAAATGTGAAATCTTTGGAAGTTTCTTTTAATCCTAGAATTTTGCGTAAAATAAATGTTGAATCTTATATTATTGATATTCTTTAACAAAAAGCCTATTTTTTTATTTTATAGAGCCTAAATAAAGAGTTTAAAAGCCATATTCATAGACATTCTTAGCGCGGGTTTCCGGTGGATGATCAGCGAACAAACGTTTTTCGTATTCATAAACCATTGTTAGCGATATGATATGATATGATATGATATGATATGATATGATATGATATGATATGATATGATATGATATGATATGATATGATATGATATGATATGATATGATATGATATGAATTCTGTACAAGTAATCAGTCGATAGCCGGAGCTAGTTTAGCACGCTCGTAGTGCGGGCTAGCGAAATGTCTATGAATAGCACCCTATGACCCTATTTTAGGCGCCTAAAATGCAACTTTTTAGGTCTAAAATTCCGCTCTCTACAGATGAACAATCGAGTAAAGAACATGAAAACATTTTGATGTTAAGAACTGAAGGTAAACTAGTTACGGCTGCGTCTGTGGCTCGAACGCTGGTCTTTTATACAGGCATCCCGGGTTCGATCCACGGCGAGGTCGTGATGGAATTTGTGATGGACAAAGCATACTGCAGAGCTTTTCTCGGGGTACACTCGTTTTCCTCTGTAATTCCACCAACACTATCTACCTTGCCATCATTCCGTTATAACATCTGCAATAGTTAAAAATAGGCTGGTCTTGGATGCTGATATAGGAAGGACTTGTGACTCTGGGCCTTGGGGATTATCACTTAGCCCACATATCAGGAGAGGGTCCTGGCTGTCAGGACTGAGGACCTGTTAGTATCGGATTCGTAAATGAAGAACATGACATAGCCTAATTATGGCGCAAGCCTTCGTGCAAGAATCCGGCCGTCGAAAAATCAAACCAAGACAATACAGTTACAGAAAAGTATGATATTATCAATTGTAGACAATCAAAATTAACGAGAAAATAATTATTTTTGCTTCCATTTAGCTGCAAGGTCATTGTGAGTTCTAAATTGTATTTCTTTGGTATATCCTTGAATAAGATTTGTGTTTTGTTATATATACTGATTCAGTAAGTTTTTCTATAAGTCACTACAAAACCTGTCACTTAAATGGTTGTGTCTTTGCATCTTCTTTAGCATCGGTCTCGAGAAGGAGTGCGACGAAATGGAGACGGGTTCTGCGTGAGCTTTATAGATTTTTACAAACAGATAATTCATCTCAATTTCAGATAAATTTGACAGGTTCAGTGCAGAGTTGAGATATCGATTGATAGACAAGCACTGAATCAGTTGATGTTGACGGCCACGGAGACACTGCAGGTCGCACCTTGACAAGTGTCCCGTGCACCTTCCTTATCCATCAATATTGACCTCGTTCCTGGAGTTCGGTACAATTTTGTACAAAGTGAAAGAAATTTCACGCGAAAAACTTCACCAATCGTAGGCTATTGATGAGTTCTATCTCTACATTTTTGCAACTATGGAAAAATATTCAGTTCTCTTTCACAATAAGGTGGAGATAAGTTTATCCTTCATCAAACTATTGTGTGAACTAATATTTCAACTAATTTAATAGAACTGAACTAATAGCTGGAAGACAGTTATTTTTGTACTTGCTCTCATCAGCAAAAATAACTGTATTCCTGTATTCCAGAAGTCGAAATCTTTTGCAATGTGCTCTTTAACAAAGTTCAACCTCTTCTTCCTATTAATTTAGTTAACAAATGGTTTGCTCCTAGCTATTTTTCCAAGTGTGTTACTTTTTCTTATAATAATTCGAATGGTTTCAGGATGATCTTTCTTGTTTGTATGTTCCTCAGCCATCACAGCAAGTTTTGGAGCACTAATCAGTGGATTTTTCTGTACTTGTCTTATTACCCAACGTTCCTCTCTTGGGTTGAACATTTTTTTTCCCGCTTATTTTTGCTTTATTTTTAATGCTGTGTATATTTTTGTACCTATTGGTAACACACTGTACAGTTGCATGACTCCTATTCACAGTTTCAGTTATTTCTGGGAGAGATTTTCCCTTTTTGTAATGAAAATCATCAGTTCTCTTTCTGCTCTCGAAGACTGACCTCTTTGACCACCCATGACGACTCGACTGTAGTGTCTGTATTCTGCAACTCCTCACCACAAACCAAGTATTTTTTGTTCAGTGCATACGCAACACAAACGTACACAGTATCTCCCCCAAACTGTGAATCCAGAGCTGTATGAGTTTTATTTTGACGAGGCTTATCAACATCGAACTATAAAATATGTGACATCTGTATAAATTTAGGGATAAGGTACATGACTAGTGGCGACATAAGAATTAATGTATGCTGCTTTTATTCTGCTTATAAGATGTGGAAATATGTTAATGCCTACATTTCTGTTGGTAAAATAACTAATTGTTATGATGGTTTATTAGTTTCACTTTGAGTCATAGTATTTCACAGAAAAATCTCTGCAAACTAAGGGATTACAGTGCTCCTAGAAAGCTTGCTGTCAGTGACGAGATTGTTTAGATGGGGTGGAGGAAAGAGCGAAAATATGAGCCAATAACATCTCAGTAGACACGTCTTTTGAGTGTCATAAACCACGTGATAGCAGTCTTGAGTCAGAGGCGTTCTGCATACCAGACCTGCTTCTATTTCAATAGGATTTCTGAAAGGATCGCGTTTCACTTAGAGACATGTCAGATTGTTTATTTCTCACCGACTCACTGTGATAGTGAGGGATCTAGTTTCATCGAAGTAAATAAAAAAAGAAAATAAATTAGTAAATAAATTATTATTACGCAGCGCACATTCTACTTTACTTCTAGGTCCACATTGGCATACTATTAAATGTTTTAGGGAGATACTATAACGTAGAAGCTGTCTACTGCCTACCTGTACGTCTCACATACTGAATAAAAATATGTATAAATATATACACGCACTAATAATTTGCAGGTCCACACCTGTGGAGTAACGCTTAGCGCGTGTGGCCGCGAAACCAGGTGGCCCGGGTTCGAATCCCGGTTGGGGCAAGTTACTTGGTTGAGGTTTTTTTCGGGGTTTTCCCTCAACCCAATGTGAGCAAATGCTGAGTAACTACTGGTGCTGCCCCGAACTCATTTCACTGGAATTATCACCTTCATCTCATTCAGACGTTGATTAACCTAAGATGTTGATACAGCGTCGTAAAATAACTTACTAAAATAAAAACTAATAATTTGCATGTTGCGTTTCACTAGCCTATGCATTATAAGTTTTAGTTTTCCCTGGGCTTTGCAACGCACAGTATGGGACCCCCTGGTATAATTGTGTCTGTCTACATATATATATATATATATATATATATATATATATATATATATATAATTTGTTGTCACTAAAATATATTAAACGAACATATACAACTACTTCTTCATGACAACTTGAAACAAAACCTCGCAAATTACACCAGCTTTTGTCGACTTCTTTCATTCTCCCTGCCTCATTCAGACACCAATTCCCCTAATTATGTCATAAGGTGTGTGTAGTCATCACAGCCAATAGAAGAGACTATCCTATAGCACTGCCACAATTACTAATTATTTTATTACTTTTTAGTTGGTTATTTAACGACCCTGTAGCAACTACTAGGTTGTTTAGCGTCGATGAGATTGATGATAGCGAGATTGTATTTGGCGAGATGAGGCCGAGGATTCGCCATAGATTACCTGGCATTTACCTTACAGTTGGGAAAACCTCGGAAAAACCCAACCAGGTAATCAGCCCAAGCGGGAATCGAACCCGCGCCCGAGCGCAACTTCAGACCGGCAGGCAAGCGCCTTAACCGAATGAACCACGCCGGTGGCTCTAATTTATTTCTACCTTCACTGTTGAATAGGAAGTTTCCATAACACTAGCATTGAAGGCAACTAGTCAACTGTTAATGTGATTGCCCACCTATCAGGGTCGGCTGATCAGGAAAAGTTTGGGGCTCTGGGCCCTTAGGTCTTACATGGCTACTCGTTTGAGGATAGGACCTGGCTCTATCAGGATTGAGGCAGAAAAACCCACCCGTCAGCATCTCATTCACGAATGTCACCCTGTCACTTGTCGGACTTGGACAATCATTGTATGTATACAGTAGGATGCACCATGTGCCAAAATGTGCCTAAGTGTACAGACCCCTTCCGGGTTCAGCCCTCGAAAAGCCAAGCCTACCTCTAACGGTTTTCCTCTTAACAGAACAGTTTGGACAAGCTGGAGGTGTACCTGCCGTTACAATATTCTTACAATCTATATTGCCGATGCCAACTTCATTCCAGTTTAATTGTTTAATACTTTAATGTGTCCGTACTTTATATCCAAGTATAATTTTCTAAATATTTTCAATTTATTTCTCAACGAGTACGTTTGTTGTTGTTCAGTCAACTGCCCGAAGACAGGTCTGAAGTCTCACAAGTGATACCAATAAGTCACCACTTATGAGGCAACTAGGCCAGAAGATAAGGGGGTAGGGTGGCTAGTTAATTTCCCCCTCCATTGCATACATCGCCGACTAGCTACATATTACACTATTCACACTTCAGATGTATACAAACAGTTGTTCTTCCTCTGACACATATCGTCAAGTAAGATGTACTGTCTGATAATAGATGTACATATCAGCCAGAACCTCACTCAGAGGATACGAATACGTTTATAATGTATTATTTCAGAAACAATATTAGCCCTGTTATTCATTTACTGTACGAATTGGGCAACACCACACTCGTATTTCTTGTCTCCTCTCTCTCTCTCTCTCTCTCTCTCTCTCTCTCTCTCTCTCTCTTAACAAACAATGCTTGAAATAACCAAGCCAGGACTTTATTGCAAATTGTGAAGCTATAGGACCTCTGTTACCGAAATTATATATAATTCTTGTTTTCAGGTGATGGAATGTCAGTGCACTCGCTTCATGGTAGGCCTACTTATTGTGGCTTTTATTTTCTAAAACGTGCAATATAAAAGTAAAATTTATCCGTGTGCATGCTCTTAGACACGCAGAAGGCAAGGAAGTAGGACGTTAAAATAAGCAAAGGTGTAGAACTTCCATGATGCTTCGACATCGACACTCTACCTAAGTTCAACGTGCAACTTGGACTAAAACAGAAGAGTGACAGAGAATTATGTGACAACCTGAGATTTTGGATTTTCATTGTGATTTTGTTCGGAATAAGGCTTTTGGGTATTCCAGTAAAATCAGCATTTCGTACAGGTTACATGTTCACATGACTCTGCACAATATTGCCAATTTGCAGCGACACATTTAAAATTTGTGCTGTTTGCTGTAATGTTTGTATATTTCGTAATGTGTATTGCTTACTTAAGGGGAGAGGACGGTATTTTTTTTTTTTACTTTTTTCCTACTTGATGTAAAATTTTAATTTTTTTATAAGTAGAGAGCTCATGGCTATAGCAACTCAACCAAATATAAATATTTTGAAAAAAAACATGTGGGGGGCCGAAATTTGAAAAAAAAACTACCCATTGTAGGATTTTACTAAAACCGATATAAGCCATTAAAGATAAATTCAAACAGTTTTTTTACATCTTACTTGTAAAAGCATGCTCTACAAACTGTCTGTAATAAAATTTTGATATAGTACCTACATTTGTAAAATAAACCATTAAAATTTAAGAACAATTTTTTATTTTCTTTTTTTTGCAAACAGACAGACATATTTTTAAAATGAAAACAATTAGCAAAATTCTGTTCCAAAGAAAAGTTTCCTAATAGTCTAGGAAATGTGTGTTCTAAATTTCATGCATGTATCTTTAATAGTTCGGAAATTATATCCTTTTTTGTCTGGCATTGTAGCAAAAAATGAAGTTACCGGAAACAACAATAAAAGGGGCGTGTGATTTAAAAACCGAGAGCGTAGGAGCTTTAAAAATGGTGCCTCAACATCCGATAAGGGCACAAATGCCCACAAAATATTGTGCAATGTATTCCACACAAATGACAGTGTTTTAAAGAAAAAAAGGAGTTTTAATTTACTCATTTTACCAAAAAATACCATCCTCTCCTCTTAAATGCGTAGAACTTTTCTATAAAAATTATAATTTTACAATAATAAAAAGATAAGAATAAAGATAATCATAAAAAGACCTACAATATTGACTCTAAATATAATCAGAAATAAATACAAGTTATATATATATAAAATTGAACATTATATACACACATCATTGTTACATAAGGTTGCATGCTTCTCAATATCGGTCACATTGTGTTACATTGGACAGAGCCATGGAATTCTGGATATTATCCTTGTTCATTTCTTCCTGAAGGCCATAGAAATGTCATAGAAAAATATGAAATGAGTAGGTCATTTTCAAAAATGAACATGTATACTAAACTAAGAATTTAGTAATTAACAGAAATCTATTGGAGAGTGTTCTATTGAAATAATTTCTAGAAAATATTCTGTAATGTATAATTTGAAATTTTGAGTGGAAAGGACTAGTAATTAGAAATCCTACACCTCACTCACATTTTTAAAGCAACTGTTTGTGTTGGACACGTCAAGTTTTGCAAGTGACTAGTGGACCTGTTAAATTTTGCTGGAAACATTACTGCACTGTTAATTTTTGGAATAGAAATGGTAAGCTACTGTATTATACATCTTGGTTTAAAATAACGTATTTATGAGAGTGTTATTACAACTTCATTATATTTTATCAATTTTTGTAGTTACAGTAATAATAAAACCCCTGGTAGAGGGGAAGAGAAGGTCTGATAGCCTTATCTGTACCAGGTTGAATAAATAAATAAATTAATTAATTAAAACAGGAATTCGGCAATTCAAAAATAATATTATTAAGCTTGTTTTTTTTTAAAGACCATTTATTAGAACAGGAAGTTGTCAGCTGTTTAAATGTTTGTAGTGTTCATTTTTATAGCACTTTTACAATTATCTAATAAAATCTGGATAACAATTGTGCACTCTACTTTTGCAGCTAACATTCTTTTTTTTTATCATTTTATTACAAAATACACAAAAATAACCCCTATTAACAACATGTTTCCTACAGAATTTCAGCATCACTCATTGGTACATCTTCATTTTCAGAAATAACTATTTCAGAATCTTGTATTTTACCTAGAGCAGCAATTTGATAAAATTTTAATTCTGGAATGAATGTCCAATGTTCACCATAATCTTCAGAAGAATGCCCAACATCTAAAATCTTTGCAGGTTTGGAAGGAATTCCTAGACTTATTTTGTCAGGCTGAAAAGAAGATATTGCTCTTCCTCGTCTGCATATACTGTTTGGCTCCCCAAGATCTGTGTAATTTGCTGATTCTCCCTGTAATTATAGTCTTCTTGGAATGAAAAATCTCTTTGCTCTGGAAAATTTGAAGTGCCACATCGCAGGGGTTTGAATATCTCAGCCACTAGTTTCTTCCAGTCATAAAATGATCCAACGCGAAACACTGTACCAAAGGTCTCAAAAACTTGAAAATATTCTTCTGGTTTAACTATTATTTCTGTTTTACGAATCACCTTCTCGATTCTTCCACACTTCTCCTTACTTCTTTACCACTTTTTGACATCCTTTAATCTTTTCCTGTCTCTCCCAAGCTCCGCTGGAATGATTTCATCCTCAGAGACACTTCAGCTTCAAGATCCATTATCTTACACTTCAGCTTCAAGATCCATTATCTTATGCTAGTAACTTCAATAATGAATCTTCTTTGTTACTTTACCATTACAATTTTATTTGCACCATTGTTGTACAGATTAATATAGAAGAGTACTCGTTAAAAAAAAACTTTATAAACATTTGAACTGATAACGTATGCTTCTAAAACGACTTTACACTAAAATTCATGGACACGTTACATTATGGAACAGCCCATGTTGTGGACATGTTCAGATTTGCAAAGGACCACAAACTTCATCACTAAAATAGTACAAGACATGTCCAGTTTAGCAAACCAACATTCTGGTATGTTATGTAGACTATAGTGAAGATTCTGAAACTGCATCTAACTGAATTTTATTTTTGTTGCTAATGGACATGTTCATTTTTGCAAATAACCTATTCAAGTAACAAAATTATTTGCGATAGATTAAATTATATTAAAATTCTGTGGTTCAGTGCAAGAACTCTCTACCCCTAAAACTATTAGATAATGCTGTTATGGATGTAACCCTTCTGTTTGTCATCCTTCTGACTGTGGCTGTTGTGAAGGCCAAGTTTGCACATCACAGATAGAAGAGGGATGACAACATACTGCATTACCATTATGTTCAGTGCTTACAATAATTTTCTTTAACTCCGATTTTCTCAGAACAAGCTATATAAAGCTCAAAGATTTCTTGCACTGAATCATAGAATTGTAAATGTATTGTCTCTATGTAAATGTCTCTACAAAAAATTAGACTTCACTACATACGATACATAAAACTAATTTACTTATCCTCATGTATACAGGGTGATTCACGAGGATTTACCGTCCTTTACGGAGCTTATTTCCGTAGACATTCTCAGCAAAAATGTCATATAAATATGGGGCCTATCCTCAATATTTATAGAGTTACGTTTCGTTATTGGAACGCATTGCTGTGAACGCGTGATCTTGGTCAGCGTGCAGTCAGCAGGCAGCGCGAGGGCTAAGGAATTCAAAGATAGCCGTATGCAGTTACGTAGAGCGACGAGTGCCGTTCACAAGTGTGCGGCGACATGTTTTAAAATGTGTTGTAAGCTCTCCAAGACTGTAAATTAGGATGCAAAATTGAACTGCAAGTAATTAAGTCGTTGGAAGTGGTGTGATTTGTAATAATTGTTGTGATAAGTGCGTAAGAATAATGTAATTTCCTAGTTAAAAGTTGAAAAGATGTCTGTACGAAGCAACTAGTTCACAGAACATTTTTATCTTCATAATACTTGCCAATTAAAGAAATGATACTTCTGAATGGTTCATTCTCTATTTGTATTATTCTTTTACCTTCAAACTAAAGAAAAAAACGTGTTTTACAAACAGTTCAAATCAGTGTAACTCTGAAAATATTGAGAATAGGAACTATGTTTATATGACATTTTTTGCTCAAAATGTCTTCAGAAAAAAGCTCCGTAAAGGACGGTAAATCCTCGTGAATCACTCTGTATTTATGATTATGTACTAACCCGAAAAGAGTTCGATATTCAGTTTTCGAATACGAATTTTATTCTTTAAAATTTAAATTGCGAAAATAAAGTTTAAAGTCATCGTTGATATTTTTTGAATGTGTACCTTTTTCGCATCCTGTAAGCTGCAACAGATCTGTTGTTGCTCCCCCTCGTGACGATCCCCTGGTGAGTCTGGAGTTCATACCAGCGATATATGTGCGTACTTCCTATCGACCGCAACACAACGTAATTTGTCAGGCACAAAATTGCTTCTTTCACTCGCGGAACGGGATGAAACAAAATAGTGTGAAGTGCCGATGGACGCTGATCTACTGGAGTCGCGATCCAATCCATACCATCCCAAAAGCGTATTCTGTACCTTAATAATTCTCTTCAACAGGACGCCTACTTGATGTTAAAGAGCTCTTTGTTCAAATACTAAAATACTATTGATATATATATATATATATATATATATATATATATATATATATATATATATATATATATATATATATATGAGCCGTTGAGAGCAGAAGTGGTGCAAGTCAAAATTGGGTAATGAGGTTTAAAGTAAAATTCTGTAAAATAAAACGCAAAGTAGCAATTAATATGTCCTTCGTGCTTTCCACTGACTGCTAATAGTTTAAATAAATTGAATATTAATTGCTAATTTGCGCTGTGTTTTACAGAATATTTACTTTATCTCTCATTACCCATTTTTGACTTACACCACTTCTGCTCTCAACGGCTCATATATATAGTGTCGGCAAATGTGTCTAAATGAGTAAATAGTACAGATGGCGAACTTTTTTTGTAGTATGTAGAAACATACATACTGCATACTTACAGCTCATAACTCAATACTTAATTTTGTAATTTTAAATTTGAATCCCTCTGTGAGCTGAACCTCATGTGATACCGATGGTATAGTCCTCGCCAAGCTTATACGGTCTCACTCATCATCACTCTCCAGAATCATGACTGACCCAAAACATGATAAATCAGATGGTGCGTACCTGTTATGCAACGTTATCATGTTTTCTTTCTCAAGCTAAATAAGCAATGAATATTCAGTAAATGCATTTAACCAAGACCTAAAAGTGTTTGATATTGCACAATGCAACTGTAATCCCCCCCCCAAAAACAATCTATTTTCACGATATTCAATATCCAACGGACTTACATAACATACGTCCTAACACAAGTGTGCAAGAAAGTTGTGGCACCGTTTCATTTGTAATACTAGAGCCATCAAAGCACGTCTACCTGTTTAAATATGAACATTTGTGGAATGAGGTCGTCTAACTTTGGCAAGGAGATTATGTGCGCCACAGAATACGTGTATGTTCCACTGTGTGGTAAGGGCAAGCATTGTCAATTTTTAATTTCTCATTATCCTAATTACAAAAGAATTTATTGCGATGCTGTAAAAAAAAGGCGATTTAGAGATTTTCTGTGGAAATACTTGTTTTCGCCGTTCCTGATATTAAAAATCGTTCCGGCATGTCGATTATCTATACGTATGTATATGGACATCGATTTCTCCTAACCTAACTATTGGGCGGATCTTCTTCATATTCAGTATCTGCAAAATAACTTCAATCGGAAACTAATGAGGTTTTGAAGTTTAGTTTAAATTTACTCTCAAGAGTCTATTTCAATTTCGCTTTTACAAAAGATTAGTTAGTGAATATGATTATCTAGTCGATATGTTACTAATTAACTTCATGTAAGAAGAGCTAAATAATACTTAGACCTATACATATAATTACATCTCCACTTGCGGCTTGCTTGGGGTTCCGGACCTGGCGTTTATCAAGTCTCGTCTAGAGTTGGCCTGCCTGTTAGTGTCAGATTTACAAAGGCCACCAAAGCCACCTACCGAACCCGTAACAATCATCGCACAATGGGCCACTGTGAGCCTAAGTACATGGATCCTTTACGGGGTCAGCCCTCGAAAAGCCAGCCAGGTAAATTCAGAGACGTAATCAATAAAATCGCTTCTCAGACATGGCAATCGTTTCTAGTCACCTGGAAGGTTTACATTGAGGACACAACCAGTAAGAATTTGCGAAACTTCGTAATATTTCAGTCGAGCACTACACCACAAAATATTCGTTTACTTCATACTAATGCCTTCAAATTGTTCTGGTATAAAAGAATTAGTAATACGTATATTTCGTGAATTGTTTATTTGCTTAGATACAGTATCACGTTGTGATAGTTCGCAATTCATAACGATCCGTGTGCAGAGTCGTATGCTTTTGTTTACTTGACTTCTTAACGAAAATACAGTATCTGAGCGACTCGATTAGTTTATCTGTGTGTTGCGGATGAGCATGGAGTGGCGCATCCAGAGGTGTAAGTAGAGCATTTCTCCTTTTTCCCATCCCACAGGATCGACCGACCCCTGTTCCTGTCTATTGATCGTCCCGACACGGGAACAGAATGCCTCATCCTCACTCCATTCCTGGTCTTCCGCCTACAATTCCTTTATCCTGTCTATCCATCTCCCCGCGGCGCAGCGAGGCTGTCTCCACGACGCGACGGCTTCCAGACTCTGCCCCACAGTCTC
This sequence comes from Periplaneta americana, assembly GCF_040183065.1. NCBI lineage: Eukaryota > Metazoa > Arthropoda > Insecta > Blattodea > Blattidae > Periplaneta > Periplaneta americana. Next base: position 88,594,369 of record NC_091126.1, on the reverse strand, counting down.
GAATTATTAGCTTGAGTTTAGCGAATCTCAAATGCTCATTCGCACACGAGATCGTAAAAGCGCCCTGCTTGTTTTTAACTAGACCTTCTTTCACAGTAAATTTACTTCACGTCGTGTATATACTTTCATTAATTCAAGTAAAGGAAAGCTCGCCTAGCCGCGAAGTGTGGACATAGTAATATAGCTCAACTGGTCTCCTTTGTGTGCAAATGCATAACTGAAGAAGAAAAGTTATTCTTGACTTGTAAGATACAGTGGTAAAATATTTAGGTGTATATGCCGTTCCATCCACGATAAACGAATGAAGGAAAATAGAGCTAAAGATGGAAAACTGTAAAATATAACTATGAGGAGTTACTTTATAAAATAATTTGAGACTATTAATCATAACTTCAGATTTATAGTAACCGAAGTTTTGGAATTGCTTGCAGTTTCTAGGACCAGGGTTGATTTTGAAGACCTGTAGCAATTGTTGTACAGTATTGGCAAAAAAACCGGACCGACCATTGTATCTGATTTCAGAGCCTTGTTCACTCCAGACCACGATAGACTAGTAACTAAGACTTTCGTGGTTCGAATCCTCCCTGGGAAGGAAACATTTTTTGTCCCTTATTCAAATTTATTCCCAATACTTTTCGATTGCTGGTAAAATTCATGTTCTGGAAATAATAAGTTAATTAAGTAGTAAAATATCGCTGCAATCGAAAAGTATTGGGAATAAATTTAAATAAGGAACAAAAAAAAATTTCCTTCCCAGGCAGGATTCGAACCACAAAAATCTTAGTTACCAATCTATCGTGCTCTGGAGTGAACAAGGCTCTGAAATCAGCTACAGGGTTCGGTCCGGTTTTTTTTTTTGCCACTACTGTACTTATTAACAATAGAGCAGCCGACCATTCAGATATTTAGAATAATGATAATGGAAACTGTAACCAGTTCCGAAACGTCGAACACGATAGATCTCAAGGACACGGTTAATAATCGTGAATTATTTCTTACAAACATTCACAATCTCACATTTCAAATGCAATGACTCTTGTCACTGTCGACTACGACAGTGTAATCTTTATTGTATTTTTATCTTCAAGTCACCGAATAGATAGCAGAGGATTTTTTTTTCGATTGTTAAAATGATTGCTCTGGTCTTCCAGGGTGGATTCATATCTTTATTTTCAGTCTGTGTATAAAAAATCCGCAATCACCTTGGAATTGATATAGGTTTCTGAGCTATTGTTTCACCCACTACTTTCGATTACCCTGAAATGTCGTTTTCTCCTTAGCTGATATCCATCTCTCTGCCTTTTTAAACACTTCACTTGCGAATCAGATAAACATATCAGTGGTTTCCGCCTTTTAAAATATGTATTTTAATTCTTATGTTTGGCCATTCTGACAAGGGAATTACCCCTATTCGAATACTCCAATCTATATCAAAACAAGCTTAGTATGCCTATATAATCCAAGAGTGGGCCTGAGGTGGTGGCTGGATAAACAGCACATAAGCAGAAACGATGCTTTGAGATACAGAGCTTTGAAGTTTTATTTTATCTGCAGATAAATAAAAATAAATATTTACGTGATCTCACACTCCATAATTTATTTAAAACTTTTTCAATTATATATATTTGTTCTTCCTGTTCTTGTTCAAAGGTAGGAACTATTTTAAAATATAGAAGCAAGAAATCGATAGCAGGACACAAAAATAAAATTGTAGGCTATTTCAGCATCATGAATTTATTCGTGTTTCCCCTCAACTTTGTTGGGCTTATAAAACACTTACTTGAAAAATTAAGAACAATGAATTATTATCAGAAACAAATACAACTTGTTATTTATTATACTCATCGGATACACAGTCTTGTGCGTACAAATCGTCAATCACAAAAGTGCACATGTGGAATTTCAGTGAAATGGCCAAAACAAAATGGAACTGAATAGCATTCACACCTGACAAGAGCCATATTGTAATATTCCACATCATCTTCGATAGTTTTACATTGCAACAGTTCAAAATAAAAGGATACACTGATTACATTATTAAACGAAGCTTTATCCATGTCATAACCAGAGCTAGGAAGTTGGTACCGAAACTATTAAGTTGTGTGAGCTTGGACTATATCTCTACCGAATGGAAAGTAGTAGCGCAGCAACCAAACTTGTGCTGCAATCGTCCATGACCTTAGAACTAGAAAATAATAAATGAACAATAAAAAACAATAATTATAAACTTCGTAACACCAAATCTAAAGCAATTCACCCATACATATAAAAATAACATGCAATGAACACAATTATGATTCTAGCCTCGTTACAACAAATAACAATGAACTCTTTAATTTTATCGAAAGAAATACTCCTTTTATGTTCAGAAAAAAAAATACAATACTTGTACTCTGAAAATATTCGTTCTACGTCACAAGACGTTACTGGTGCAAATCTGAAATATGATACATTATTCTTGCTATCACCAAATGAAAAACTACTTTGTGAATTTAATAGTGTATCTCATATGTGCACATAATATTAAACCCATAATTGTTTTCAAGAAAATTTTTCATTTCTATTGTAATAACAGCTAAGAAGTTCGTATCGTAGTTCTGATGTTGAATGAACTTGGACTGTAACGCAACCGAATGCATAGTAGCACAGCAGCACTAGACATCAACTGACCAGCAAAACAACCAGGTATTGACTGCTAGTAAATAAACTTGTCTCTGAACCATCATTTAATGAAGAATAATCCGGGAAAAAAAATTAACGTGTTACGCACTCCTGTTTGCATAATTATTTAATAACAGATGAGTTTACTTTTTGGAATCGTGCATAATATTAACATTACGTAAATAATACAATAATAACTGAATAGCTCACTTTGTTCAAGACCTACACTATTAATATAAATTAACAATATTCTTCAAACTATTCATGACTGTACACGGCTCCACAGAATATTACTATGCGCTGTTTATGTGAACTGCTTATCGTCTGCAGCGACGGGAGCAGGGCGAGGCGCGGGTGACATCTATACTCCTCGCTATACTCAACTGAAATCTACTGTTTTGGTCGAACTTCCTAGCTATGGTCATAACCTAACCTTTGCCACGCATACCTGCAAACTCGGCCTATACCTCGTTAAAAAAAGTTGTAGAGTGAAGTGTGATGATGAAATATCCGTCATGTAATTTTACTTGTCGGTTTTGAACAGTCTTACTCGTGTAGAGCTTATATTGCCGAAAAATATATAGGCTACATCAAGAGGCTGGGTGTGTTTGTTTTCCTTCGGTGGTAATATCACAGTCTAGTATATACAGTTACGAAGCTAGAGTTGTGAGGGTACTAGGAACAATAAACTGTGCAGGTACTATTTCGCATTGTCTGTAATGAGGTGGTAGTAGCGATCCTAGTGGCTAGCAAATATTTATGGTTGTATATTTACTACGTATTGAGCTTCGTGACTGTATATACTGGATTGTGGTAATATCTTCAACCTCACGTCTTGATTGGGGAAACATTTATTAAAAAATCAAGTGTACGACGTTTAAGCTTATCTCCTGACCATGAATGACAAAGCAACAGACTCACTTGCTTAAATTTTCTCCAAGGGCTGACTTTAGAAAGTTTTTTATATGCACTTTTGTCATTCTTCCACTTTTATTTGCATCCACACAGAAGTTTATTTTAGTTTCTTTCAAATATTCGGACTGAAAGTGCTCTTTGTTCCTCGAAAACAGATATAGAGCTAAACGCTCATCTGTCATCCATAGATATAGCAACAATTATTTGTTGTTTTGAAGCTATGTATGGAGCTGTGGACAAACTGCAGCACACTAGCTGTAGTGTTTATCTCATCTGTGAGATAATGTCGAATGGGATAAAATTGCGTAATAAAATTGACTTTGGTCACTATTTCGAAAATGTATGCCATTAGTATGTTCCTCTTCACTGCATACTTTAATTTCTTCCTCAAATTCTCCTGTAGGAGTTGTAGCCGCGATTGCAATTGTCTTCATACGGTATATATGGTCCAATATGACATCTTCAGTATATTATTATACTCGGTCTTGACTTATCTCGAGGACATTTTTCGTGCTCTGACATAAAGCTTCTCTGAAGATTAAATTACAGCGCTGCTGGAACTGCTAGTCTCGGGTACGTGTTCCTTCTCACCTTCAAAACTAATATTCTTTCTAACTTGTCGATATTTACTTCTCATATCTACATTGCATTTCTGAATTAGTATGTGTAAAATAGTTCGAAAACTCCATATCTTCCACTCCAGTTAATATATTTTAATATTCTGCTGTATGAGCACGTCGCAACTTAAATTGCAATAGAAATAATGTGCTTTCACATACGTACAGTGACTCACAAAAGAATTCGTACACTAGAGATACTTATAAATTAAAGAGATTTAAAGCATGAATTGTGGTATTATTTATATAAATTAAAAGGAATACAGATTGTAATTATAAACATGAATCATTTTAGAATTTTACATAGGATAATGGCAAGGAGTATCACAAAATCATAGAAATACGGTGCCACAAAGCTTTTGTACGCATCGAAAAAGTATTCATACAACACTAATATTTTGTAATCAGTACTCGGTAGGACAAGCTTTCTGTTGTATTACACTTTGTAGATGTTTAGGCATTGATTTTACCAACTTGCTTGTTACTATGGTGCTGTAGCCTGCCATTCTTCTCGAAGTTTTTGTCTAAGATTAGCAGCATTTCGAATTTCAGGTTTTCGATCCCCCCCCCCCAAGGTGACACCACAGATTTTCTATTGGATTGATTTCCGGCGATTTGGGAGATGTATCCAGTACTTTAGGGCAATTGTATAATAAGTAATAACCAATTACGTGCAAGTAATGACTTGTGCTTAGGGTCGTTGTCTTTGTAGAATTTGAAACTATTCTCTGTGCCTATTTTTATAGCGCTCTCTTTTAAATTTTTCTTCAGTATATCTATGTACTTGTATTTGTGCATCGTGCCTTTAATAAAGGCTAGATTCCAACACTGCCGGAGGACATAAAATCCCATATTAGTACTGAACCACACAGTGGAACTAAGATTTTTTTAATATTTATTTCATAATTTGGTTTTCTCCATGCTATTTGTGTACCGTCTGACCCAAAAATATTATATTTACTTTCACCAGTAAATATCGCATACTTCCAAAAGTCTCCTGTTTTCATTGCATATTATACAGCAAACGCCTATCTCTTTTTGTGATTTACTTCACTAATATACGTTTTTTTTTTTCTAGTAACTGTCCCATTAAGTTATTATTGTTACTCCTTAACACTCGGCTTACAGTTTCTGGACTTACTTTTACATCAGTGTTGTTTTCACAGCTAGAAGCAATCATGGGGGCACTTATTTTTGGATTTTATTTAGTTTTATTTACAATAAATCACACACTTCTCTGAGTCAGTAGTCTAGGACGTACTGCTTTGGTTAATTTCGAAACCGTTTCCTTTCTTGAATTTATTGATGATAGACTGGATTGTAAGTAAAAGTCAATTCGTGGCGCTGCAGCCCTTTGCAAGGCCAAGACCGACCAGCCGGCTGCTGGCCTCACGTCCACATGCCGAATCAGAGGTGGACGATCATCCAACCAGAATCGAGATATTGTGTGGTTAGCACGATGATCCCCCCAGACGTTATAGCTGGTTTGAGAATTCCGTCATTTTTTAAATCTTCCTGTATGTTCTACCGTTCTTTAAATTATCAACTATCAGCTGACGTAATTCAGTTGATGTATTCTTATTTTACGCGCCATTGTACTGTTTGTAAGAGCAGTGGACCGTACAGGTCTGTGTCTATATTGCAACTACTGTCTTGAGTGCAGCCTTGCCTGTGTTTCCATTCAGGACAAAACATTAACCGATGTTTCAGAGCTATGTACGAATTCTTTTGTGGTGCATACGAATACTTTTGTGACGCGACATTATTGTTTGTTTTATTTAAATTACTTCACTTTTTGCAGGAAAGGACTGTTCTCTCTACAGAAAGTATCTAACATGAACTATTTACGTTTTTCGTTTATATTTGAACAATATTAAAACTCATGACGTTCATAATACTGTACTGTATGTTAACATTGCAATGTAATTAATATCTCATACGTACAAATACTTTTGAGAGTCACTGTATGTAGTCTGTTTCTACATTAGCCATCAATAGAACCCTCCAAAAACATTGGTCTTACTGCAACTATACTTGTCTAGCAACAAAACAGAGCATATAGTGCAATTCCGTCATGCCATCTTCATACGATGCTAGTGAAGAAACGCAGAGTTTTGCATGAAAATTAGTTATTGCAATTCTTAGGGTTGCAAATAGTCGTCATAAACGGGTTTTCAATCAGATTTTAGTGTTTGTGATAGATGTTCATCCTTATTTCCTGTTTGTTGCCATGATGGTCGCAAAATAAAATCTAATATAGTAGGGGAGGCAAGATCTGTCCTGTGACCTCATCTTAAGCCGTGGCTATATCACCAATGTGTATGGAGGAGGAAGATAGGTTTATGTCAAAGATGAACTTCCGGGTCTGTAGATTCGTATAATATTAACCATCACGAAACAAACTCTCTGATAGTTCATTCTTTCTCCTATCGCACAGCTCACATGCCAGGTCTCGCCTCCCCATCAGTACAATAATTCGTTCGGTTGTGTTTGAAGTTTTGTTCTGCGTTCATTTTCAATCCAGGCTAAGTTTACATTAGTTTGAAATTAATTCGTGTAGATACTTTGAAATCTAAAACATTTCATCTTTTTTGGGAGAACCTTGTCCTTACTGAAATAGAAATTATGAGCTGAACCTTTTTTGAACGAGAAGTGAATTTGGAAACGCAGGATGTCAGAAAAGTACATTCGATCTGATTTATTAATATAATCAACGTATGTTGATTTAATAGTTTTAATAACATGTATTCGTGCCGCATACTACTGTTCAAAAGCAAGAAGACGATTTCATTCCAATAAAACTAACAAACCTCAGAGCCACATGTGTAGCTCAGACGGCTGAGGCACTTGCCTGCCAATTCAGAGTTGCGCTCGGGTGCGGGTTCGATCCCCGCTTGGGCTGATTACTTGATTGGGTTTTTTCCGAGGTTTCCCCTAACCGTAAGGCAACTGTCAGGTAATCTAACTTATGGTGAATCCTCGGCCACATCTAGTCAAATATCTCGCTATCGCCAATCCCAACGACGCTTAATAACTTCGTAGTTGATACAGCGTCGTGAAATAACGAAGTTAAAAAAATAAACCTCAGCGCGAATATTTCTCGAACAGAGATTAATTTACACTTAAAAGGCGATTATTTTTGCTCTTTCACCCCTTTCACATATAGATTACTGTCTCCACTCTCTGCCATAGAGATGTAAAAGCTCACCTTTATCTCTTCGGGCATAAGTTTAATAAAGAAGTGACAAAGGTTTTTAGACATTTATTCTATCATTGTATATGACCATAAAATTAAGAAAGTAAATTTTATTTTAGTAAGTATGACATGAAAAATGATGATGATCTCCTCGTCACCTACATGTAAACTTATCTCTTTTTTCCCCGGCAATGTGCCTAGATTATTAATTCGTTTGGGAATGTTACAAGTTCCCCTAGATTTTTAGTTGCGTCTATTGAGATATGGATTGTGAACCTCCTCTACCTTCCTTGTAGGCTTACAAGTAAATTTAGGGATGGTGTCAAATCGGAAGGAAAATTTGTAAAAATATCATTTTTGCTAGTTGGATAGATTATATCATTTCGAGGAAGTAAATGCATGTGATACCATAGACCAGTAGAATTCGTACTAGCAGTCGCATATAATTATTGTCAGTGCACAGTGGATTTTGATCTTGATACAAAACCTTAAGAACTGCTCTGCGGCGCTGTCATCTTTTGGTTGTCATCTCGCATTATTTTCTTGCAGCACTGGTTGACGTGAGATATATTCCACAAATCTATTCGATTCCCAGCCATTCCACAGGTGTACCTTGAATTTGTTTTCGTAATAATTTAAGCTTGTAAGATTCATGAGCACTCTATTAGAATTCTGTTTCGGAGTCATAAAATATCCGCATTTCTATTTCATTTCCTGCCATTTCGCAGTGTAGGTATACCTTGAATATTTGTTTTCATAGGATTTTAAGCTTGGAAAATTCGTGAGTACTGCCTTCGAATTTTCTTTCGGACATACTTCTCAATATTATGTTAAATTATATAGGATTCTTGAAAACGAAGTGATTGTTCAACTTGTGACCCAATGAGAGATACTAAGAAAATTTTTGGTTTGTTAAGATTCCTCTGCGAATAAATGTAATTATAACAATGAAAGAGAGAGAGACTGTTAGTCTAAAGGTTGAAGTATCGGCTTTCTATAACGTAGACAACGGGTGCACATAGGTTTACAGACGTATAAAATTTCAGTTCGTATTGGACAGAAACTATGTTGGGAAGTCGTTTCGTAACTATGATGTGCACACGGATCAGATGATCGACTGCAGAAGCAACAAAATTACTCATCCATGGCTGTTACTGATAGGTTTGGTCGGATGAAGCAAGAGAAACTATTTTAAGATTCAACGTAATACAGGGTGAACTGTAAGTAATGTCATTAATTTCAAAGCATTGAGATATTTCAGACAAAAAATTTTGATACAGTTTTGGTCGTCTTTGCTTCCTTTTCGAGGAAAAAAAAAATTATATGAAACATTTCGTAGCGTGTTTTGGGAAAGCCATTGATTTAATTCCCAACATGATCAGTCAATTTAAGAGAGCAGTGTACTATGATTAGAGCCCAGTGTTTGGTCACATTGGGCTACAAGTTTAGTGAACGCATACCTAAGCTGTCCACGTTTTATGCAACGACCGATGCGGCAAGGACCCAATTACTGATACTGTATAAACTTTTACAGTCAGCCCACGAAAGAAATTGGTGTATCCACTTGTAAAGCACTGTTTTAGGAAATGCCGATTGTTTATATTATAAGGAAAATGTACAGGATTGTTTATTATTAAAAAATAGGCCTATATAGTGAACTATAATTGTTTTAAACAAAATATTGCAAGACTTTCACAAAAATTAAAATCTGTAATCTCTGTTCAAACATAAAAAATGCTACTGTGATATTCTGTTTAAATCAGTTAAGCTTATAATGAATAACTATTTCAAAATGTTCAGACGAAAATGTTTTCTTTCTTTCGGATGAGTAATGTTTGTACTTCGAGAAACTTTTTCAAAGTTCACAAGAAGTTACTGGTGCATACATGAAATATGATACATATACTGTAACTTGTGTATGTATTGGCAAGACTCTCGTCCACTAAAACATGAAAGCTTTTACTAGGCCTAATATTATAATCGAGTCAGGTGAGGTGAGTTGGGTTGTGGTTTATGATGTGACTATGTTTCAATTTCCTATACAGGTCGGCAAAAAACAGTTTCAGTCAGACTAACAATTGACACCTAACCATGATGCCATCGGCATTCTTTTTATAATGTCTACTGCACTGACTATACCGAACGTGTCGTGTGTGTGTGTGTGTGTGTGCTATCACCTATATCCATAGCACAGCTAAGTTGTATTCTTCATTCGATGACCAAACACTGGCCTTTAATTATGATAATAAATTATTGATGGAATTGTTTTGTCGTTTCATATTTCAGAAGTGTGATCCAAAAAATGTAACGTTTTAAATTTCCAATGCAGAACGAAAAGTTACATTTGTTTGGATAAAATTTCTCCATATTATTTGAAAGACAAAGCAAAAATTCTTTCAAGCATTTGTTATAATACCCTGCGTTCTTAAATTGACTGAGCATATTGGGAATAAATCAACGGCTTTCCCAATGCACGCAATGAAATATTTCATGTGAAAAAAAAATGTATTTTGAAAATGAAACAGAAACGAGCAAAATTGTGTTAATTTTTGTTTTTGTTTTAAATATCTCAAAGAATAAGTCCCTGAAATTAATTACATTACTTAAGATTCATTCTGTTTATATGTTTCAAGGTAGCAGAATGTGTGTCTGAGCAGTAGATTACTTATGTATATTTCAGAGAGTACTTAAGGCAGGCCTGGCCATAAGAGGGGAAGTGAAAGGGATGGAGAAAGCCCCACCCATGTCCCTTTTTCTTACACCGCCATAAACAAACGCATAATGAGGCTCTTTGCATCAGTGACGGTTTTTAGACGGCCATAGAGGGCCGAAAGTTCGTAAAAGCTATGATTCCCGTCACTGACCTTCCTGCCTGCTCGTACTGCACCAAAATTTGCTGTCTCAACCGGGGAAGGTGAAGTGGAGAGTTAAGGGGTGGTCTTCAGTGACTCAGTCGAGTTATTTACGCCCAGGCCTGACTTAAGGGATTTATCGACGAATTAAAAATACTTCAACCGTTTAAATACGCTAGTACCTGTGTTGGACACCTGGTTTGCACAATTTATTCATTCTCATAGCTAATCATGTTTCATTAATTTCTTTTCGTGTCATTTACTTTTTTCGTTCCATTATCCTTTCCTTTATTACATTAATTCGTTGATTCCTGTTCATTCTTTCTTTTTTTTTTCTCTCTCTCTAATTTTCATAAATTTGTCCGTATAATGGTGTGCTTGTCGTTCATGGACTGCACATTTCCCGATCGTAAAGTGTTGAATAAATTGTCAAGCAATTCTTAAATTGAGCTTCTGGTGCCTTTTACTATTTTCGTATATTTTCTTAGAAAGTTGATATATAATTTAAAAAAAAATGTGAATTTGGAAACATTGCTATTTTAGTTTTATACTTTATCGAAGTACTAGTACACATACCTGAATATAATTTAGTATTGCTGTATTATTATCGCGAATATTGGGATTGTAGCGAATTAGTAGTGTCAACCATTTTATCTAATTCAGAATCTCTGAACTTGTCCAAGAGCAAACTCGATTGCCTTGGATGTTCTTTGTGTCAAAGCAGGGCGAAGTAAAAAACGCTTCTCTTCAGAAAAATTGTTGTGTAGGCGAGTGTTTTCACTTAAGTTGCGAAGAGCACTTGCAATCACCAATCAGAATAATTTCCATCGCCTTCTCGACTTTAATGATCGAATCACTCGACAAAGTGAAGAGAAGAAATGGCTAGTGTGGATTTAAAGTGAACTGGAGAGCCGGAATCTGCCGGGCACCTTTTAGAACGAATTCCAACTTGCTCGGCGATATCTGGACCATAACGACCGGGGAGGGACTTGGATGATGGAGGTGAATGGGCGTGGGACTGGCTTCCAGTAGATCTATTTTAGTTCCTCATATGGGGAAGGATTGTGATGGTGAAATTATTTTTGTTTTGTCTTCGGTTCTCCACTCGCCTCTGCCATTTCTATCCACCATTTTTTCGAGGATTTGTATATACTTGCATTTAAAGCTCTTGCTATCCATCCCCCGTTCAGCTCCGTACCCCATTAACCGCCCTCTTTATTCTTATGTTCTTAATGGCATTTTCCAGCACTGCAATCCTTATCGCACACTTTTGCTTACGTAATCGCACATAAAGACTGGAATGGAATGCCTTTCACAACATGTGTCTTTTGGCAATTAAGTTTATATGTATATGTGGAGAGGGAAATGAGAAATAGGACAATAAAAATCCTAAAAAAATAAAACAAAGCGCATAAGAAAGAAACAACATTGAGAGGGGTAGAAGGAGAGAAAGCTAAAGAAAAAAATGTTAAGGAAATAGAAAAAAGATAAGAAAATAGAAGGAAGTTTACATAATAAGAAACAAATATAGGGAATGCAAAAAAAAAACAGAAAGGAAAAGGGAAGGAAAATAGAGAAAGTAAGAATGTATCTAAACTATGCTTTTGCTGTGGTTTATTTAAAGAACAAGAAATAAGCCTGTTTGCATTCTTAATCAAGTTCAAACAAAGAATGAACGTATATGCATAATAATAAAACATTAAGTTTGTAGTGCACTGGACTCGAACACTCAAAACTACCTTGGTGATGGTAAACTTCAAGAAAACTACGAAACTGATCGATTCAGATAGAGTACATTTCCTGTTGAAGCCTCAGAAAGGCAGCAGTACATGCAGCATTATATATACACATATGTCCTTTATGTAATCAAAAAGAAGACTTGTTACACATTCTTCTATATTGCCTAGAAAATGAAAGAACAAGAAAAAATTTTTATTCAGGAAGCATTACTTAAACTAAATGTAGAAATAGCATATAGGAAATTGTATAGAACAGTAAACGGAAGAAAATTGAGAGAACTCGGAAAATTTTTGTAGGCCCATATAGTAAAGAAAAAATGGCAGGAGAAAACTAAGGTATAAATATATGTATATACTGAAATAAATATTAATTAAAGGGAAAGAGTTTTTGTTAAATAACTATAATGATTGTATGTAGTATGAAATATATAGTTGTTGTTTAGTCAACTGTCCGAAAATAGGTCTGAACCTCACAAGTGATACCAAGAAGGCACCACTTGTGAGGCAATTAGTTCAGGAGATAATGGGGTAGGGTGAACAGTTTATTTTCCTCTCCATTGCATACATCGCCGGCTAGCTACATATTACACTAGTCAGACTTCAGATGCGTACAAACAATTGTTTTTCCTCTGACACATATCGTCAAGCGAGATGTAGGCCTACTGCCTGATAATAGATGTACATATCAGCCAGAACCTCAATCAGAGGGCGAATATATAGTAATAGTTATTAATAGTAAAATGTAGTTAAGGACGGTCTCCTGGAAAACAGAAATGTAACAGGACCACCATTAACGAATGATACACAATTTGTACATGATTTTGATGACAATAAACATACATACATACATACATACATATATACATTACATCATGTTTTGTGCTATTAATCAAGCGTAGAATTATTGTTAGTAATTTCTTCTTTTTTTTTTTTTTAATTTTTCATCGATTAAGGGATTGTGCATAGTTCCAACTTGACTTTTGATCCATGTGTACTATGCAAAGTATGCTTTCTGTGATCCCACCTATCACTCGAAACAGTTTTTCCATAGAACACTTTTTTTTTACAATCATCTCGCCGAATTTGAAGAATCTTAACAGATTTAAGTGGTCTCCTGATTTAGAATTGCATGCTTGCGTCCATGTGGACACATTTAAATTAATGATAAAAACATTACTAATGATCGGTGTTTTTAATTCCAGGTGTCCAAAGTGAAGGTTCAGGAATGCAGTGTCTACAAAACGTGCTGGGACTGTCTGGGCGCCAAGGACCCCTATTGCGGCTGGTGCTCACTGGAAAACAAGTACGTGCACTTGTTGCTGTACAGCAATTGAAGAGTGTGATTCCAAAACTCGCTCAGGCCTTTTGGCCATTTTATGATTTAAACGTGTGTGTATATTATGTATATGTGTATATTATATTTATTTATTTATTTATTTATTTATTTATTGCGTGTTGGTTTAGTCAACTGTCCGAAGACAGGTCTGAACCTCACATGTGATACCAAGAAGACACCACTTATGAGGCAACTAGGCCAGGAGATAATGGAGTAGGATAGCCAATTCCTCCCCCCCCCCCATTGCATACATAGCCGACTAGCTACATATTACACTAGTCAGACTTCAGATGCATAAAAGCAATTGTTCTTCCTCTAACACATCGTCAAGTGAGATGTACTGCCTGATAATAGATGCACAGTAGTGGCAAACAACCGGACCAACGGAATAATCAAAGTCCCCGAAATGAGCCACTGTGCATGCCACGCCCGCATTCACAAGATAGCGAGTAATCTATTGAAATTGTTGTAGTTTCGATTACTGACGTAGCCCATTTCGAAAGCCATTAGAAAATAAGCTGGTAAAATTCATGTTCTGGGAATAATAAGTTAATTATGTAGTAAAATATCGCTGCAATCGAAAAGTATTGGGAATAAATTTGAATAAGGAACAAAAAAAAATTCCTTCCCAGGCAGGATTTGAACCACGAAAGCCTTAATTACCAGTCTATCGTGCTCTGGAGTGAACAAGGCTCTGAAATCAGCTACAAGGGTCGGTCCGGTTTTTTTGCCACTACTGTACATTTCAGCCAGAACCTCAATCAACATATATATTACACCTCTGTCATATTTTAAGCTTTTTTTTTCTTCAAAAACGTCAGTCCTTGTTTAAAAGTATGTGTAATTGTGCATGTCACTCGAAAACTCGCTCAGTCCGTAAACCGGTGGATAAAAAACTAGCCCAATCTTTTCATAAAAATGGACTGAACGCGTTTTGGGATCACACTCTTCAATTAATTTCGAAATATTAAAAATAAAAAAAATGTATACTTCACCGAACGAGGTGCAGTCAAGGAGTTGTTTCCTTTCCATGTAATAGTACTGTTAAATGCTGATAGATCTATACTCATTTTAACAGGCGTTCGATGAAATCCATACTCAAGGACGCTTTCCTCTAGTCCTAATATGGCTAGATAGTAACCATAGTAACCAAATATTTATTCAGCGCTGAAATTCTGCATCGAGCTCTTGTTTGTTTGCCTCCGCATTGAAAACGGATGTTGGCAATGCTCTAGCTGCATCTGTAGTCAATCACATCACCTATAATGCTTACAAAAGCTGGCTACCGCGTTGCTAGGCCTTGCTTCTGGTGGTTGTTATGCTATTTCGAAAGGGGAGGAGAACCCTGGTGCTACATCCATCTTGAGAACCTTTATTCTGACCCCCCTTGGGCCCAATGTTAACCTACACCAGATGACTACGCTAAGGTTTTCTGAGTCAAGACTTCTAGCACACAGTCCCTTACACCCCCCCCCCCCGGTCCCCAGTCTCACTACGCGCGTCGTGATCGGAAATGTTGTGACATTGTAATGGAATGGAGATGGGCGGAATTATATTGATGCTTAACGTGACAAGACGGGAAAGTCCCGAGAAGATCTCTAACTACATGTATTTTATTATGCTTCTTGTTTCAGCTCCAAGGGCTATGTGTTAATGTACGCATAATAGTAAATACTACTAAAGAAATTTTCTGATGAGTGACATTTACTTCAGTCCAATACTGATTTTCTGATACTTCCACCGTTTTTAAGGGGTATGCGAAAAACTGCTTAAAGGAACGGAGAAGACAAAGACTGGCGTAATAATTCTGTCCTTTGTTTTTTTTTTTTTTATTTCTGGCTCATGTGAGTTGTCGATGAATTTGTATGAAAGTTAGGGGTTAATAAAATTGCGGGAAGAGATTAACATAAGTAAGCTAAGCTTTGTTAAATAATATGCCTTTTAGTACACTACAAATCCCGCACAATTTTGAAGAGAACTCCTACCATTTTGCTAAGAATTCATCATTTGACAGAGGTACTGGTCTTTGGTGTTTTAGAAACTGAAGTGTGATTTTATCAGTGTTCACATTGACTGGCTCTTTCTTCTTTGCACAAACCCTTATTTCATTGATCGATGACAAGTCGGATGTTATCTCGGCGCTCTGACCCAAGGGACTGAATTGTTCTCCCTCGGGTCTCTACAGATTTCAAGGTTCATATCGCACACTTTCTCGTTGCTTCCGATTCAGGTTCTGCAGTTGCTATAGGTGGTTGTAGTGAGAGACCGTTTTGCAAGATGATGATATCTGACTTATATGCAAATGCATATTTAGTTTGTTTCTACTTGTGATATGGAATTAACTTTTGCAATATGTTTCATTTTCTTTTGTTTCTGTATGTGAAGTTTTATAGTACATATAATTGCATATTTCCGATGTTGCTGCATATTTCATAATTTTTCCATGAATAGAGCATATAATAATGTATTTTTCAATATTTCACTTCAAAATTAATATTTAAACACATTAGTGACAATATAATGAAGTCCTTACTATGAAGGCACCCGTAAGGAGCCTTTCCGAGTGCTACTGACAAAATCACGTGATGTTACCGGAGAATAACATTCCTATTTACAGCTGGAAGCAGGAGTGTTTGCGAGCCCCATCCAGAGTTAATGCTTACAAAGAATAATTTACAGACCTCTCATTACCCCCAGAGCCAATACTTACCCGCTGAGGTACGTGGATTGAAGCCACTCTCTCTATTCAGATAATTTCAATGCAGTTAAAGAATTCGTTGATGCACTAAATGCAATTGAAGCTTTGTCAATTCAACGTTTACAGAATATTTTAATAGCGAATATTTGCAAAGGGACTTGGTTGTAATCAAAGCACATTTCAAAGTTATAGCTGAAGCCACAAAAAAAAAATCGAAAAATTTGGTTAGTCTTTACATGAATCTTTATCAATCCTCAAGGAGGTTTAGAGTGAACTTCAGTGCCCCTTTAAAGTATCCTGAAAAATTAAGTGGTAAATTGTGCATTGTTTTAGGGAGAAATCCTGATATTAAAATTTTATGTTCTGTGGATAAAAATCTTCAAGTTGAAAACGTTGTGCTTCCAGAACAAATTTCTCCCAGAGCTAGTAAGTGCTTTCAAATTTTGCTCAATAACATCTGTAGACGTGGAAAGGTCCTCAGCATACAAACTTGTGCTAAGTGATAAACGTCATAAACTTATCCCTGAGCATTTGGATAAAATAATTGTTGTTTACTGAAAATCAAATTACGACGATCACAATGATGTTTAAGGAAAAATGTACATTGTAAGTACCAAAATGCATAAGACTAAATTAAAATTTTTAGTGCATATTTGGTGCACATTTTCGAAATGATAGAGCATATTTTAAAGATTTCGACATCACAAATGCATGAATATTTTAGATATTTTAGTGCATTTAGCCTAAGTCCCATGTCGAATGATGATAAATGAATACTTCACTTAAGTATATATTTTGAGTTTAAAATGTTGTCAGATTTGCGAGCACAATGCTTAAGAAATTTAGAGTAAATATGAATTGTGTAATAAAATTTTGATACACAAAATGTATTATGTTTATGACGCTAACGACATTACCTTCAGCATTCTAAACTGTAATGTTAGTGGCGTAGTTCAGATCTACCATTCGTCAATATAAATTTTGGATTTGTTGTGGAAACAAAATGTAAATGTAATTTGTAATTTTAGATAGATAGAAGAAACTTACCGTTTATGATGTTGCATATTCTTTTCTATCTGAAAAGCAGTACAGTGAAACTTGGTTACAGCATCATGGAAGGGACTAGAGAAATGATGTCGCATTAAATATGTCTCTATAAGGAAGAATAAATAAATGTAATAAATTAAATCAAAGAAGAAATACATTCACAGTGTTGTGTACAGTACTTTGCACACTACTGTAATTAAATTTGTAATTTTATTTGGGCTTACAGTAACTTAACTGCAATTTTTTTTAAATACTTTACACTGTACTTGTCTCTCTTTATTTTGAAAAATGAAAATATTAAGTTATACTGGATTGTAAGGAATAGTGAAATGCGGAGTTAAATACTATACCGTACAGTAATTGAAATATATACAGTACTCACAAGTACGTGGATTGAAGAAATCAGTAACTTTCTGCATCCGTTTTGCGAAATACTGCATTTGTAAATCATTCTAATTATTTTCCCTTAACCAAACCAAATTCTTAGTAGATACAAGCTTTCTTTTTACCACTCTCGATTTGTTTTAGAACATTAAACTTATCTTTCACGCGCTTAAAAATTTATTTTCTTTGCACCTTGTTCATTTGTACTGTTTGTAACACCTGTTCACAAAGTTAATGTTTGGAGTATACCAGGTTAAAACACCACCCGTATCAGCCTCTTTTCTCTTTTCTCGAAAACTATGTGATACTGGTTGTTCATAAAAAAAATTCATAACTAAAACATATGTAAAGAATCGTTTGGTGGTAGTACCATTTTCCGTAACAAACCGGAATAGTGGTACCTGTGGTCAACTTCGAAATTCCAAATGAGAACATGGGTCATTGAAGTTACCATTGGAAACTACTCTAAAAAAAACAAGTTTTACTGAAACTTTTTCTCTAACTTTTATTGTTTACTCACAAAGCAACAAAAATAGTATCTTCAGACAAATGCTGTATGTTGCTTATGTACGTACACTCTTCTTAATAAGTGTTCAAAATGTACGCCACCCTGTGCTTAAACAATGTTCTGATCACCTCGTAACATCCGTGATTGCACTTCAGCACAGCTGAGAGACGAGAGACCCACAGGCTTCTCTAATTCTTTGTTTCATGTCTTCTCTAGTTGTTGTAGACCATCGGTCTTACTAATAAACCGTGTACAGTTTTTATACGAGACTTATGCGGAGTTGAGACAGAAAACGTTACTAATAAACCATGCATAAGCGATGGATGTATAAACAGTCTGCAACTATACAATGGGAATTGCTTTGCAGTAGTTATATACACGAAACCCCTTGTTTAAACGTTGTATATAGAGAAAAAATGGCAGCCTCTCTAACAGCTCTTCGTATCGACTGTCATTTTATGATGATAGATGCCTTGTAACCACAGAAGAACACACCAAAGAGCACAGAATAAGTAGAATAATATTGCTGTAGCTGCTGCTCTTTGACCAAAATATAGTGTGTAATCGATCAGAGTCAGTTGTACTATCGATACTTCACACGACACACTAGAGCGCTCTACCGGATGCAGTAGGGAATCTCAGATATTCTGTTGCCTTTTATAATGAAGTAATGACGAAACTATGACGTAGCTGCGTTAACAGTTATACTGTTATACACGATGTATGTTGTGATTATTAGTAAGGAATTTACACATGACTTATAAACGAGTATAAGACAGTTAAACGTCTGTATATAGAGTTTTTATTAGTAAGACCGCATGTGTTTAATTCTTCCCCACAAGAAGGCTTGCCATTTGACTCAGGATTGCACCATAATACATTGTTTAGAATCTGAAAGATAACCAAATTCATTCATACTATATTCATCTCCATCAGGAACTTGGGGGACATGACTTCCAGACTCGTATTGATTTCTGCAACTGGTTTCTAAACACGGACTGTGATTTCGAGCTCAGAATTCTGTGGAATGATGAGGCGACTTTCAAAAGTAATGGTCAGGTGAATCTCTACAATGCCCATTACTGGTCTCCTGTTAATCCACACTGGCTACGTGAAGTGGATTACCATACACAAATTGGTATGATATTGTTTGCAACGAATTGTTGGCATGACGGGAAAAGGAGTTAGATCTACATCCACTCCTCCCTCTTTTATTAGAATTCTACTTTTTGGCCCTTAAAATACTTTAAACATGTGTCGTTATAATGAAAATAAATTACATTTGTTTAATAAGACGAAAAGCATTTTACCTAATGAAAATGACTCGCTGTAGTTGAGGTGTCTCATTAATTGTGGTTTCTATCACCAAGTTACACTATACCAGCGTCAATTTTCGTTAATCATGTCTTTCCTCTGAATTTATACCACTTTGCTTTCCATAGGAAGAAATTATCACAATAATGAAACACATTTGAGTCTACTCTATTCTTCTGGTAATCCCTGGCCTGCTTTCCGTCAAGATTCTCAGGGGAGAGCCCGGATTCTTCCCGAGTCAGTAATGTAGAGTCCGGATGTTTAGGCATTTATTTTGGCTAAAATAGGTAGACATATAGGCAGTGGAAATAGACAAAAAATAGAAAAATACTTAATAAACTGTCCCATACGGTACTCACTTTTCTTGGTTACATGTCATAACGAGATGCTTTTTTAAGTTGTCAACTGTCATAGTGAGCCACCTGTCAGAGAGACCGTTTTTCATGGTGGAAAAAGATCTTTATACCTCTACTGAAGTGATTGGAGCAAACTTAAAACAACTTATTTCAGAACGACTGTCTCTCTTTCAGAGATCGGGAAAAACAGACTGTGTATTGTCTCAAGAAGAGGAGTGTGAGAAGGGATTAGAGACTTCAAAGTACGCAAGACTTGTGCAACAGTAACGGGACCTGGAGACTTGCCTTTAATACTTCCCTCATTCCCTTTCTTTTGCTGGTGAACCCAGAAGTGACCTGAGCACTGAGGGTTATACTGTTCAAACGTCTTTGTTAAGTGGCATAAAAGATGGAATCGGTAGGGGAGAAACGTTTACGACTTGTTGGAAACATATGTATTGCTGGAGAATAAGATTATCAGCAAATATTTGTGTGAGGTGAATATATATTTTGTGCGAGATCGTGCGTATTTGCTTGTTTTCCGCACAGAACCAATACGCGGTAAGTGTGAAATACCACATTCAGTATTCCCAACGTTACACACATAACAATTTCCCTCTTCTTACCGCTTAAGCGCGACATTCATTTTACTGCTTTAGGCTTTTAACATATTATTTTTAGAGACGTTTAACATAGTAATAATTATAAATTGGAAACATACCACTGCAATTTCACCTAAATTGCAATGTTAATTATTGTTTTTAAATATTTGCAAAAATTAAGTAAAGTCTACTACTCCACGAAACTTATTGCATTCCTGATACAAGTAACATTAAGGAAGCCGTGAAAAAATCAACAAGATTGCAGATGCGGATGTTATTACTGCAATATGTTATATAAATAATATTGTTAAAATATTAAAATGAAAAGTAAATCATTACATAACCTTATCGTTTGTTTTAAGTTCGCATTTATAGACTGGGGGAAAAAAAGACAGACGTATATCACGGCCTGCTGGAGTATAGTAAACACAGAAAACATTTTATAGCAACAATGTTGAAGAAAGATATTTTGGTTTTCCGAAGTTGCCGTCATTAAACAGAAACCAACATGGAGATTTCATTGCAACTAATTAGAAATTCGTCTTTCAGGTATGTAATAAACGATTTTCGCACAAAATAATGTACGATACACGAGCGGTATGTTTGTTTTCATGTTCTCGGAAATTAAAAAAGCTCAACTACGTTTCGCGTTTTCAATCTTTTCCTCGACCATGAAAACGTCAACATACCGCTCTTGTAACGTATATTACTATTTTTAATTTGTACAACCGTTCTTTTTTTATTTTTGATATAATTTATGTGCGGTTTATTTTAAATGCATTAAAAATATAGAAAATATACAATAACGACGTAAAAAGGCTAAAAAAGGCATTTAACCTTAAAATAGGCAACGGGAGATAAAATAGGCAAAAAAAGGCGAAATAAAAATTGTGCCTATCGTCCTCAAATGTGTGGAAACGTGTTTATCTCTATTAGTCTTCCATACATACACTCAGTTAAAAAAAGTCACTTTGCCTAACATTCGGGTTCTAGTAATAAGCTGGCATAATAGTTTGCTATTCAGTTGATAACAATATACTGTTCCTAGCTATCGTTGATGCTTGTCTGCTCTAAGTTATTGAAAGTTGATTTAGCCCTAATATTGTGTAAAGTTTTGATAGTATGAGATTGTTATTAATATTGTATGTTTGCGATAGATTTGTGGAAATTCCGATAATTTTTGGACTACAATTCCACAATTTTATGTTTGAATGTTGGCATCGCCGAAGTGTATAGTATTTTCAATTTGAGAGAGAACCGTCAACCTAGTTGGCCGTTCTATCTGGTGTTCGCAGGTTGAATCTCGGCCGGAGGCGATCGATTTTAAATGGCGATAAAATCCTTAATATGGCTTCCTCCATGATAGAAGTAGTCTATCCCGTGCCGTGGATTTGTGAACGCGAAAGAACGCTGTGTAAATGAGAGGAAGCTCCGGGAAAAAAGTTGTCGGCCATTTCTAGCACACGTTGAATTTTGATTTCGAATATCATAGTTGAAACCGTCGATAAATAAAATATTACCAAACTACTAACAATACCTACTATGTACGTTTTTTATGAATGGTTAAAAGGAAAGTATACATATTTCAAGATCTGATTGAGAAATCGATAATTTTTATAGTATTCTCGTTCGTTAGTACTGCCAATCGAAAACAAAATTTAACAATAGAAACATACAATAACGATTAAAGTGAATATTGCTGTTTCTTATTTAGTGATTATGGTATTAGTTGTCATTACTGTAGACTTACCGTCGCTGAGCATTGAGTTTTCCCGTGGTTGGAAGACGTCACAACTGTCCTTAATCAGACACATGGACATAGGCCTATTACAGACTGAATGCCTTGTCAAAACGTGTCTCGTCGGTGCACCGCTAATTCCAGTTGGCCTGTCTGGAATTGACATCGGATTCACAGTGTGGAAGTTCGACACTTTAATTAATCATTCTGACGAAAGTAGGACAAATGCGTTTTTTCATAATCAGTATGGAAATAAAAATGATCGTTTTCTTTTTGTATTTCGTTTCCAAATCTCTCATTCTAAATTTGAGCCAGCCTTATAGATTTTTAAACATCCGCACAAATAGTAGGCCTACGTAGAAATCGCATTACAATTTCTATCTACATTTTTGGCATACTCGTATGCATGCTTATATAGCCGGAGGCGTTAGAAACGGACTGATCGTGTGGGGATATTGATGCAATTTTTTAGTTACTCATGGAAGTAAAAATACCGACAGTAAGGAATTTGCATCAGTAGTGCGATATGAGACTTAGAAGAATTAATGTATGAAGAGTTGTGTAGTTCATGTCGCTTTATTATGCACATTTTAAAGAGTGTGGTGCTAATAGCATGACTACAAATAAAAAATACTGGACTGACGCGTTACGAGGTGCAAAGATCAGATAGCCTATATAAACAGAGCTCCGGTCTTCCATCCGGGCTTCCCGGTTTCGATCCCCGGACTGGTCGTGATGTAATTTGTGGCAGGAAAAGCAAACATTGCAGAGAGTTTTTGATGTATTCCTGGTTCCCTCTTAATTTCACCAACACTGTTCACCTCCCCCTCATTTCATATCTGTAATAGCTAAAAATAGGCTGGGGTGAAGTCATGGAAATAGTACGTGTCTTCTATACTGATGTAGAATTTATGTGCTCTCTCCTGTCAGCATCATATTCACGAACCTCCTTTGACTGAAAGAATCATCGCATATACAGTATAGGGCGCACTCTTTGCCAATTTTAACGTAGGCCCATGTATCCACCTCGGGCCCAGTCTTCGAAAAGCCAGCCAACATAGTAGTTTATTTGCACTTGCTCTCATAGGGAAGTAATGTCGCAACGTACAGTTTCCCTGCAAAAGAATGAGACGATTGAATATTCCTCATTCTCAGATGTAAGACATTGCGCATGATCGGAGACCAGAGCACTGATACACAAGATACCAAATAATGAGTTACTTAAATTCAGGTTATTTGGTTTGTTACTAGCATCGTTCCGAAATTCACTTCAAAAACTGCAAAAAATACGATAATATTACGTAAATAAAAGATAAATAAAAATATATATATATATATATATATATATATATATATATATATAAATCGTGTAGTTAAATCAACAATGGACCTTCAAGACTAGATCGACACTCCGCACAGAAAGGAAAGCTTTCGTGTCGTTTCAATAGCTCATACACTAAGACCTCTTTATGTTGTGTAGAAGAGAACGAGTTCGATTCTTAGTCTACATCAACTACTTTTTTTGTCTAAATAACGTTGAAATAGCTAAGTAACGTTGAAATAGAGTTCTACAAAGTCCTCAGATTAAGTGTTAATGATCACAGACAATACAAAATTACAAGTTATAATATTATAAACGTTAATCTAATAAATGCATTTATACATACACATATACAATCTAAATGGATATATATTAATAACTAATAATTAAAATGAAATTAAAAAATATTGCTAATCCACACACACAAACTTTTACAAAGGTTTAGAGTCCTTAGGTTATGTCATTTGTTGACTAATTATTATAATATTTTATTAGTAGCTTTCCCATATAGTAAGAAATGCACTCGCACAAAACAATTTTTGTTAAAAGTGTGCCTTTGGGTTATTTCATTCTCACCCCTTAAGTCGATTTTAACTATTTTATCTACGTGTCTGCAATAGTGTTTAATTTAATGTGCATTCAATTTTATTCATGTTATGATTGAATGAAAAAGCACTGTTGCAGTTATTGACTAATTACATATATTAATACTAATTATTAAATGCATATGTTAAGTTACAAATTGCAGTATCTTTTGTAAAATCTTTAATGTTTAAGTTGTCAATAATATTTCTGTACTATATACTATAAGACGTTAAAAGAATTTGCAATAGCTTTGGGATCCTCTACTTTATAATCACTGGTTTTAATGAAAAAAATTTTCTTTCTTAGGATATCTACAAGTTTAACTTTAATAACATTCCGAATAGCTTTAATTGCATTATCTGAATTTTGTACTTTTCTATTCAAATGTATTTTACTTCCCTCATTCATAATTTTTGATAAATTACACTGTACTTCTTGTAGTATTTAAGAACATGAGGATCATTACATTGTAACTCATTACATATATATTCTTCCATTTAATACATGAGATTTTTAAGTCCCTGCGTTATCTACATTTTTTTTTACTTTTGAATTTTTTCACAACATTGAGTGGAGAACTTTCACCGAAGTGATTCTGAAATTAAGTGAAAAATACAATTCATTTACTCTTAATATCAGTAGTACCAGAATCATATACGTTTTTCCAAGATTCATTTTGTAAACATAAATGTAAATAATCACTAGATACAGCATTTACGACCCTTCTTTAGTTATTAAGGTAATATTTTGAAATTGTTCAGTGACATTGGAAACACTTAGGATTTGTTTATCATGTTCAGACAAGCCATTGATTATAGATTCTGTCGAATACAAATTCAGTCTAATTCTGTGTACAAAACTTTTATCAATGGCTGTGCTACTTCAGCTTATATGCTGGTGGGAAAATGACTCTACGACTAAGGTTTCCAGTTTCGAGGAGTGAATTTAATTTACTTTTACGGAAAAGTTCCGTGAGATAATCTATGTTTATGTCAATACAGATTACAAATTCCATATGAGATTTCTAAAGTCTTTTCTTTATAAATTCAATGTTGGCTATAAATATTAATAAATAGTGTAAGAAATATGAATGATTGTAGTTATAAGTCTGATATACATTAGAAAAAGCAAGAAGTTACATTCCTTGGCAAGATTCGAATTTTCGATGTTTGGTTTTGTCGTCCAAAGCTTAAGTACGGACCTATTCAATGCTTATGTTAATAACCTACAATTTAGCTGTTGCAATGTGGTCTCGTAACTTGGGTTTTGTTTACTTAATGTAATTAGATTTAATTTGATTAGTTTCGAAACAATTAGACTTCCTGTTATATCCTGTTATTTAAATATTTAAGTTAGAGTTGGTTTATTAACTCTTACTGTGCAAGATGCCCGTTATTTCAATAATTCTAATCACGTTAAATAGTCATTGTCTACACTAAAGTATTATCGTCATCCCTCATTTCTCATCTTAATGGCGAACCGACGTGACAAGAGACAGAGAGTTATATCTCTAGTTGAGGCTGGCTATGGGGCTAGATCGGCTGACCGTTTGGTCGGTGTTCCTGGAAGTACAGCCGCGAGGTGGGTTCATCGCTACCAAAATTCAGGGGAGGTCGAAAATCGCTCTATTCCTGGGCGTCCGCGGATTTCTTCATTGGAAGAGGATGCTCTCTTATTCGAGACAGTTCGACAGGACCCCTTTCGGACTGCTAACGAAATAAGAACAGCATCTAACTTTTCCGGTTCTTCACAGACTGTGATCAGCAGGTTGAGGAATCGCGGTATTAGGAGCCGGAGGGCTGCGCAAATGGAAATATTGGGGGAAACACAAGCTGTCGACCGTCTTGCCTTCGCTACCAATCGAGTGGATTTCGATTGGAGGAATGTAATTTTCTCCGACGAAACAACCATCTCGAGTGATTACGAAGGTCCTGTTTGTGTCTATTGTGAGGGTGGTCTCCGACATGATCAGTGCTATGTGCACTGACGTGAAAGATCGGAGCGCTTTAGCATCTTTTGTTGGGGGTGGATGTCTTACGATGGACCTGGCGTTATAGAACGCATCGATGGCCGGTTTAATGCATGAACGTACGAGCACATTCTGGAAAATATATTCCTTCCTTCCGTCCGAGAACGTTTTCCCGAAGGAACATTGCTGTTCCAGCAGGATAACCATCCCGTGCACTATGCCGCAAGCATTCAAAGATGGTTTCAAAGGACACCTGAGATCGAAATCATTAATTGGCCTCCGAAGGCACCTGATTTGAATGTCATCGAAAATTTATGGGCGGAATTGAAAAAGAGAAGGATAGCCACCTATGCCCATCGACTCCCTCGAAATCGAGACGAATTGTGGAATCAAGTTGTTGACACCTGGGAAGATCTCGGCGGGGATCAGAACTTATTCCACAATCTCGTGACATCCATGCCGGAACGACTTAGAGCTGTAATAGAAGCTGATGGCATGTGGACAAGATTTTAAGTTAACAGGTCTCTTTTTGTTTCTTATGATTTTTGTTTGAGGAAGAATACTTTTAACTTCCAAGTAAGATTTATTTTTTAGATGATGTTCAGCCCACTTGTAAGACCCAGAAATTGGGCATAAATTATTCCATATTTTTCGACAAATTAAACAGTCGAGGAACTTTGAACAAATTAATTACACCTCAATAAAAAAAAGTTTTACCTTGGATCGAACACGATACGTTCCGGTTATACAGTGCAACCGACACGCTACTATATGAGCTACCGAGACAAGACAGTGACAGCAGCATTCCAGAATTTAGATTCCATTTGCCATTCGGTACAGAGAAACAATATTTTGTGACTCGAGCTACGTTGTGAAATCGTGGCCTTAATTGGCTATCTTCTTCATGATCCTTATTCTTGTCCTTGTCCTTTTTGTGGTCCTTGTAACAATTCTTGTTGTATTTGTCATGTTATGTATCGTTACGTCGATATCGAGTGAACCGCGCTGTAGAATTTTAACTTCCGACGACCAAGAGTCGTGTCATTCTTTTTAAGGGTAACTGTACATTTTGCTCTTGGAAAGTCCTAGCATTGGAACAGTACATTATTATTATTATTATTATTATTATTATTATTATTATTAATATTATAAACATCTTCTGCCGGGTCGGGTATCTACGCTGTCTAAGGCGCGCTCCCCTTAAGCCTTGGTTTTTCTGAACCGACGCATGCGACGTGCGAGGTGCGAAGCCCGCCTCGCACAAATCCGGACAACACAAGAGAGAGTGAGTGGTTTCTACAGTTGCGTGGTGCGCAGACCTCGCACCTCGCAGTTATAGAAACCACTCACTCTCTCTTGTGTTGTCCGGATTTGTGCGAGGTGGGCTTCGCACCTCGCACGTCGCATGCTTCGGTTCAGAAAAACCAAGGCTTAAGCAGGCAAGATAAACGCTTCCAGTAGGTTGCTTCGATAACTGTTACAAGCCATTTAATATTCTATTGAAGAATATTTGGTGGCTCATTGTGCTTTTGTTATATTAGAGTGAATGCTGAAAAAATGACTGGATATTTAATAAAGCTGTCGCTGCAACAAGCACTCGGATGTGCGCGGTGTAGAGTTGAAGACGAGAACTTAGGACAGGGAAGTTCATAGGAAAGAGGATTTCGGAAAGAGCTGTTAGGCGCACATACGGAGAACAATGTGTAGCAGTCACGACGGATAAAGTATGGACTTCCACACTACAGTCCATGAGGGTAGAGGAGTGAGAAGACTGTTCCTGTACTAGGTTATTATTTAGACTTTCATAAAATTAAACATAGCTTATTCCTCGATGTCGTTATAATTTGTTACATTCCGCCCGCCTACGTTGACGTCACGCTCCTAGAAATAATAGTCTATTGAACATTTTCTTCTTTCTTTTGACATATGATAATGAGTTCGGTGTGCACTTCACATGAATGTTTGATATGTTCTTTTTTTATTGCACTAACTCTGTAATTGAAAACAAAAACCTTTTGTTGAGTCATGTAATTTAAAATTCACTCTGAATATTTTATTATGATCGGGTAAACGTAATTGAATTGTAATGATTTACGTACTGAAGGATTAGCATTTGCTTGGTGTAATATTGTCGGTACTAATGCAACTGAACTTTTGAAACTCTGGAGCAGATTGCTTTTTCATCAAAATAGCTCATTTTTAATGACCACTTTAATTTGAGTATGAAGAGAAATAACTTTATCTGGGCTTTCTAGTTGCGACAACTTAGTGCTTTATTTAAGAGTATGAAATTTATGACAGTAGCAATAGCAAGAACTGATTTATGTGTTGGCTCCAGCTGTGTGACTGTTATACGTCTGTGTTTGCATCAACTCTAGGTTGTTTGTGTTCATGAAATGTTCGATTGTGGAAATCCCGTCCATCCAATCTCATGAGAGGTAATAAATTATAGAGAAATAGCAGAGGAGACGGGAGTACCCAGAGTAAGTCTACTTCAGCATCTTCATCCACCACAGACTGCACTTCATATCTCCAGTATAATTTCATTACTAATGCATTGTAATACGTCAAATTCACTGTCGGATAAACAAGATTGTTGTAACGTTAAAAATAACGGAAGGTTCCGGCTTCTTCAGTCACTAATTGGAGCAGTAGGAGAAAGTGTGACCAGTGGTTGAATGAATGATTGTGTACTGCTTTGCTGAGTCATTGTGTTTCTTAAGAAGTATGGTGCCAGTGTTTGAAGGCGCTGTAGTAATAATATTATTTAAGAATTTTTAGTTGAACTTGTGTAGTAATTCACGTAATTGTGTTCGGTCCGAAGATTCAATACAATGATTATCCACTTGTTGAAATACCCTAAACGCGTGACCTCTAAAACTGTTCAGCAGTTCATGATCTAGAAATTATCGCTCCCAATTTTGATCTATCACACGTGATATATGTGTTCTACATTAACAACATCGTGTTCTATCTTTCGGTCATTCCATACGCAATTGAGTACCATGCCGTTCATTATTCATTGATTTGAACGTCAGATTGTATATTGTACAGTAAGGTCCGAAAGTCTTGTCACCCCCCCCCCTTGTTTGTATGTTGATGTGCATCCATTTTGAACTTGTCATAGAAGATCTGTGACAATGGTTGATAATTTACGTTCCAGCTTGTTTAGTGATCCAGAACATCAGTATGGACACCATCACTGTCGCGGCACAAAATGATACGGCACCATGTCCTGTGTGAAATTTTCCTCAGCAAAGGTGGTGTGTTTTCCCTGAATGCCTCTCTAACAGCTTGCTTCAAATCATCAATTGTCTGGTATCGATGTTTCGAGACATGCTGCTTAATTATTCCCTACAGAGAAACCACACCGCCTTTGCTGCGGAAAATTTCACACAAGACATGGCGCAGCATCGTTGTGTGCCACGACAATGATGGTGCCCATAGGGGAAGTCGGAGAATATGGGCACCTTAGTACAATTTCGAGTGCAATATCTCTCGTTTTTTTTCTAATAAATAATTTTACAGCTGGGATATGTTTCTGAACAATTTAGCTGTATTATATAAGAATCCTGACTGCTTACTCCTAAACGTATGTAAGTAAAACTGGAAAATGCAAGTTAATGTGTTTTGCCCATATTCCCCCGAGTGTGAGGGTAAAATGGGCATTAATGATGTGAATCACAATCAACTGAAAGAAATGAAAAAATACTTAAAATATTTGAAAATATAACTGTATTAACTATTATATTGTATATGCAATTTGTGATGGTTATTGCGTAACGCCTTTGGCAGATGATGTGACTATTTGGCGATGAATGACGTTTGAATATTCTAAGACATGGAAGGAATTGTATGAATTGTAGGTTAGTCACCTGATGCTGCAGTGCCAATGTAAGCATAATCAGGAATGGCATTCATGTGCAGTGGAAAAGGACCTGAAGCTCGGGAGGCATTTACAGCCAGACATACATTGAGATATCTGTTCCATGCTTCTTTGACAATGGAAGCAAACTCGATCTTCCGAAAAGGTCTCCTATGTTGCCTGAAGAAAGCTGTAGCACCACTGTTGTAAGCTTTCTTCAGAGGACCAAACAGACCCTTATCTGCTGATTGAAGCCAGGGTGTGGTTGTGGAGGAAGACAAAACATGCATAATCAATTTTTTACTGCAAAATTAAGAGTGTCAAGATTACACCTATGTGAATCACGTCCATTCACTATCAAAATTCCAAGTGCATGCTTACTGATGTTGAAATAAACAACGAAGTTCTGGATTATTAAGAAAAATATACGAGGTGTGATCATTAAATTCCGAGATTGTGTCAGTTGTGGGTGAAGGGATCACGTGATTGAAACGCGTGCGCAGCAGTGACACTAGACGACCTTGAAGAGACACGAAACGAAGTTTCGAAGCGCTATCTTCATTGAGACCTGTGTTACACAAAGTTTTGTCAGCACGTGCATCCGCGCATTTGCGAAATCACGATGGACTCTAAACTGGAGCGGAGAGCCAACGTCAAACTCTTTGGGAAATCGGCAACCGTAACCCATGGAATGTTGAAGCAAGCCTACGGGAACGAAGCAGTGAGTCAGGCGAGGTGTTTTGAGTGGCATTCGCGTTTCAGAAATGGCAGAACATCGCTGAAGGACGACGAGAGGCTAGGTCGACCACACACGTGCAACACTGCCGAAATGTCGAAAAAAATCGACAAATTGTGCATAATGATCCTCCCGTCCATTTGGAATATGAACGACCACAACTCTGGACAGAGAACAAATGGATGCTCCATGACGACACTGCGCCAGCACACAGAGCTCTCGCAACACTCCAGTTTTGCACTCGTAATAAGATGGTCGTCGTTCCTCACCTCCGTATTCACCAGATTTGGCCATCTGCAACTTTTTTTTTTTGTTTCCGAAGATTACATTCAACCTAAAGGGTCACCGTTTTGTCACTATGGAAGAGATCCAACGGGAATCGCAGAAGGTGTTTGACAAATTTCAAGAACGCGACTTCCAGGAGGCATCCCAAAAATGGTAGCCACGTTGGGATCAGTGTATAGCTGCCCAAGTGGACTAACTTGAAGGGGATGGCAGCCAAATTTAAATGAGGTAATTTTATTTCCACATATGGGACAGGTCTCGGAATTTAATGATCACACCTCGTATCTCCGTTAATGTAGGCAAACTGCTTGCTGAAATACACCTTACTGACAGCAGGCAGCTGTTCTTTTAGTCATGATTGTCCTCATATTTTCTTTTATAATGATACTTGGAGGAAAGTAGTTCCCTGCTGCATTGAAGCCGGCCACAAGGGTAATGATTTCTCCCTTTTCTTTATGGTAAATGCAATGCACGACTTTGTGTTCTTTGGGTGCAATGACATCTTTCGCTCTTGTAATCATTTGTAGGCAATTTTCATCAAGATTGAAGAGTAATTTTATGAAGTATAATGCTTGCCCATATTCCCCCGAACATTAGCGCCCATAATACCCCGACATGTAGGGTTTCCTTTCAACAGTTGGCACTACCGTAAACTATTCACAAAACAATGTCTGACGCAATAGAACGGCAGTTCAAGATGTGTATTCTGTATGTATACTACTAGATTTAAACTATTTTCTAAAATTCATGTGTAATCTATTGCATATAACATATCTAAAATAAGTATTGTGACATTTTACTATACTTGGAAGTCAATACTCACGTTTCAGATGGCTATTTTAAAAACAATACGAGACAATATTGCACAGCGCGCTTCCCACAGCAACCATTACGATACTCTCACTTTATACTAACCATTATTAGCGAAGAAATATAATTCTTTGCAAGAGTTTAGACATGAAAACATATTATTGCCCATATTCCCCACGTGCCCATATTCCCCCGAATTTCCCTATTGATGTTCTGGATCACCAAACAAGCTGGAACGTAAAGTATCAACCATTGTCACACATCTGGTGTGACATGTTCAAAATGGATGCACATCAACATACAAACAAGGAGGGGTGACAAGACTTTCGGACCTAACTGTACATTCTCCTACCGTATTTCAGTTTAGCGAGAGAACTGTGTGTGTACCGTCTGTGACTTTAGAGGCTGCTTTCATTTTATTGCACTGAGTGACACTCCATTTGTGAAGAAGTGCCGGTCCTGATCAATAAAAGCGTGTCTCAAATGAGGAACTTTATTGGGAGCTGACACACTTAGCATTTACATCCCTGCTGTGCTTCTGAAACTAACGGAAGTCCTTAGAAACTGAACAGTAGATGTCAAGAAGGGGAGCGAATCTCATCTGTGCCTCCGGTCTCTGCCAAGGAACAATGTCCGGTTGTTCTTGTCTGCGGGTTCATCATTCACAAACCGATATCCGATGAGAATTGAAGGCACACTTGATGTTTCAGTCAATCAAATATTAACCAGTGAATTTGTGGATACGAAGTGCACATGCACCGACCTGGGAAGGAGTCGAAAAAGCCACATGTTTCGCATCTATCTTCTGCTTATTGTGACAGTTAAATTTACAATTACAAATATAAAGATGTGACGAGTAGAAGCAGGAAATAAGGTGTGAACGTATTTACATCATGCTTAAAGCTCAGTTCTTTTCCATTGTCTATGTAGAGTTATTTTTAAATGTTTCAATAGAAGCGTTTGTTGTGTTTGCCAGTTATCGTATGTTGAGAATTTACGATTTGTCAGCATAATAAAACTACTTAATTTTGTTTTGAAATGTAGCCAGTAAGTGCCATAAAGAGAAGACGAAAAAGAAAAAAAGTAAAAATTAATAGTTTCTACTTGCTTAATTATGAAATTCATTTGCATCTAATTTTTATCCATGATGGTGGCAAAAATGTAGACAGTGACAGTGATGTCTTTGACAACAATTACAATTACGACGACGACGATGACGATGATAATGATGATGATATGGGCAAAGACGACAGTAATAGAGAAAATAGTAAATACGGTGATTGAACCAGTAATGGCTTAGATATTTTGAAAATTATAAAGATTTGAAAGACGACCAGATAGTAACTCCATTTCATTCATTGTGAGCTCGTATTCTCGAAAACCATATGTACGTACCACTAATTCTTTGTACGATATTCTTGTTTTTTTCTAACATAATGATTTATCTGCTCTAGTATTGCTTCAACGCGACGTAGTAACTGGTTTCATAGTCTTATGCGAGAAGTCATACGTTCATACTTCCGATCCTCAGAGCCACAAGTCATACGCATTCCGAAATGATTTACTGCTACACATTTTCACGCCAAAATAAATTCTACACAGCTGTATTACGATGAATGTATTAATAGCATAAAGTAATAATGTATGTATTTGCCTTTGTGTAGTGCGACCGTGTTATTCGTTAATGCTAAGAGACATCGCCTCCATCTGTTTTCTGAGTTTCCTTTACGCGACTAGTGCTGTGTACGCTAGCTAAGATCAAGGCCCGACATAGCAGTAAGGTAACACTGATCAAACGTAAGGTAATTGGATTCACCCACTACCCATGGAAGGAAGTTAAGTTTCCAGCTGGGTCTAGCAGTCATATTGGTGAGAATTTCTGTTGGAGTGATTGTGTGATTGGAATGGATGTTTACACTAACTGCCCGAAAACTGCTTAGAATGTACCTAATCGTCCAATGCAAAATCTTGATAGAAAATGTACATTGAAGTGTGCAAGACAGAAAGCGTAGGAGGCGAAATGTTTTGACTAAGGAATTTCTAAACGATATAGCAGTCGGTAAATAAAGTTATATACTTTAGTTTTACGTTCAGTATAATAATTAGTGATAAATGATAGGTGATTTTCCAAGAGATTATTCTGTTTTATTAGACTTGAGGGCCACATGGCAAAAGCCGATACCGCAACTGCGGGCAGTGAAAGTGTCGTTTACCGGGTACAAAGTTTAAAGAGGCGTGCAGTAGTACTCCTTAAACAAAAGTGCTGTTAGAGAATTTCCTGCTATTTTACGCATTATTCATATTAATTGCAGCATTGGCCAACTAAATTAGGGTCTTCCTCGTGTTACCCTATTTTCGTCATTAGCTACAACAAATTGTAACATTTGGGAAAATGAAATAATACTATGAATATTGCAATTTTTTAAAATTATATATCATTTTCGTGAATTCCAATACATAATTTCTTTAATTTAAAATTAAACAATTGTTTTAATTAGAGTCAGAGCGTATATTTCGTCGTTATGTGCACAACGGCTAAATCGCTACGAATCCAACTTAGGCATTGATGATTGCAGTTTTTCGATATGATCCGTGCTGCCGTAAGTGGAACCTGGCGTCATGCTTACTGCACGTCCACTATACAGGGTATTTCCGGGCTGGTGTTACAAATTTTCAGGGATGATGGGGAAGGACACATATATCAATTTGAGATGAGGAACCCTGGTCCGGAAATGACTGAGTCGAAATTTATAAGCAAAAATAATTATGTGGAAATGGAATTGTAATTTCGCAACACGTGCCCTCCTTCCCTTAACCCTTAACAGTTGTGGAAAGATGGTATGGGTCGGATGTCTCCTACGTGAGCTTGTCTACTGTTCCCATTGGCTCATACGTATTCGAAAATCAGGTCTGCATATTCCTCTCTCGGGTATTCCTCCATTTCACTAGGACTGATCGACTGGACACTGCAACTTTTACACATACAGTGCTGTGTACAGACGTGCATATCAGGACCGACCATGTCCGTTACACATTACGCTATCTGCATTGCTTTAGTGTAGTTTCCTGTCCCCACCCCTCAGACAGCGCACCGAATGGAATACTGTACAACTTAAACAACACAAGATGAATACAGTATATGTAAAGATAAATATATATAAATAAGGTGTACAGAGGAATAAAATTATTCCACGTACACACAACTATTTTTGCTTGTAACTTTCGACTCGGTTATTTCCGGACCAGGGTTCCTTATCTCAAATTGATACATGTGCCTTTCCCTATCATCCCTGAAAGTTTGTAACACTAGCCCGGAAATACCCCTGTATAAGTCCGTTTAATGAACGGGAAAAAAGTGACTCTAGATTTAGAGCAGCGGTGATCAAAACTCGAACGCGAGAGACAGCCTAAGAAATACGGAGACGGGCGAGCGATACTTGGCATGAACACTACAACCAGTGGGTTCACACCTGTGGAGTAACGGCTAGCACGTCTGGCCGCGAAACCAGGTGGCCCGGGTTCGATTCCCGGTCGGGACAATTTACCTGGTTGAGGATTTTTCCGGGGTTTTCCCTCAACTGAAAATGAGCAAATGCTGGGTAACTTTCGGTGCTGGACCCTGACTCATTTCAACGGCATTATCACCTTCATCTCATTCAGACGCTAAATAACCTAAGCTGTTGATTAAGTGTCGTAAAATAAAAAACAACCAGTGGAGGGTGGTTCGTGCACATGCTGAACTGAACATTCCATAGCTCATTTCCTGTCTATCTCTAGGTAGAATGTGCTTTATTCATAATCAAGCAGTATATTCATTCATCTCATTAGCTTTATTGCAAGGAAGCAAATCGTTCTATATTAAATCATGAATAATTTAATAAGGAAAAAGCAGGAAAATAAAATGGGGGAAAAATTTGTAAGATTACTTAAAAATATAACAAAACCCCCTTTTCAAACAGATAAATATATTAACTTAATGACTGAAACAAAACTTTAACCTTCCATTATTTTTTGTGTATCTTTCTGAAAAGGAAACGAAGTCCGGCTGAATGTTACACACGGAAATTCTCAACTGCACTACGTTTTCGTCTGTAAGGCGGGACCTGTTTTTGTGTTTAATAAGTGTAACGTGTGAAAACAATTTTGTTGACATAAGTAGAATAAAAATACGCAAATTCTTAGCTGCAAACTTTTAAAGCATAGGATAATAGTTTAATAGCGCGTTCCATTCTTACAATGTCTATATTATTGAAGCAGTTGGTCTATAATATTAGGCTATTATTACGAGTCTGTTTTATTCTATGGTAAAATTAACGGATAGAAATCCCTGTAACTGGCATCGACGCCTGAAAGGGATTGCAGGGCAGAAAGAGGATAAGAAGGTAGCGGTGTGCAGTTGTGCCTCATTTGACAAATGATACCGAGGTTGCATTTCTGAAAGAATCTGTAATTTATTTAGGGACATGCAGCATTGGTCCTTGGCCACACGACGACAGATATTTAATATTAATTATTCCTGTTAGTATATCAAATTTATCCATCTCCACTCGACTCAACTCGACACCACTATAATGTCGGCACGTGCAGACTTTTTAATCCTGTGACGGTGCTATTTCATTGGTAGTCTAAAATAATTTCATTGTCAAACATACAGGAAAGTCAGCAGATCTCTGAATTCGTATTACTTTGATATAACCGCATCGTATATCCGTACATGAAACCTAAATCTCAAGATGACATATAAACGACTTGCATTGCAAGCATAGTCACTATATTCATTTTCAAAACATCTTGTTTCCTTTAATATCATGTTCCTTTGATATTGGTCAACGACATACTGAATGAAGAAAACCTGTCTTGGGACGAATTAACCGTTAATTTTATTTTAATTATGGACCTATAATAGAAGTTCCAAAATATTGTCCCTCCCGTAAAATAGTCGTATAAAACTACATACAACACAGAGTTCGATCGTACCTCGTACAATTAGCCAAATCGCCGCATACGTACAACCACCCTGACTTGGATTTGAAAAGCAAACTCCACCCACTAAATCCACCCACAAACCTAGATCAGTGGAAGCTGTAGCCTATTATAAACGAATGGCGCCAACTTCGTCAAATACTACATAGCGTACACGAAGTTCGCTCCATTCAATACAATTTTATTGGTTACAGCTTTGAAACCCAGTGGGCTTATTTGTACTATAGCGGCGATATTGCTTGCTCTTTGTAACTATAGCTAGTTGGAATTACTTTTAGTAAGTACCTAGAAATCCAATTCATATTGATGATGAAAATTCATATTGATGACGAAAATAAAATTGTGATGGTGTTTGTGAAGAAGACAGTGATGAAAATGACAACCACAAAGTTAACTAAATGATAATTTCAAAGAATGAGAATTAAAAAGCGAATTGAAATTTTATTATGCAGTCTCAAAATCTCTCCTTTGAGACCATTAATTGGCCTGTTTTTGACTCGTTCCTTAATTGATGTTAATGTTTTTCGTAAGGGCCTTAACTTTTTGAGTGGTGTAATGTATCTCAATGAAACTTCAAAACAGTTCTCTATTGGGACACAAGACGGAGATACGTTCACTGCAGTTCAGCGAGGATCTGATTCAGTTATCAACTTCATGAACTGCAAACATCGTTTCAAGTTTCTCGTATGTTATAACATAAGTCTTTAACTTTTAACTGGGCAAAACAGTCGATAATTCGTGACTTCTCGTAGCGCCTGGAACACGGAGTTTGTCATTGTTCTTTTTGTATTAAATAACACGTTTGCAATAAAGGAATAATTAATCGTTCTGCAATGAAATAATGAATTGTTCTTGTAATCAAGTTCAGTATATTGTGAGATCTGATCATGACTTGGGCACCTGATATATCTTATCATCAGGCTTCCGCCTAGCGACACAGAGTAACCAATATGAGGTTTAGAGTACACGGAGTATAAATGACGTCATGACCGGTGTGGAGCGACTGGAACAGCACAGGTGGGTCCGTAATGTGCATTACCGTTGTGTGTATTGCTGCTTGGCTGCGGTACGTGTAACGAGCATCGGTATAGGGACATCTGATTGAAGGTAACAACTCACGTTAATACTTTAATGGTAGGCATTTATTGTCTACTTAGGAATGTACTGTATATACTGCATCTGTACTGGGTGAAATCTATTTTGTGCCGTACTATGACGGACTGTTTACATGTTGGAACACGAAGTAACGGCGCGCTCCATTTCCCAGTCCACTCGACCAACAGAACACTATCGTCCGTGCGTTCGGAACTTCATGCGTTTCTGTGCCCAGGACCGAAGCCTGCTTGTGATATAAATATATTGGTTCCGAATTAAAATATTTAAATTCAGCAGACATGTAGAGATTTTTTTCCGTTAATCCTGTAACCAATCAGGTTCCTTCATTCCACGTACAGTTTAGTTAATGGCAACCGTAACAAGAAAATGTCAATCTTCAAAAGTTAAGAGCTTATTGAATAAAAGCTCATGTATACTCAACTGACTAGCCTCTATCACAGTTCTCCAAAACAATTAAAAGACTTCCTATGTTGAACATTCAATGCGAAAGTGCCTTTTCTACTGTTACGCCACTTATGTTTTAGAGTTTAGCCAGTGTGAAGGGGTAGAATCTTTCCTGGTTAGAGCCAGTGAAGCGTGTCTGCACACGACACCCAGGGATTGGAACACGTTACTTGAAAAGACTAGTTAGTATTCTTCTCTTACGAGTTGAAACTTAAGTTTTATGTTAGGAATTAGTTTAGTGTAAACCAGTTGTTATTATGTGACGTCCTTGGGACTCAAGAAAATAGTTGTGCAGAAAATAGCAAAACATTCCACGTACCCCCCTCCTAAAAAGAATGCCCGACACATGATAACACATTTGTGTAGAATCGATTAATTCAGCCGTGACCTAATTCGAGGAACAGTGTAAAAATGTTTTGGAAAGCAAACTGCCCTGACTATAGAGAAAATACTTAGTACCCTCTGCAGTAAAACGAAGGGTACTGAATACGATTTCCCATACTACATTTTATTTGCCTCTTCATTCTATGCAAAAAACATAATTAATAACAAAAAACAATATTGACATCGATTCTGTATAGTTCAACTTCATTTAACATTTTTTATATCAAATAAGAAACTATAAATATTTTACTAAAGATATTTAGGGGAGAGTTGGGTAGTATCGGACATCGGGTAATATAGGACAGTGCGTTTCTTTCATCTACCACCAGATGGTAGTACCTGAATAACATGGTTACGTTTCTGTATGCGACATCATAGAAACGTAACCATGTCATTCAGGTACAATCATCTGGTGGTAGATGAAAGAAACTCACTGTCCGATATTACCCGATGTTCGATACTACCCGACTCTCCCCTATTATATCATGTGGATCAGTCCAACATAAATTGGCTTGTACACATTGAATATGATCAAAATCCCTTCAATAGTATAAGAGAATTCGCCATACACAAAGGAGGAAAAGAGGCAGGCGGCATGCTTAGTGCCATTTATTCCATAATGAGGAAGGACAGAAACTTGTATTTCAACGTGTCTCGAAATGAGGTGCCCAATATATCCACAGAAAAATTGTTATACGCAGAGTTAGGGGAGAGTCGGGTAGTATCGGACATCGGGTAGTATCGGACAGTGCGTTTCTTTCATCTACCACCATATGGTAGTAGCTGGATGACATGGTTACGTTTCTCTATGCGACATCACAGAAATGTAACCATGTCAATCAGGAACTATCATCGTGTGGTAGATGAAAGAAACTCACTGTCCGATATTACCCGATGTCCGATACTACCCGACTCTCCCCTATCTGAAGTCTGATTAGTGTAACATGTAGCTAATCGGCGATGTAGGCAATAGAGAGGGAAAGAAACTGGCATTCCTCCCCATTATCTCATGTCCTAGTTGCTTCATAAGTTGATGCAATGTTGGTATCATTTGTGAGGTTCAGACCTGTCTTCGGACAGTTGACTAAACAACAAGAATGTAGAGTTACTTACACTTTTCTTTGCGAATTTTGTGAAAGTTCCAATAGTCCCCTAGCCAAGCCAGGCGAAAAGTGCCTCATTTTATAGGATTAGCATCCCTTGCGATAAACACATTTGTTACGCGTATGCGAACTATAGCAAACTAATAGCTATATTTTAACATTAATCACCTTTAAGTGATTACATTAATATAAAAAAAGAACTTTCGATATGTTTTGCTACTTAGGTACAGCTAAAATTGTGAAAAATTAATTACATGTACAGCTGTCAAAAAAAAAGTGGCCGCACTCGTGAACAGCGAATATTTTCAAAGTCCACTTCGGGTCGCGGCGATGTTACACGATGCATGTGCTTGTACAAGCAGGTCCGGAACTATGAAAATATTCCATATCTGCGCCTCGTAGACCAGCGGTAGAGTACTTGTTTAATGATTGAAAGGTCGTGGGTTCGGGCCTTCTTCAAGTTTTCATTTTATTTTTTAATCGTTCTTTAGCGATGTAAATGATATTCAAATTATCATTTATTCCAGTTATCGTTCTTTATGGATATCACGTTATTTATATTTTGTTATCGTTCTTTAGAGATATGAATAAAATTCAGGTCATCATTTGTATTCTGTTATCGTATTATAACGATATGAATAATAATTATTACTGTATCTCCAATGGGGGTTAGCCCTATTTTACATATGTATGTTAGGGGTATAGTTTTATACACAAAAAAGATAAGCATAAAGAGAATGGAAAAGAAAATTAAATTAGCTTGCGCGATGTAAACAAAACATAAACAATCCGTAAATTAGGCATTGCGATTGCAAAACAAATATCAGGTATCAATTTGAAACATACAAAAACATTAACAACACACATACGTAACACTTCTATAACACAAATATACAGATTTCCGTACCATACATCATAAATTAATACACAATAGTCACACAAACACAATCAAACTACAATTACGACGACATCAAGCATCCCATAACTGACTCACATACATAACAAATCAAGCATCCGTTACAACACATACACTTCAACATAGTAACCACACTTTTAAAAGTTACAAATTTGGCTCCAAGAGGAATAAATAGGACACTGTTACTAATTACTATTCTTCTACAATTTCTTAAATACATCTGTAATAAACCTGTGAAATTCCGATATGAATAATATAAACATTTTTTATATAGTTATCATTCTTTAACGATTTAAATAATATTCAAGTTATCATTTATATTCTGTTTTCCTTCATTAGCATTATAAAACAATATTCAAGTTATTTATATTGTTATTGTTCTTTCGCAATATATTAATTAAACAAACCGATATTTATCATTTATATTCTGTTATCGTTCTTTAGTGATACTGTATAAATAATATTCTAGTTATTTATATTGTAATCGTCCTTTAGCGATATAAATAACATAAATTTAATATTAGGTTTGGAAAAATCCCATTTGCATAATACTGGTATTAGTTTTTCTTTTTGTATTATTACATTATACTATCTTGAACCACAATAAAATGAAAAGGAGTAACGAGGAATTGAACCTGAGACGTTGACATCTAAATTCCGACGTTCGTCCGCTGAGCTACGAGAGCAAAAGTGTGGAAACATTTTCGGAAAAATTTGCCCAATCACATTCTAAGATTTTCTGATGATTCGTAAAAGCTAGTCCAGGATGCGGGGGGCAAAGGCTAATTGAGACTTCCCGGTCTCTGATAGGGTCAAACATCCTGATAGAATTAATATTTAACCCTTGCCGTGACTTTCGGTGAAGTCCGGAGGGCCCAATTAGTCAAATCCACTCTCCTCATCTCCATGCTTGGGCCCCCTGGAATTTAATAAGATGCGAAAGAGATAGTGGTGTGCGGAAAGCAACGGGATGTTACCGCATTTAGGCCTATCCTTACCAAGAAAACTGCAAACAAGAACAAAGGAAGCTTTTAATAGAATAAAAAGGATCTTCTGCGGACCTCTGGAAAAAGAACTAAGGAAGAGACTAGTGAAGTGCTTTGTGTGGAGTGTGGCATTGTATGGGGAAGGAACATGGACATTACGACGAAATGAAGAGAAACGAATTGAAGCATTTGAAATGTGGATGTGGAGAAGAACTGTGCGTGTGAAGTGGACAGACAGAATAAGAAATAAAATTGTGTTTGAAAAAGTGAGTGAAGAAAGAATGATGCTGAAACTGATTAGAAAGAGAAAAAGGAATTGGTTGGGTCTCTGGTTGAAAAGAATAATAGACGACATTAGGATATGTGGATCATATGCGGAGACTAAGAGGAAGGCAGAAAATAGGAAAGATTGGATATTGCTGGGTTTGCAATGAAAGACCTGCCCATGGACAGAACATTTATGTGTGTATGTTCAGAATGCCTGGAATATCGTGTCTAAGAACAGTCGCTATTTGCAAAGAGTAGTCAATTCCATGCCCACTCGACTGCAAGATGATCGAGATAAGAGGAAGATAGACTAAATATTGAATTGTGGCTTTTTGTTTTGTTTTTTGAACGCTTAATTGTTTGAATGTTTTAAGGCCGACGCCAGTAAATTTGTTATGTTTATGCCACGAAAGATATTTTATTGAGAATAATTTTTTTTTTCTTTCCATTTGCAGCCACAATATAATAATGATAATGATGAAGTCATGGCATAATATATTAATGAACCTGATGTTAATTACTAAAATAATCATAAAAGAGAAAGGAGCCATTATGTCTAGTTTGTCTCTCTCAAAAACAGAACAAAAAAGGACATAAAAAGCACGAGGTTGCAGTCGAACGCAGGACCTCATGAATAAGAGGCCTGAACGCTACCATTATGCTATCGAATAACACACAGTATACTTCAATTATAACTTTAGATATCAGGCAACGTGGTCCAACAACATGTAACATCGCCTGTCTCCGAATTTTAGCGAAGATACCCGAAGGGAACTTTGTCTCAGGAGAGCGGCCACTTTTTCTTTTGACAGCTGTACCTACTGTAACAATTTTCGAAAATCAACATCGTGATGATGCCGTGTTATCTCCTTTCTGGTTGAGTGATTATTCATCTCTACTGAGGCATGTGGACGCGAGGTCAGGAGTCGTTTGTTTGGCTCTTTATGGACTATCGCGCCACGGATTGCTTTAACCGTACAGTCTATAATCGAAGACAAATATTTTTAGAGCTGTAAAAATTACTTTTTATGTTCTTTTCAGAATTAGAATAATTCTTCAAGAAAATAGACTACAATTAGTAATACAATTTGCAGTGAGATAAGAAAAACGCACTAAATTGTTGTGAAACGTGTAATAAGAAAATATATGAGAACTTTGTGATAGGTAAGTCTCCTCATTTTGTATATATAATCCAAGACAATTGCAGCTATCTTCAAATATTTCTTGTACTGAAATTAAAATGTGATTATGTCTAAGTAACGTTTAAATGCGAATATTTAAAACTCATTTTAAATAGAGAACTTCGTCCACTTACATGTGACACTGCTGTGGTCGGTGACCAAGGAACTCACACACACCAAGAAGTCGACACCTGTGGAGTAACGGTTAGCGCGTCTAGCCGCGAAACCAGATGGGCCGGGTTCGATTCCCGGTCGGGACAAGTTAGTAGTAGTTGGTAGGTTGTTTTATGACGCTTTATCAACATCTTAGGTTATTTAGCGTCTGAATGAGATGAAGGTGATAATGCTGGTGAAATGAGTCCGAGGTCCAGCACCGAAAGTTACCCAGCATTTGCTCATATTGGGTTGAAGGGAAAACACCGGAAAAAACCTCAACCACGTAACTTGCCCCGACCTGGAATCGAACCCGGGCCATCTGGTTTCGTGGCCAGACGCGCTGACCGTTACTCCACAGGTGTGGACGGGACAAGTTATCTGGTTGAGTTTTTCTCTGGTGTTTTCCCTCAACCCAATATGAGCAAATGCTAGGTAACTTTCGCTGTTGGACCCCGGACTCATTTCACCGGCATTATCACCTTCATCTCATTCAGGCGCTAAATAATCTAAGCTGTTGATAAAGCGTCGTAAAATAGCCTACTAAAATAAAAACACATGAAGAATGGCAACCGAAATACAGAACTGGTAAATCAAACACAAAATGATTACAGTATTTCGTCACATAATTAATCCAAAGAATAAAAGTACGAAAAAGTTTGTCTACATATTATTTCATTCTTTCTCGGCAGACTGAAAGAATTTCCATCATTAGTAAAAGCTATGCTTCATAATGGAGGTGATGTTCCGGAGTATTTTGCATTTTACATCTTCAAATTATGACTCTCTAGTAATCAATAAAATTAATGTTTTGAGATTCGTCTCAATTCTAGAAACTGTAGAACGACTCCCGGTATTCTGACCATTTAATTTCAAAATCTTCACCTCAGTTATATGGATCGAATGTTTGGTAATGTCATGTAAGAAAAATTGAAATAGACTCTCAGGGTAAGCATATAAATCTTCTTCATAACACGAATAGATTTTCTTTTGGCAATTTTTAGTATGCCAGATAGGCCTTGTGTGGATAGGCCTCTATGTTGAACCGAAACATTTCGCGTTCAGTCGCACTGCCGCATGCATACTACTGTATGTGTATTGGAAAAAGAACCGTTAACCTAATCACTTTGCTCAA
Source organism: Periplaneta americana (assembly GCF_040183065.1). Lineage (NCBI taxonomy): Eukaryota > Metazoa > Arthropoda > Insecta > Blattodea > Blattidae > Periplaneta > Periplaneta americana. The sequence goes on along the minus strand of NC_091126.1, from coordinate 88,550,188 downwards.
ATCTGGGTATCGTTCGTGCCGAGTGCGAGACCTTAGATGACGTGCTAGATACAGGGATTCTTTCTCAACCTCTTTTGGCCAAGACCTAAAGTCAACTAGATCAACTTCATCGACCCATGAGTTTACGTATTTTGTAGTTAAAAGAGTTGTAATGTGGCCCCTAATAATACCGTATTGTAAGGAATAAGTGCCACCAGTAGGCTTAGACCTCAGTCAGCTGACATATTTTCATTATTATTCGTTAAGACGTAGTTCCCTCTTTAACGTCGCACTGGATAAATCGGTAAGAGATTCAGGCATACGAAGAGAGAAACTATTGCCACGAAGTCTGTCCAATTGTTAGCATATGCCGATGATGTGGATATTATTGGCAAATCATATACTGCGATGGCGGACGCCTTTCTTGCTCTGGCCGGCAGCGCAAAAAGAATGGGATTAATTATTAATGAAAAAAAGACAAAATAAATTACTTAAGACAAAAGATATGCCAATACATCTGAAATGGCCTACACATAGATATGTCTTTGAAAAAGTGGAGTCCTTTACTTACCTATGATCCATAAGTACAGATGAATAATGATATCAGACAGGAAATAAAACAGCATATAACAGCGGCGAATAAATGCTATTTTGGATTGCTACAGTACATGAAAAGCCATGTTTTACCGAGATCTATAAAGGTACAGATCTATAAAACTCTGATAAGGCCAATTCTCATATACGCATCTGAAACATGGACTGTTAGCAAAACAAACGAGTATGACCTCTGTTTTGAGAGAAAGATGCTAAGAAGGATTTATGGGCCAATATGTGAGAACGGCATATGGAGGAAGAGGTACAACCACATTCTAGTATATAGAGTTACGAAGCTCAATACGTAGTAAATATGCATCCATAGATAGTTGCTAACCACTAGGATCGCTAATATCGCCTCATAACAGACAATGCGAAATAGTACCGGCACAGTCTATTGTTCCTAGCACCCTCAAAACTCAAGCTTCGTGACTGTATAAACTAGACTATGGTACAACCAAGACCTGCATACATTCTTTAAGAATCCTGATATCAGTAACTACATCAAGATAGGCCTATCCAGATTGAGGTGGACAGGACATCTAATGAGGTTGAAGGAATTCTAGAGGGGGAGAGGAAGGCCAAGATTGCGATGAATGGATGGAGTGAATGGGGATGTTGTATCATTAGGAATGAGGAACTGGAGTATGATTGCGTTGGATCGGGACAGGTGGAGGAGAGTTCTTGAGGAGGCCCAGATTCAGAGATGAATTGTAGCGCCATGGATGATGATGAAGACGTAGTTCTGAAAATGTTCAATTAAGTACTTTTTAGACATTTATTTAATTTTTTCTGGAAGTTACTCTGACCCATCTCGAAAGTCACGGCGACCCATAGGTTAAGAATCCCTGTGGTCGATGAAGTGAGGCGTTCAACGACAGTGCAAATGCTGCCTGTTGTCCCATATTGCAATCACACACACTATACATAGCATTGGCCTATTGGATTCAAGAAGGGAAGTAGTGCTGTGGGCCCGTGTCTTACATGTGTAGCACATAAAGGGACCCGTCCCTGAGTAAGGTGACTCCAGAAATTCACAGACAATTTCTCGCCTACTTCCAAATTTGTAGGCAGCTCAGTGAATAATGAGTTGCTTAAGTGTACACATATCTTTCCTACACTCGACCTTCAATCTGTAACATTCACAGTCCTAGATTACAAAACTGTTCATCTGGGTGTTTTCTTCTTGTTGTAATCGTTGCCTACTGGAACCGTGCATACTGAAGAAAATGACGTGTAGATATGTAGGTATCTTTCTTTCAGTTTTATTTTGTTTTTGACGTGGAAAATAATATTCCCTGCTCAGAGAGACATCTATTGTAACTGTCACAGTTACGAGAGTGCCAACGTGAAATGTCAACATACAAACGAAACAGTTATAGGTTTCACCCAATAGCATTTCTCTTCCGACCTTCATACGCCTTATATTGCTACTTTGGAAATCGCACGAGCTTTATTGTTCCCTTGCTGAAATTGTACATCACTTTCCTTTCCAAATGCAAATCAATACTACTACTCTCGTTGGATCATACGCTAATATCTTCTTTACTGGGTGCTCATCCGTCAATATTAGTGCAGAACTGTCCGAAACAACAATGAAACGGGCCACAGTCCCCTGGGAGGAGGGAACTTCATTTGATGTATTGATGGGACTTACGATACTTTCATGTTGCAGAAGAAAAGTTAAAACTAGAATCGGTTAGTGTGGAAGGGATTTTTTATGACTTCTCATCTAGAAAGGGTAAGATTTCTCGAGGGATTTTTTTATTGCGCCTTGTGCAGTAGAGAGAGATAAGTAAAGCATAATGTGTGCTGACGTTTATTTAAGTGTTGTAAAGAAATTGTCTTTTGTTACATGACACTATACCAATGAAAATTGGTTTTCTCTTCCTGAGCAGAGAATTAAAAAATCCTATTCTCCTTCAAATTGTGTTAATGATTTGGGGTCTTTATTGCAACATTATCTAAATTCAGAGTTACTGCTAAGGTTTTTTGCTCTCCATTGATATGCAGTCTTCATACGTTCTTTACTTCCGTTTTAATTGTATTAAAGTTAGTTAGGTAGTCTTTTAACGGTTTTATATTATATGGGAGTATATGTTGTTTTAGGGTGAAATACTGCACTCTTCGTATTACTCGACCGAGGCGAGTGGAGCCACGGGCGTAATATGAACTATCGCGATGCGGTATTACGAACTCAGGAGTAGTAGCGCCACGGCTCCGGGCTGCAGGACTTCACTGGGCTTGATCGAGTAATACTTCGGTGGTAGAGAGAAAAATGGAATCGGTAGTGATATGGAAAGGGAGATAGGATCACTCCTAGGAAAGTAGAAGTTAACAATGTTGATGTCCTCCATGAGCCCTCGAGTTACTAACGCAATATCAATAATAATTTATTTTCAGTTTTTGGACGGATAAATAAGGAGTAACAGTTAAGAAAGTGATATCCTACTCTTTATGACAGTAATATTTCTGTACAAAACGACAAACAGTGTATTACATGAATTTGATAACTGACAAAATTTCCTCAATTGTGAGTAGCAGTGTCTTTGCAGAGTGTTACAAAAATTGTTGCATTAGTTCTTTCAAGTTATTGAGAGACCATTCCTCTTCATTTACTTTTTGCAACTCAGTACTTTTGCAGAAAGTATGAATTAATTACACATTTTTTAAAATGTTCCTTAGTATAATGTAACCGACTTTTGGATAGTGCCGCACTTTCTCACGTACCGGTACCTCTAGAAAAGTGATACTAGAAGTATTATGTGGGCTCAGAATGACAAGGTTCCATATGACATTTTTAGCAAAATTGAGATTTTTATTGCATTGAATTCTGCTACTTCACAGCTATCTACCATATAAATTATATGTTTATATCTCAATTATTGTTCGTGATGAAGTTAGTTTGTAAAGGTTCTTATCTGCATTGATTTTATTAACAAACATACTTTTAAAATGCTCTCCTGTAAAATTTACTAAACACTATATAGAACCTTGTCATTCTGGAACCCTCGATTAGTAATTTTCATTACATTACTCAGTCAATGTGGAATCTGTTTCAGGTGCAGCCTTAGGAGCGATTGCCAAGATGCTGCAAAGGATCCTCTCTACTGGATATCCTACAAGAGCGGACGTTGCACTACCATCACCACTGTCACTCCCAATGAATTGCAGCGTACAACAGCAAGAACCGTAAGTCACAGTCACATTTTTTTCCTCAGCATCATTTAGATTTCTAAAAACATCTCATATCCTCATGTTCTTAATACACTCAGGGACAAAAAAAAACCGGACACTTCTATATTTTCTTGTATTTTGTTGCCAATTATTTCAAAATGAAACAAAACCCATTTAAACAAAATAATGTTTCATTTAGCACCTTATACGACAACATTTGAAAAAAATCTCTGATGACAAAATTTACAAAAAATTACAAAGGGCGTATAACTATAGCATCATTTGGTCTAACTGTTTTTTCATTTTATGGTGCCTTAAACATTAAAAACTCTTTTTAGTAACGGGTATTACCCCCTCTGGCTTGAATAACTGCATCCATACGTCTTGGCATGCTCTCAATTTGGTTAGCAATGTCTTCTTGAGGAATAAGTTCTCATTCTTCGCCAAGTGCTCGCCTCAACTCTTGTAGCGATTCTGGTCTCGGTCGTCTATTCTTAACACGCCGTCCCAGCATGTCCCACACATGTTCAATTGGGTTCATGTCTGGACTCCTTGCTGGCCATGGAAGAACATGAATTCCCACTTCTTGGAGATAATCTCCGACCGCATGGGCACTATGCGGCCGTGCATTATCATGCATTAAAACAAAATTATCGCCTACAAATTGGCCAAATGGCACAACATGATCAGCCAAGCATTCATTTATATACCTATCAGCTGTTAGTCTTCCATTTTCAACAAAAACCAACTCAGTACGAGCATCCGTACACACTCCTGCCCAAACCATCACTCCACCACCTCCATACGGCACATTTTCGGAAATGCAACACTGTGAAAATCGTTCTCCCCTCCTTCTCCAAACTCTTTCACGTCCATCAGGTGAGCACAGATTGAAACGGGACTCATCGGTGAACAGAACACAGCTCCACTGTCCATTTATCCAATCCCTGTGATCATTTGCAAAACGCAGTCGTTCAACTCGATGCATCCTGAGAAGTCTGGGACCAGTTGCAGGTCTACTTGATATCAGTCCACTTGCTTTCAACCTCCTTCTAACTGTTTTGGCCGAAATTGGGCGTCCATGCATGTTAAAAAATTGCTGGGCTACACTAGTAGCTGGCAGGTTGCGCTCCCTAAGAACTCTCAACACCATCTACCTGTCTTCATTTGGATTTGTAGCTCTTGGACGACCCGAACCTGATCTTCTGGTATATTCTAGGGTCTCTCTATACCGTTTTATGGCATCATGGGTTGTGCTTCTAGCCATATTCATAACATTTGCAATGTAACTTACACTGCGTCCATCATCGTAAAGGGCTACAGCTCGAGCCACATCTTCAGGTCGCATCTTGTTTTAAGACAAATGTTACAACCCCACTTAAACTCAGAAAATGTAAAAATAAAGAAATAACGAATGATAACTATAATGAAGCACAAAATGGTTGAGACAAAATTGTTATAGCTGAGACTCCGAAAGCAAAATTGGAATATTTGGTTGTAATGGCTTGTTTATAAAACAAAAAAAAAAATCAACAATGTATACACGTCTCCATAACAACAGATGGCTACCATAATATTGTATGAGAAGATAATGTTTTGCAAAATACCAGCAAATATTAAAGTGTCCGTTTTTTTTTTGTCCCTGAGTGTATTTCACATTTCGCAAGGCAAGTCAAACGTTAATTACATTTCAATAGCGAAAAATGCTTAATATTAGAGTTTTATTTTTGGAAAAACATGTAATATTCTGTTAAGGAATAAATTTCATACATTTTATTTATGGTTGAATTGCATTGATGGGATTAGTGATAAAGTTCTTAAGGCATTTAGGAAGGAAATTCGAAAGAAGCAAATGTGATATTTTTCTATACTTTCGAAGGGTTTGCGGGCCTTCCGTCCACTACCTTTTGTCCACAATTTATTTCGTCCATTACCATTCGTCCACTCACTTTTGTCCACGTTGTCTTGTCCAAAACCGATTGGTCTATACAATTTACGTCCATCCATACATTTTGTCCACACCTTTTATGCCCGTAACTTTCGCCCATCTTCCCACCTACAATTACAACACCGGAAACATGGTTAAGGAATGTGTACGAAGCAGTCTTGAGTGAGGAACAGAGGCTTAACAACGCCGTCGAAGATTTACATAGTAAATTTAAAAAACTCATGATTGTTTATCATCCCAGCATTTGGAAGTTTTTGGAAGTCTTGCTGGATGAACAGGAATCAAATGAACAGGTGGTCACTCAACTGTTGGGAGGACACACGCGAGTCCGTGAACCATTAAGTCAGACATGTGTCAATAATCATGAACACATCAGGGGAATGGTTATACGGTATGAAGACTACAAGAACGACGGCCAGCTGGAAACATATGAGAGGAATTTCATATAGTGTAAAAATTAACCATGCTGAAGTTCTTCAGGAAGAAGAAAATGATGATTAATCATGTTTATAATACAAACAGTATGTAGCTACATTCAAAAACATATTTAAATTCAAATAAATTGCTTTTTCACTAAATGAATTATGTTTCATGTCATCTATATTTTTTGCCATAGTGGACGAAATGGTCAGGGGACAAAACTTAATGGACGATTCATGAAATGGGCAAATGTGTCGGTGGACAAAAAAAAAGTGGACGAAACGTAGTGGACCAAAGGCCCTATAACGTTTCGAAGCATTTGCGTGATTTGAGGAAACGAAGGAAAGTTTTACTGGAAGATATAACTCCAGTGCTTCAAATAATATCACTGGTTTTAAATTGATCATTTCGAGACCTTATTGGAGGTGATCGGAGGTTAATAGTTGACTAGATTTTGTAAAGAAATTGGGATAAGCCATGGTAGTGTGCAGTCCATCATTTAAAATTATTTAAAATTTCGGAAAAAAAAAATCGACTTGATGGGTTCCACGCCTCTTGAATGCAGATCAGATGGGTGTCCGAGTTGAAATTTTTGAGACTTTTTGAATCCGTACGAAGCAGAGGGAGACACATTTTTAAATATAATTCTCACCTGTGATGAGTCGTGGATGTACATTTACAGTTATACCCCAGAGCCGAAGTGGATCAGTGTGGAGTCATAAAGAAATGTGAAACAGATTCAGTGACGGCGAAAATTGAAAATAGTTACGATTAACACAAACATTTTTTCTTGTAGAATTATGTGTTAGCTGTATAGCAGTACCTGACAGTAACGAAGTAGTCAATAAGATACTAATTTTTCAATATATACTTGTTAATTAAATATATATCTGTACCTATTACCGTGCTTAAAAATACTGATAAGGAAGCCATATTCTGGCATAGAATAAATGTAATTGAAGAGTCCACTGCAAAAAGGGGGTGTGTCGTAAATTTGTGAAAAACGAGATGAAGGTTCAGTACTATATAGATCAAAGGGAGTAGAATATAATACACTTTGTTGCGCTGCAAGAAAGGTGATAGTTCCAGATCTACATCGTGTTGAAGAATTGGTATGCAACACAAAGAGTGGGAATGTCAAAGTTTAAATTGCATTTCCTACAAAATCAAATACTTTCGACATTCCCCCTTTTTGCAGTGGACTCAATTATTATCCATCCCAAGACTATTGCCGTGATCTAGTAGTAGTAGATTCCTCTCGGGTTTGGGTTCGAATTCTGTTTTGACTATTATCTATTTTGGATTTTCCGGTTTCCCCTAGCTCTATGGTGAATGTAAGATAATCTGCGAACCCTGGGAGTTATTTTGCTATTACTAATTCCATCGACTGTAGATAACCACGCAATTGATGTAGCTTCGTTAAATAATCGATAAAATCTTAAGCATTTTCAGCGCAATTAGTGTGATCTCCTCAAGAGATTGAGACATGTTCATACTATAGCGAATTGGAAGAGTGTAGTGACAACGTGTCAATCTCAGAATATAGTAATTAGTTAAAATTACACGCAGTTGAAACCTGCCAATCCGAACTAATTTAGACCGCGACCTGTCCGGTTAAGAAAATGTTCGGATTATCCGAAATCATTATTTTATTATAGCAACAAAACGTAGTCACAGACGTTCGGCAGGTAGACTATAGACCTGATTGGGAAACCGGATTGTTGTGAGTGCTCACGCATATGTGTGAGAAAAGTAATGAGTTTATAGGCCTATTTGTAATGAACTGATTTCTAGGTAACCAAAGAACAATAAAACTGCTATCTTGAATGTCAAACTCTTTTTCTTACGATTACTATAATTCATTTCTTGAAGACATTATTGGATTTTGATATCTTACATAAATATAGTAATACCATTCTTCGTTACGAAGTGTTGTTGTTTTTTTTTTCATCTTGACTTTTAAGTTCAGAACTTGCTAGCTGCGTGGTAGGGCTGGCCTTGTATTCGGGAGGTCCGGAGTTCGATCCCATGGGCCGGCAACCCTAACTGAGGTTTTTCATGGTTTCCCCTCAGTTACTTCCAGGCAAATCCCGAGACTGTACCTCTTTAAAGCCCGGCCATGGACGACGATCCTTCCCTTAATCCTTACATATGTGCGAGTGAATGCTGTGTAATGTCTTAAATGTTTGTGTTGTATCGGAGATGGCTCTGGCATTGAGATGATCCCTCATCCGGGGAGGCCCTCCGTGTCTTTGTGTGGTCAAAAAAGTATCTTTGTGATGCAATAGATTAATTCATCTCCCGACAGATCGCGGCCCTGTAAAGCCCGTGTGGCGTGGGTGGTATAAATGAACCTAAAAGGGAGAGTAAACTAAGGTAAAAAAAAGAAATTTGAGAACTTTTTCATTTAGGAATTTTGGTTGGGATTAGCGAGGTTCTACTGTATTAGATTTTTTTTAATAATTACAAAATAAGTTACTTTGAGCAGGGTTCTAATGCATTTGATTTATTTTTAATAATTATAAAATAAATCACTTTGTGCTTCAATTATTGAAACTCAAAGTGTCATGTCAGTTACCAGTGCGGGATTTTCGCCTTTTTAAGTAAATTGTGTGTGTGTGTGTTTGTGTTGCTTCTGCGATTTGTGAGCACAGAAGAGATGATCGGTTACAATGAACAGCGCTTGTAAATCTGATTCTGCTTCAAAGTAAGAAAAGCTGGTACGCAGAGTTGTAAAATGTTGAAAAAAGCATTTGCTGAGCACACAGTAAGCAGAACACAATAGGTACGAAAACGTAGAAATGGTTTCGCCTTCGTTGCGAATATTGGTCATTCCGTATGGCCTTCGTCGAAGAAAACGGACGCAAATCTGTGTGAAGAAAAAGGGATTGCTAGCACGGCGTCTCGGGGAAAGCTTGTAGCATAAACGCCGCGGGAAGTGGAAATCTGAAAACTGGTCCCGTCACCGCGGATTATTGTTTAAGGTCTCTGCATGGATTCAGGGTCAAAAACATATTTGCTCTGATCCTACGCCTGTCTCACTCACCGGATTTAGCACTCCGTGTTTATTTCTCTTTCCGAGAAATGAAATTTCATTGAAAGAAAGGAAATGCGACTACAGTACATAGTGGAAGTATGATATGCTACAGTATATCCTTTTAGTTTACAATATTGCGGGATACGCTCACTGGGTTTCAACAAGTGAATTTACTGCTTTCGTAGCTTTTGCGACAGCTAGAAACTGCCTAACGCCTAAGAATGACACTAGTTCTTCTAGACTTCTAGGCTATTATTATTATTATTATTATTATTATTATTATTATTATTATTATTATTATTGCGACATGCGAAAAAAACGCAATGGGAACATTTTTAAAGATTATATGAATCATACATGCACAATTTTCAAAAGTCAGTTCAAACATTAAACCGCTATAAATATTATAATATTTGAGATAGGGAAAAAACGAAAACATCACAGTGTTGGGCAAACAACGGGGTTTACAAAACATTGGGAAGAAGGCCGCCGTTCTCTTGTTTAACGTACGCATTGTCTGCGACACCACGCACAGCATTTTGCAGATAATGTCTTGGAATATTGGCAATTTCTTGCGAGATGGCATCTTTCAGTTGCAGTAGGGTTGTTGGATGTGTCAGGCAAACTCGTTCTTTAAGGTGCTCCACAACCAAAAGTCGGCCGAATTGAAATCTGGAGATCACGGATGTCACATTGCTATTTCCACTACACAACGATACTATAACTTTGTAACCGAAGTCTACCAATTCATCTCTACTGACATTTTCTTCTGTTCCAAATCTGGAAGACCAATTGCATAACGTTTCGGATTTGATATGTTTAAACGCAGAAGATTTGCTTTTGCCAACAAAACGTTACTGGTATCGCACCCTGTTAACTCGTGAGCAAAAGTGGAGTTTTGCAACATTCTTTCCCAATTGATTCCTGCATGGCTTGGATATTATGCACGTTATCGCTGTGTGTGGAAGACTGCATTGAAGTGGTTTCAGAAGAATGGTGTAGTAGTAAGATTAAAGTATTAGTATCGTCTGCTATTACAGTGACATGTTTTTCCTCTCCAAAGTTTCTGCAGCGTGTCTCCATCGGTTATTATATGAATTATAATTTATAATTCTACAATTATTATAGAATTAAATTTTTCTTGGAAGTGTTTCGCAAGTATATTGATGAGGAGTTGTTTGTTCTTGCTGCTGGAAAGAAACCTTTCTTTCTTAACGACCACGGGCCAGTTTTCATCAAGTATTACAGTAACAGATAACTGCTTCACGCGCAATTTGTGCTCAATATAATAAATGTTATGCTTGGTGTTAGATATCCATAAAAAACTAATCACTTTTCCATACAGCTCTTGGATACACGATTCATACTGTTTTATGATCAACAAAATATGTTCCTGATTTTGACCATGGTAGGCCTAATTTGTGAAGTAGTTTTAATGCTCCGCCATAAAGAACGTAGTAGCTAAGTATTTTGTGTCTGCTAGCCTGTTGAGTATCATTGATGGCCATGCTATTAGAAGATTTTTCAGTTTTCTCAGTAGCTGTGTACTTTGATCAAATATTTAAATTCGTAAGGTGGATAGCTCGTAATTGAAGTATTCTCTTTTATCGTTTGAGACGTTATCCAAGGAGACACGATCATCCTCTGCGTCAGAAATATATCAATATGATGGGTTTCGTTACGAATAATAATATTCCTTTTCAGTACTTTCATGGCCACTGCTTGATTGGACTTCAACGTAGTTTCCGTTTTTGAAAAGCTTACCAGTAGCCCTAAGTTCATCTTTAATATTTCTTGCAATAACTTCTGTCTTTTCTGCGGTAACTTTTGTTCTCAATATCTATATTTACAAAAAAAAAAATGCATCCGTCCGTCTTCGACGCGACAGCCCTTGAATGACCAAGGCCGGCTGCTGGTCTCACTTCCACATGCCTCAGAAGAGGTGATCGATCATACAACCATTAGGGTTAACTTGTGGAAACCATGCTTATTGAACCATAATTCCATAACGTTATTTATGGAAGTAAGTACATAATGCTTTGAAATTAGTTTATTTTTATTGAGAAAACTGTGCGGGACAGGAAAAATCGATATCAGACATTTAGGTTTAGTTTAACATGAAGAATTCCCTGTTACAATTTGCGAATTTAAACTTCTAACACATTATAGTGTACACGCAGACGTATTTTATACCTTCGCTTGAATATAAATATAATAATACTGCAAGTTAAGTTTATAATGTCTTGGTTTTTTCTCTCATGTTTGAACATTGCACGATACCTAATAGTCGTTACTATGAACATATGAATCTTTAAAAAGATATTTTGTTTGATTTACCAATACGTGAATTTTTGTGAATGGTTGATCATATTAATAACAAAAATTACCTATACTCATTACTACGAGTCACTTCGCAAGATATGTGCCTAGTATCCTTATGCAGCTAAAGCATAAATGGGCAGGAGGGGAGGAATTAAGGAGAAAGGCACCGAACACATGTTAGAAAGGGGAAAGATTGAACAAACGCAAAGCGAGCTTCGGTTCTACAGAGACTCAGCAAACATGAAACGAACATAAGTTCTCTTACCGCTTTTTAACCAACTCGGTTAGTTTAGTTTACATGCATCAATTCTACGTATTGTTGGATGCCTATGGAGTAGGGCGAAGTTTGCAATATCTTGATATCCCCTCTCATGTTCAAACATTGCATGACAATAGTATGCATACTTACCTTGACCTATTCAGAATGTCATTAAAATGATTGCTTTAAGAGCCTCAACATAATGCTAGCGAATATAGCTATTTGCTTGCTTGGATGTCCCACGTAATTCTTCAATCAATATCGTAACAATGTGATCACGTAAAAAAAAACTTTTACAATATCTTTTTGTTGATCTCAGAAATATGTTTTCTACGTTCGTTTGTTATAGCTTGCTTGTATTCGTATTTATAAATAAAATATGTATTTTTTTCATCGATGCGCATGAAATGAATCTATTGATCTTGAAATTGAAATTAAAAGTTTTGAAGGTCATGAGGTACTTTATTTTTAATCCCGTTGAATTCGCTTCTAATGTAATATTCCTTTCAGTTATGTAAATGTAATTTCCTTTAATATACATAGTAAAACTTTTCAGTGGAAGAAATTGTGAGAAGTTTTCAATTTTGAGAGACACGTAATTCTCTAACTGTAGCTAAGGAATTTTATATTAGAATTTTATTTACGCTTCTTACCGTAGGCCCATATTATGTATATACGTGAAACAAGTTAAATGTCATCACCTGAATTTTGGAATTACATTTTAGCTCCCTTGACATGAAATAACGTCTGACCGTGAAGCGGGCGGTCCCGGGTTCAATCCTGGTTGGGACAAGTTGCTTGGTTCAGTTTTTTCTGAGGGTTTGGTTTCCCTCAACCAATTGAAGCAGAATTGCTGAGTAACTTCCGGTGTTGGATCTCGGACTCATTTCACCATCATAATTACACTTCCCCTCCTTCATCGTCATCTCAGTTTCTTGCGTCCGATGTCCCTGAGGGTTGAGGATTGTATCGCTTGTAGACGGAATATTTGCGGCTAAAAAGGATGAAGTTACAGGGGAATGGAGAAAGTTACACAACGCAGAATTACACGGATTTTATTCTTCACCTGACATAATTAGGAACATTAAATCCAGACGTTTGAGATGGGCAGGGCATGTAGCATGTATGGGCGAATTCAGAAATGCATATAGAGTGTTAGTTGGGAGACCGGAGGGAAAAGACCTTTGGGGAGACCGAGACGTAGATGGGAGGATAATATTAAAATGGATTTGAGGGAGGTGGGATATGATGATGGAGACTGGATTAATCTTGCGCAGGATGACGGGCTTATGTGATGCCGGCAATGAACCTGCGGGTTCCTTAAAGCCATTTGTAAATAAGTAAGTAATCGCTTGTAGACGGAATTTTGGTCGAGAAAATCTGGTGATGTGTTTAGTTCTCACTCAGTGTGTGAACTGTTAGCATTGTAATCTCTAGACATCGGATGTTTAGGAAAATGCTATTTTATCTGAATGTTCATATTTAAAGGCTTCTAGTAAATGTTCACGAATCATGAGAAATGAAGCATTCTGATGAAGATTGGTCTTGCTTTTTTTTTGCCTTTTTGCCGTTAACGCCTTTTTTGCTTTAATATGTGTTTTTTGCCCTTTTTTTTTTGCTTTTATATATACATTTTTTTACTTTTTTCTTCATATGACTACTCACTCAACAATACTGCATTTATTTCTGCGTTCGAAACTAAGGAAATTGCAGTCCTGATAGTAGCCATAGATATGGGACACACTGTTGTAATGCAGCATTGTTGTTTTGCTTACTCCGAAATCGACCTTGTCCTTCTGACTCAAGCACTGTGTTGAGAACACGAAATCGTAGTAGTCAGGCTATGATTGTCTTTGTGAAGGTACTGTTGTATGGTGAAAAATGTCAAAATTGAAAACATCGAAAGCTTCTTTATATCGTCAGTGGGTAGCAGAATTTCCTGCTTTCATTACTAATGGAACGATTACTATGTAGCCAGGATGGCACTGTTTAAGTATGCTCCAGTGACATCAGTATACGTTGAGAGATCTTTTTCAGCATATGAACTGATTTTGTTCAATAAACGTGAAAGAAGTTTGTGTGTTAATTTTGAAAATTTGCTTGTTGTTTATTGTAACTCAAATTATGGACGTGAAGTTTTGGATTCATAAGTAGGAATGAAAAAAGTCCATAGGACAGAGAAACTACTTTTCCAGTGCACTTTGTTAAGTTACTTATGGTCTCATGAATGTTTACTTTATGAATTATGAGTGATTCAGTATAATTTCATTGCCTTTTATTGCCCTGTTTTTGTTGCTTTTAGAGTCTTTCTAAGCTCCTAAAATACCATTTTTAGTGCCTTAACTGCCGATGTCTAGTAATCTCTATCACTCTAGACCGCACTTTCTTCTCGGCCAGAGAATACTTGCTGTTTATTCTGTTCAGAAATTAAATGTTATTACAAGTCGAGACCGAAATTTTCTCAGTTATCGTGCTGGATGTGTGTATGTTTCAAAAGTCGGCGTCAAAATGAAAGCGTGTAGAAAATCAAAAGAACGAGATTGTACACTAATAGTAAGGTGTTGACAGAAATCTGCTACAGAAAAGTAAATCATGGGTATACTAATAAAATCTGCAAATTTTGTGTTCTGTGAAGTTTGCGAATTGAGAGTCATGTGTTCTGAAGTTGGAGAATTAGTTGAAAATATTGTCATGTGAATATATTTTTTTACGCAGTTAAGAATGCGATGTGCATATTGTGATTTCCACATCCGAGAATTTATTCGTGAGAGTCGGATATCCGTGAGTTCGCCATGTTGCGCCATGTCTTTCACCGCACCCACCTGCTAGGTTCAGTCACTTTGCTGCCCGCAACGCTCCCAGGTCCAGCCACCATATCACGAGACAAATCTACGGGACGGCACATGAATAACAAGCAGAGCATCAACTGCACACTTCCTCACGAAAATCTTATTTTCCACGTGTCCCGCACTGAGCCACGCCCTTGTGGTTTCGAGTCCCAACAAATATAGCCCTACGTGATAAGGTGTAGAACTGCTGGCTTTCACGACATGGATGTGTTCTGATAGTTGGATGTGTGGAATGTGTCTTTTGTAGACACTTCTTACAAGATGTAGCGGCGTTGTAAGATAGGTCCTGGAACCCACTTCGCGAAGACGTATGAAGTCTGAGGGTTATAAAATCCTTTGGGAACAAGACTGCTTTTCTTTCAGGGACAATTAATGTTATGGGGATGGAAAAGCTTGCTGGATTCGCCCGGCGGGATCTTGAGTTATTTCAGTTCATAGTCAGCCTCGCTGCAATTGCGTTAATTTGTCTTCCTTTTGGAAATAACCTAAGTGGAGAAGGTATGTAGGATTAAATTTATCGGCTTACACCGTAATTACGTCACATTAGGTTCCTAGTGAAACCGTTAACTACAAAATATTCGCAGTAACTAATCACAGCCTTTTCACGTATCCATGCATGTGCCGCACTAAAATCGCCATATAGATTACTAGCACAGTCTACTATATACAGTCACGAAGCTCAATATGTAGTAAATATGCATCTATAGATAGTTGCTAACCACTAGGATCGCTAATATCGCCTCATTACAGACAATACGAAATAGTACCGGCACAGTCTATTGTTCCTAGCACCCTCGCAACTCAAGCTTCGTGACTGTGTATACTAGACTGTGCTACTAGCATAACTAACGTGACGAAATGAAGAAAGAAACACACTAGCTCCTATTTAAATATAAATAAGAGGGAAAGAAATTCTCCAAGATTACATTTCGCATTACACGAATCACGCGCTTGGCAAAATTCATTATTTTACTTTATAATGTGAGTGATATTACTGTTCACAGTAATTTCGTAAGCTCATATTCAAGACAAACAAGCTCACTGGGTATCCAAACAAAATTCTGAATTTCTGTTTTCTAGATTACACGCACCTCACATTTTTATAATCAACAAATGTAAGTCATTTTATTAAATTTATAAATGTTACTGAGTAGATGTGTGTCATTAATATTGTACAAATTCACGTAGAATAGCTATCCGTGTATTATAATAATTATTATGTGTGTATATGTACTTACGGACATCGTCATTTAAAAGTAATATCGTTCCTAAAATGTAATACACTTGTACTTAGTGATTCGTTCAAGTGTAGACCTAACAATTTGTTGAATAATAAATACCTCTCCTTCGGTCCCGTCTATACCCAAAGACGTTATTATACCTGGCTTCTGGTGTGGTCGGGGCAGGAAAGAACCAAAGACGTTGTAGTTATATATCTAGACACACAATTGGCGCTGGTGTCGTGTACAAATTTGAAACCTCTCGCGCAGGTTCGCGCGACGCCATGTTTTGGGAGCACGAATGATTCTTTCTATAAAGCATTCGGAGTTTAGAAAATACCATTGAGTATATAGGCGTTTTCTTAGTGGATTTCCTCCTTCACTGTAATATAACTAAACTTATTTACGTATTTTCTAACGTATAATATAAAATAACAGAAGTAAATCTAAATATCGTCACTAAGCATTGTTTTAAATATAAAAGCTTTATATTGCTCATAAATAGACTTATTAGTTTATTTCTATTTCCTATGACCGAATACATGGAATATTTTTACTTATGTTTTTTTTTATATACGTTAGAAAATACGTAAATAATTTATTTAAATTATATTACAAAGAGAGGGATGTCCGCTAAAAATGTATATATACCCAATGGTATTTTCCAAACACCTAACGCACTGTAATAATAATCCTCAGTGTTTTGACTCTTCCACTGCAGACATTGATTGCAATTCCCTCATTCTTACATCATTCTCAATGACACAATATTGTCAAAATGTGATTGTATTCATTGCTGGCTTAGTTGTTAAATCATTAATAAAATATGGTATAATAAATCTAAGGACTCAATTTATGGTACGTAGCCTACCAGCAGTAAACAATCTCTTTTATTTTTTTAACGAAAGAATAATGGGAGTCTTGTCATACCATCATCTGAGATTATAGAAATATGCCGCTTAAGTGAAAGAGCGATTATACAGATGTTGACAGTTCAATGGCATATTACCACCCACTCTTACATCGTGTGAAAACAATGTGCTCTAGAAGTAGAACACTTGTACAGTCTTTCTACACTTATAGGAACATATTTTAGAAAATGGATTCCAGATTCCTCCCGAGAATCATATTTTAAACTTGTTAAACTGACCATAAAAGTACATAGAGGTCTACTTACGTAGCTCAGTGGGCTAAGGACTGTCGGTCTGGAGTCGCGCTCGGTCGCGGGTTCGATTCCCGCTGATTTCCTGGTTGGGTTTCTTCTTATATCCCCAACCATAAGGTGAATGTCAGGTAATCTATGGCGGATCCTTGGCCTCGTCTCGCCAAATATATCGCTATCATCAATACCATCGATGCTAAGTAGTCTAGTAGTTGATACAGCGTCATTAAATAACCAAATAAAAGAAAGTACTACATATAGAGAAGATTTTAGCACACAGCCTAAGGTGACCAGTACAACACGACTTTACATAAAAATGTTGTAAGACAATATTTAACGGAGTCAATAATAATAATAATAATAATAATAATAATAATAATAAATCAATAGGCAAGATTTTCTGAACACTAGGCCTGAGTTCTATTATATGACTAATTGACTAATTCATGCATGTGACGTTTATTTCATTCTACAGCTGTGATAATAAGCTACCACGGTAGGCCTACTTATATTTCTAACTAGAACATTAGGTACGTGTTTCTATTTTACAGGTGTAGGCCTATATTATGTGATACGGAAGCGAATATTGTTCATTTCTCGTCCACATCAAAGCAAACGTGTTTACAATGTAGGCCTAATGTAACGTCTTACACAGGCAGTGTTTTGTTAATAATAGTCAATACTAATAATTTTCTTTTCATCTGAACTATTACTATTGCATTTGTATTTCTGTTGTCAAATAACTATACAACATCTTTAGTTAAGGCATCAAATTGTTACAGTTTTCTTTCGTTTCATGTCAAACTAACAGTAACTAAGCTTGATTATGCATTTAACGTGGTCGCTTTAAATGTTAATAAGACTTTTTTTCATTTATTCATTCAGATTGATTTATAAGAGACACCAAATATATATTAAACATTCAGCATTGCATAGTACAGCCGTCTGCTAACCGATGCTTCTCCCAAAGCATGGCGGCGGACGCAAGCTTCAATTTGTCCCTACTCTAAACTTCTGCGCAGCCTCGGCTGTAGGGGCTCGGAAAGAACGGACTTCGAACCTCAACAAATTTGACAGGGCTGGCGACCATTCTCAATTGATGATTACACTGAACTGAAAGGAAAGGGTATTGAACATTAAACGTAAACAAACTACAGTCACCATTCTCTTCTCTCACAAACATCTCAACAAGCAAACAGGAGTGCACACATTCGCATACATTGACGTACGCCCGCGCAAAAACATTTTCAACGGTAACTTCGAAACGACGCATCAAAAGACATAGGTTGTTTAACAAAAAGGTTCCTTATTGTTAGATCTATCACCCCTCAGAGTTTGTCGTAGAGGTTTCGAATCACCCTGTATATCTGAAAATTTTAGGAGCTACATTTTTAATCTGAAACTTTCTAAAAAAATAATTTGTTCCTCGCATTCAACAGCGAAGGACGAAATGTCGGAAAGCTTTGAGGAAAACTAACATTTTTAAGAATCAGAAATTCAATAAATCATACTCTTTAATTATAAGCATTTTTATATCGACTGTAGGCCTACACCAGTTCTATATATTTGAAATCCTAACAGTTCCCTCATAATTTAAAGTCGCCTGTTATAATAGGCTGTTAATCCGGCAAATTGGACAAATATTCTCGTTGTTCAAAATAACAATATCTCGACATATTAATTTTTGCGCTACGTTTTGAAAATTTATTTTTTGCGCATATTTATCACCAAATGTTTTGAGTATGGAAGTGTGAGATTCTGATGTGCTAGGCCTATGCCAGCTGTAATGAAGGTAAGCGAAAAGTCCATTATCGTATTTTCGTAATTTTTATAAATTAATTACTGTACTCAAGAAATAATTAACAGTATTAAGAAAAGAGAATGTGAAAATTGCGTTTACTTATATTATAACCAGAAGGGAACTCGTAAAATGTTGATTTTTCAAATCCTAATAGGCGATTCCGGTGGTATTTAAATTCCAAACTTCCTCAGCCTGCCTGCCGATCAGCATGTTCCTTATATGTGCCAATGCTTTGCAGTAATGCGATTAATACTGCTATTGATAGTCCTTGTGATCCTGTTGCTGTTGGAGTCGGCGGCTCTATATGTTCTATTGTGAATTTACTTTTAAGTTGCACTCATTTCATGTCATCGTAATGTCCTATAGTATCTTTAATGGAAGACCGATATCTTGTTGACCTTCGTCATGGGTTTCCTGCCATATGTTCGTCTTGTATCAAGGCGAGGAAAATTCCTGACATGGACTTGACCAAAGGCTTCTGATGGGTTGTAATCACTAGGGACCGGATTTTTATGTAATATCAAGGTGTGAAATATGTACACATTTATGTAAGAAAAATAAGCTGAATATGTACCAAACTATGTAAAATCATGAAAAAATTTAGTACCAATATCTGGCAGGTATGGGATAGATAAGACTCTCCAGTTGTGATTTCATAAAGCACCGACTTTTTTACCGCACACTTGACACATTACTATTTTTCCATCTGTAGTGAAAGCTTCGTCCATTGCAAGCCATGATTTTATTTTTGTCGTTAGGGTTGAAGATACAGGAGTAATTTTAGTTAGTTAAAAGCAGTAGATAAACTCACTTACACTTTATACTGTAAGTAGTAAAGCTAGAGAACTGAGTGAAATGAATGACATAACAGAACTGCAAGCACTGTTTCGCTTTACTGGATTATGAGAAAATAGATGTGGGACACATGCATTTTAGCTGCTCCCTGTAAGAAACAAAGTACCTACTAAAACCTCAAACTATAG
Organism: Periplaneta americana; assembly: GCF_040183065.1. Lineage (NCBI taxonomy): Eukaryota > Metazoa > Arthropoda > Insecta > Blattodea > Blattidae > Periplaneta > Periplaneta americana. The sequence continues at coordinate 88,530,437 of NC_091126.1, read as the reverse complement.
GCATTTACAAACTGTTGTTTGAAAAGTGACATTCCTATCTCATTCAGAAGGGTAGGCTTATTCCAGCCGAGAACCATATTTTCTAATTGCTCGGAAAATCCCACTTCTGTATAGGTCTATTAAATTTAAAGTAAATAGATCAAGCATAACCTGAAAAGCTATTTATTTTAATCGTTCAACATTATTCCAGTTTGTTCCTTTATTCCAGCTTCTTTCCAAAAGTCGGCTAATTTATTGCGGCTCATGTCAGACTTGACACGGGTTTTTCCTGGAAGGATTAAGAAGAGGGTGGGTAAGGTTGTAAATTGCATGGGAACGACTTATTAAGACGTGTACAGAACAATTATTATAGTTCGAGACAAATCATGTCGTCCCCGTCCCACTCCACCGTATGAAGGCAACGCTACTTTCTGAGTACAAAGTAGTTGTATGAGAAAGGTTGCCTTTTGTTCACTCATATTTACAGTGGGCGGTATGGAGTGAGTGCCTCTATTACTTTCTGGAACTAAGGACGTTATGTTTCGTCCCGAAATATATCCTTTCTTGGGTTGGTAAAAAGGCTTTTTAAATCTATGTATTTCAAATTGTAAACTTCCCCAGCAGAAGTTTTTCCCTCCCTTTTAGAGAAGTAAAAATGAATAAAACCACTAAATATGTAGATTTATGTAATACCAAGCCATAATATGTAATGTGGGGTAAATATGTAAAAATATGTAGATCAAATTTTAATACATTAATGGTAATTACAAGATTCGCAAAGATTTGTTATTTATATACGTTTAGGTTGAAAGGAATAGAATATGTAATTACATAAAATCCGGTCCCTACTAATCACTATGTACCATTCGTGGAGTAATGATGGCGATGGTGATTTTATACTAAAATATTCAGAAATCAAGGCGCAAGTGAGGAAATTGAATTGAAATTTCATATTGTACATCTAATATTTATGGAAACTGGTACTCCGAACCCCTCTAAATCATGAGAGTTAATATACAATTTCCTAAAACTGAACGGAGTTCCATTTTAATTCTCTACTTTATTTCAAACACAACTGAATAGAAATAGATATACAGTACATACATTGCGGAATAGAACAATGGGAAGTAGATTTCAAGGTAACCACGAATTGGAAGTTTTGATCCCCTGTGAATCATGTCAGTTCAATTCCAGATGAACTGGTGAACAATAAGCCTACATTAGAGGTGGGTTTGCTCTATTGATGGTCGAGTATTTGTTTCGCGTTTATGCACTTGAATTGGTGTTTGGTATCATATCATTATTTTATGGTTTGTTTGTGTTAAGGTAGGATTTGAAGCAAAGAAAAGCTTACAGACAGCGCATAGGTATCGGGTTATTTCCCTCGTTTGCACGATGTAATATAAACACGTGATTAGCATGTAATATAGAAATAGACTACAGTATATTGATCCAAATCTGCGATAGAGGATCGCTCTGGTGGTAAATTAGACAAGGTGTCCTTTGCTTCTAGGAACAGAGCAACATTTAAGATGTAACAGTTTTTCTTCATATTATTCTCTATCTGTGTTCCGTGTTATTAAGTTACATTCTGCTTGATAATTGTCTTCATAATTTCCAAGCATATGATGCCATAACGAGTTTATTAAAAAGTATATTCTTGCTTTATAATATAGTGTGGTTTACTGCAAACGAGGACAAGTTAAACCATTAAAATTTAGAAACCCCACGGCTGATGTGCACCCACGTTTATGTGGGACTGATTTGTGTGCATAATTTTCTTCCTTTCAGAGGAAAACTACAGCAATAAAATAACATATACAGGTTATCTGTGTGTTCTCTTAATATATTTTGAATCTAGTTTCGTATGTTCAGAACACGTACAGCTACCATATACTGTATTTGACGAACATCAGCTATATCTAGTATCTTCGTCTGAACAAAAAAATAATAACGAAAGCGAGGATCCCAATCAGTTAATTACAACTCAGATGCCGAAATAACTTGAAAAAATTTGTTAACGAAGGTAATAGCCTACATATTTTGTCATAGGTTTTGTGCGTTTCGCAAATTTCTGTTACTTTATCATATTTCAAATGCTATTACAGTTTGTAGCTTATTTTCCTGTAATATTATTCGAAAGACCGCCCTTAAAGGAAGTCGCTTAATATGTAACCAAGTGAAAAGATGAACTTTCGTTCTCTGGAGAACACACAACGTATTCTGTATAATAAAAAATAATACTTTTTACTTCGTTTGTAAGTCATATGGTTTATGTAGACATGAAGTATGTAATTAATGTTTCACATGTTTAGTAAGATAGCTATTTATTTATTATATTATTTATAACCATTTCTAGTGTGATTCTTCTTTTTACGAAAATCGACATTTAAAAGTGGCATTAATACTCAAACGCGTATATTAGAATTTACGTGTCTTTAACCGCGCATAACAAATGTGTTTATGTAGATGAGGCTCTCTTCACTAAGCATAGTGACTACCTGAGTCCTTGGCTTGAGTGCTATTCGGTTTTTGATAACATTCGAAACAGAATGTAGAAATAATTCTGCGTAAGTTTATAATAATGTCTGCAAAACATAAATAGCCGTTTGTAACACTTTATAGCTCGTTTAATTTTTCTCTTCGTCTTATGCAAGGAATAACATAAAAAATGTTACACTCAATTTCGAGTCCGTTGCAGTTGTGTTTTTGATGTCAAATTATTTACAGAAGTTCTTACATTTAATGTGTATAGTTCTCTGAAAAATTCATTTGTAGATACCTAATATGCACGAAGTAAGGCCATATAGGGAAATCTCTGTATTGTTCGATCAGCTTACTTAGTACCCTAAGGGTGAAACCTCACCCTTTTTCCCTATTACTACATATGACAGTGGATTATAGTGATTTTCTAGATGTTAGGTTGAATTTTCTTTTGCTAACTTTGTTTAGAATATCGAGTACTGACAAATACAAAACTGGCAATTATTTTGTAACTGTTATGTTGGCAGCAATAATTCTTGTTTGCAGTGAAGAAAAATGATGAAATGGAAGTATAACTAAATTTGTGAAATTTGAACGTAATGAATAATTAATTAGTAATACCGGTATTAATATTAATGTGAACACATAATTCAGTTGTGTTCCTTTGTGATTTCAGTTCAACACTATATTCAGATAAGTGTAATTAAATAAGATATTAACTTATAGATCTACTTGGTATGAAACCTGCATGTAGCTAATGGACAGATTTTTATTAAAATGTCCCAAGAGAGAAAATAGCATGGTAACGACTTAGGAGTATGTATTTTAACTTAAAATACATTCTTAAAATTTTTAAGTAGGGTTTCAAAGTGGTTTTCTGTTTCTGGAATTCGTAGGCTTACTACGTGATCAAACAAAATACATTTTTAGATTAGGTCTCATGAATCGTAAACTGTTTAGTCAAAGCAGTGAATTTCATGTTGTCAGACAAAATACATTTTAATAATAGATCTTACTAGTGAATGTGTGTGTGTGTGAACTATGCAGCAGAGAGTGTGGGAAGTATCACATATAGCGGTGCAAAGAAAGGACCAAATCCATAACAGCCTACAGCAAGGAAATTTAACGTGTGCAGTGTGGGCGACATACGAGAGACATAAAGATATCTAGTTTGTATTGTGACACTTTAGAGGATCTCTCGCTCTGTATTTTTCCCATTGGGCGCATTACATATTAATTAATATTAGCTCTTATTAATCTACATATTCGGTGGGAATAATTTACGTAGTATAATTTCAATTTTGATATCTTAGTTTTTGAGAAAAAAATATATAAAATTGGTTCACTCGATGCAATGAATGTATATTTTGGCAAAGAAAATAGGAAAATGAAAAAAGAGATATCGTACATTTTAGGGATTTTTGTGTACGATAATGACTTATTGTTTTGGATCTGTAATTATGGTACGAAAGGATAATTATCGTACAACCTAGTAATCTTACTCAGAACTAATACAATTGTTGAGATTTGAAAAGAGATAAAAACAAACAGAATTAAAGGAGAGAACATCAGTTCTGCTGTATTATTGATACATTCATTCCCTGCAGATAGGACAGGAATCACTCAAATAAAATTCATTTACTCGTAGTTTTATGAGGACGGATTAGGAAGAATTAGTTCCCATGTATTACACCTCAATCTCTTGGCTTTGAAGCAAAAAAAAAATAGCGAATTAGGATTAAGATATTTTGCGTGCCAGTTCACTTTTATAATTAGTGGGATTTGATCGATTAGTCCAGATCTATTATTCGAATTGGAGAGACCGGACTGCAGCTGCTGAAGTATATTTCACGAGTCTGTGTCTCGGTGTTGAGAGTCCTGAAATATGAATATTCCTAAATATTCGGGAATCTCCTAAAATTGGAAACCTATTTACAGAAATGTGTATGTGTCTATAGGGATCAAACGAAGATCTAGCTCACCCATAAGCCTCTTGGTTACCGTACTTCCAACAGGCAGAATCTGTTTTTATTCATTGTGAGAACGTGACATCACTTCAGAATACTTAATGGAGCCCTCATTTAGATGGCCAGTGTAACGCTTTTCGCCGGTCTGTACTCATTGTAGTTTTAAAATTGTTTTGTAGTTGGGATGAAACAAAGCTCGTAGTATTTTGTTTCACTGTTTTTATTCAGATATCAGCAGTTTTGCAAACTAATTTCACCGAGATTAAATGCGGAGTGTTTGGCAAAGTTTAAATAGTAGGCTGTACTATTTGAAATATACGTATTGTGCCTTGCAATTTTACATTATCCATTCCTTAACGCATTGCCAGGAGCTCGAAGTGTGCAGACCCATATTGTTCCGAGAGGAATTAATGAAAATACTAGTTTTTCATAATCTATTAGAGTGGATTTGGTTTATACAGGCACCAGCATCCCCATCCCAAAAAATGCATTTGCAGATATTCCACCCATAGAGACTGAGTGAAATTCAATTATTGAAGAACGTTAAAATGCTTTTAGTGAGCATTGCTCCCACCCAGCCTTCCCCTCCTCCAAACAAAACCTCCGTTCCTTTCTGTCGAGGTGACTGTCCAAAATGTCTTGACACTTTCTGCAGGAACCCGTAAACGCAATTCTCATGCCCTAGGTATGAAGCAATATAGTATCCACTGTTAATGCACATGAATTGTTATTGATTTTAAACATTGGACACGCGCAGTAATCCGACCCAGTGGATACAGACTTTTTTAGACTCAGGAACCGATAAAATGTACCAGAATTAACCTACAGGATCCGCAGAAACTTAGTTTACTACTCAGAAGTAAACAAGGTGTCTGTTAATTTAAACTTGTTCTAAAACAAAAATCATGTTATAAAACTTATATGTTGATAGTGAAAAATATAAAAAGAGGAAACATTTAATAACCTTTTTTCAATGTCAAAAGTGAATGTCTGGTTTTTAAGTGTTTCTTTGCAGTAAGTTAGAAAAATAGTTTTTTTTGTGGATTTAACCTTTTATTTTGTGCTTTTTGCGTAAGAAATCGTCAAATTACGTTTTTGTTTTCAATATCAAAAGAGAATGCGTGGTTTGTAAGTGTTTTAAGTTAATTGCAAAAAAGTTTTGGATAGGCCTATAACCCTATATTTTGTGCCTTTTGATCTATCCATACATAAAATCTGTGACATTTCCGTAACATCAGGCCTCTATTTAAGACATCACAGACAATCACACAGACACTGGATAAACGCCTTATGTCATAGGTGGGAAAAATGATAGTAACCGATGAAACGTCAACTTTTATGAAGTCAGTCCTACCGCTCTTCGCCATTTTTGTACCCAGTAATTTTCATCCCTCGTTTCTGTTTGCTATATATATTTTCCACTTTATTATGAATTTTCATCGCACTATAAATTTTTCATCAAATACTGAAATCCATTCCCCGCCGCCTCGATTGGTGTGTTTCAGTACTCTGGTTTTTCATGCTGGCATGTAGCTCTTACGTCAATTTCCAGGCATTCTTCGTCCTAAAACTAGGCGAACATATCGTGACGGTACTCCCGTGACGTGGTGGCAAAATGTCACATTGATAATGGACAATGCTACTGGCGTAGCTCAGTCGGCAGACGCGTGCCTGCTAATCCGGGGCTGCGCTCGGGCGTGGTTTTGATTCCCCGTTGGTCTGATTGCCTGGTTGGATTTTTTGCGAGGTTTCCCCCATCTGTAAAGTGAGTATCAGGTAGTCCATTGGTGAATCTTCGGCTTCATCTCGCCTAGTACCATCTACCTATCGCCAATTCCATCAACGCTAGAAAACCTAGTAAATGGTAAAGCGTCGTTAAATAATCAACCGAAAAATTAATGGACAGTATATCTAAGCCTGAAACCGCGGTTCCCAATGTTGAATCACAATGATTGGCCTTTGATGTAATATAATATTATACTTAATAAAGTTCATTATTATCTGTACAAAAACCCAATTTAACTCGTTACTATAATTTAGCTTAATACAAAATTATAATTGGAAATGTGTATGCTCAACGAGAAGAAGAAATGAATTTCATCGAAACTTAAACAATTTATTTTGTACATAATTTCAATTTTGCTGTTAAGATTATTACCACGACAATTATCATCAACACTTTTCCTTACTCTTGCTGTCCTTGAAAAGTTTAATCCCAAGTTCGTGTCTAAATATTTTTGTCGACTTGACGTTGGTTTGGCTGGACATCATGCCTCTACTTTACTGCTGTGGAGTCACTAACACTCAGAACTGCGTCCTTGTAAATATATTTCTCTTACTCTCCAACTACGCTCATTTTCAACCCATACTAGCTCACTCCACTAAGGCTCGCTGAGCATCCAGGTTTCGAGCACGCAAACCTACTCGTCCCTAAACCAGATCCCCTCCGTGGATCGTCAGCCGGCGATCGGTTATGGAATGGCGTTGGAGTGGAGGTGGGACGGAATGATGTTCTTGCATAACATGAGGAAACGAGAAAACCCCAACAGCACAAGTAATGTCACTATGTACTTTTCGATTAAAAATCACAGGCCCCACTGGGAATCGAACCCTAACCGTCTGCATGAGAAGCCTAAGATCCATATGACCGCTTAACTATCATGCATTCACTTAATACAGAACATTAACTTCACGGAGAATGTAAAAATACTGGCTCTCTGGGACACCATATGCAATCATAAGGAAACAAACCTATCTTGCAGCAAATAAGAAAGTGTATTTTTATAATACCAGGCCGCTCAAATGAAATCCGGCCATCGCTAATAGAAATAAATTAAACTTACTGTTTAATACTCACCACAGGTGACGAATACCGGCTTCATAGAATTCATGTGACCTGTAGGTGAACCAATGTTTAACAGCATTTTGCACCGTTTCAGGTTTTTCTTCAAATCTCCAAAAATATGTAAATCTCATGGAGATACGTCTGGACTGTAAGGAGAGTATGGTAGTGTTTCCCAGCGAAACCTTTGCAGCTCGTTCCTTATTGATTTGGCAGTGAGAGCTCGAGCATTTTCATAAAGTAAAATCAATTTTATTGTGAAAAGACTTCGTCGTTTGTTCTGGAGGTTGTTGTATAGCTCTGGACATTGATCATTTTTCCACAATTCCACTAGCACTAGACCTCGATAATCGGAAAGAAAACGGTAATATGACCTTCCTTGCATTTCATTATAACTTGAGATTTTTAGGCCCAGGATATTCTGTCTTTGCATTCCATGATGGCATCAGGACTAGCCACCTGTTACAATGCGATGAAAGAACTGATCACCTTCCTCCTGATATCGCCAGAGATTCTCGTGGCAGATTTTCACATGTTAGGCTTTCAGCTCATCAGTTAAAAAGTGTGACACCCATTGCGCTCAAAATTTGGAATAATGCAGGTCTTTGTAGAGAATGTTATGGATACTTGCCTGGCTGATATTCAGCAATGAATTAAGTTCGCAGCCACCGACGTAGCTCAGTCGGATGAGGCGCTTGCCTGTCGATCCGTGGTTGCGCTCGGGCGTGGGTTCATTCTCGCTTGGGCTGATTACTTGGTTGAGTTTTTCCGAGGTTTTCCCTAGATGTAAGACGAAAGTCAGGTAATCTATGACGAATCCTCGACCTCATCTCGCCAAATACTATCTCGCTATCACCAATCCCATTGTTACTAAATAACTTAGTAGTTACTACAGCGTCGTTAAATAACCAACTAAAAAACTAAATTCGCTTATTGTTCTCTTATTCTCTCGAACAAGAGCATCAAGATACTGAAACGAACTTGGTGTGATAGCTTTGAACGCTTGCCCTTGTCGTGAATTGTCCTGCAAAGATATTCGTCCGGAACAACCGCGCGCACCAATTCTTTAGAGCTGATTTCCCTAGGCATGTATCGTCATATACTGCAACCGTTCTGCGGTAGATTTGAGCAGGGGTGAGCCTTTCTGAAGTCAAAAAACGAATTACTGCATGCTGTTCACTTCGGATGCTTCCATCTTGAAGCATTCGCTTTTCGTTTTTCATTTAGTCTGAGTTACTGTGGCAGGTATGCTTACTATATTTACCAATAGGAAGCATATACTCCTGTTGCACATGGTAAACGTCGGCCCAGTTTCATTTGAACTAAACGAGATATTTTTCGCTATACAGATTATATAACATTACATCATTTTTATATGTAAGATTTAAAAATATGTTAGTTAAAGATAACTCTTGCCTCAAAGTGAAATTCTTAAACGATTAAGCTACACAAAATTTAAATCAAGTAACCTATAGTGTGCTGTTCATGACAAGATAATTAATATTTTGTGCGAAGACCATGCTATTTTGAAACTTAATTCAAATGTTTGGAATTATTTTCACAAACTTTTCACAATAATATGGTGACTTCTTTTTTACCATTCTGTTAATATTGCTTTCTTCGAGATTTCTTTGTTATTTAAATTGTTTCCGGATGTCGAAATTCATTTTAGAACATAAACTTTCAATGATATTCAGGCCCTATGACTGGTACATTCTAATTAAAATAGACGTGCTCATGGCGGACATATCGCCCAGTGAAGTACACGGGCGGACGGGCTCAGGAAACCAGTTGTAAATCTAAACAAACACTTTTGCGCACTCAAAGTTATCGTATCCAAGCCGTAACATCGCTAGAGATTTGTAATATGGATAGGTCTACTGATACGGTACTTAGTACTTATTTTGTAGCGGTATTTATTTATTTATTTATTTATTTATTTATTTATTTATTTATTTATTTATTTATTTATTTATCTCAGTAGAGATAAGACCATCAGGCCTCCTCTTCCCCCCTGCTAGGACACTAAAACTACAATGAAATGAATACAGTTACAATTAAAATTACAATTAATATTAAATTTAGAATTACACTAAAATCAAAGTACTAAAACATTACCTGACTAATAATCACTAGACAATTTATTGTTGAAGTTAAGAATAAAGAGTGACTGAACGTAGAATAATTATTTAGAGATGAAATTACTGGAGCTTGAATTATTTTATGCTACAATAATAGAAATGTTTACAAAGAAAAGAGAACAAGTATCGGCACTACATTTAAAGTGACTAAAGATTCCCAATGAGATGATTTTTTGTTGTTGTTGAAACTAGTGAACGTACCAAATTCTTAGTATGTGGACACTTTTTTATAGCAAAAAAATATATATATAACGTTGAACAGCATTATAACAATATGCATGCTCAAATATATAATAATAGTGTTCGAGATGACGGCATGCAAATAATAGAAAATTCAAATCAATCTGTCGTCAGTGAAGTAAGTTGTTTTAGGAAAGTAAAGTATTGTTCCTGACATTTCCCAGCTTCTTGCAAAACATAGAGAATAAAGATACAAGGAAATGCATAAAGCAAAATTGTAACATTTCTTTGTGCACCTATATAATGTAAATACACATCGTAAAACAACTATCTAATTTGAAAAAAAATGAAATTAAGTAATTAAATATTATTCTCACAAGCATAAAAGAAAAATAATGCATAAAGCAAAACATTTTGTTGTGTTATAAATACAACTGTCTAATTTGAAAAGACATATTAAAACAAAGTGATAAAATATTGTCAAACACACTGGGGCAGTGTTTCTTAGCTTTTGTTGAGTCACGGACCCTTTTGAAAATGTGTTGAAAGCTATGAACCTCTCCCTATAAAATGTAAAAAAATGTGACAGAAATTGCTAGATACGCTTCTTCTTTTACGTTAAAATAATATATTTAATCAATGTTAATTTTTATATGGCTTTCACGGACCCCCTGAAGCCCATCCTCGGACCCCAAGGGGTAAATTGGCCTCAAGTTAAGACCACCTGCACTAGGAGATAGCGACTGAGTGGCAGCCACTGAACTCCTCTTGCCTCATGTTAAGAGCAACGACTTTCCAATATTTGCTCATCTAACCCAGAGCATGCACAATTCCCTCCCGCTTGACTCCTATGATCTAAAACAATGGAGCAAAATATTTGTAAAGTAACCGTCTCTGAACATTGTAGAACTTGTGGTTAAGATCGTTATCTTGGTACACATTAAAGTTGACATTAATACCTAGATTCTCTGTATTAGATTCAAATTTTTCTTTAAGATGTTGAGGTAAACATTCTAATCAATAGTTGACTCGACCTCCAAATTGTCTAAGCCACTATCTACCTCACAATCACATGTCTCTCATCATAAGCTATTCTTCATATTTCATAGCGGGCCATAAGTTTTTTTCCTCACCATTGTTTTTGTCTCCCGCCACACGTAAAACTGGTCATCAGAACCAAATGGGTTTATTTTGCATTCATCTTTCAACAGGGAGGTTTTCCAGAATTCAAAATCTTTGTTCGCGAAGTCCTAGGCAGACCTTGTTCTCCCCTTCTTATTAACTATAGTCCGGATCAGCTTACTTATTACCGTAAGGGTGAAACCTAACCATTTTTCCCCCATTACTACATAATCTAGTGGATTATGGTGATTTTCTAGTTTGCAGGTTGAATTTTGTTTGCCAACTTCGCTTCGAATTTCGGTACTGTGAAATACTACAACTGGTAGTGAGTTTATAATTGTTATGTTGGCAGCAGTGACACAAGTTGTCGGTACTTTAAATTCTGAAAATTCAAATTGTTCTAGATTTCTGAGCCGATTACTGGAAGCTAGTGAAATTTAAACATACTAATAACACTAGTCTGCGATGAAATTCCTGCCTCCAAAGTTTTAATGTTTTTAGGGTATTTTTAGCATGCTGAAATCAAATTCAAGGCCAAAAAGTTCCTATCACGTACCATTTTTTTTTTGTTATTTTAATTTCCTTATAATATATTACGACAATTTATAGCGTAATTATTTAAACTGTAATACATTAACATATGTAGGTTTAGTATGTTAGGATATGAAAACCAAATGTATTCAACATATTTTTAAGGTGTTTATATTGAAAACCAAGGACACTGGATGTTTCTTAGCAGATATGGGGTGCAAGCACATAAGGAAGTTAGGGCGAAATAACGTGCAGCTTGTCATTATCTTTATTTGTGAAAGATAGAAATGTCAGCCACTCCTTGGTGAGAGACTGAACTCAACTCGTCTAATTCCTCTCACATTTCATTAGTCTGCATTGCATGTGGAAACGAAACGAAACATTTTGAAGCTTTATTGTGCAGTAGAATGTTGAAACATTTTAGTTCAGTAAGAAAGTATTTACCATGCTGCATCGAAAAAAAAAAATGTTATGTTTTATTTAACGACGCTCGCAACTGCAGAGGTTATATCAGCGTCGCCGGATGTGCCGGAATTTTGTCCCGCAGGAGTTCTTTTACATGCCAGTAAATCTACTGACATGAGCCTGTCGTATTTAAGCACACTTAAATGCCATCGACCTGGCCCGGGATCGAACCCGCAACCTTGGGCATAGAAGGCCAGCGCTATACCAACTCGCCAACCAGGTCGACTGTTGCATCGAGGATGTCTAAATAATCCAGAGCACTTTTGTTACGTAACTTATGAAGGATATACACATTGCCTAAGCAGAGACGTAATATTACAGATTTTGTGAAAAAGCCATACCATGCCTATTTTGGATTCAAACTTGGAGACCAAAGTAAAGCTTGGGCATCACACAAAGTATGTAGAATATGCACTGAAGAACTTCGTCATTTGATCAATTGGAGAAGACCGTTGCTATCTTTTGTAGTACCTAAGGTTTGGAGAAAGCAGTCGAACCATAGTAATGACTGCTACTTCTATTCGTGTGATGTGAAGGGGTATGATTCTAAACATAAAAATCAAATCGTGTATTCAATTGTTCGGTCAGCCATTTTACCTGTGTCTAATGTAACAATCCTTGTGCGACCAGAAAATCTTATTCATCATTCTATTGGTACTGACAACGTGAAATAGGTTTTTATACTTTTTCTCTGAAGATGATAATCTTGTATATTGCAGTAATGTGAAAGAATTTATGCTAAAACTTGGACTTCCAAACTATGACCTAAGTGAATGGAGACTGTTCATTGATGCTTCCAAGCGAAGTTCAAGGGATTTCCTACTTCATAACGGAAACATTTTTGATTCAGTGCCCGTTGCCTATTCAGTGATCCTCGAAAAAGCATACACAAATTTGCAACTGCTGTTTTTGCGACTAGACTATAGGAAAACAACTGTCAAGTTTGTGATGATTTCAAAGTTCTTACTAAGTTGCTGGGTCAACAATCTGGTTTTACCAAATTTCCATGCATTCTTTGCCTGTGGGATAGTAGGGCACGAGTTGATCACTGGACTATGAAAGACTGGCCACCTCGACAAAATTTGAAAGTCGGTTGTAAGAACGTTGTGCGCCAAAGCCTTGTGAGTTCTTCTAAAGTTGTGCCGCCATCTCTCCACATAAAGCTTGGCTTAATGAAACATCTTGTAAAAGCTTTAAATAAGAAAGGAGGCTGTTTTAAGTACATATATGAGAAATTTCCACTACTATCTGAAGCAAATTTAATGGTCCTGACATAAGAAAACATGTCTGGTACAGCATTTAAAAACAGTATGGATGAAAAGGAGAAATCAGCATGGATGTTGTTTTGTGAAGTTGTTTTAAAATTTCTTGGCAACAAGGATCCTAATTACCGATACATTGTGGCTAACATCCTTGAAGCATACAAGGAATTTGGTTGTAACATAAGTATCAAAATTTTCTGTTTTCTCAGCTAGATTATTTCGCCGAAAATCTAGGATTTTTCAGCTAAGAGTAAGATGAACGATTTCACAAGGATCTGCAGGAGTTCGAAAGAAGATACCAGTATATTTTGTGATTATTGTTGGATGATAAAGCGTGAAATACCTGAAGAGAAACATAAAAGAAAGAGGAACAGGAGGACTTTCTCAATTAAGAAGCAAGTGGTGTAATTTTTTGTGTAATACATTGTGCTAATTATACATCCAATAGTGAAGTAAACAAGACAAAACAAAGCAAAACACTCTAGTGACATGTATGAACAACCATACACATAATTTCAGCAAGCTGTGTCTTTTAAATATTGTTTTAGAATTTGAAATAAAAAAGTGAAATGAAAAAGTTTCTGATGAAATTCACGTAATTATAAAATACATTTAACGTGATTTTGCAAACAAACCTGACGTGATAGAAGCAAACGGATTGAAAATTCGGATTCAGCACATCGAAATTATATAAAATCACATTACTGGGTTTAGGCAACAAACACAAAGTTGAAATTCGCAGGCTAGTGTAATTAATTAACATCAGTATTAATATTAATACATAATAGTTATTATATGTGTAGCTTTGTGTTGTGGTTACAATTCAAGATTATAGTCAGGTAGGCTAAGTGTAAATAAATATAATATATTTCGTGTGATAAAGGCCCTTGGGTAATCGACAGAAATACCATTTCATATTTTAATTAATTTCTTTCGTGTTTAGAGTTTTATTACAATAATGGAGTAAATATTCTTAAGTATACATTTCAACGTGGCATTCGTCTTCGGAATTCGTACTAATCTTTTCAAGTGATCAAACAAAATACATTTTTAGGTTAGGTCTCGTGAATCGTAAACTGTTTAATGAAAGCAGTGAATTTCGTGTTGTAAGACAAAATACATTCTAATATTAGATCATACAGTAATCTACTAACTACTAACACAATGTGCGAGAGGTTCAGAAGGAAAATATACTCTTTCACAAATTATTGAACTATTTAGAAAACACCTCCCCAACATAAATAAACAAGACATCGTTATTGTTAATACAATATTATTATTATTATTATTATTATTATTATTATTATTATTATTATTATTATCATCTCTTTTTTTCTTTTGTGGGCTCTTCCACTCTTCAGCGGTTGCCCTGAATTCCCTTCCGCCATCCTTCTCGATCCCACCAATCCTCCTGCATATGTCGGTCCTTCATCATTTGCATGACACCGGCTTTCCATGTTTTTCTTGGTCTCGCACGCTTCCTCCTTCCCCGAGGTGACCATTCCAGAATAATCTTTGGTCATCTTCTTCTTTCATCCTTTTTACGTGGCCATACCATTGAAGGGTTCGCTTCTCGATTCTTTCAATTACCGACTCTTCCATCTCCATCATTTTTCTCACATCCTCATTCCTTCTCCTTTCCAATCTGGATACTCTAGCAGCTCTTCTTATTCCCTCCATCTCCGTCGCTTGTATCTTACACTTCTGACGTTCAACAAGTGCCCATCCCTCTGCCCCGTATGTTAGTATAGATTCAACTATAGTTTGTAGAATTCTTTTCTTCATTTGTTTGGAAATGGATCTACTCCACAGTACCCCATTCAGCATCTTTATTGCCCTTCTTGCCTGTTGCACTCTGTGATCTACATCTGCTTCACAGCTCCCAGACTCTTGGATAATAGACCCCAAATACTTAAAATGTCTCACAGATTTAATTGTTCCTTGCGGTAGGATAATATCTATTCCACTATTGTCCACAACGAGGTATTCAGTTTTATTCATATTAATGCAAAGACCTCCTATATCAAAGGCTTCCATCATCCTCCTCAACATGAACTTAACGTCTTCACGACACTGAGCAATTAATACCTGGTCGTCTGCAAATAGGAGAGAATGTATTGTTTCATGGCCAACTGGAAATCCCATACCTTTACACGATCGATTCCATCTCTCTAAAACTTGCTGAATATATATTTTGAAGAGGGATGGGGACATGCCACATCCTTGCCTCAGACCCTTTGTTGTTGGAAATGGAGTTGACAGCCTTTTCCCTACCTTCACTACAGCTCGACTCTTCTTGTATAATTTTTTAATTACTGTTATCAGAGACGTCCCTATGCCAATATTTTCCATTGCTCCCCACAGATTGTTAATTGGTACAGAGTCGTACGCTTTCTCAAGATCGATTATTATTATTATTATTATTATTATTATTGTTATACATGGCATTGTGATTTTACCCTCTTTTGGTGATATCTAGTATTAGTTGGCAACACTGAAGAGACGGCCAAATTGAGGAAATAATTTTACGTGATCCTCACTGTACATAGATTGAAGATTTCCTTTTAGATATTAGCCCATGGAGATTGAATTTTCTGAGTATAATCCTGTATGTTTTCGAATTATACTTCTTTCCTAATCACATATCACCTTCCGAAGTTAGGTTGGATGCTGTCAGTCTTAACTTGTTTGACTAAATAGCGTTATTTAGAGAACATTTTCTGGGCTTATTTATTACCAGGGAACGGATTTATATGGACTAAAAATATATGAAATATGTAAATATATATGTAGTTATTTTTACCAAAATATGGAATTAAATATGGATTTTTACCAAAATATGGAATTAAATATGGACTTAAAATTATAAAAAAATGACTATGTACGTTAAATATTGGTACATTTTAATCAAACTAAACAAAAAATATAATGGACGTACCTTATCTTCCAATGTAGTTTCAACAAAACACAATTTTTATTGTCTGTTACCATAACAATAGGTTACAAACATTTCTTTCAAGTGCTGAAAAGTGAATCTTCTTCTATTGTCTCTGAGGATAGATTTATACTGACTAAAAGAGCGTTCGACGTCACAAGAAGTAACTGGTACATAATTCAATTTCACAATGTCTGCTGGGGATAAGTCCAAGTTAATCTTCACTGTTGATTCACCACTCATCACAGCAACAACCTTTTGTAGTTCTTCATATCCAGGGTTTTTTGAAAGTACAGTGTCCACCTTAGCTCTTACTGCATCTGCAACTTTACCTCTACCACGATTCAGTTGTTCCACAGTACTATTTATAATTTCAAAACTTTCAGATAGTGAAAGGTGCCTATTTTGGAGACTTTTGAGCGTTTTTATGATGCATGAAAATGTATGCTGAATGTGAGCTAAGTCATTCTTCACACTTATGTCACAGGTAACTGTTTTCGCAGTATCAATTGAGACTGCATCTTCAGAGTCCAATGCAAGGAGAACATTGTTAATAGAGTCTATATGTTCGGCATAATATTCAACTGCTTCTAGCCATGTACCCCATCTAGTTAAAATTGGCTTTGGTGGCAATGGAATTTCAGGGTACATTTCTTTCAACACGTTAACTCTACTGGGAGCTTTGAGAAATACTTTTTTCACTGATGAAATCAACAAATCTACTTTAGGGAAATTGTCTCTGACCACTTCTGCCACACGATGAAATGCATGCGCCACACAAGTAAGATGAGTCAATTTAGGATATACAACAGATAATGCTTGTCCAGCTTTGACCATATAAGGGGCAGCATCGCTAATAAAGAATAACACATTATCGTACATAATACCCTTTGGCCACAGGATACCCATAGCTTCGTTGAACAGTTTAACTATAGTTTTGTTATTGCACTTTTCTAGAACATCACAATGTAAAAGAATTCGTTCAGAATATTGTTCACTTAACAAACCGATAACTACATTACCAACAAGTCTACCTTCTTTGTCGGGAGTCTCATCAATGGAAACCCAAATTGAACTATCTTTAATTTCATCTCTTATCTTCTGTATTGTCTCATCGTAGATGGATGGAGCATACGTCTTCCTAAGTGTTGACTCATCCGGGATTGTATGTTGAGTATATTTTTCAAGGAATTCCCTGAAGACCTTATTCTTTAGTTTGTAGAGAGGAATATCAGCAGAGATGAGAGAACGGCACAGGTCGATGTTAAACTCAGATCTTACATTCGATGTTGTTGGTTGTGTTAAAAACAATTGTCTCTGCTTGGAATTTAGTTGTTTGTTGGCCTGATGTTTACTAGTTGTAATGTGTTGTTGCACCAGGAACTTTTGTGTAGATGATACTGCACACTGACACAAATTACAAAATAATATTTTATTGTCAGTTGATAAACCATCTTCTTTAAATTCTGAAATGTAACTTGTTAGTTTTGATTTTAAATTGACTGAATGACGTACTTTTGGCATATTTACCGTCTTTATAGTATGATTTACAAAACTGAACCTATGTGTACTCTGACTGGCATTTAACTGTTGAGCTGCACAACTGAAGTCTGTTAAAAATTTTAAATTAAATTAATACAGTTTTGTAACTTACTTTCCCATTGTTGATAGGACTGCTAATTTTCAAATAACTCTGATGTTAAAGGGATTACTGAACATGTGTTTAAATCTCTATTGTTGAAATGTATTTTTAAAAGTTAATGGAATTTTGTTTTGTTTTATTGTTAAACCTAATATAATATGGACTGTTTTATATGAAATATGGAAAATATATGGAAATTAACGAAAATATGTACTAAACTCTAAAATATGGAAAAATATGGAAAATAAAAGTAGGATTTTTCAACCCTACACATTGTGAAACATAAAGATAATGCAAAATATAAATTATATTAGCTTTATAAGTAAATATGTATTTACATATAAATCCTTTCCCTGTTTATTACTGTCTTCCGTTCTTTGAAACTTTTTATCACGTCCTGAACGTCGGAATTATATAGGCCTGTCTTGGCTAACCGTGACGTTTCCCTAAGTTCTCGTTCCTGTAAAGTAGTCCCTTTTACGAGTACGCCCCTTAATAAAATTACGCGGTCAGTTTCTGCGGTCTATTGAAGCACGTCTGTCCAGAAACACATTTGTGCGTAACATCGGTTTAGTTGACTTTTCACTGCGAGAAGACGTAGTGTCGGAGCTTCAATTTGAATATATATTCTTCCTATGATAATAAATCCATTCGTCTTGTGTTACAGTGTCATTTCTTGAAACAGTTATTTATAGTTCATAATGTTGTACCTAAGCCGCCGTTGTGGCTACGTGGATAGTGCGTACGCTTCCTTACCAGGGAGTCCGAGGTTCGATGGAAAAATTTACTTCCGTCCATGTGACTGGATGTTTGTCCGTTGTCTTGTTATTGTTCTGTGATGTCTGAGCGGTGTTCCCGCGTCTTGTCGATCTCATGATCAGGGAGGCTTGAATTTGTGAGATGTCTGCTGTATGATCAAGTGAATCTCTCTCCCCTACACGTAATGATATGTAAATTGGATGGAAGAGGAGGTTAGCATTGTTAGAATATGGGGATTTCTTTTTTGCTAAATTGCACATATTTTCATTAAATTGTCTGCTAGTTTACGCAACACTGTAGGAATTCCACTTCAAACCATTGTATACACCCTTAGACACGGTAATTGGTCCCTTTTCAGAGACCAAGTTCCACTTCGGAATAGCTCGGGAATCATCGTGTGCGCTGTGTTTACACGCGTACGTTTTACATACATTCGAAGCCCGATCTTTGTAACGAGAAGGAAGAGCTCTATCGCTAAGCCATAAAGGCTTCGTATGGAATATGTCATTTCGTGTCATAAAGATATGTTGTTGCTACACCACAGTAGTCCGATACACAAATCTAGCTAGAAAAATCAATAATTTTTCTTCTACCTTACAGATTTTCATGAAACTATATACTGTATAATAGTTGTAGGTAACATATTTATTTTGTATACGAACTCTGATTACGTTCGTGTAAGAGGAACTACCTCATTATAGGCTATGCATGTGGACAAAATTATCAACTTTTCTCATACCAAACAGATTTTCATCAAAATTTGTATAACAGTTAAACGTAGCATATTTGTTTTCTTTACAAACTCTGATTACGTTTGTGTAACTATCTCATTAGAGCGGGTGCTTTTAGACAAAATTAATAAACTTTGACCTATCCAACATATTTCCATGAAAATTTATACAGTTGGTATTACTCGACCGAGGCGAGTGGAGCCGCGGGCGTAATGTGAACTATAACGATTACGCTGTACGAACGCAGGAACAGTACAAGTGGCGCTGCTGGCTGCAGGACTCCATTGGCCTCGGTCGAGTAATGCAGATAACATATTTGTTTTCTATACAAACTCTGAATAATATTGATATGAGATGAACTACCCAGTTATAGGTGATGCATTTGGACAGAATTAATAACTTTTCTCCTATCCAACAGAATTTCGTGAAACTTTGTACAGTTGTTACAGGTAGCATATTTGTTTTGTATACAAACTTTGAATAACGTCTACAAACTCTGACAGAGTTTGTGTGAGGAAGTACCCTATTATAGGGGTGAATTTAGACAAAGTTAATAATTCATTTTCTGTAACATATGTTCATTGAAGTTCATATATTATTTATAGCTAGCACATTTACCTTATTCAGTATCTTCAGAATTAGAGCTTGGTTCTTAATCTTGCAGGCAAGAGAGGTTGCTTGTCTAAATCTATATTAATTTCTCTATGTGGATTTCTTGCCAATTTGTCTTAAATTTACTACATAAAGCTCTTAACATATTTTTTAATAATAGACAAACATTTCTTCATTACTGTTCTTCTAATTTGTAAAAATTTGTAATATAATTATATAAACAATCAGTCCTTTTGTTTACTTCACTTTCTTCACGCCACAATTCAAGCAACTGTTTCTGATATAGATTCCCGGCAGCACTGAATAAAGATTTGAAACGTTTAGGCACTTACTGGCATCTAATTTTCATAGGAACTGTACTACAATAGTTCCTCTATCGACTGAATACAGAATCTTAGTGGTATCTCATGGTACTTTTTTTTTAAGTCTTGTGAGACATTACGATTGCCAGAAATATTTTGCCATTACACTTTATACGATAAATAATTTAATGACGAATATGTAAACCTTTTTATCACATTTTGACAGTGTCATTACCTTTAGGACAGGCTTCCATTTCAAATAAGAAGTACATCCAAGCTGCACAGTCACAAACAGACTTCACTGTAACATTTACGAAATAAGACTGTTTTTAGATCTCTGCCTGTGAGCGGAAGTGTAACTCTGAGATATTTTTGTTTACATTGGGGCGCGTGATGAGGAATAACATAAGTTGATATGGCATTTGATGAAGGAAAGAATGTATAATATAAGAATATGAATTTGAGACAGTTTTATTTAAAGTAATAAAATGAATTTGTCCAGCTAGATTTGCGTTTTGGACCACTGTGCAATGCCTTGATTTCAAACCCGGATCTGAATGCTTAATATTTCCGCGTGTCAATCTCGCGTTAAGCCGTCAAACGATGCTCAAATAACGCTACAGGAGAGCGACCATTTTCCGAGTCAGAGTGTACATTCTGCGTAGTGCCTAGATGTAGGAATGTCGGAACGTTTTTTTTTTCTTCATAAATAAGATGGGTGAGAGAGAATAAATAATTGTATTTGGTAAAATTTAAATTATGATATAGCATTGTTTTACAAAATCCCTTAATGACCTATTCAGCCATTCAATATTCAGTCCAATATCCCTGTTAGGCGTAATTTTCATCATGGTGCGATGTTTCTATGTCATATTGAAGCCTGTGATTTGCTGTTACGAACTATTGTTCGAATGAGTTAATATTTCGAAACTGGTGTACAGTTTCGAATGGGATAAGCTGTATATTTGCAGAAAATCACGTGATAATGACTAAAATAGTATAATTGAAATATTCTTAGCAGTTAGGGTTTCTTGTATATACAGTACTTAGTTTATCGTATAATATAAATGGACGTAGTTCCAATACCGGAGTAATGACCTGCGTTTCATATATCTTACAATGGCCCTTTGTAAACCACGAAAGTGCAAGTCTCACTTCAACATGTTTGCCCGATCACAGTATGCTCTGTTGTCAGGTACTCTGTTGGCGTTATAATTGACGCGATGAATAAATGTACAGTAATTACATACTTCGGATGTACAGTAGTGGTAAAAAAAAACCGGACCGACCCTTATAGCTGATTTCAGAGCCTTGTTCACGCCAGAGCACGATAGACTGGTAACTAAGACTTTCGTGGTTCGAATCCTGCTTGGGAAGGAAACATTTCTTTGTTCCTTATTCAAATTTATTCCCAATACTTTTCGATTGCTGGTAAAATTCATGTTCTGGGAATAATAGAGAAAGTAAATGTTATCAGTACAATTTTTGGAACCACAGTGCACCACAATATCGCATAAACTGCACTTAAAAGTAAGTAATTTTCTTGATATGCACCATAGAATTCAGTTCAAAGAGTATTTTCTTCCCGAAACAAAAGATGACAAATAACTCTTTCCCATTTCAATAATTGAGCTCTGTAAATAAGTGAATGATACATAATTCCACTCTATATGTAGGGCTGTAAGCCTATATCACACAGACACACATACATACATACATACATACATACATACATACATACATACATACATACATACATACAAATAAATTTATAAAAAATAAGATTCAGAATGCGATGAGTGCTAATGATCTCATGACATAGAATTGAATCCTAGTATTTTCATTATAATCGCATTTTACATCTCTCTTCTGACAGCAGACATGACTAATTTTAATATGTACCGCGGTGACAATAACATTACGTACTGTAAGTTAAATATCAGATTCAGCCGAACTTATGAGTGAATGTATTGAAACTACAGTACGTACACTACGTTAAATTTATTAACAGAAAACATCATTATTGACTTCCTTTTCCTTCCCTCCTTTATTGTAACTTCAGCTCTTTCAGGTCGCATCATGTAATCAACATTGCGTAAAGCGTACACTAACGAGTCGTTTGTATTACGTTTTCTCTGTTTCGTAGTGCCCCACATATTGAAACAGATTTAATAACAAATCAGTAGAAGTAGTCTATATTCAGCAAGACTTTCTCTGTATTCAACCTATATATGATGTACGTATTTCCTTTCCCAGAAAGAAGGCTTATTTATATAATCCTCACATTTGTCAACAAATACGTTACATTGATCTCTTTAAGGGCTTTTAAACCGATAGATCTGTTAGTATCGTGCTTCATTGGAACGTCGTACCTCCAAGAAAAACTCGACATTTTAACAAGGCTATGTTATCGCACATGGGATTCCCTAAAATGAATAAAAAACAGACATACCCCAATGTAAAATTCTGAATTTTTGTGTGGTGAAACATTTAAGGGATTAGGTACAGCTTACAGCAGTAACATTTTTGGAAATATTCAACATTTTTTTTTCCTCTATTACTGTATCTTGTACAGTAATGAAAATTGGTAAGTATAAAAAACACTGTCCTCCTGCTATATGAAAAAAAAATACTTTTACGATTTAAAAAAAAAAATATTTTTCTTTTCAAAATTCAAGATGGTGGCAGTGATGAAGCTTTTCCCTCATAACTCATAAACTTGTTAACATTTTCATGTTTCCATCTCTTTTATTTTATTGCTGAAACTCATGTTTACAATATCATGCTCTTTCAACTACATTCCTTAATAAATAATATATTTTTCTACTTTTGTGTTAGAAGAAAATACTGATATTTGACAATTTTTAAATGAATTTATTTTTTATCAGACAGTCTATCAAAGGTAGAGAAGTGATCTTGTATCATATTGTAGATATGACATGCATAAATACATACAAAAAATTTCATCACAGAATATTGAATAGTTTTTTAGTTATGTGGGAAACGCTTCATCACTGCACAGTGAACTGAATTTTGAAAAAAAAAAAATGTAAATATTTTTTTAATCGTAAAAATATATTTTTTTTCATATAGTAGAAGGACAATGTTTTACACATACTAATTTTCATTATTGTACAAGATACAGCAATGGAGGGAAAAAATGTTGAATATTTCCAAAATTTTACTCTGCTGTAAGCTGTACCTTACCCCTTAATTAAAAACAATCTCTATTGATAATATTTTGAAATAAAAAATTGGTGACCATGCGAGTTACAATAAATTTAATAAGCAAATGAAAATCTCTACTTCAGAATAGTGGTTATAAATGTCTTTTGACCCTGTAATGCATGTTTGACATAATACAAAACTTTGAGTTATAATTAGTCTGTATCCAATGTAATATAGGGTAACTACGACCAAGCGATATGACCTAATACACTAATAATATTACACTTAGCGTCCAGATAGGCGCACTCCGAACTCACACACGCTGACTACACTAAGGTTCGCCGAGTAACCTGTTTTCGAGGAGACAGTCCCACTCGCCCATGGACCAGCCTTCTCCGTGCGTCGCCATCTGGCGTTTGGGGAATATTGTTCAGTCAACTGTCCGAAGACAAGTCTGAATCTCACAAGTAATACCATTAAGATATCACTCGTGAGGAGACTAAGCCAGAAGATTATGGCCAATTCCTTTCCCCCTCCATTGCATACATCGTCGATTAGCTACATTTTACACTAATCAGACTCCAGATGTATACAAACAATTGTTCTTCTTCTGATACTTATCGTGGGAAGTTTTATGGATAAAAGGCGGAAAAAAGTTCGTTATCCCTTAAGTTCAGTATCAACGGGCTATACTGTTGTCATTCACTCACGTAAACAACGCCAAGTGAATACACTCTGGTAATGAGAACCTCATCACTCCATTCAATCGATCTATAAATATTGGAATGAAGTTGTAATATAGTTATTATGATTTTAAAACTTAACTCAAATGTGAACTGCCACCGCCTGGATGTTTAAAGGATGCATTACACTGAACCACAGTATACATCCGTAAATTATCGAAAGAGAAAGTACGACGTCTCTCACTCAAACAGTTTTTCAATATCGAAAAGCTTCTTTCCGTATCACAAGATGTTAGAGGTGCAAATAAAAAAAGCGCCGTACTATGTCTTTTTTCCCTCCACTCAAAATGTTACACATTATTTTTTGCAGAATTTGTGGAATTTTTCTTTCACTTTTCACCTCTAAAATGTGGAGTATCAAGTTTCTTTAACTGAATATTTGCAGAAATCATCATATTACATAAATCCACATTAAATTCAGATGGTGTATGTTTTTCATTATTTGATATCGAAGACCTTTGTACGTTTTCGGCATGTTTATTGCTGTTACAATGCCATTCTATGTAATATTTCCTACGTATTTTATTTTCACATATGCGGACGGCACTGAAAATATTTTCCCCTTGCGGAATCAAAATCTCTCTTCCGTATTTATTTCTTAGACTGTTTAATTCCAAATCCTTCGACTTAGGCATTTTAAATCACTTTTACACAACACTACCACGTGCAGAATATTGTAAACACACGGCTTTCCCATACGACTAGAAGTTGACACTGAAAGTCATTTATTGGTTCCTACTTGTACTGCCGCCCTCTCGTAGTGCATTTACGTTATTGCGCTTTTACCTGTAAGTCATCCATAATTCAGACCAAACTAAGTTTATTTTTCCTTTATTAGGCGTTAAGGCCAACAATGATTGGCTGGTCGGCCTTGGTTGTCCATGGGCTGTTATGCTACTGATTATGTTTCTATACTAGTATAGAGCTCACTGCCTGGCTATCACATTTTGTACTCTAACACCCACCTTTCCCTTGAAAAGTACTACGCAAAATTTGGTTGAATCTTGTGCAAATATCCATCACAGATTAATTTGTTCTATTGAGCTAGCTAAGTGAGGGTAATTACTTTTAGCGGTTCGGATCTCCTTTGTATTTGTTTTGTTCAGTAGAGCATTATTTTATGTAACTATTGGCACTTAGTGATAATTACGGTACAGTAAATCTATACGTTGTGTTGTCTGTACAGAGAAGGTTTTCATATAGTGCAGCCGTTGCTTACGAGATTAAACAAACTGGCGCATAGCATGATCAAGAGTGGGTCTCTGAGCGTCATGACAATTTCTGCCGCTAGGTTCGCCTCGCAGTTCTATTAAATGATAAATA
Organism: Periplaneta americana; assembly: GCF_040183065.1. Classification (NCBI taxonomy): domain Eukaryota; kingdom Metazoa; phylum Arthropoda; class Insecta; order Blattodea; family Blattidae; genus Periplaneta; species Periplaneta americana. Next base: position 88,505,249 of record NC_091126.1, on the reverse strand, counting down.
GTTTCATTACTAAGCATTGTGTATCGTGAAAATTCTTTGATTAATTTTGCACTACTGATGGAATACGAAGATTATAAACATGCCAAGCATATTACAGTCTTATGCAGATTTTCAGTGTGATTTAATGGAACTTACAATTTTGTTTCCCCAAAGTCTGGATTTGTTCAATTAAAATTTTTTTCTTTCAAATTACATTCTTCATCTGGTTCATTTACTTTGGCAAGTTGGTTGTTTTCAGTTCCGTGTTTTTCCTTCAGATTTTGTTCCCTCTAATTCGTTTTAATTGCTGAAAGTGAACTACCGGTGTCTTCTACTTTCAGACATTATTATTATTATTATTATTATTATTATTATTATTATTATTATTATTATTATTATTATCATCGTCGTCGTCGTCATCATTAAAATAGTATAGTTCTTAGTTTGTCTTGCCTTAAGACAATCAGTACGTTATTCAATACTTTCGAGGAAAAGAGTTTGATCAAAAATAATTTGTAATGGCGAAATATTATACGACAATGTTTAATTATTACTGCTGAATATTGACATATATACGATTTGCATTATTTAGGATACAAAATACGCAGCAATGCGATTTTAAGGTTGCGCGTGCCGAGTTTAGTTGTAACGTACTCCCCTCATCCTCCAAGCCAAATCAAATATTATTACAACATTACGAGTAATAAATAAATAATAATTACCCTTATTCGTTGTGGTAAGATACAACTATCCCGTATGGTGTACCGAAGATTTTTCCTTATGTTTCCATTAAATTGAGATGTCATGAGTGACGACAGGAAACACCTCAGGGAAGCGAGATGCTGACATTACTAAAAGAGAAGTGGGGATCGGGGAGAGCAGATGCGCATGTGCCTAAGGGCGGCAGAATTCTAAAAAGAATCGGCCCTGAGAATCCTGAGATATTTGTTTATGTTTTGGGAAATCGTCAAATGCGGAAACCATTTCTAATCGCATATTGCTGACTAACTTCCTAATTTAATTTAATTCTAACTCCTAATTTAAAAACTGTTTAAACACTAAAATATCACATAATTTGCCATTACTATCCACTACAGATTAATCAGCAGGCCTGTTAGATATTTATTTCATCACTGCAAGGTGTGCAAGAAAAATCGCACAATTGTACTAATCATGTATTGTGACTGCAGTTTGTGTTAGTAAAAATCATAACATTTCAACGTCAATATATTAAAAAAAAGAAAGGGAGAAGCTAAGCCCACTTACAAATTATTAAATTATGAGTTCAGAGAAATGGAAGATAATACAGTACCTTAATTCACTAGAACTTAATAATAATAATAATAATAATAATAATAATAATAATAAATACGTGAAAGGTTAGACTCCAGTATTTATGTAAAATGTATTAAATTTCTTTCATTATTTCCGAAAAGGTATGGTGTATGAATTGAAAACAGCAAGGTAGTGCCTTAGTTTATAATATGTAATATCTTTTAATGTCAAGAATGACAGCCATTCATTTTAATATAATTGAGACGTAGAAGTTTTGAAATTACGTCTATTGACCATAAAATATTGTACGGAGCATTTAATAAGCAACGGTGAGTCCTTTATATGGCCCAAATGTCAATGTCAATTAAGTGTTCTGCTATGAACCTCTAGAACCGAACAGCGCTCCGAGCGGCGGAATTGGCATTACGCGGGAACCACTTTAGACCCTATTTCAAGCGCTATGCGCCAGCTTGTATAATCTCGTAAGCAACGAGTGCAGCGTTAGAATAAAAAATTAGGAATTATATACAAAACATTGGAATAGACTGCCAGTAACTCAACAAACTATTTGTGAATAAATAAAGTAAGAAAATGAACTTATAGAACTGATAAATAAATTGTTGAAATATCTTATGATCCGGAAATACGGTAGCTTTAAAAATCGAAGTTTTATACGGCTTCAGAATCACAATTTACTGGATATTGTCGTTGTTCCTGCAATAACTCCTATGTGACATATTTATCGATTTTCAGATTTTTGCTCTATTAAGTAACTTAAATAGAGTACAGAAAATAATAAAATCTCCTATATGTAATTATATTTCTTTGTTTGGAAAATGTAAGAATTCACAGTCTCCTATGTACTGTTGCCATAGGAGGAATAAATGTGTTTTTTTCTTCCTACTGAAAAATTTTATATTTTGCACATAGGAGTTATTGCAGGAACAACGACGATATCATTTAAACCTTCGGAAAATAAATCATACTGAATATGATTTCCAGTTTAAGATATTCCTTTTCTTAAGCTCGAATATTCGCTTGTAGGTAGGGTCTTAAAATGGGAGTCCCTGAATACGTTTTCTGCACGTGTGTACCAAACCAATTTATCTTATAAATGGTTCGAGGTTTATGTAATGGACGTGTTAGTGAATTTATGTTTCTCCCAAAATTGTTTAATGGAGACCGTAATGTCGCACCGTTTATAACCTGAAGCAAAGATAAAATCGTTTCAGTCATCGAGTCTGGCTCTACTTAGCCTAAAGAGAAAGGGTTGATCCAGGGAAAGCATGTAATGACGGCTTGGATTACCTCTGCAGAACGTCTGCTTCTCATCACGTGGAAGGCGCGTGATTGGTTCTTCACTCCGTGTGATATCCGTCACGGACTTTAAATGAATTGAATGTCAGATTTTGATGTCGGCGGACTCTAATGCCAGATTTGAGAAGATAACAATTAGCTTTCGGGAGCGCGGAACACAAAACATTTGTGTTGGTAAGAGAGTGGGAGAGTGAGGATTAACTGCGCTCACGCATGAACTGTGCTCGACCGGAGGCGATGACAGTTCGGATTCTTGTCGTGTCAGATGGCCCGGCTGCTGCAGAGAATTACACCCTAGCTGTTACAAGAGTCATCTTGCTCTTCTGTCTTTGTCTACGAAACTTCCCTTCTCAAATGCCGAAGTCGAGTGAACTGGATTCGAGTGCATCAAAGGCAACGAATTTCTTCGCCTGCTTCACTAATATATCGCACTCCTAATGCAAGAGGGCCACAACTCAGAAAAAAAATAGGAACTGAGATATACCCATTACTGGCTTCGTATTTTTCTATTCTAACATATGTAAGAAGGCCATATTTCTATTTTCACAAAATTACACTATATAGCATATTATAATTGAGGACCGTTTTTGCAAAACTTGCTTACTGCAAAATTTGCAAAATTGAGATTTTGATGGATTCGTTAACATAAGGCAGGCCTCTACATGATGTTCAAAGCGTCTTAGTAAAATTGGGTTATTTCTCTTCATTGTAGTGTGTCAAAGTGTGATCGTTTTTCAAAACTTGCTTTCTGCTATAAGTGAGACATACAGCAAAACTTGTGTTTTGTCTCTCCTGTAAAATTTAGTTTTTTCACTTAGCAAGTTTTGCAAAAACGGTCCTCAGTTCCTCATGTCATTGAACATGTCTTCAAAATGTACTAATTGCAAAACGGCCACATTTTCAATTGTGGCTATGTTGCATCTTTTTCTTTCACTATAATAATACCACATTTCATGTATGTGTTTACAGTAGTTATACAGAGTGAACCGTAAGTAATGCGAAAAATTTCAGGGGGTTATTCTTTGAGATATTTCAAACGAAAAAGTTTAATACAATTTTGCTCGTTTTTGCTTCCTCTTCGAGATAAAAATTGTTTTATATGAAACATTTCAGAGCGTGTTTTGGGAAAGTAATTGATTTAATTACCAGTATACTTAGTCGATTTAAGACAGCAGTGTATTATGATAATGAATGATTGAAAGAATTTTAGTTTTATTCTTTAAATATGTAGAAATTTGATCAGAAGAAATGTAATTTTTAAGAACTTTCCAATGTTACGTATTATATTAGTATCTATTTTTTTCTACGTTACCAGTCATAAAGTCCAGGATTAGAATGGCCATGAAATAATGTCCATGCTAAATTGTCCAGAGTCAAAATGGACATAGTTCTATAATGTCCACTTAACTCTGATGTGCAGAGTCAAAATATCCACTACACCCTATAATATCCACTATACCTATCCATTATTCATGGTAGTTATAGTAACCTATGTAAAATTTTCAAGTGCAATGGATAAACCAGCTGAAATCCATTGTTCATGGTAGTTATAGTAACCTATGCAAAAGTGTCAAGTGCAATGGATAGACCAGCTGAAATCTTGAATTCACAAAAGGGCAAGTCTTTCCTACTTTATCGTAGATACTTGTACTACCATCACGACTACAACAGAGGTAGAACAAAAATTTACTGGAGGTGTAGCGAAAGAAAAATTTGTAATGTTTCTGTGATTACCGGCAGCAATCTTAAATTTGGAAGTTTCTACAATGCTTAAAGAATGAAGAAAACTAAGTATGGACACAAATAATCCAAGTAAGAGTTGGACTCACACAAATTAAGGAAACTCTAATTTTAAAACATACATCACAAATCAAAGACAAATACTGCAAATTGTGAGAAACTATGGAGAAATTCTCACATATCTACGAGAAATTGGATATAATCTTTAATCTGGAGCTGTGCCCCAAGATGAAGAGCAGTAGTTCACTTTTGGCAAATGTAGGCAATAAGGAAGGAAATATCCTTTTCACATTTTTTTCTCATGGTTCTTTTGTGTTATGAACATTATGATCTCCTGGACATTTTGTGTATGGATATTTTGATCTCATGGACATTTTGGTATATGGACAATATAAGGTGTAAGGTTTTTGTATCTGTTCTCAATTTATCTTTATACTTGTATTTCTTTTCCTGTTCTCTTTTTGCATTTGTGTATTTTGTGTGTGTGTGTTTTTTTTTTGTAGCTACTTCTGTTACTCACTTCTCTCTGCATTTGCCTTTTTTTGTAGATTTGTATTCTGTTGGTGTGGTAGAGAAAGTCTGATGGCCTTAACACCACCACATTAAATAAATAAATATTAAAATTCACATATTTTATTCGGCTATTTAAGGCTCGGTGCCAATTGCGCGGTTAACTAGCTTTAATGGAGTTGGTGTGGTAATGAAATACTATTTGACGAGTTAATTTCAAGGGCACCACGGAATTACCTCACATTTAATTATAATTAGCCTTTCAGTTGAGGAAATTCTCTGAAAACACCCAAGCTGATTGCAACCCACACATCACACTTCACTCGCAGATTACTCTGGTGACCTCAACGTATTGATATAACATGTCTTGATTAAATAGTAGTCGACTAAACTAGTTGCCTTCCAGTAATGAGTTGTACCCTTCGTTTTAATTTCTCAGACGTTACCAGAAATCTTTGAGCGTGCACATCAATGCGCCGCCGATCTCGGGCGAGCTCACTTATGCGGTACTGATGCAGTCATAATTTCCCTTCTTTCAGTTATAGTTAACACACTTTCTGAAGCAATTCCATTCTGATATGTTTGGCTGTTCACGTAAGAAACGTTGTTACATAAGATTTTCTCGTACTGGGATGTAAAGTAAACAAACCGCCATCTGGTTTCGGCTCCATCTCGATCGCACGAAGAGGGAAGGAGAAAATCACAGCTGCCAAAATATGCAAATTGAATCCCGCACGCACATAAAAGATTTGAATCTAGCATAAGGATGAAGGAATAGAATGGAGTCGAGATGGGATGTGGAAGAAGGAGATGCGACGAGAACGACATTAATACATATTTGCACATGAAGAATATATCTCATCAGGCAGTCTATTTTTCAGAGAAGGCGTGTTAGGCGAGGGTTGTACCACTGGAGTAGCGGGAAGGGGTGTACTGCGAAATTCACAACACGGGGTGATTGCATTTTAAACTCGAATGTGACCCGGCTAGCATTCCACAGATCACAATAGCGCTATGGAGATTCGAACGGTTGTGGTTAGCACTTGTATTACGAATACTGGGGTTTATTTTTCTCTCACTATGACATAGCAGATAATTCAGACGAATTTTTTATTTTCCTTAAGCAGCATATCTTAAGGCCAGAATGTCATGTTTTAAACAGTTCATCATTATTGTAACCATTTAAATTAAATTATGGTTTATTTAACGACGCTCGCAACTGCCGGGGTTCTATAGCGTCGCCGATGTGCCGGAATTTTGTCCCGCAGGAGTTCTTTTACATGCCAGTAAATCTACTGACACGAGCCTATCGCATTTAAACACACTTAAATGCCATCGATCTCGGCCGGGATCGAACCTTCAACCTCGAGCATAGGAGGCCAGCACTATACCAACTACGCTACCGAGGCCGACTTGTAACCATTGAATTCCTGAGTATAACCTGAGTTGCATTTCATCGACTTGTGAATTTTCTGAAGTGAAACTCTTAACTGTCCTAATGAAGTGACTCGATGTAAATAGCAATAAGCTACAGTGCATATTGCGACCATTTATTTTACAAATAAATTGCGTCTAATTATTTCGTGAAAAACTGTGCCATGTGGTGGTTGTGGTGGTGGTGGTGGTGGTGGTTTTTTTATTTTATTGGGTTATTTTACGACGCTGTATCAACATCTAGGTTATTTAGCGGCTGAATGAAATGGTGATAATGCCGGTGAAATGAGTCCGGGGTCCAGCACCGAAAGTTACCCAGCATTTGCTCATATTGGATTGAGGGGAAAACCCCGGAAAAAACCTCAACCAGGTAACTTGCCCCGACCGGGATTCGAACCCGGGCCACGTGGTGGTGGCGGTGGCGGTGGCGGTGGCGGTGGCGGTGACGGCGGCGGCGTCAGTACGAGAATACGTTGGCATTTGTCTACGTTGTTGCCAACAAGCACCATTTCGCGGCACATACGACTGTCAAATTTTATACTATCTAGTCTTGAAATTAGTATTTGAACTTTTCTCTTGCTGGTAGTGATACTGCTGCTGCTGCTGCTGCTGCTGCATGTGGTACAGTGGACATCCACAGTGCAGATCTATTGCTTCACTGAACGGATTGAGTTTCACATTCATTGTACAGTATGCTTTTGCCCTATGGTACCATTTCATCGCCAGTCTTGTCTCCTTCCTCGTCGTTACTGTTATCTCCAAAAAATTATCAGCTTGTCTGCCACTCTCCCATTAGAACTTTTGTGTTCACACGCCGTTTTGAAAACGAGCGAATTGTGATCCACGACGTTCTTCCACTGTTATATTTAACAATAGTCCGATTTTAAGAACCTCTGCAAAACTCTCCGCTATTTTGGAAACTTGCAATAATTGGTCTACCTTCTCTCTTTGAAATAGGTATGCAAATTTTGCGCGACTTCCCGAATCTGATTTTTGAGAGTGGAACCACTTTTGTGTAGTCCTGGAGTATAGCACTAAGAACACTGCCATACTATTCCACTATTAACTCCAAGATGCACATGGATATACCAACTAGTCTATAATTTGAGTCTATTTTGTATACTTTTAGTAAGCTTTTTGTATACTTTTAGTAAGCTTCTGTACTGTAAAATGAGAAAAAGTTGGAAGATAATCATAGCAACGTAAATGAAACTCAGTAACGGGTTCAATCAATCAATGTTCCCATCATTTCAGTGTGGAACATAGGGCTGTCAGAAAACTTCTCCACCTGACTCTGTTCTTGCGAGCTTCTTGATCTCTCTCCACGTCTTGCCTCTGCTTTTGGTTTCTGCAAGGTTTGTACGTTTCCATGTTTTCTTGTGTTTGCCGATTCCTCGACTGCCTTGATTCCAATCAAGTACCTTCTTGGCTGTATCATTTGGAGATCGGCGAAGTGTATGTCGCAGCTGTCCCACTTCCTCTGTCGAATTTCCAGTTCTCTTGGTCTCTGTTTGGTTTTTAACCATAGATTTTCATTTGTGATCTGCCCGCCAGAATCCTGAGTATGTTACGCAAACGTCTATTAACAAATACTTGTAGCTGATTTGTAGCAGATTTGTTACTCTCCGTGTTTCACAGCCATAAAACAACACTGATTTAACATTAGTGTTAAGGATCTTATTTTTTGTATTAATGGTATATATTGCTTCCTTCTAAATTGGTTTCAGCAGTGCAAAAACATATCACTTCTTCTTTATTCTCTCTCTTACGCCTTGACGACTTAGGTATAAAACTGCCCAATTTTGTAAACGTCTTCACTCATTCAGTCGTTATTTAGGGTTAATATTTCCTAGTAACGGGTTAGATGACATGTGTCGAATTCTGCAATTCTCTCTGACTCTCAAAGGAGCTGTTAGGGTCGTTGTCTTACTGATGCCATTATAGTTGTGGTGGTGGTAATGGTAGTGGTGGTTTGTAGAACAGTGATATTGGTGGTTTGTAGTTGTGGTACAGTAGTAGTACAGGGTCGTTGTCTTACTGATGCCATTATAGTTGTGGTGGTGGTAATGGTAGTGGTGGTTTGTAGAACAGTGATATTGGTGGTTTGTAGTTGTGGTACAGTAGTAGTACAGTAGCAGTAGTTTTGACGTTTACAACTGCAAAAGGTTTGAAACTCCAAGATTGAACATGCGCGAGAAGTGTCCGACAAATTTTGCCTCAAGCTCTCTCTCAATGACAGTATTCTTTTATATGTGCTATAAATTTTCAAGTGACTTACAGTTCTACTTCGCTCTTATTGGAAGTCATGTTAAGAATCCTATTGTTCTTTAAAATCTATCCCCATTGTTCGGGATTGAACTGGCGATCATTGGGTCCAACAGTTAGCAAGATAACTGGTAGAACACCGAGGACGACTCTATGCCATGTAGGTCCTATAGGCCTACTTTCTCATATATTGTATTACTAATGTTTAGCAAAATTTTAGTTCTTTATCACAATATATGCCGCAACTCGAATACTTCCTTCAGTAAGGAGACGTCAAATAATTAAATCGCTATGCCTACAGATTTATTATATACGCAGCTATAGATTGTTCACAGAAAGTTTATTTCAAATGCGAAGCAGTGTATTACATTTCAAAATCTCTTCCGAGTGTGCGCCTTTAACAAGGTTCTAAAGTGAGGAAGAGAATGATAGCAACTGAATTAAAATAATAAGTTTTAGCAGTGCTCGAACTCTTTAATTAAGAGCTATATGGCGGAGGTGAATGTTTCCCAAAAAATAGAGCATGGAGATCAAGCAAAGCAATTGATCCGTCCATATTTATCCAGCGACCAGGAAAAGTATCTATTATCGATCAGTGATACCAAAATGACGGGGAGCTCCATACATGCACGTAATGCTTATGGTTTGTCGTTCAAATAGACAATTCAGTTTCTGTTTTCCAAGAAAACTGTAGCTTTGCCCTGAAAGACTGGATAGAAGTACATCGATAAAACATTCGATCCAAATCTTTGTGGAGAACTGCGCTGGAGGCTCCTCTGTCCAGATGTACGGATTGTGAAAATTATGGATCCCATTTCTCGTGAATTGTGCCCCATTTGTAAATAGCACCCAAATAGAGAAAGTCAGGATTACTGCTACTGCTGTAAGAGCCGTTCTCAGAACCTTCCTCGCTCATGACATCTGGTGGCGAGAGGGCTTATACTTGCTGCAGATGATAGAAATACAATTGAGAGGTCTAAAGCTCAAGGGATGTAACTGTACTTTTCAAAATATTTGAATGAAACATAGGAGAGTGAAGCTAAAATTCCCCTTTATGCAGTGCACAATGACTGTGTGTGTTACTCAAATAGGTGCTGCATTATAGAGGTGTAAAGAAAAACTACTTCACCAGTCAGCTCTTTGGTTTGGAGCGCAAGGGATATGTTGCAGTTGTATTCATTGTGCTCTATTATTTCCATTAGAATGCTAACATGATATGAGTCTGTTTCCTATATTGGGATGAATGATGCCCTTTGTAGATCGTCGTAGTATTGCCTACTAAACGGATGTACAGGCATCAACAATACGTTGCTGCATATCCTCTGGTGTTGGAACATTTCTAGACAGAATCCTTGACCGCTCTCCAAAGAAAGAATCTAATGGAGTGATGTCAGGAGAATGAGCAGGCCAACTAACTAATTTATGTAAAATCCACTTACTTCGTTATTTTCGGTTTAGATCACGACGGGCTCTTACGGCGTTATGTGCTGGGCATCTGTCAGGTTCGTACCACATAACCATTCTGTTCCTCAAGGACACCGGTATGGCCTTCAAAAGATCGAGAAGAATGGTTCTTAAGAATCTTGCATATCTGAGGTACCATTTAAGAAACAAGGCCCAACAGCGGTACTGCAGTGCACAAACTGTAATTTTATTTCGGACTTTCAGCAAGTACGTACACTACGACCTTCATATTTTTTGCACTCCTCAGTGTTTTGTTTATTAGAATGGTACATTCTGATACATTCTGAACAGGCCTTCAAGGGGTTAAATGAATCGTCGAATAAAAAGTCATTGGTGCCTTTAAAAAATAAGTCATTTCTCGTATCTCCTTAATGAACAAGGTTACAAGAAAGATATGCGCGTATTATTAATTCCCCATTGTACTTATATAAATAAGTTTCGTTTAAAACAGTTTTTCATTTGATGCCTGAGAAGAAAAATATTTTGGGTGAGTATAAAAATTGGATATTCTGCATGTTTCAAAGACTTCAACGTTTTCCATACTCTAAGATTGTTTAAATTTAGATTGTATTTTGTAATTTCACATTACATTTTTAACATTTAGTTTGAACCTTTATGTAAACTGCAAAATAGTTCGGAATTCAAGAGGTACAAGTGCAACGTCTTATTTTTTTTATTTTATTGGGTTATTTTACGACGCTGTATCAACATCTAAGGTTATTTAGCGTCTGAATGAAATGAAGGTGATAATGCCGGTGAAATGAGTCCGGGGTCCACCACCGAAAGTTACCCAGCATTTGCTCCTAGTGGGTTGAGGAAAAACCCCGGAAAAAACCTCAACCAGGTAACTTGCCCCGACCGGGATTCGAACCCGGGCCACCGGTTTCGCGGCCAGACGTGCTGACCGTTACTCCACAGGTGTGGACTCGTCTTATTATAAAATGGCTATTTTTAATATCTTAATTTTAAAATTTCTTCAAAATCTCCAGTGAACTATTTCGTAAGACCAAAACTCAATATATAAGCGCATTTTCAGGCTTCTTGAGCCAAAACATAAGTTAATTCCTTCTCATACGCTTTTCAATTTATACACTTTCAGTTTCTCCAAAAATTTTTTAGCAATATTTTATGCACTGTAAGTCTACGATCACACTGCTTCAAACTGTCTTCGGCTGATCGAAACAAAATATTTGTTGCTGTTTCAAATATATCTTTAATACACTGTCACACTATTCTGACTACTTCCTTAGCAATGGGGTCATTGAGATTAAATATGTTAAGTTCATTGTAAATAGGCCTACTCGTACAGAGATGATATTGCGATTTTTGCGACGTTTTGTTCAGTGACCTCAGGATTGATTCCTCTCAGAAACTACAGCGTGTTCATAACTCGTCCGTCCTCTTAATTTGTAATGTTCGATACTATGATCATATCTCCTTTCGAGAAGTGATCATGGCTTACGTTACATGAGAGGAGAAATCTGCACTCGCTTTCTCTCTTATATCGAATTATGCACACTTCACCCCCCCTCTTATTTATTGGCCTGTTTTCATACTCTCGCTATCATAATATTAGTACTCGATCACAACACGATAACACGCTAGAAATTTCACTCCACAAATCATCTCTGTATTCCTCATCTTTCACTGTTGCTACCTCTCGTCAATGGAACTCTCTGCAGCCTGAAGTCAAGGGCTGCCGAACATTAGAATCTTTCAAATCCAAGTTATAAAATTATCTTATGACGAGTTGCCAAACAAACTTACTATAATGACAAGTGTTGTATTGCATGTTTCCACGTATTCACATCTTTGTTATATTCTAGTGATATTTAACTTATTTTATCGTCAATGAAATTGGAGATAGCGAGATGATCCCTAGGAACCGCCACGTGATTACTTGAAATTCGCCTTACACTAGAAGAAAACCTCAGAATAAAACAAACCAAATAATCATCTCAAGAGGATATCCGAACCCACGTTCGAGCGCATTTTCAGGCTTCTTGAGCCAAAACATAAGTTAATTCCTTCTCATACGCTTTTCAGTTTATACACTTTCAGTTTTTCTAAAATGTTCTAACAATATTTTATGCACTGCAAGTCTACGATCACACTGCTTCAAACTGTTTTCGGCTGATCGAAACAAAATATTTGTTGCTGTTTCAAATATCTTTAATACGAACTGCAGGAAAGAACTCGTTACCAAACACTCAGTTTCTGTGATCCTTGAAGTTGAAATTTTAAAATAGCCGGACACTTTTCAATTTAAACAAAGAGCTTCTGAGCATCACACATCATTTAAAAATTAGTTAATTTTACTTCAGATAAAAAGTTTCATTCTTTACAGTGTCTATCAACACTTACTTTTGTTTCTGCACATTAATTTCATAATTTTTTGTTAGTAGCATATATATATTTTAAACAGTATACCTATTTATCAGTTCTGAAATAGTTACTTCAGGCTTAGAATTTTACACTAAAACCTAGAATAGTAAATCATTTTTAAAATTTACGTAACTGAAAGTAAAAATGTAAATACCAATCGATAACTGATGATAAATTTATATAGAAAACTCATTTTCCTCACATTTGGCTTCCTTGCTACAGAGTACCTATTTCAAACAACTTCAATATACATACATTATAGCAAACAAGTCACACAGATGAGCGGATGTTTTTGGATTTTGACTCCAGAGTGACTTCAGCTCTGCTCCTTAGCAATTTTTCGTAAACTTTCGACGGCGAAATTGCATAATGGTATCGCGTTTGTAAATTCCTTTAATTGATTTTGTAAACCTTGTATAAACTTTAGAAATCAATAAGATTTTATTATGCAACAGAGTTTACAAGCATTTGTAAACTTTTATTTGTGATTTGCATATTGATATTTTGTAATTCTTTAACATCGTGAAACTGACCCCAGGTTGAATAACATGAAAGTCTGAAATCATACTACTCGTGATGGAGTAAAACAACGCGGGGTAGGAATGTGTGATTATTTCTTCCTACCATGAGTACACCAGAGATTTTCACGGTACTTGCGTACTTCTGACATATGGCTACATTGCCTACAGTAAAAGGATGTTTGAGCCTGACCTTGATGCGACATGAGCGAATCAGCCTTAACGCGTGTAGATGAAAGTGACCGCATCCGTTGCGCGAGAATATCGATTGCATACAATTTTGATGTTTGTCTCGTTTCTGTAGTCCGATAGCCGCTAATCAGATTTGAAAGAGGACGCGCCTTCAGGTCCACAGTGAACGTGCAAACGTAATTAAAGGATCGACTGGAGCATGGCGAAGGAAAATTGAGTTATAGGAAAGTTTTGTTGCCATAATTCTTTCGTCAGACAACTGGACAGAAGTGCTGGGATGTTATTAAATGGGAGCGGAAAGTTGGCGCGGGCGGACGTCAACGAAGCGGGGAACAATTACGTGCGGGCACGTACCGGCGGTTTGACATGTCATGGCCATCCTGTGGAAATTGGATGATTTTTCCTGCAGAACATTTGTGAAATAATGTAGAACGGTATATTAACAATCTCGAAGCAATTGCAGTGATGAAAACGCTTTTCAACGCAATAGGCCTATATTTAGGAAATATGGTAATTAGATTTTATACTTCATCATAATGAAACTGGCACCTGCGTTTCTTTTCGTCATTTTTGGGGATTGACAGTATTTTGAACATTACGTAAGAAACGAATGATTTTTGCACTACCTGTGCGTATTATGTGCAGTGCAGAAATGTATAGCTTTCTATTACATGGATTTTGTAAAGAACGAATGGCGTTGATTGGAAATAGTGGTGGGAGAAAGAAGAGGAACAGAGAAAAATAAAGAGAGAAAAAAAAGCAAACTGAAATTCGAAATGGAAAGTTCATTTTTTAAAATTCGTTGTAAAACTAGAAACACGGAAAAACGAGCAGTTGTCTCAGTTCGTATGAAATGAAGAATTTATCTCGAAGAGTGATGCGAGTCAAACAGGTCTGTGACTCGAGAAGTTATGACTTCTGTAGGTGTGCATAGGTCATTCGCTTTCTCGTGAAACCAGATGCACGCGTGTGCCGTAACTTATAGTAAGAACCTTATGGTGAGGGTATGAGAGCTAACTAGCTGCAAGTAGAAGCGTAGCGAAGGGCGGCTGCTTCGTAGTCCACTTTCTGCTCCCCTCATGCGCAGATAGGTTTCACGAGATAACGAATGGCCTATACGGTGTACATTACCAGAGAAAATTGAGAATGGATTGCATGTCAGTAGTACACATGATAAGAGGCTGCTACAGATTGAAGGTGCGGACGTTTACAGGAATATAGACTTTGGGTAATTAAGTTGGAGATCACTCGTTAAAACAGTGAAGGAGATTGTAGTTCGCGGCTACATGCCAGTTACGTATATGCTTTGATAACTGCATCGCTTACTTTACTATTGATCGATTCAAACTTAAAGAATCGCACAAAGAATATGAGCATTCATGTGGACAGGTAGAGTGAAAGGGTTACCTTCGCAATGACGATGCGATATTTGCGATAAATAATAATAATAATAATAATAATAATAATAATAATAATAGCGTGGTTTATTTAACCTGGCAGAGTTAAGGCCATACGGCGTTCCCTAACACTCAACCAGGAGTAAAACTGCGATACAAAAAAACACTACAAATTTACAAAGTACAGCACACAAATTGAAGTAGATAGTCATAATACAATGTAAACAAGTCAGTAGAAGTGAGACATAATTCTGTAACATATAGGCCTAGAAAGAAAGGAAAAGGCATAATAAAATGTGAACAGTAAGTCAAAATAAATGAGACATACAAAGTATAAAAATATGAGAAAATAATAATATTAATAACAATAATAAAGTACAAAGCATACAATGAACACAATATTTTTAGGTACACGCAGCAAGGAAAATTATGATTATACTGTAAGTAGCCCAAGTTATCACATTATAGATATACCATTACCGGGAAATATGATTAAACAAAAACAAATAAAATAAATATCACTATAATATAAAAAATGTGGTGAATACATTGAAACATGCAATACAACACGTGTCACAACAGTAAATTAGTTTGGCAAGTCGTCATAAGATAATTTTCTAACTTGGATTTGAAAGATTTCGAGATTCGGCAGCCCTTGATTTCAGGCGGGAGAGAGCTCCAGTGACGAGAAATAGCAACAGTGAAAGATGAGGAATTGTTCCATGTTTAAGGTGAAAATGTCTTGTTATCCTTGCACATGATGACTGAGGTTCGCTCTGTTGGATCGCAATTATTATACTTGGAATATTAATAAATTTAAAGTCCGTATTGTAGACAGAGGCTTGTGTTCTTGTTTACAGTGAGACGATTTTTTAGATCATGAATATGAGAAAGAATAGCATGGACACACCTTGTACAGGTAATATTTTGGTCTTTATCGAGTACCTTTGAACTTCAGAGATATTCGCTGTCGATGAGATGAGAGTAATAATGATGCTATTATATGGAATGAGAGTGAAAAATGGGAAGAGAAAAATAAGTGTGAATACCGCATTTCATACAACATATCGCAGAGGACATCCTTAGAATCGAATCTCAACCTCTTCAATAACAAGGGAACTTCTGACAGTGGAAGTCAAAAGTTCGATCTCGAAAAAATCGAAAAATCGAAAGAGAATTGGGAGGACAAATTTAAAAGGTACGCAAAACGCGTCCTTGCAAGGGGTTTGGGGGCTGTACAAAACTAAATATGTGA
Organism: Periplaneta americana; assembly: GCF_040183065.1. NCBI lineage: Eukaryota > Metazoa > Arthropoda > Insecta > Blattodea > Blattidae > Periplaneta > Periplaneta americana. The sequence goes on along the minus strand of NC_091126.1, from coordinate 88,489,518 downwards.
GCTCCAAGCCTGTTGGCCACTAGTCTCACTCCGGGTTACGCTGCTCCACTGAAGGAACTCTAGAAAATTTTGAAGGGGAAGCCGAAATTGGACGTAACCTCTTAGGTACCACATACGCGAGGGGGACTGAGATTTGATCAAGTGATCACGGAACGGGAAGAGGAAGAGCTGGCTGGTGTTTGCCGTTAGGATGGCAAGACGCTGTCATCTGTTGTTCGATGACAAAGCATGTGAAGGCCGTCGGAAGAAGCGCCGTGAAATCTAATCTGCAATTTGAGAGGTCCCTGTCCTTTCAAATTGCGACTAATTGAGTGACCTCGTATATTTAATAGACAATTTATAGGTTCTGAACTAGGGCATACGTCGTTTATATAAAGGGGAATATATATGGGGAAGGGCATATAGGTCCGTGGCCCATTTCTTATAGGGCTCATCCCGACATTTTTCTTACGCCTGAGGAAAACCACGGAATACATTGGGCAGGATGAGTTGTCTCATACAAGAGACTAGCCAATTTGGCTATTATGTAGGAGGTGATTGTTGTCATGAGCCTTGTTGAATCGTCTCAATTTCGAGACCAGCCATTTGGCTATATGATGGCTCAATTACGAAGAGGGGGAGAGATGTAATTGTTAATTAATTTAGAGTTAATTAGGGAGATTCATGGGGATATGAGTGCAGGTCCGTGGCCCATTTCTTTTAGGGCTCATCCCGACATTTGTCTTAGCGCCTTAGGAAAACCACGGAAAAACCGTAGGCAGGATGAGTAATTCGATCTCCTATAGGCTATAGCCTTTGCCTTTGAAGTTTGTGATCTATAGCAGGTATAGGCGTGCAGCGTGCCAGCCAGAAGGGCGGTAGGGAGGGATGTACTGAGACTTTCCGTTCCCATCTATCCGCTGAAGCAGAAACAGTGGCGTATCGTAATATGTTTTATGCTTCGGTTTAAATACCTGGAAGTACTTCTTAAAATATGGAATTTGTATTGTATGGAAGGGAATAATAGTTCTAAATCGATGTATTTGTGTTTAATAAATCAATAAATACAATCGTGCGACGAAAAGAGAGAACATTAATAGAAAAAATAAGCGTGAAGTCACACATTTTATATACTTGCTATAGAAATAAAACATTCTTGGCGTCAAATTTGACATTATCAACCGGAGAAATACAAAAATAATCTTAAATCAATACTTACTAGTATTTTCAATATCGGTAGTGCTTACGTTGCTTTTAGCAAGGAGGAAAATCCTTGGCTTCAAATTGGACACCTCAGCCGGAGCGTTGATACTAAATTTGTTTGCGACAATTTAAAAGGATGAAATGATTCTGTAAATCTCATACGAGAAAGAAATGTTCACAAATATAATATGTCGACTCATAATATTAGTCTTCGTTTCAAAGGAACGCAGGTTGACATATTTATTACCAGAAATGTTCCCGGCCTCGGAGATAATATTCCTCAATGAGTTCTGAGTTACATTGAAACTTCTGTAACTCCATCTGTAACTCTGGTGGCACTTTATTGACAGGAACAATGAATGAATTTGAAAAAAGAAACCTTGAAGATTGCCTTTATAAAAATATTATTATTATTATTATTATTATTATTATTATTATTATTATTATTATTATTATTATTATTATTATTATTATTTAGTCAACTGTTCGAAGAGAGGGCTGAAAGTTATAATTGAAACCAATAAGTCATCATTCACAAGGCACCTAAGAGAGGAGATAATAGGATAAGATGGCTAGTTCATTTCCCCTTCCATTACATACATCGCTGACTAGTAACATATTTCACTAATCAGGCTTGTGATGTATAAAAACAATAAATTGTTCTTCCTCTGACACATCGTAAAGTGAGATGTACTGCCTGATAATAGGCGTAGGTATATAGGGTGGAAGGGACAATAGGGTACACGTAAATGAATAGAAACTCTATATTACGTTTTGTGATTAAGTGCACGGTTAATTAGAAAATTAAGTTTGAAGTTTCAGCAGTGAAGCAACATCATCGCTAATATATTCTATTCGTGATACAGATATAAGAGGTCAACGAACTCAGGGTGTCTCTGTAGGTGAGCTGCTCTCTGCCAAGACGTTGCCACTTGCTCGCATCGTGCAGTGGCTAGAACTTGGAGGTTTTTTTAAATTAAATTTACACGAAAACCGTGCACGCTATTGAAATACACCAGAGGGGTGGAAGCTGTATAATAATAATAATAATAATAATAATAATAATAATGGCTTTATTTAACCTGGCAGAGTTAAGGCCGTAAGGCCTTCTCTTACACTCAACCAGGATTAAAACTTGCTTACGTAGTTGAACATACAACTGGATCGGAATTAAGTAATTACATATTGATATAATTTAGGTACATAATGAGATCAAAAGAGGTAGTTACGTAAAATTTCCCTCATAAAATAAAAATAAACATAGTGGAATACATATTAATGAAGTTAGAATCAAATACGAATCACATAAAAACAGAAGCCGATAATTCAATAGAAAAAATGTACACAGTAAAAATAAAAATAAACACATTAATTTACATATTAGTATTAGATTACAAGTAAGTAACTAGGATTCACATAATTAAACCAGAAACCGACAATTGAATAAAATGTACACAATAAAAAAAATAGATTAGTAATAAGAAAAACAACACAGTGGGATATAGTCTGACACTCGGTGACAGAAATCCCCATGTCTGATCTATAGGACCATTATTTTCGTAAAAGTGTTTGAGCATGTTCTGACAAACTTGTTTCATAATTAATGCTCTCCCCAACTGTAAAACGAATGTCAGGTAATCCCATGTCGAATCGTCGGCCTCATGTTGATAAACACCATCTCGCTGTCACCAATCTCATCTATAGAACCTAGTATTTGATACAACGTCGTTAAATAATTAACTTAAAAATAATTATCGCTTATTATTGTTCTATTGACTACTACTTTAACAGTGCAGCAATGTCTGATCATGAAGTGAGGGGGCCCGGGTTCAAATCCTGGTTGGGACAAGTTACCTGGTTGAGGTCTTTTCTAGCGTTTTCTCTCTATCCATTAAGAGAAAATGTTGAGTAACTTTCGGCGCTGGACTCTGGACTCATTTCGCTGGCATTATCACCATTTCATTCAGACTCTAGATAACCATAGCAGTTGATAAAGCGTCATAAAATAACCATTTAAGAAAGCAGTGCAGCAAACCGTTATATCAGACTGACGAACCAACTTGACAGTCTCTCACATTTACAGACTGTTCGTGTTACAGGGAGAGGTTTGTCGCAGTCGGAAGCAAAGCAGGGGAAGAGCCCTTGATCGAGGGTATTGCACTGTTATTCGTTACCATGAAATCAACACACAGGAGTGAATATAGCCCAAGTTCACTACGAACAAATCGGAGGCGGTATAAAAGAACAGGATAATAATTTACTTGTTTCAGTTTCTCTGAAACAGATGGCAATTGCGTTGAATTTATAGCGCAAATCGGGGAATGGCGAGTAGAGACCTTAAATAAACTGCACGTACAAATGCTCTTTATAGCCATTTGCGATGATTATTTTTACCTTGTTTTTGTGTAACAAAAGTCATCTCTACCGAATATCATCCATTTGCATTACGCGTATGAAAACACGTAGCCTACTGCAATTTTCGACTCTGGAATTTTAACACACATTCTTGGATTCTATTCCTAGTGACTGATATCGTAGCTGTGGTTTAACAAAGCATGGAAAGAAACGAAACCTTATGTTCGAAAGTACTGTAATATAATAATAATGATAATAATAATAATAATAATAATAATAATAATAATATTGTCACGTATTATTTGAGATTCCCAATCTCCATCAGACTAGTTCCATCCTTTCTACTCTGTTCTTAACTTTTGTATATCGTCGTTGTTCCTGCAATAACTCCTATGTGCAAAATATAAAATCTGTCAGGAGGAAGGAAAAGAAGATTTATTCATCCTATGGCAGCCGTACTTAGGAGACTGTGAATTCTTACATTTTCGAAACAAAGATATATAATTACATATAGGAGATTTTATTATTTGCTGCATCACTATTTAAGTTATTTAATAGAGCAAAAATCTGAAAATCGATAAATATGTAACATAGGAGTTACTGCAGGAACAACGACGATATTATTCCTGTCCCCGTATGATTTTAATTTCTTTGTAATCTATTAATGATTTTAAACTACTTAAATTGCTAAACATTTCCTGCCTTACTATCTCATTAGTCTCTCCATTATAATTTTATCTATTAAATTTATATTAATTGCACCAGTTTCTTGCCATAATCACTTTAGTCCTAAACTGCTTACGTTATTTTCTAATTATTTTATCCAATCAAACTTAGTTTTCGTCGTTTGTAGAAATATTCAACATTTCCTCTCAAGAAATCATTTTATTCTTTTTCTATAATATAACATAAAAATTTAATTTCCCTGACGAATATTGTTTCCTTACTACTCTATATCCCCATTTCCAGTCTCCTCCAATTTGGCTGCTATATTTGAGGAATTCCATGGGGTCCCCAAATATTTCTTACAAAATTTAGATCTTATTATATCTATATTTACTTCTGATAAGTAATTTCCCCATATCTCAACATTATATAATATTTTCGCGTCAATCATCGCTCTGTAAATATCATTTAATCTTTTGCTATCTATGTTGGGTCATTTATTTAAACATCTATTGCTGTTAGTGCTACTTTTTCTATATTTACAGTATTTTCATTTTATTTCCGCTCTCCCTTGTATCTAGTATTACACATATATATGTAAATTTACTCATACTCTCAATTTGAATATTGTTTAGGTATCACTTTTATTTTTTTGCTCCACACGCCTTCTTTCTTGCATATTAGCCTTTCGTTTTCTTCTCGTTAATTTTTCAAGTCCCAATTGGAATAAAACTTCGTAATTTCGTCCATAGCCTTCTGTAAACCTACTATGGTAAATGACCCTATCATGCAGTCATCAGCAAAAAGTAGTCTCGGAATTTACACATTTAAAATGGATGGAAAATGACAGCTTCACTAATATCTAATATATCGTTACTGTACATTTTAAATAGATAAGGGCTCAGGTTACAACCTTACCTTACCCCTCTGACATGATTGATCTGTTTTGAGACTTTTCAATCTGTTAATTTAATTTTATCCTAAAACCAATTTCACTGTACAATGCTTTCGTATTCTCTATAAACTTTATGCTGAGTCCCATCTTTTCTAACTTGAACCAAAGCTTCTCTCTATTAATAGAATTGAAGGATTTTTCTATATGAATAAAATAACAATACACATATCCTCTTTTCACATTTAGGTATTTATCATTTATGGCCCTAATGATAAAAATAGTCACTAGTTTTTTTTTTTTCTTTTCTTGGAAACCACTTTGAAATTCTGAAATTATTCCATACTTGGCTAACCAATTCCTTATTCTATTCGATAATAAGCCGGAATAAATTTTTCCTAGACATGACAATAGCGGAATTCCTCTATAGTTCTTGGAATCCATTGTCACCGTTTTCTTTATAGATGGACACTAATATGGCTGTTCTCCATGCCTTCGGCACGTTATTATTGTTTCTTACTACGTTGAAAATCTTTAATAATACTCTTGCCCATTTCTTATTACTAACTACTACAACAATGTATGGGTATGCCAACTATTCATATTGATTTCTTGTTTTTCATTTCCGTTAATATTTTTAGTAATTCCTCTATTCTAAAATCGTCATCTAATTTCTCAATATATTTCCACTTAATACATCTATCATAACTGAGACAGCGTTCTTTCGTAGTAGTATTTATCATTAACCTATCAAAATGCCTTAGGCCTATCCATTTTTCTTCTTCTATTAAAATATTTTTATCCTCCCAATTCGTTATTAATCTTATTACCTTCCATGCTTCCGCTATATTATTAGTTTTAATCCAATAATTTAATTTATTTAATTCATTATTTGCAAACTTCCTTCTTCTATTTCTTAGCAATTCCCTATACTCTTCTTTACATTAAGGAAATTTTATTTTTCTTTATTTGCATTACATCTTTTTCAATTTGTGTATGCTTTCCAATACTTTTTTCTACTCATTACGCACTCTTGGTTGTACCAGCCATAACTACGTTTACTCGACTCTTTTAATGTGGGCTATATAGTGAACAGTGGGTTTGTTGTAGATTTCCTCGTGGTTTTCCAGTTTATTCTTTTAGCTGTCCATTTTTTTCTCTCCAACTTCTATCATCCGTGGAGCAAAATGTGCAACGTCATAATTACTGCCACAACGATGTGCTCACGGATCCTATTTGTTTTAATTATGGTTTATTTAACGACGCTCGTAACTGCAGAGGTTATATCAGCGTGGCCGGTGTGCTGGAATTTTATCCCGCAGGAGCTCTTTTTCTTGCCAGTAAATCTACTGACATGAACCTGTCTCATTTAAACACACTTAAATGCCATCGAACTGGGCGAGATCCAACCCGCAACCTCGAGCACAGAAGGCAGCGCTATACAGACTACGCTACCCAGGCCGACCACGGATCCTATAACGAGACGACAGACCCGACAATTAGGCCTACTCATCTATGATAGAGGCCACCGGCGTGGCTCAGTCGGTTAAGGCGCTTGCCTGCCGGTCTGAAGTTGCGCTCGGGAGCGGGTTCGATCCCCGCTTGGGCTGATTACCTGGTTGGGTTTTTTCCGAGATTTTCCCCAACCATAAGGTGAATGCCAGGTAATCTATGGCGAATTCTCGGCCTCACCTCGCCATCTACCATCTTGCTATCACCAATCTCATCGACGCTAAATAACCTCGTAGTTGATACAGCATCGTTAAATAACCAACTAAAAAATCTATGGTAGGTAAACTGTGGATTTAGTCTAGTGAATCTACAAATGAACCTCATACGAATTTGAGCTAGCATAATTAATTATTACTAATATGACCTTGGATTATTACAGATTTTTTAACGTGGAAAGTTTAAGTGAACACTTATTTGGGGAAAAATGCCCGTCACCTTTTCTATAATACTCTACCCGCATTTTATCCCTTAGCTGGAGTGCGTCGATGCAACCCGCAATATATAATTTCTTCTTGGCAGCAATTAGCCGACGCAATGCTCAGCATAGCACAAAGGATACAAATAAAATAACTATAAGACCTATGCAACATGCATAATGATCTTTCATTTATTCATGCTTATAACCTACATACATTCAAACCCATACAATCACCAACAATTTCAATGTTTCATGCAATTATGTATTCCCTGCCATTTTTTCCGTGTTGTAACGAAAGTGTTATTATGTTAAATAAGTAAAAAAACATTGATTTTTGATCTCATATGCACCTGAACTATTCTCAGCTAAACTTATTATCTAAAGGTTGAACTGTCCACGAAGGATAAAACAGAATAGGAGGATTCCGTTTCGTACTTTCGCTATTTTTTTTTGTACTCCTATACTATTTTCACGTTTTTCTTGGGAAATGTTTGGTCGAAGAAGATAAGAGATCTTGAGTTTCTTCTTTGTATGTAGCTGCTGCGTAAGTGAAATATTTACATAAAATACACACTCCGCATTTCCCGAACGTTGGCTGGCGACGCATGGAGGGGGTTGGCCTAGAGACGAGTGAAGTGGCTTGCTCGAAACATGAGTACGCAGCGAACCTTAGGATAGTCTGCCGGTGTGGGTTTGGGAATGCGCCTAGCTTGAGGGTTAGCCCAGTAAATCGTAAAAGGTCGCAGTGCTGGGTCACAGTGCTCCTCTTCCGAAAATTCCATTCCGTTTCATACGTCACGGGTCAGATTTTTGTTTTTGTTTACAGTCACATGTGCAGAGCCGGTACACAAAAGCACAGACTCCGACACTAGGCCTACATGAAAGGTATTATGTATTAATAGTGGTAAACTCACTAGAATTTTAAGCGGTACTTAAGACGTTTCATCACTGCGCAAATCATAACAACTTTTCAGACTTAGTCTGTATTTAAGTATAATTTCAATGATTGCGGTAGACTACAGTAGAAATTGGTTCTTAAATTACTCGAGACAGACTTACAAAGCACTGTTCCCACAACAAGTGACCCAACGCGTGATGCAGCTGGAAGCTCACACGGTAGTGAAAGTATTAAAATAGTACCTATTTTCACGGAAGATTTTATACCGAGATCAGAGTCAGTACATTTTTACTGAAGCTGACACTGACTCCACGCAAAATTACTTCTGACTTCGACCACATAATCCTGTTTACAACACACGGTATGTCGACATGGAGGCACCAGCGGTAGCGCGTTTGCTTGCTGATCCGGAGTTGCGCTCGGACGTAGGTTCGATTCCCGTTTCTGCTGATTACTTGTTTTTTTTTCCGAGATTTTCCCCAACCGTAACAATACCATGGTACGATATTGGTTCACGCAAGTTTTTGTTGAAAGATTTGAGGAAGTTGTGCACCGTTTTCCTATACGGGGACACAGCTATCTTCCTTGTGACAGGCACTTCACACAGGGGAAACAAAAGAAGGTGGAAAAAGTGGAGAAGTGAATGGATTGAACTTGTTAAACGTCACTTCCAAGTTGTGGAAATGATACACACTGATTTCAAAGACTTTGATGGATATTTCACACAGTTTTTCAAGAAAAGCGCATCTCAAAATGGTGACGTGCTTCAGGTATCAAAACACTTCTTCTTCTTCTTCTTCTTCTTCTTCTTTCACTACCTCCTTATTGCCGCCTAAGCAGCGTGGAGGGGTTGCCTCTGATCCATTTCTTATATTGACCCGGCCAGCTGCAAGAAGTTTTATTTGTGCAATCGACTTTATCAAAATACAAGATTTTTTAATACTGTACCATCATTTGCACAAACACCAGGTAGAGGTCAGTAAATTAATGAACGGAATGGTCATGAGCAGATTCCGTCTTCTTAAGAATAACGTGACTCCCAACCTCAATGTACCACAGCTGTATCACGGGCAGTTACCCGTTAAAAGTGCAAAGGTACGTGATGTAGGCCTATCTGAACTCCTGAAATATCTGTCAGAGAATGTACAACAGTACTTGCAGAGTATTAAGGGTGAGGAAGGTAGCAGAATTCAGAATGATGGCAGTGACTAAGGACAGAAGGCAGTTTCTCATTACATTGAAATAGTTTATTTATTATAAGTATTATTATTAATCATATCGGTGCCATATCCTGTTTTTTTAGACAATTAGCTCAAGTGATGTGTGTATTCTGAAAATACAACTTACTCGATAAACAAAATTCACTATTTGAGGTTTTGTGCTCGTCTTTCACACTTGCGTAGTAAAACAATGCAATGAGGACCGAAATCCACCACTTATCATCCTGTTTACTACCCGTACTATTAAACTCACACGTGAGTGTTCATTATCAGTTAGAGTGGTGCACTATGACCTACAACTGTGCAAATTTTTGTTAGTCTTGGTCTAATGATTTAGGAGATGTGATGTTTTTTTTCGTCTCCTGAAAAATTTACTTCTCTGGACTTTGGTCCTTATTCCACTACCGATTCAAATAATAATAATAATAATAATAATAATAATAATAATAGTAATAATAATAATAATATAATAATAATCCGTGACGCTACAGCCCACGAAGGACCAAGACCGACCAGCCGGCTGCTGGCCTCACGGCCACATGCCGAAGCAGAGGTGGACGATCATCCAACCAGAATGGAGGTATCGTGTGGTTAGCACGATGAGCCCCAGCTGTTATAGCTGGTTTGCGTAACCGGATTTCGCTACCTATCGTAGCTCCCCAAGTGCATCACGATGCTGGGTAGGCACCGGTGCCATACACTGGCAGAAATTTCATGAGAAAACTTTTCCCCCAAGAGGACTCGAACCAGCGCGCATTCCGTAACGCGAGTCCTAGGCAGGATGCCTTAGACCACGACACCACGGCGCGGGACACGATTCAAATATGTTCCAAAATGAAATGAATATCAGTATGAAATTAAGTTATTGAAATAGACTATGTTAACATAGATATTACACAAAAAAGATAAAAAACACTGCGCGTGTTAACAAACGGATGTTCATATTAGCATCTGTAATGTTACGTTACGTTATGTATGTATGTATGTATGTATGTATGTTTGTATGTATATATGTGTTTATGAGTAGGTCTTACAATTAGAGCCTTTCTCAAAATTGTAACAAGATGTAAAATATTCGTTCCAATTCACAACTGAGACCTTGCAGTCCATATTATCTTCAATCCAACAACTGGAATAAATAAAAATTGTTCCCTTTCCTTACATTAAAGGAAAAATGAAAATTAAACACCTAGTCGTTTGTAGCCATAACTCATAACGTATGTTGACACAGGGTGAGGATAAGGAACGAATGTAGAAACTGCACTTAAAAAATTGCTGATTGCTGCTCCATTGAAACAAAATTAAAGAGAATTTAAAATGTTGCATAAGGCATAGGTATTGATAATAACACAATGCATTTGATCTTCAAGAATCATCAGTAGATTTAGAATTGGTGAACTCCGCTTGCGTCCGATTATGCTGATCACATGGCTTGGAAAACCCTCTTCTTCATTTTTCAGTATGTTGTTTGGTTCGAAGTCCACCAAAGTGTGAGAACGGAACAGCCCAAAGCGCCCAATCTTGAGGACGGTGGTTCTTATGATGATGCACTCAAAGACAGTCTTTTGTAAGATGATGGAACTTTGTACTTCATTTTACATAACGAAAGCCTAATACGTTGTTTCTGTTGCAGCTGGAACTCGTGATAGATAACTTGCCGACGCTGTCGGGGCAGTTTCTCTGCGCCTTCACCGCTTTGGACAAGACGCTGATAACGAATGCTACCCGGAAGTCATATGGCGTGAACTGCACGACCCCTCGCACGGACCTGCTGCCGTCCATCCCTCAAGGCCAGCGTAAGTATCTTCTCAATTTCCTTGGTTTCCACAAATGAATTTAATTTGTAATTTGAAGTTAACCTTGTTGATTTACAAGCACAGGTTTTGCGTAGAAACGGGAAAGAATGTCCAATATTGCCTGTTAACTTGGTCTTATATTTATTTAACTTATTAAAACGAAATCAGGTTAGGGGGAATATTGTCGTATTCACAATCATTCAGTGGCTTTAGGTACTCTTGTGCGTGTGTGTGCTGCAGGTTGTGGCGTCAATACTTATGACATTAGTATTATTTTGAAGGCTAATATTGGCCACCGTGGGATTGTTTTAGAAATTTTATTAATAAAAGCCCAATTACCGAAATAGCTGCCTCATATCGGACAAATCTTCATGCATATATTCCTTTTCTTTTCGTAGTTGAAATATGGAATGCTAAGTAGGCTGTATTAACTAAATCAGAATCGGATTTAGCTTGAGGAAGAAAACGTGACAACGCTGCATAACAGGCACGCACCGTATGACTTATGTTTTGGGTCAGCCATGAACGTGAAGAGTGGTATGAGTGAGGCTGTCTAAACTTGGCGAGAACTATACATATATTATGTACTTGTAATTTCTTCATAATATAATATCTATTATACGGACTATGAAATTATGCTCATAAAACGGTTCCACAAGCAAATAAATAAACAACTAAAAATAAGTTTCTGGTTTGTTATTTCACTTACAAACAAGTATTTCTCAAAACAGGAAAGGAATAGACATGCTTGTGTTGGAAGCAAACGATGACGTCAGACTGAAAAGACACTCAGCGGTGAAGTGCACAGCAAGGCATTTTACGCATAGAGCATTGCGAGAATAAGTTGTTGCAGAGTACGTATCGTTCTTCCTCATTTGAGTCTTACAATAATAATTCTTATACTCTTTGCACGCGTTCTTTTGTTAGAAGTTAGACTTCTGTATAAAGGCTGGTCCACAATAAACCGGGAACGGAAACGAGAACGGAAATAATATTAAAATGTATTTAAATGTAAGCATTCACAATTAACGAGAAGCTTGCCGGAGCCCGGGAACGGGAGCGTGAAAGTTAATTGTGAATGCTCACAATTAAATACATTTTAACTATTTCCGTTCTCATTCTCGTTTCCGTTCCCGGTTTATTGTGGATCAACCTTAATGCTTAGGATGAAGATAATAATCACCTCCGTATGTGTTTACGGTTATTAAATGAAACACTCCTGGGGTGAAAATTAATGTATAATGTTGACAAAAGCGGGAGAACCCCGGAAAAAAACCTCAGCCTCGAAGATTTCTCACCACAAATATCACTTCAGTCAACGATGAATATCAAAGGAACTCTGAGAATAAGACTGCTCTTTGACACATGGCTACCGGAAAAAGCAGATAGGCAGTTCGCGAATAAGTAGTAAGATCCCCCTTTCCCTCGATTTTAAAGTATTTTTAAATTCTTGGCGTTTTCCGGGAAGTTGGAAGCTTCACCACATATCTGCAAATGATTTCTTGATTGTTCTGGAAGTATTTATTAAAAGTTCTTATATTTAACTATAAAGCTGAATGTCATGTTAGCCTGTGTTTCATAGAAGTACTCATCATACAACATTAATGGTTAGATAGGCATAATTATCGAAACTGGTATTATTTGAATGTGCATTAAACATTTTCGTATAGTTTATGTGTTTTACTTAAAAAAAAAATTCTGCACAAGCAACAACGTGTATTACAATTGCACTGCTCTAACCAATCCCTCTCAGAATCAGCGTGTTGAAATTCATGTAATAGACATACAGTAATTTGCACTATATTTTTATAATGTCTTCTAAGAAATTGCCTACAGTGGACATAGTTTATTTGCTTTCTTTTAAATGCTACGTACTCCCACAGCTGTGTTATGAGTTTCTTTACGCGCCTCGTGCTGTGTACGCTAAGCTTAAGGCCTGAGATAACATTAAGATAGTACGTAATACAGAACAAAGACAAGACTCGTGAAGTCTCTGTGGAAAGGAATCCACATTTTATGCTGAGACTGTCAGTGAAGATTTCTTGTGTGGTGATTGTGTGAATATCCTGTACTCGTATATTTGAGGGTTTCATATAAAACAGTGTATAGATGAGGAGGCGAAAACTGGCATGTGAGCTGTGCGAGAGAGGAAAAGTGAGCTATCAGAAAGGGAGTTTGTTTCATAATGGTTAATATTACACGAATTTACCGAACTTATCTTCTCCCTGCATACTCATTGGTGATATAGCCACGGCACATGATAAGGTCACAGGACAGGTCTTGACTCCTCTACTGTACAACGCGAGTGTTTATGTTTCTCAAATGCCTAGGCTATCCTGTCTGAAAAGTGAGGTTTGCCAAAGAATTTTACAGGTATCACACTGTTAATCATCCCACATTAATCTTCTTAGAAAATTGAGAGAGATTGGGGAAGTGTACTGCCGCGTCTATCGCCCAAGCTATAGCACGCTGGTCTTTCAATCAGGGAGGCGGCCCGGGTTCGATCTCGGATCAGGTCGCGATAGAATTTGTGGTGAATAAGGCAGACGTTGCCGAGGGGTTTTTCTCGGATCTTTCCATTTTCCCTGTCTCTCTCTCGTTCCACCTACATACTCCACCTTCCAAACAATTCATTTATCACCTGAGAGTGTTAGAAATTGGCGCGGGGAGAGTAAGGGTTTGGGGCTCCGGACTCTGGGACTTGCCAGACTACTCGTCCGAGAATGTGATCTGGTTCTGTCACGGTTGAGGTAGGATGGCCCAGCTGTCACCATCCTATTCACGAATGCCATCCGAATCACTTGTCGGACTTGGACAACCATCGCATGTAGGCCTGTAGAACACACATTGGACCAAAGCACGCGTAAGTGCAAGGACGCGTTGCGGATCCAGCCCTCGAAAAGCAAATCGAAATCATGACTATGTAAGAGATTATTTTGCTTCTAACTTTTGGGCCGCGTGACGAAAGCCAGAAACGCAGTAAGGAAGTAAGGCGTGCGCATTGTGCATGACTACTGCAGTGTCAGTTCTTTCTCGAATATATTACACTTTTAGTAATACTGCAAATTCTCTTTCAACTAAATGAAATTTAAATTCGAGTCCTCATGGGGAAAGAAAAGATATTTTGTCATAAAATTTCGGCCATTGTGGAACCTGTGCCCATCAAGCATCGTGACCAATGTGGGGACCTACGGTGAGTAGAGAAATTCGGTTTCGTAAGCCAGCTATAACGGCTGGAGGATTATCATGCTGACCACACCTTACTCCCGTACGGGTCGGACGGACGTTCACCTCTGCTGAAGCATGTGGACAAGAGGCTTGCAGTCGGAAAAACGGCCTTGGCCTTCTTATGCTGTGTCACGCCGTGAATTATTATACACATCCAGAAGTTTCTTGATAATTTCGCAGACAACGATAACATAAAAATAAAGTGTACAAATAAAACGTACTGACACTATGCCTCTACACTACTTTATTTTCTCGACTTCGACATTTTAGATTGCCAATTTTGTTACAGTCTGTTCACTGTATTTGTAATCCTGATGTTAGGAATTGCACATGTCCTTACTTGAATAAAATAACGTGTCACATGTAGAATGATTTCTGTGAACTACTTGGCAACGTGGCGCGTGAGAAGCATAGTTACATAATATGATATTGTTTATATTCAAGTACACACCTGTTTTCATGTCTGTTTCACATATAAATACATTCTCCTTCAAAATCTGACTCAAATAGTAGGCATAATTGTATTCTTTCTCGATCTATGTATAATGTTGGTATGTTTCAATATCCTTTCTAACAATTGTGTGCAGCAATCACTCTGCTGCATTCCAGGAATATAGAAATGACTGACGCTGCTAGATATGAAAGAATAATCACCGTTCAAATTATATATACCAATCCACAGAAATCCCAATAGTCATTAACACAAAATGATAAGTTTTCTTGAAAAGAATTATGGGTTTAATGTGATGTTCCATATACGAAATGCACTGTAAGATTCGAAAGCTGTGTTTGTTCACTTGCTGATACAATAAGGGATATTGTACCATATTTCAGATTTTCTCAAGTTACGTCTTGTGACGTAGAAGGAAAATTTTCAGGGTTCAATTTTTTTTTCAGAACATAAAGAGTACCTATATCTTTTGATAAACTGAGAATGTACATTATTATTTATAGTAACAAGGCTAGATACATACAATTATGTCTTTTGTTATTCTTGTGTATGTATGATTAAATGATTTTATAAAGTACAAAAACAAGTTTGGTTCCCACTGCACTGTACATGTTTTTTTTTCCGGTTTGTTGACAGTCAGACCTGCGTTACTACTGTTCATTCGGTGGATATATAGTCCAAGCTCACACAATGTAACAGTTTCGGTACGAACTTCTTACCTCTGGTTATTTTATTACATTCGTTTTTAATCCCATTACTTGGCCATTTATTTGCAGTTACAACATACAGAATAGAAGTAAGAACATCAACACTAATTACAAATGTTTTTGCTAATATGAAGGTTTCAATATACGAAAATGGGCTGCCAGGCGATATGCACGTGGAAAAAGGTTGGAAACCAATGACGTAGACTATCGAATTTTACGTGTGAGCACACATCACTCCATCACTGCTTCTAACAGCTTTGTCTCCGCAGTCGTGTGGAATTATGCACATGTTTACATTCTTTTCTACTTTTACTTTTAATGATTGATACGATTACCTATCCTATTGCATTCATTCATAGTTTTCTACCCAAGGGCAGGTTCTTAGGTCCTTCACTGCAAGTCCAGCACTGCAATATCCCATAATTTCCGCCTTCCTCTTCGTCTCTGCATACGATCCATATATATTGATGTTTGTTATCTATCATCTGATATTTTTGCCCCGAACTTTCCTCCCGTTCACCATTTCTTCCAGTGTATCCTTCACGAGGCAGTTTCTTCTAATCTAGTGACCCAGCCAGTTTTCTTTTCTCTTCCTGATCAGTTTCAGCATTATTTTTTTCACTCACTCTTTCTAGCACAACTTTATTTCTTACTTCTTACGTCCATTTCACACGCTCCATATCCGCGTTTATAATGCTCTCTGACGTTTCTCTTTACTTCGTCGCAATGTCCATGTTTCTGCCTCTTTCAGTGTCACACTCCACCCAAAACACAAAACAATTGACTAGTATTTTCCTTCGATCTTTTTTTTTTTTCAAAGTTTCGCAGAATATTCTCACTTTTCAATAAAATTAAGCTTCCTTTAACATTGGTATCGTCGACCTGGTTGGCGAGTTGGTATAGCGCTGGCCTTCTATGCCCAAGGTTGCGGGTTCGATCCCGGGCCAGGTCGATGGCATTTAAGTGTGTTTAAATGCGACAAGCTCATGTCAGTAGATTTACTGGCATGTAAAAGAACTCCTGCGGGACACAATTCCGGCACATCCGGCGACGCTGATATAACCTCTGCAGTTGCGAGCGTCGTTAAATAAAACAACATTTAACAACATTGGTATCCTCCTTTTGACCTACTGGCAGCAGCTCATGTTACTACTTACAGTACACCCCATTCATTTGAAGCTGTCCACTTGTTCCACTGCCTCATTTCGAATTCGCACCTTTACTTTCTTTACTTCTCATCCGACACCATGATTTTTGTCTTGTTTGCATTTATCCTCATACTATACTCCTCACACTCACAGCTGTCATTCAGCTTCATTTGCATACTCCTTCCTGCATGAGTATTAATTTTTTGCGTTGTCAATGTGATCAACAGACATGCATCTTGGGGTCCGATTGAGGTGAACTGTGTATGCAAGTTAACTGAATGCTGGAGCATATGCTTGTGTATAGGTGCAAAAGCGACACATGTAAAAAACAGATTATGTAGGGAGCAACACTATGAAAAAACAACTGTTTGTTATCACGAGACACATATAGTTTGTAACTACCCGTCAATACGCTACTTATCTGCATAGATGGTGCATCTGTAGTACATCATGACGAAGAAAAAGGGATCTAAGAAGCATCAATTTGTGGCAGAATTTGGAAGCGAGTGTTTTAAGTGAATCGGGAATATATTACTTGCAAATTGTATAGTGTAAACATGCGGGATGACAAACGTCAATATATACAGAGGCATTGTAACACTAGAAAACACACAGAAAATACAAAACTTTGATCGAAAAACGAAAGTGAACATCTGCCAACAGGTAATTCCACTTCAAATAAACAGTCACAATTTTAACTGGATTTGTGTGAGATTATGGTAAAGGCTGGCATCCCATTCTTTAAACTACTGTACGTACAAAATCTCCACTTTAAAGTCTTTATTGAAAAATACACAACTAAAAAGTTGCCAATCTACGTAACATTAAGGCAAAATTATTTTAAAATATGTTACGAAAGCACATTGCATTAAATAAGACAGTTGTATTTAGATTATATTCATTTTTAATATATTATTTGTTTAATTTTCTATAAATGTTCTTATGTAACCCATCGTTCCTTGCAAGCAGGTTTATGTTCATTAGACGACCAACATATAGTAGTTGTATACTATTAAAACTCGAAGATCCGTGCCTGATTCTAAACTACAAAGTCAACACACATTCAGCAGAGTTTTGATGTTCTTGTATATATCCACCTTCTGCTACTAGCAACAAAGCCTCAAGGCTGAGTCACAATAAACCGGGAACGGAAAAGAGAACGAGAACGAAAAGTTTTTTTAGTTGGTTATTTAACGACGCTGTATCAACTACTAGGTTATTTAACGTCGATGAGATTGGTGATAGCGAGATGATATTTGGCGAGATGAGGCCGAGGATTCGCCATAGATTATCTTGCATTCACATTACGGTTGGGGAAAACCTCGAAAAAAAACGCAGCCAGGTAATCAGCCCAAGCGGGGATCGAACCCGCGCCCGAACGCAACTTCAGGCCGGCAGGCAAGCGCCTTAACCGACTGAGCCACGCCGGTGGCGAGAACGAAAATATTGTTAAAATAAATATATTTTCGTTCTCGTTCTCTTTTCCGTTCCCGATTTATTGTGAACCAGCCTTTAATGTATACTCCGCGTTGCAGTCAACTTAGCTAATCTGTCTCCAAGATGCTATGGTGATGAGTACCGGTATGTAGGCCTACGTTGATAAAGTGGATAAATATATAAAATGAGTTCCTTTAACGAAGGCATCCTTAGAATTGTTATTTCTACACTTGCGTCAGTAGTCAAATCCTATCTTATTGTACCATTTTCTTAGTTTTCTACGCGTATAGGTGATGGATGGATGGATGGATGGATGGATTTAACCATAATTCATGCCATAGCATTTTATGTTATTTTGTGACATCCGGGAGAAGACATTGTTAACGCGCTTGCGAGAATACTTTTTATTGACATTTCTTCTGCGTTGAGTCACATTAATTCCATCCAGTTTCCTTTATCTACTTAAATAGGCACATGATATATGATTGAGATTTTGAGGTTCAAAGGATGGCAGCCCTTCCGTCTTCGCGCAAGGAGATTGAAGTTTATGTGGGAGTCGGTTGCTGTAATGGAGCCTCCACTTCCTCCCTCTAATGAAACTGCTACGTTACTTAGCCTACTAGGGATAGGGAAAGGCACAGTTGAGAAAAACGTGTGCACGAACACAAACTTTAAAAGGGATTTTTTTTTTACCTGGGGTAATAAAGTTGCACAGACAAGCTCTTAGAACTGTTATTTCTTCACCGGGCGTCGGTAGTCAAGTCTGATCGAATTATACCATTCTCTTAGTCCTCTGCTTATGTATGAAATATAGGTATTTCATGTTGCATCGTTACTAACTATCCTCGGTAGTTGAGTGGCTGAGTTAAGGTAAGCGTTCACTACATCGTATCGCACTCCTCGTACGAATCGCACGCAACGGATATTTTAAGTGCAGTGCGTTCACTGTAACGGCTCTACTTTATCGTCTCATCGGATTCTCTATCAGCTGTTTAAAACATATGACGTACGATACTGACATTGCTGAAAACAGAGGAGTTTTGAGGTTAGGTTTATTAATCATGAATGTTAGCGATTAAGAATTTGTAATTGTTTCATGCTTCTTAATTGAAGAGGAAGAAACGAAAGAGATATTGGTTACATAATATATGTGCGAAACGACTTGATTACTGTAATGGGAATGCCTCAAATTCAGTGGCGGCTGATTGACTGAGGCAAGTGAGGCCGGGCCTCAGTCACTTGGCTTAACTGAAATCAAATTTTGTGTTTTTATATAATGTATTAGTTATTTGAATGAAGCATATATCGCTGTAAAAGCATTTGAAAACTTTGTGATGTATATAGACCTGTTTTGCAGTAAAATTTGCTCCTGAGGCCACGATTGCTCGTGCCGGGTCTGGCTTGTGATCTATATAGATCTGTTTTGCAGTAAAATTTGTTCCTGAGGCCAGGATCTCTCGTGCCGGGTCTGTTTCTGCATTTCCTGTATTTTCGCGGGCTTTGAGCTTGCGCTTAAAACGCTGTAGCTGAGGCACAATTCGTCTGGCCTCGTGGCCTGGTCAGGTTTCACTTCTCCCATTCATGGGCCGGCCTCAAGGGTAGAGTGGGGTGGGAATAGCAACGGTGACTTGTCTTCCTAAATGGCCATAAATAACAAAAATTCCCGCTCTTTGGCAGGCAGACCCCCACACTGTTCTCTCCCCTTATGTCTTAATTTATGACTTAAGCGAGGGTGTTGTACTATTGTACTTCGTAGTACAGTAGTGAATCTGGGCCAATGTTATGTATTTCGGGAAAATATAAACAGAAACAAATGCGAGAAATAATGCTGGTGTAGTTAATTCATTGTTAGAGTGTCCTTTTTCGAGAAGAAATAATATTGAAATAAAGGAAGTTTTAAATAAAGAGAGAGTCTATCGAGATACCTACGACATCGCTGACAATTTTTCTGACAGATAATTTTAAAACGCGAGTTTCTGTTGCATCCTGGTATGGGCAACGTAAATGGTTAAGTGGCAATGTGGTACAAAATAAACTTCTCTGTTGGCCTTGCTGTCAAGGGAAAAAATAAAAGAAAAGAAAGAAAGGGAATTTTCAACACATAATATGGGTTTTGCTTCATCACACTGAAACAATCACTGAAACTCACAGCATAACAGCTAATTTGGTGAGTGAAATTATTATTTTTCATTAATAATAATAATAATAATAATAATAATATAGTAATAATGACATTAATATAATAACAATACTAATAATAACAATTATATCATAAATAAACATTTCCTATCGGAGGCACTTAAACTAGTTGCATCTGGCCTCACCGAGGATTTCGATCACCGACCGCTACTGCTCAAATTATATAATTCTTCGCAGTTTTCTACAAGCGAAATAAGTTTTCCGTCTGCCATTTTGGCGCGACACTGAACATGGCATAACATAATAGTAGCAGTTGAGCATTTAAAATTGATTTATTAAAGAAGGCCATGATCGCACGCATCGGAAAAATTGCTCATCCGAGAAAGGTGGATGGATTTGTCGAGAGCCGATGCGTTCGATACGATGTAATGAACGCGGTTACATAACAAAGACAGCAACAATAGTCTTTTTCCTATCCGTACGATTCGTCCGATGAGTGCGATACGATTAGTGAACGCTTACCTTTACTCGCCATTAACCCTGAAGTTCGCAGATCCAAACCTGGTAGAGGGCAAAAAAAATCTTTAGCAGCATGGCTTCCTTTGGATGTAAATGGAAGAAATATAACCCTTTTGTCCAATGTGTGTATTTATGGACCGTAACATTTTCGTAGAGTGGGAGGGCTTCCGACAACATTTACAGGCTATTTCGCATAGCCTATTGCAATGTTCAACTTTACTAATTTTAAACCTGCAATGCTCCCCGGGGTGACTCGTCATTCCAAATGACCCCATTTTCTTCTGTAGTTTAGTCTAATAACCTAATAATAGCTTGGGCTATTCAACGACAACAATAGTTTCAGTTATCTGTAGTGGAGGAAGGAGAGAGATCGTGTGGTGACAACATACCCCAGGTGAGCAGTAATGAGTCCAAAAAAGGTGAGCAGTCCAGGGTTAATGTCACTTTTAACTAAAGCACGGGAGTAATGATTTCTGCTTTACAGTGTAATGAAGCTTTTCTTCGAATGTGATGTAGGTAGGTAAGTAAAGAACATAACAACCAAAGGCTGCCAATATTAAGCTTAATAATCAATCGAGAAAATACAAGACAATAGAATAGAGTTAGAGGATCAATAATACTAACGACTGGCACTAAGAAGAATTTATCTAACAATAATGATCATTCTAGGTCGAATGATAATACTTTTATACTGTAAGGTTTACTGCTACGTGATATAAGGAAACTATTGCATCATTGTTATAACTGGAATATCAAATACTGTCGAGAAGTCAGAAATATCTTGTGTATGTTATCTTCATGTGATCCTGGGTTGGACTGTAAATGTTTTCTTTTACTTTTTAGTTACTCATCACTAGGGAGCGGATGTTGATGACCTAAAATTGTACTTAAAATGATCATTAAAATGCCCTTAAACTAATGGAAAAATGATATGTAATTAAATTAAAATGACGTTTAAATATTATTCACCGTACTCGCACCGCAACGTCTTAAAAATTAGTCACCTTATTTTGTTTCAATGACTGCCCAGCAAATCTCGGGGAGAGGAATTTAGCTAAGATAAAGGAAAAGAACATGCAACAAAATGAAAGTTTATAGATTTAATGAGGGTTTACAATGTGTTTCAATCAGGGGTGGTCCATGCCAGTGCCTTCATTCTCTGTCTCTTCCTCATTCCGCGCTTCACTTTTGTTACCAGATCTTCCAGATGAGGGATTGTGAATGAAAAAACAAATTGTGGGCGCAGCGTGCATTCTTGCAATCTTTGTATTAAAAGTACGGTACTGTCTACTACATCCCTTCCGAACTATGTTGGGGACACAACATCCTGTCCAGGACACGGTGAAAGTTTCACCCTTCCAAACATAAATTCTAAAGACACCCTCGTACCGACAAAAGAACAGTAGCAGTCAAAGTCCTCACTTAAAGTAAGCTGCTGTCAATTATTTTATATTACTTCCGTTGTGTGAAGTGAAGCCTTCAGTGGAATGAGGGATGGACTTTAGAGTCTGTTCCAAACTATAAAACTCAAATTTCACTGTTATTCACTTATTCAGTAGGTAATTACTACTGACCTATTTGGTTAGAAAATGAGTTAACAGAACTATCGGTAAAGAAGAAAGTAAAATGCATTCCAAATGATCTAAAAGTTCTTCAAAGTATTAAAAATGACCAAAAAATGCTGAAAAAAGTATAAAAATGATCTATTAGTTCAAAAACTCAAAAAATGCAACATAAGAAATTATTTTTTAAGTTTATATTAACATGGCAAGATTTCTATATTAATAGGCATCGTCCAAATGTGAAAAATAAGATGACCTTTCATTAACATCCGCCCCCTACTCATCACAGATAAACATACTGGAGTGTTTGTATATTACTTACTTACTTGTCACAGGAGGTATTTCCATTTTATAACTCAAATTCAACTCTGCCAAGCTGACAGGATTTCAGGAGATTTTAGTTACTGTACCTGGAAGCACTGGAAAAAAAACAACGTTACAGCGTTAATGTTGTATCTAGGACATGGTAGTAAAATTTAAGTTGCCTTTCAATTTTGTTGCTCTGGGACAGATAATTCATTGCTTGCTGCCGAAGAGAGGAGCAAATATGTAAATACGTAGCTATGGTGTGAATTAGGGCTGAAGAATGGAACAAGCCCGCTCGCACTTCAATTGCTGGTATCGGCCCGTTATGCCACCTCCAAATTCCTACATATCAAAATTCTGCACATTTAAAGAACAAAACTAAAATTCTGTCAATAATTTATTATCATAATACAGGCTGAGTACATTGAGAATTAAATCAATGGCTTTCCCAAAACACGCTATGAAATGTTTCATATATAATCATTTTTATCTCCAAAAGGAAGCAAAAATGAAGACTTTTTGTTTGAAATATCTCAAAGAATAATCATCCGAAACGAATGACATTACTTACGGTTCACCCTGTATAACTGTACTATTCGATTTGGCAGTATACGTGCCACAATTTATTTGTACAGGCGAGCTGTCATTGATTGAGGTCTTTGTGGGAATCTACGTATGTCTGCTCATACGGTACACTAGTGGCACACTTAGTAAAGCAATTTACACTATACTCCGTCTCATCCCTGCTGGGCAGTATGTGTTAAATGGTGCACGCTGGTGGCAGTGTTAGATTACAGCCATGTGATAACGCGAAGCTAGAGAGATCAACTTTTGTGATATTGGAACTTATTTTTGCGTATCCATAACAATGCGTTTTGTTAAGATTGTGTGTGATACTGCAGTAGACCTAACATTAACAAGGGAAGGCTTTGGACCTCCCGACGAGAATCGTCACGAAACTTTCTGGGGTAGACAAGAATGAGACCAAAGTAACTGGTGCAAAGTGCGGCATTCGCAATTGCTATAGTCGGACCATCGGATCTGTGCCCCCGTAAGATATGCGAACTGAACCCTAATTCCTTCTCAGCCTCTGTAATTCATTTCTCTCCCTGCGTTCCTATCTCTCTCTCTTTTCTATCTCTCTCCCTTTGTGTCCCCCATTACTCAAAATTTTGGCCTTCTTGCGGGACAGTTTACAATATTTGCACTTGCAGTCCAGTGTTGTCAACTCAACATGAATACTGTAGCACGGAGTGGCGAAAGAAATATTATTACGCAAGTACGTAATAGCATTTTGCGATGAAGAGAAACAAACAGGTCAATATCTGTTTCCTATAAATCAGGCAACGAAAAGAGCAACTGATATCACAGGTGAGGCTTATTTTATTTCAATTGATTATGTATTAAAATTACTTACTTAACTAATACTAGTAATACAACATTTTAAGTAATTTATATAGACAGGTCAGAACTCCTAATAAAGAAAATCAGGAGAGAGGGAGTCTGTGCAGGAGATGAAAAGCTAGAATCACCAGAGGAGAACAGACCAAGGGAACTTTTAATTATTGTAGATGATATGAACCGATGTATTTTAAGAAGAAAAATACAAGAATTTTATACCGTTGAGAAAGAAGTTTCAACATTGAAGAAATTACTGAAGCTTGCGAGAGAAGCAATAATTTCCAAGGTTGGAGAGAAAAACTACGGAAAGTGATTCGAGACATCGGATTTAGGTTTAAAAAATGTAGAAATACAAGATGTATTTTGATTGAAAGAAATGATATTGCAGCATGGAGGACCAGTTATTTATGACACCGTTTGACGGAAGTTTGGCAACATCCCTATTCGGCAAGATTCGTGGTCTGCTGTTTAACGTGGTGGGAGGAAAGCGGGTGAAATGGAGTGAGTACAGGCATTAACTTTTCCAAGAACGAAGACAGCGCTGAAGGGGCACAGATCTGATGGTCCCACAATAGTAACCCCTATAACATGGTTTATGAAAGTGGAGTTCGAGCCTCTAATATTTTCAGTCATAAATTGTCAAACACACTCTACCTTGGGTCTCCAGTGTCATTAGGTGATATGGTACATGCCTGGGAGATGTCCGTTGTGTTCATCTGTGACTGATGCTTAAGTAGTATGATTTAAGGCACAGTCCTGTTCCTGTGCTGACGAATATTGTATGTGGAATATGTGTAGACCAGCGGTGGCCAAAGCTGGTGTCGTGATTACATCGTGTAATCACAGACATTCAGACGGTTACGAGGAGTTTCCTGTACATTACTGTGTGTTTCATTTACGTACTGAAGGCAAACAGTGGCGGTATCATGTCGCTCTACAAACTCTGTCTCTATAAGCAGTAAGAGGTGGTTTCGTAAAGAATGAGAAAGAGAACTTCTTGGTTGTTCTGTCGGACAAAATGTAATACGTTTACTTTCCTCAACAGTTCAATTAGGAGTATATAGAAACATTAACTACCACGCTGAATAATGTATTATTATTACTACTGACCACTAAGTATTGCATGAATATTGATATTTTTAGATCTCCCTAGAAGCAGAAAATTATTAGGTTTTATCTCAATTTTAATCATCTTAAACTTCAGATGAGGGTAACTATTTATTAGATCTTCATTTAATAATAATACTGTAGAAAAACTGATTAAATATTATGTGCCAACGAACTGTTTTTTTAGGTTATTTTACGACGCTTTATCAACAGCTTTGGTTATTTAGAGTCTGAATGAGATGAAGGTGATAATGCCGGTGAAATGAGTCCGGGGTCCAACACCGTAAGTTACCCAGCATTTGCTCGTATTGGGTTGAGGGAAAACCCCGGAAAAAACCTCAACCAGGTAACTTGCCCCGACCGGGAATCGAACCCGGGCTACCTCGTTTCGCGGCTAGACGTGCTAACCGTTACTCCACAGGCGTGGACACCAACGAACTGTTAAACGCCAGGAATTGACACGTCCTAAATCATAGCCAGGAAGAGAAAGATGAGATAAATAAATGTAAGGAAGTCAGCTATCTAATGTGGTTTGAAATATCTCGTGCTCTAAAGCCTTTTAATAGAACAGAATTTCTCAAAAGAATAATGATTAAAATAGCTTAAATAACTTGCCCATAAGAAGTTTTTAATTTTGAAAAACTACGAATTTCTCGACCAAGTATTGAGAGAAGAATTTAGAAAATTCCTGATTGTATTCAAGAGGAAGGTTAAAAAAGGAAGCAAGAAAAATCGTATATTATTCACTGGCTCTTGACAACAGTGACATTACTGATACAGCAAAGCTTGATATTTTTATCCGCGGGATTGATCAAGATGTTAGTACAGGAACCACCACTGCTTGTAGTTTTCATGCCAAGTACCTTTCCTCCGTCTCCTTACTTCATAGGCTGTCTTTCGCATGTAATCACTGCAGCTCGAGTTTTGGTCACCGCTGGTGTAGACTGATGTGTGTTTTGTAACCCTCATGCTGTGGTACAGATACTGATGAATGGCTAATGCAGAATTACCAAGGGAACAACACGGCTTCAACATACAATGACAGGCGAATTGCACGGGAGTTGCATAGCCTATTGGAGCAAGATGCCAGTGGCTACGCTGTCATGTTGGAAGTATATACGTTGTGGTGTGATAGTGATGGAACTTCGGGCACTTCATTTGAAGATATAATTTGCCGGATTCTCCAATAAACAACACGGCAACCAGTTCCAGATCCTAAAGTGAAATGGAAAAGCTTTCACGAAAAGTTTTCTTTAAAAAAAATGTCTATGAGAGTATCACGATTGTAAAGAAAACTGTTGCAGCAGCTGCCCAAAAATTAAAGAGACTATCGGAAAAATTTCGGCAAATAGTTTTAGCTGTTGAGAGAGGTGGAACGATAGAACACAGAACTGCTCGAATTCGCCAGCATTTCGGAAACGTGTGGCATGGGAACTGTCTGCAATAAAGTGCTACATGGACTTTTGTAATTTATTAACTTTTCACATATCATTCCTATTTATAACTTTTCACATATCATTTCTATGTAATTGAATTCAGAGTGATATGAAGGCGAGAGAGGAACTTGACGAACACTCGACCCTCATATTCTCGTCGACTTTTAAAAATATAAACATTTAACGTTTCCTACTGTGATATAACTCATTCCTCATACCGATAACAGTGACAGTCCCTGTTTAAGTACAGTATTACGTAACAATTGTTCAGAAAAACACTTTTCCTTAGTTCATCATCCATATCAACGTGCGCGTCTAGAAACGAGTATAATTTTAAACCGACAAACTATAGGTAATAATAATTAGTACTGAATAAAGAAAAATCAGTCCGGCGCCATGCCGTAACTTCGTGGCCTAAAGACATCATGCCTAAGACTCGCGTTACGCAATGCACGCTAGTTCGAGTCCTCATGAGGAGGGAATATTTTTTATGAAATCTCAGGCAATGTATAGGACCAGTACCCACCCATTTCTGGAGCTATGATGCATTGCGAAATAAGATTACGCAAACTACTATAACGCATGTGGGGATCATCGTACTAACCACAGGATATCTCCATTCTGGTCTGATAGAGACGATGACTGCACATTGAACTTAGTGCTTCAGATTTAAGGATGAGGCTTATTTTAAAAATAAATATTATGTAATATTTAATGTTGTATCTATACAGTACAGCACTGCATGTAATAATAATAATAATAATAATAATGATAATAATAGTAATAATAATATTTAATAATATTATTACCATCATCATCATCACAGGAAATGGGACCAACTCGATTTGCCGCGTTTCGCAGTTTCACGCGTTTTTTCTCAATCTGCTTTATTCTGTTGTATTTTCCGCCTCATGAATCTTTATAAATATGTGTGTATCACTGGCTAACGGAAGTGATATATTTGCGATGTCTGATCAGTTAAGTTTCAGTAATGGACGTGCGCAAAATGTTTCCCCTTTTCTTTATTTTTCATTACACACTTTTATAACACACACACACACACACTTTTAACACACACACACATACATAAACTACAAGTTATTTGAATTAAATAAATAACCTCATTGTATTAATATTTAAATTGTGGTGTTATTTTAACTGATTGACTAGTTTCGATATAATTTCCACCATTCTCTGAATTCTAGTGATTTCCCGCGCTATCTTCTGGCTTCCTATTATGGTGGGGTATTGCATCAAAAAGAAGAGTGTGTGTTCTTAAATTCAATTGAGCGTTCAGGATGTGTTCTAGATGTGTTTTCGTATGTGTTTGTACACTTCATATATCTCTAGAGCAGTGGTGATCTTTTTTGTTTGCGTACTCCCAAAATACATTTTTTTTTTACCTTCATATTCTCAAACTGCATTGCAATTACATAAGAAATAACAAAAACTATCATTGATGTTGTCCACACCTGTGGAATAACGGTAAGCACGTTTGACCGCGAAACAGGTGGCCCGGATTCGAATCCCGGTCGAAGCAAGTTACCTAGTTGAGATTTTTCGGGGTTTTCTCTCAACCCAATATGAGCAAATGCTGGGTAACTATCGGTGCTGGACCCAGACTCATTTCACCGGAATTATCTTCATTTCATTCAGAAGCTAAATAATCTGAGATGTTATACAGCGTCGTAAAATAACCCACTAAAAAAAAAAGATTGATGTATGCAAAATAAATTATTATTTTATTATTGTTATTATTATAAATATAGTAGTTATATAATATTAATAGTAATAAATTATGTGAAATGTTACTGAAGCAAGGTAAAACAGGAGTAGGTATGATAAAATAAAATATGTAAATGCAATAATTATCAGCAAGTATACCTAATAAAATACTGTAAATATGTCAGCATTTTTACATACCTTGTCAATGGGATGCATATCCCTTAAAACAACTCCGTGTACCCTGGGGGTACGCGTACCATAGATTGAATACCACTGTTTCAGGGTATCAAATTTCTGATTTTTGTGTTGAATGTGTAGTATTCTCATGTCAGTTTTCATGTTGCTGTAGTTG
Organism: Periplaneta americana; assembly: GCF_040183065.1. Taxonomy (NCBI): domain Eukaryota; kingdom Metazoa; phylum Arthropoda; class Insecta; order Blattodea; family Blattidae; genus Periplaneta; species Periplaneta americana. The sequence goes on along the minus strand of NC_091126.1, from coordinate 88,461,061 downwards.
TGGTTGGAGTTTGTGATATGTTTTGCGTAGATTGAATTATTGTGTGATTTAGTTATGGATGTAATATGTTCCCTGCAACGTGTTCGAAAAGATCTTCCAGTTTGTCCAATTTGTCATTATAGCTCTTAATATCTCTTTTCTTCGTCTCTCTTCCATCTCCTTAGTCTATCTGTCTCCATCGACACTGTTTTAATTTGCGAAAACTACTTTAAATAGAACTTTTTATGTTGTGTAATTCAAGTGTTTTAAATAATATGTAGGCTACTGTGCAGTTACACTAGAGTAGATTGCATTAGATCAGCTTATGTTAGATTGTAGTCCGACGAGATTAGATGGATTAATAAAACATCTTTTAACTCTGTTGTATTCTTTTCTTTTCATATTCTGTTGTAAACTAATTATTTCTTTGAATCATGTTTAGTCTTTTTTGAAGGGATCTCTTTGATGTTTTTTTCTGGTAATACCCAGAAGGTTATATCTCCAATGAGTAAAAATGTCTATCCGTAGGACGTAGGTGATACGAGACGCGGATTTCTCCTCCTCTCCGTCTCATTAGATCGTCTGTACATAACCGATATCTTCCAAGATTACCCAATCTGTATATACGTTTTATCAATACACATTGTCCTGCAATTAGTCATTTTACTAACTTTGTTAAGTTGCGTATCATCCATAATATGTGAGGGATGCCTTTTCTGTCATAATCTGCCGGTGTTCTATCACGATTCTACTCGTATTTGATTCATTCATTGGAGAATCTGCTGCTGTTTTTTGTGTTTCAGGTTCAGTAAATGCAGTTGTAGATTCCTCATTTGCTCAGGCGTAGGCCTACACAATTTCTTTGCCAGAAACTGGTGTTACTTTCAGTGGAAACATTTTACATTTCATCTATATTCTTGGCGGATGAATTGACTCATATGTATTGAATATGAAAAAAGTCCGATAATTTGGAAAAATAGTCGTACATAGAATGAGGAAAGTGATTTTTTCATTTTATCAGCTTTTGTTTTAACCCGAAATTGACTTACGCAACTTCAGGATACTCCTTGCGTCACCAATATTTATAAAATAGAATGAATATAAAAATATGTTCTCATATTATTTCCAGACAAATTATCTTGGTTAGTGTTTTCTTTTTGTTTTCTTTTCAAAGCAGCTCCCTTCAGCAATTTGTCGTGCTTTTACGTGGTAATTTAACGACGCTATATCAGCTACTGGGTTATTTAGCGTCGATGTAGGCCTGATTAGTGATAGCGATATGATATTTGGCGAGATGAAGCCGAGAATTCGTCACAGACTACTTGACAATCATCTTACCTCGGAATCAGTCCAAGCGGGAATCGAATCCGTGCCCGAGCGCAACTACGGATCAGCAAGCAAACACATTACCGCCTGATGTACGCCGGTGGCTTTGTCACGTTTCGTAGATTTGAAAATATATTGACATTTTTATTATGAATAAAATCTACTAGAAACTCGGATTCAAGTCTGGAGAGCATTCTTGTATACGTACGCTGTGTAAGAAGACATGGTGTTAATAAAAAGAACTCTAATTATTTGTGAATTCGATGAATGCTTGGAGCCGCCTCTGAGCATCGTCAGCAACGGTCTGAACAAACAAGAATGGCAAGTCTGTAACCAAATATAGTGGTAGCACAGTTTTGCGGAGTTGCGTCATTACTGGCGAATCATCAGAAAAAAATGTTCTAGTATGTAAGGTGCTGACCGGGAGATAGGATTGCGCATGTCGGGTCCTCTCCTGTCTTATCCCGGGCTAGGGAGGTTATATGAAGGAAATTCCTAACTCCTTGGGAAACTTATCATTCGTAAGGAGTAAAAAAGAAAATCCACCGAAGCGGGAAATTCACGTTAATGTTCTAAACACAATCGTGTGCTTCGGGGTGGGTGGGGGGGGGAGCGTGGGTGCAACTGGAAAAAAGTGACAAGAGTAATAATTCAATTCTGGTCGAGCGCCACAAGATTAAACTACTTGTTATAGGCCTATACAACTCAATCGATTAGGTCACACTGTGTAAGGCGGGTATAGGGCGTACACTTAGCGAAAGAAAAGCGAACCAACAAAGAAAGAATGCGTTTGCTGAATCAATTGGTTTGATGTGGACGAGGCAGCGAATGCGAACCGATCGTTCGGTTCTCATTTGGTAGTGATCCGTCCCTTGTTTTTTTATTTTTATTTGGTTATTTAGCGTCGTATCAACTACTGGGTTATTTAGCGTCGATGGGATTGGTTATAGCGAGAGGAGGCCGAGGATTCGCCATAGATTACCCGACATTCGTCTTACGGTTGGAGAAAATCTCTGCGAAAATCCAACCAGGTCATCAACCCAAGCGGGATTCGAACCCGCGCCCGAGCGCAACTCCGGATTGGCAGGCAAGCGCCTTAGTCGACTGAGATACGGCGGTTAATCCGTCCCTTGTTGGTACATCAAAGAGAATTCGCATTCGCTCAGAACGAGACATTTTCACCTCATCGTAACTCAGTGTGAGCAGCGGGCATTAGAGCGGCAAATATATTTTACATATCAAAAAATTCGAAATTAAAGTGTACTGGAAAACTTATTAATCTCATTAGAGTATACAAGGACCAGGGAATTTTGTGGAATTTCAAGCATTCACGTTATCACAATAGTGTAAGAAAACACGCTTGAAACATAAAAGCTATTATTATTATTATTATTATTATTATTATTATTATTATTATTATTATTATTATTATTATTATTAGTGGCGAAGAATCTTTGCAAATTTATAAAATTATTTATATTTGTTATCCAATGAATAGGCTTACCCGTATTTGCTGTCTATTGTAGGTATTTAGTATTTAGTGTTTTATTTATTTAACCTGGTAGAAATAAGGCCGTCAGGCCTTCTCTGCCCCTCTATCAGGGGACTGCAGGGGACTGGAGTAAAAAAGAAAACCAGTTCATTATTGACATCGGAAGGAGGGAAAGACGAAGAAAACGGGAATGGGAAGTGAAGTATACGAACCAGCATGGATCCCGTACAAGAATGTGGCATTCTGCTCGATAAATTCACTACAAGAAAAACAATTTATTGATACAATTCTTAAGGGGAAGGACCTACAGGAAATCTTTTCTCATATTATTTTAAGTAGAGAGTCTATTTCCCTAACATAGTTTAATATCAATGTATGAAGCCTTTTAAATACATTTTCACTTTTGTCCTTTATGATACAGTCACAGACATAAAAAAAATGCAGTATTACAAAGAAAATGATATATTTGCTCTCAAGAATCACAATTTTTGTCTTAAATGGAAGGTAAAAGAGTGCTAATCATTTTTTATGATTTTTAGAAATTTTGATTTTTATATTTATATTTTTATTTTGCATTTTTATGAACAGAAAGAATAATTGCACGTCTGTTTTTAACTTACTTAATTTGCAATTTGACAATTTCTTCTTGCAGAATTATTCATGTATAATCTGAGAATATGCCCTGAAAATTTTATTCTGTTACATCTATTATTGTCTGATATATTACATATTAAATGTTGAAAAATGTAAAATAAACAAACTCCAGATATTCAACGGAGAAGTTTGAGCATAGAATAAAGGAACTGGAGCGCAGCGGCTATTTAAAAATGGCGTAAAAGCAATTATTTTTTCCTAACAACCTTGAAGTATTTTAGGCTAAAAATAAAAAAATGTTAATTTTGACACACATTTGGTCATTCCTGTAGGCCCTTTCCCTTAAAATCAGCTCTTTCGACATTTTGAATAAATATACCAAACTTGTGTACGAATTTCTTGTTGCCAGAAATGAATCGCTTAGAATCGAACTCCACTTTCTCCAAATTATGAAATACGGAATTAAGGTAGGCCTATGTTTCAGTCAGAATTTTGCAGGAAATGTGATAAATTGCTCTTTTGGAGTCAAACTGGAATTTATCTGCCTTAACTTTAGTAGTAAAATCACCATCTGGAGTCTTAAGTGCAACTAATTTTTCGTCTTTTCTGACAAGTGAGATTTCTGGGTAAAGTGCAGTTTGATTCTAGGCGACTCAGTTCGAAGCGTGATTACTGATTACTAGTCTTTCAAGAACAAGTAGTTCTCGAAATTTTGTGTCATTCTTGCAATTTCTTTAACCTGTTTTGTATAGTAGCATTTCGAATTCTGTTGCTGACATTGGACAGAATTTCTGAAACTCTTCTGATTCAATTCGGCTTATCGGTAAATCATTGAGCAAGTCACTGTCTCTATAATATCGACCGCAACTTTCGAATAATGGAATCTGCTACCATGGCCTTTCATTTCCAGCGAACTGGATTGTTCTCCGTTCATTCGCTGATGATTTGTATTTTCTCCGAACAAAGAACGAATAGCAAATTTTCGCACTCTGGCATACGTTCGTTGTTCTTTTGCCAAGTGTACTACACATACCTTTATGCGAATGAAGTCTTCACAGAAAGTGTGCACAGTGTATGCAACGATTTTGCGCAGATTTAATGTTGCGCGGAAATATCACGATTGTAGGTTCGAATCTAGAGTAGAGTATGTATGTACGTTCGTCTGCAGTCAACGTACTACCTCGTGTTTTGTCAAGTTGGGGCCCGGTTTCGTGCTCATCCCACAATACTGGAATTCTTCCATGTGCACAGTCCCTACTTTTAATGTAGTGAGAAAAAGAAAATTCGATAAATTGAAGAGACGGAAATCATGCATAATACTCTAATTCGTAATACGTTGTCAAATATCTGCATATACAAGTGGATTCCCAACGTTGACTGAAATGATAGATCCTATTTACGGTTGATAGGATTATGGAATTTGTTAATTCACGTCATTCTGTCGTTTTCCTGAACTAAACAAATTTCATTCCACCAACACTCCATATTTTAACTTAACTTTCTCTTAATTTCATATACAGTAGAATCCCTCTTATCCAGCACCAAATGGACCAGACTAGTTCCGGATACGAGGTTTTGCCGGATAATTGAATAAATATCGGCATATACAAAAAATAAGTTCGTATTTCATGGTGCCAAATATTGAAACTACAGCCATGTGAAACTTATTTCTCTGTCACTTGCTCATAATTGAATTAACATAAAAACTGTATGGATTTTCCTTATTAAAACACAACACAAATAATACACTAATTCTAGTTTAGAATATTCACTGAAAATTAAAGTTCGTGCGAACTTTCTAATGTGGCAACACTGACGGCCCAGATGGCAATGTGGCAGATTTAAACTTTTTTTGGGGGGGGGCAGCCAAAAGTGTCGTTGTTTTGGTATTACAGGTTGTTTGGATACCGATTACGAGGGATTTTACTGTAATTTCACTTTATAAGTATGTGTCACAGAATGAAGCTGAGATTTCAAATCTGCTAGTAGAGGGCCGTCCAGATCTTACAGTTTTTCATGTAGATTTAAGAAATACGTAGATCGGAAACTGGCTATCTCGGAAGGTGTAATGACTGATGCTCTGAATTAGCTGTTCCGCCATTTGTAAACTAGCAAGAAAGTACATAATACTCACGGAATAGCTGTTTGTGCACCCAAAAGCGGCACGTAACTTCGGCATTTTGTGATAACGTCAGATATAGTATGTATACTGCTATATTAGCTCCCTTTAATAAAAGGCCGCGGCCAGCACCACTGCCAACAACGTCGTCACATCTCCAGTAGCATAATACGTCCGATCGGACCGGCCATACCGTAGCAAGGCCATGCTAGAACCAGTCACAATCACGAAGCTCAATACGTAGTAAATATGCATCCATAGATAGTTGCTAACCACTAGGATCGCTATTATTGCCTCATTACAGATGATGCTAAATAGTACCCGCACAGTCTATTGTTCCTAGTACCTTCATAAACTCAAGCTTCGTGACTGTATATACTAGACTATGCTAGAACTTTCAGATTACCGGTACAGTGTTTTATCTTGTAAATTTATTATTTACTACGGAAAAGTGTTCTGTGGTAAATGCGTTGACACTGTTTCAGTGAATTCCTTTAATAACAGATATGTGTATATAAATTACTAAAAAAATATATGTGAATTTCCTTAATAAAAATAAATGAGGTATATTCATAGATTTAAAACATAAAGTCATAATGAACACGTTTAATAGTAAATTAGACGAACAGAAAAGTGCAGTAATCGGAAGAAGAACAAAACAAAATAAGAACACTTACAGAATTATATCAGTGTTAACAATATGCGTTTCTTATTTTTCTTATTTACATTTGTAGTACTCAACATATCATTTTACTACTTGGAGTAATTATTCAAAATAATTTCCGATGCAATTGTTATTTTCATTTTCACTATATCGGTATTTTTGTTGCCGCACCTACAAATTAATATCTTAATAATGCGATTTATGGTGATATCAATATACTCCCTTTTCACTCTGTGTGCAAAATATATGCTTATGTTCATCATGCATGAATGGAAGCAAACTTTCATAATTTTTGGGAACCAGTAGCTGCATACCAACCACTTATCTTATTTGTATCGCTAATTCTCTGGTAACTAATTAACCACTGAAACGTATCACTTGGAAATATTTTTCGTATTCACATTCTAACTCCTGAGTATTTATCACCAGATTTCCACAATCGAAAAGGTGGATTTCAAAGTTTATTTTATTCTATTTTATTGGGTTATTTTACGACGCTGTATCAACATCTCAAGTTATTTAGCGTCTGGATGAGATGAAGGTGATAATGCCGGTGAAATGAGTCCGGGGTCCAGGACCGAAAGTTACCCAGCATTTGCTCGTACTGGGTTGAGGGAAAACCCCGGATAAACCTCAACCAGACAACTTGTCCCGACCGGGATTCGAACCTGGGGCACTTGGTTTCGCGGCCAGACCGTTACTCCACAGGTGTGGACGATTTCAAAGTGGCCTAAGACTTTTTTAAAAGATTTTAACTTATTTTATTCACGTTTTAATTTATCCTTTTCAAGCCTATATATAACTGTGTATGCTCATTTAACAGACTCTCCTAAGTCTTTACTTAGATCCCTTTGAAGAAACATTTGCAGACAATAGGGGCGTCATATTTATGTTATCAGTTTCTCTCATTTTTCTCATAACTTGTCATTTGGACTTAGGCCAGTTTGGAATCCACCTTCAATCCTGGCAGTTGACTTTCTTATTGATTTTGAATCAGATATAATCACATAACCGAAGAGAGAGAGAGAGAGAGAGAGCAGCAGAACATTTGGAAATTACAGCCAGAGCACGTAGGAAAAGAGGAAGAACTCGGTTTTCCTAGAACGATAGCGTGAAAAATGCAATGGATAGGGGAAAATGAAGAAATTAAGATTTGATGTTTATACATATGGAGGTTAGGATGCGAGAGTCTTCAGTTGGTGTAATTAATATTACTGCCACAGCCATATAATGTAGTATAATCCTAATTTATCAAATGTGATACGTTCTAAGTAATCTTCTGTTGAAATATTAGATAATATACCGTAAGCATTTCATCGGTGCAGTTATTACTATTTTTACATCAAATGTAAAATCACAAATATATCAGCACAAATTATAAAACTTCATATCTAGCAAAGTGCAAACCTAAGACACCCTTTACGTGTAATTTATGTTCAGCCTTGAATATTTGTTCGACATTTATATTATAGAGTCCCCATGCCGATTGCCGATAACGGTCAAAGCTTTATTTCAAATTATCTGGCTGGATGTTGTTACTAAGTGCATACTGCACATTCAGATCATTTGAAGGGTTCAGAACCATAGTGGGCCAAGCGCCATTTCCTAAAACCGTAGAAAACAAGGGTTAAAATGAAGTTATTACCATAATTCAATGGAAACATATAGCAAGTAATATAAAGTATACACATTAAAACTAAATGATATGTCATCTTCATTAAACTATAGCATTCACTTAACTTTAATCCTTGCTTCTCCGTTTTTAATAAATGGCGCTTGGCCCACTATGGCTCTGAACCCTTAATTTGGTGACTAACAGTTCCTCTCATTACATTTGTATGTACAATGGAATAATGCACGGGAAATGGATTTATAGGAAGACTTTTATTAATGTCGTTCCAGTGATTAAGCCAAGTTAAGAAAAGTTAAGAACTGTTGTAAAAATACTACTCTCTCACCAGCTGTGTCTTCAGACGGTGATGACAAATTGTTCTCTTTCAATACGCTTGTCATGGATCGTTTTATATTGACTATTGACCATCATTTCAATACAAGACGTATTAAGTGAGACGTATCGAACTCTGTACCTCGAAAAACTGACATGTTTTTACAACCTGGGGCAAGGAATCTGTCCGGCATCTAAAAGTTAAATTAAAAATAAGGCATTGTTATTTAGGTTCATAGTATTAGCATTAGATTTGCTTTATATTTGCAAATTGCACTGTAAATTTTCGAAATACGTCTACTGTAAGTTGAAATAATTTCATTTCCAAGAGAAATTGGGAAATGTTCTGAATAAGGTGAAAGAAAATTCTGAATGTATGACATCTATCAGTCTGTCTGTCTGTCTGCCTGCCTCTATCTATCTATCTATCTATCTATCTATCTATCTATCTATCTATCTATCTATCTATCTATCTATCTATCTATCTATCTATCTACCTATCTACCTACCTACCTACCTACCTACCTATCTACCTATCTATCTATCTATCTATCTATCTATCTATCTATCTATCTATCTATCTATCTATCTGTCTATCTATCCACTTATTTACGTGTATATACATACCTGTCGTCTTTCTTCTATCTACTTATTTACCTATCTATCTAACTACCCACCTACCTGTCTGTCTTTCTTCTATCTATCTACTTATTTTCCTGTCTATCTAACTACCTACCTACCTACCTGTCGTCTTCCTTCTATCTATCTACTTATTTACCTGTCTATCTAACTACCTACCTACCTATCTGTCTTTCTTCTTCTATCTAATTATTTACGTGTGTAACTACCTATCTACTTTCTTCTATCTGTCTACTTATTTACGTGTCTAACTACCTACCTGTCTGTCTTTCTTCTATCTATCTACTCATTTACGTGTCTATCTAACTACCTACCTGTCTGTCTTTCTTATATCTACTTATTTACGTGTCTAACTACCTACCTGTCTTTCTTCTATCTATCTACTTATTTACGTGTCTATCTAACTACCTACCTGTCTGTCTTTCTTATATTTACTTATTTACGTGTCTATTTAACTACCTACCTGTCTGTCTTTCTTATATCTACTTATTTACGTGTCTAACTACCTACCTGTCTTTCTTCTATCTATCTACTTATTTACGTGTCTAACTACCTACCTGTCTTTATCTATCTACTTATTTACGTGTCTACCTACCTACCTGTCTTTCTTCTATCTATCTACTTATTTACGTGTCTAACTACCTACCTGTCTTTCTTCTATCTACTTATTTACGTGTCTACCTACCTATCTGTCTGTCTTTCTTCTATCTACTTATTTACGTGTCTATCGAACTAGCTACCTGTCTGTGTTTCTTCTATCTACTTATTTACTTGTCTATCTATCTATCTACCTACCTACCTGCCTGTCTGTCTTTCTTCTATCTACTTATTTACGTGTCTATCTAACTACCTACCTGTCTGTCTTTCTTCTATCTACTTATTTACGTGTCTGTCTAACTAGCTACCTGTCTGTCTTTCTTCTATCTACTTATTTACGTGTCTATCTAACTAGCTACTACCTATATAGCTACCTACCCTGTCTCTATTTCTCTTATGGCTTCTTTCGCCCCCATTTAATGGGATTTATCGTAGTGTGTATTAAGGACACACGTGTAACTACGTAGAACGACACGGACCGGATTTTCTGAAGCTTGACATAACTTCATGATCATCATTAATTCTCAGGCGCGGCTCGAACTTCAGTCGTGGCATTCACATGTGTTGAAGGCTGCATGTCTTAACCACCGTGTATAACATGGCTGACCAGAATGTGATTTATCTTGCAGCAAATTACGAGCATGCGCAATTCAGATATCGGAAATATCCGTGTAGCTGGTTACGCTTGTCATTAGAAGTGTCCGATTTACATGGACGTAAATGTGGCAACATTGACGTCGGAACCAGCTCCCTGGAGCGTGAAGAGCTTTATTTGTGGGCGCGGAGCAGCATGCGATGCTGGAAATTCCATTGATAATGAATATTTTTGAGGTCCCAGTCAGTGTCTGTGTGATTAGGTTGCCGGGGTCAGATCAAGACTGCGGGTCCATGTTCGTAAGTGGTGGAGTCGAAATTAATGGGGCTTGCGTGCTTGGGTGTCCCGTGTATTAGCATGAGATCTGTAATTTCTGAATGTGTATGTACCAGCGCGATTGTGCCTTCAGTCACGCTTATCGTGCTCCGTTCGCATTTGGTGCGACTCGGCTCAGTCACACTGTACAGAACTTTCCGTGCCCCTCCCCCTCTTTTAGGCACGAAACAGACAAATTGAGTCGCAATACTTGGTGTTGTTCTGTTCCCATTCTGCTCTGCAACAAGTGCGTCACTAAAATACACAATATCGGCTATCCCCGTGGCTATGTATACGTACGTGCGTGCATGCGTTTATAAAATCGAAAACAAAGTTCGTGAACCTATTACGAATTTTGAATCGGTAACGAATTTGGAATGGATGACGAGTTTGTATACAATAAAGGGGGCTTGCAGAAAGGACAATGTATTATTTGTACTCGCCTTTGATATGACACTTTTCCATGCATCAGAAATGTAGTTATGGATGACATTTTTTACATTTATTAAGTACGTACCTACTTTCTACTTTAGCCGATTAGTTCTACATTAAGAATTGATACAATGTTCACCGTCTACCATGGTCGACAAATGAGCTAAATTCTGCTTAATCGTCATTTAGACATAATGTACACAACACATATTTTGTATACATTATGAAATATGCATAATGATAAAAACGGTTTTTCTTTCTTCATTGGCATTTAAAAATAGATTCGAAATTTCTGTTCTTATTGTTTTTTGTTGTTTAGTTAACTGTCCGAAGACAACTCTGAACCTCACAAGTGATACCAACAAGGCTCTACTTGTGAGGCAACTAGGCCAAGAGATAATGGGGTAGGGTAGCCAGTTCCTTTCCCCTCCATTGCACACATCGCCGACTAGCTACATATTACACTAATCAGACTTCAGATGTATACAAACAATTTTAGTGTTCTTCCTCTGACGCATATCGTCAAGTGAGATGTACTGCCTGATAATAGATGTACGTATCAGACAGAATTTCAATCAGAGATACTGTTCGTACTATCATTTCTTTAATACCTTATGTATTGTTGGAGTAATTACTCTTTTTGCGTGGACTTGTTATTCTCAAATGACGGTTCACAAGACTAGTATTCTAAATAAAATTGAGGTAAAGATACGGAAGAACTTGATGTTAAATGGCGATTTGCAGAGGCAGAAAATCTTTACAGAAAGTAAAGAAAAGATTCTCCGCCAGTAAATTCTCTAATAGGTGACACTGAGCATATCCTCATAGAGGAATATTATTACTTGAAATTTTAATGGACTTTATAAAATAAAAGACTAAATTTCATAAGACCGTCATTGTTAACTAGAGATGCAGCTGGGTTCTCGAAGTTCTGGTACGAATCTCCGTCATTTTAAGATGATGCAGTAACTAACTATTCGACTAATGCTGCAGCTACAATTTAATGTCAGACCAAGGGAATTCGAAACATTTTCTTTCCCGACCTCTCTGCTGCTTACTGAAAGTGATGGGGAAGATTATTAAGATATTCCCTCTTATACGAAAGGATTATTGTTCCTAGAAGACTTCTTATTCCCGGTGCGACTTGACGTCGTTTGCAGCAGAGTCGGCTTCTCTTTACGCTTCCTTTAGGAAATTCGGTGTCAAGATTATAGGCAAGGCTTGCTGTAAACAGTTGGTGTTCCTTTATTAAAAATAATAAAAACAGCAGCGGATACGATGCAGGAGGAGCCAGTCGACTCGCATCTCGCCCCGTTTGCCTGCAAGGAAAAGTGTGAGCTCATTACAGTATTGTGAAATAAAATCTGAATTAATGCGGCGGTACTGCACAGTTTTTGAATTGTGCGTGTATATGTATTTACACAAAAAAAGACGTTAAAACAAAATTTTCACTTTCATTGCTGTGTTGATATACTTTCATGTCTGCGCTGTCGTAAATGTAGGACGTATGTCACAAGAAGTCTTTAGTGTATTCTTGTACGGTAGGTTTAAATAGTCCAATTAAAAAATATACACTTGGCTGGTTGGCTTTACGAGAACTGGATCCGGGACGGATTGTTCGTCCTCTATATATGCGATGTTTATCAAAGTTCGACAGGTGGCCTGGGTGGCATTCGTGAATCGGACGCTGACAGGCGAACCATCTTGTCTGGCCCTAATAGAGCAAGGTTCCGTCCGTATACGAGTAGCCTGATAAGTTCATGGGTCCGGAGACCCAAACTCTTTCTATAGCTACCACAATTGGAAACCCATACTACATTCAAGACTTCACTTCAGCCTATTTTTACTATTGCAGATGATATATGAAATGCTAGGGTGACCAGACATCCCCTTTTCCCCGGACATATCCTCCTTTTGAGGCCTATGTTCGGGGTCCTAGCGGATTTTAAAAAATCAAGAAATGTCCTCCTTTTCGTTACTTGTATGCCTGATATTTTGAAATTGTCTGATTTGACGCCTTTTTTCAAGTAATTTGCCTGTAGGTGGCAGCAGAATTGACGGAATATACTCTTAGCCAACGATCGTAACACTCTTTGCTCCTCCTTGTTATGGTCGTTGCCCAGAGGTAGCTAGTAAATCGAGAAATAGAGTTTGATCAAAGATCTTGTATATAATACTATACACGGTTTTTGGGTTTGATATGCACTGATAGAAATAAAGTTACATAAATTTAAACATCTGACTTTTTATTAATGTTCAATTTCATTCTCGTAATGTAAATTTTATAGGCTGCAATTAGATTAGGTTATCTGTGGGAGCAAGAAACATAGATGGTGAGCTAGCTATGTTTTCCAAAAAAAATCGCCAGCGGACCAATGTCAGCAATGCCCTATTTCGAGCTTTACTCTGTGCTAAAGGAAAGTATTTTCCATAGCTCGAAGAACGCATTACATATTTCTCGCTGTAGTGTGTTACGCGCTTAAGTCTTTACTGTAAATATTTTGTAATAAAATACTCCTAGATATTGACGTAATTTAAAGTATAATATAGACCTTTGCCTAAATCTAAGTACATATTTCTGTTCTCTTTTTTTCGAACAGTGTCCTCCTTTTTGAAGCTTTGTGTCCTCTTTTTTTATCGATGTGAATCTGGTCACCCTATGAAATGCGGGGGTGGTGGACAGTGTTGGTGGAATGATAAAGGGGAACGGGAGTACCCCGCGAAAACCCCTCTGCAACGTCAGCTTTGTCCACCACAAATTCCATCATGACCTGGTCGAGAACTGAAACCGGGCCACCTGGATGGAAGACCAGCTCGCTAGGACTTCAGCCACAGACGCGGCAAAATATAGGCTTGGAATAATCCCTGCCGAAAGATTTATAATGCCAGTGAGGCACTGAGATACGTTTGAGTTTTGCGAGCTGGCTGCCTAACCCTGGCACCTGGGACTCGGTCTTGTAATAGGATGAAATGCAAATGCACATACCTTGTCATTTATTTAAAGAAATTAATTTAAAAAGTTAATTTTACCTAGATATGTGTCAAGTTATGTAAACCGAATTAATATTCACAGCTTTGTCAATGTGTTTAGAATTAATTCTTGAACCACTCGACATTATATATTAAACCAGCCGTGGTAAATCATGCACATTGTGCTGCACTACACGAAACTTTAGCAGTAGCTGTTAATCAGTGGAGAAGTAAACATAACAAATTAGTGGTGGAAGAGCGCTGTTGGAATTGAGTGCTGTGACATTGCTTTTGTACAGTGTCTGCTCCGAGAACGGAAAACGAAAAGCCTACTGTAAACTCAATGTAAAATGGTCGACACAATTCTTTTTCGTGAGCATTGAGAACAGGCGCAATATTATATATACAGAACGCCTGGCATATTCGAAAAGTGCAATATCAAATGGCAAATGTAAAATAGGTATCATTTAGCGCAGTATGACTCTGTTCAAGGTGATGAAAGAAAAGACATTTAGCCTACCGCATTCAAAAACGCCATCACAAATATAAGTATGGTTAGAAATTTAATTTGTAGTAAAATTTAGTATATAGAAAAGGATCGAATTCTGAATTTCATATTTAAACTTTTATAAACACATTATATCGGCTACTATCTGAAACAGTGTTCATTTCACTAACACAACCAGAAGAATAATACGAAATCTGACGTCAACACAACTACTTCTACAGAGACTGAACTGGACTGCCGAGCGTGCGGGATACGGTTTTGCCGCGTGTTGCATGTTCTTCGTGCCGGTCGCGCACCGTCCGGACGACCTACCGTATGTAAGCGAACTTTTTGTATATACAGTTGTCAAAATAAAAAGTGGCCGTTCTCCTGAAACGAAGTTTCCTCCGGGTATCTTCGCTACAATTCGGAGACAGGCGATGTTACATGTTGTTGGACCACGTTGCCTGATATCTATAGTTATAATTGAAGTAATCTGTGTGTTATTCGATAGAGTAATGGTAGCGTTCCGGCCTGTTATTCGTGAGGTCCTGCGTTCGACTACAACCTCGTGCTTTTTATGTTCTTTTTTGTTCTGTTTTTGAGAGAGACAAACTATACATAATGGCTCCTTTCTCTTTTACGATTATTTTAGTAATTAACATCAGGTTCATTAATATATTATGCCATGACTTTATCATTATGTTATTGTGGCTCCAAATGGAAAGAAAAAAGATGTTATTCTCAATAAAAATATCTCTCGTGGCAGAAACAAAACAAATTTACTGGCGTCGGCCTTAAAACATTCAAACAATTAAGCTTTCAAAAAACAAAACAAAAAGCCACAATTCAATATTTAGTCTATCTTCCTCTTATCTCGATCATCTTGCAGTCGAGTGGGCATGGAATTGACTAGTCTTTGCAAATAGCGACTGTTCTTAGACACGATATTCCAGGCATTCTGAACATACATACATAAGTGTTCTGCCCATGGGCAGGTCTTTCACTGCAAACCCAGCAATCTCCAATCTTTCCTATTTTCTGCCTTCCTCTTAGTCTCCGCATATGATCCACATATCCTAATGTCGTCTATTATACTTTTCAACCAGAGACCCAACCAATTCCTTTTTCTCTTTCTAATCAGTTTCAGCATCATTCTTTCTTCACCCACTTATTCAAACACAATTTTATTTCTTATTTTGTCTGTCCACTTCACACGCACCGTTCTTCTCTACATCCACATTTCAAATGCTTCAATTCGTTTCTCTTCATTTCGTCGTAACATCCATGTTCCTTCCCCATACAATGCCACACTCCACACAAAGCACTTCACTAGTCTTTTCCTTAGTTCTTTTTCCAGAGGTCCGCAGAACATCCTTCTTCTTCTTCTTCTTCTATTAAAAGCTTCCTTTGTTCATGTTTGCAGCTTTTCTTGGGAAGGATAGGCCTAAATGCGGTAACATCCCGTTGCTTTCCGCACACCACTATCTCTTTCGCATCTTATTAGATTCCAGGGGACCCAAGTGTGGAGATGAGGAGAGTGGATTTGACTAATTGGGCCCTCCGGACTTCACCGAAAGTCACGGCAAGGGTTAAATATTAGTTCTATCAGGATGTTTGACCCGATCAGAGACCGGGAAATCCCAATTAGCCTTTGCCCCCCGCATCCTGGACTAGCTTCTACGAATCATCAGAAAATCTTAGAGTGTGATTGGGCCAATGTTTCCGAAAGTGTCTCCACACTTGTGCTCTCGTAGCTCAGCGGACGAACGTCGGAATTTAGATGTCAACGTCTCAGGTTCAATTCCTCGTTACTCCTTTTCATTTTATTGTGGTTCAAGATAGTATAATGTAATAATACAAAAAGAAAAACTAATACCAGTATTATGCAACTGCATTTTTCCAAACCTAATGTTAAATGTATGTTATTTATATCGCTAAAGAACGATTACAATATAAATAACTTCAATATTATTTATACAGTATCACTAAAGAACGATAACAGAATATAAATGATAAATATCGGTTTGTTTAATTAATATAAGATATTATATAATACGTATTTAATTATCTAAATAAAATAACCTATTTTACAAAGAAAGACGGTTATTTGTGTTATAATAATTACTTACATAAAATACAGATTATGTATATTGCGAAAGAACAATAACAATATAAATAACTTGAATATTGTTTTATAATGGTAATGAAGGAAAACAGAATATAAATGATAACTTGAATATTATTTATATCACTAAAGAACGATAACAATATAAAAAACGTGAATATTATTCATATCGGAATTTCACAGATTTATTACAGATGTATTTAAGAAATTGTAGAAGAATAGTAATTAGTAACAGTGTCCTATTTATTCTTCTTGGAGCCAAATTTGTAACTTTTAAAAGTGTGGTTACTATGTTGAAATGTATGTGTTTTAACGGATGCTTGATTTGTTATGTATGTGAGTCAGTTATGGGATGCTTGATGTCGTCGCAATGTCGTAATTATAGTTTGATTGTGTTTGTGTGACTATTGTGTATTAATTTATGATGTATGGTACGGAAAGCTGCATATTTGTGTTATAGAAGTGTTACGTATGTGTGTTGTTAATGTTTTTGTATGTTTCAAATTGATACCTGATATTTGTTTTGCAATCGCAATGCCTAATTTACGGATTGTTTATGTTTTGTTTACATCGCGTAAGCTAATTTAATTTTCTTTTCCATTTCTCTTTATGCTTATCTTTTTTGTGTATAAAACTATACCCCTAGCATACATATGTAAAATAGGGCTAACCCCCATTGGAGATATAATAATAATAATAATTATTATTATTATTATTATTATTATTATTCATATCGTTATAAAATGGTAACAGAATACAAATGATGACTTGAATTTTATTCATACCTCTAAAGAACGACAACAAGATATAAATAACGTGATATCCATAAAGAACGATAACTGAATATAAGTGATAATTTGAATATCATTTATATCGCTAAAGAACGATTAAAAAATAAAATGAAAACTTGAAGAAGGCCCGAGCCCACAACCTTTGAATCATTAAACAAGCACTTTATCGCTGGTCTACGAGGCGCAGATATGGAACACTTTCATAGTTCCGGAACTGCTTGTACAAGCACATGCATCGTGTAACATCGCCGCGACCCGAAGTGGACTTTGAAAATATTCGCTGTTCACGAGTGCGGCTACTTTTTTTTTTTTTTTTTTGACAACTGTACAGGCAGCCCCCATGAGGGCTACTTTCCAAGGAAACCACGTGATTACAGAAAACGGAATTAACGAAACCACTGATCAACAGGAAAATGGGACTTAGGTTTCTGCAGTGCCCTGTTACCATACAATCTTGCTACAAATCACCATAAACTCATTTCGTGCAAACTTCTTTTAAAGAACTCTTTACTTATTGCATATTGTATTTTATCATCTTCATCATTCTTCCATGTATTGGGCGTAATGGCCCGTTACGTTTTCTTGCCAACGTTTTAACGGTCTGCCCAAGTATCTCTTGCGCAATTTATAAATGTATTTTATGAACTGTTTTGTTTTTAGTTGCAGAGTACGTACAGTCATTTGCTGTACTAATACTTAACCATTCACTTACATTGCTATTCTTTCACCAATTTACACATAAACGTGCTCACATATTATTACAAAATTCCAGAAAAGCGAGCATTGAAAACATTTAACAAATCACTTAAAATGCTAAATAAAAATGTATTAACATTAAAAATGTGCAATGATGATAACATTTTTTTTTCTTCTGTCTACTCCGCATTCTGTGAACAGCTGCGAGATTCCCATGAATGGGGAAACAAATTGCTACAAGTTATTTAGCGCGAATGAGCGAACACGGATCACGCGAATAGCGAGGATTCACTCTAAATCACTTTCTGACACTTAGAATTTTTAGGGACAGGGCAAATTAGTATGAAGTTTCGTTATTCTCATACTTCGAAAATACATTTATAAATTGACCTAACGCTAAAAGTAGGGCTTACAAAAGTAGTTGAGCGCTTTTGGAGATAAGCGTGTACAGAAAATAATTGACGTTCTAGGTTCCATACAAAATGCAGGGTTGTTTCCGATCTCTGATAAAGATTTTGGAATGACGTCATGTGTGTCAGGAGTCACACGACGACTGAACTGTGGTCAGAGGTGACAGACCAGTAGTAAGTGATTTCATAGTGTGCACGGTGCCTCACAGCACCAATGCCGAAGAAAATCGAGCCTTTTTGGGAGGAGTAGATTAAGAACCTTTCCGATGCCAAGTATAGTTAAGTGAAAATAGGCCTAATAGAAGCCTGCAAAAAACCTGGTTTCGTTATTTCTAAGAAAGACATCTCCTTGTACTAATAAGACTGGTAAAGCTCGGTGGGATTAATTTCTATCATCTTCTGGGGTAGTGTGGCTTGTGACAAGGGGTGGTTTTTCTTGCTTTTCTCCATCTGGAATTAATCTCATTCGAGATTTGCCCATCGTATTAAGTATAGAGAAGATGCCTTTGTTTGAAATAACAAAACCATGTTTTTTTTTGCAGGCTTCTATGATTTTCATTTAACGATACTTGGCATCGGAAAGGTTTTTAATGTACCCCTCCCAAAAAGGCTCGATTTTCTTGGGCATTGTTGCTGTGAGACACCGTCCACTCTGACTATGAAATTACTAACTACTGGTCTGTCACATCTGACCACAGTTCAGTTGTCGTGTGACTCCTGACGCACATGACGTCATTCAAAAATCGTTATCAGAGATCGGAAACAACCCTGTAGTATTTTTGCCATTATCTCCAAATGTGATTGATGTTTGTAACATAATAATTCTTACTCGGATAGTAAAATACTAATTAATGATATGCGGGTAGTAAGGAAAACATTTTCTCCTTTTTTCCGATTACAAGAACACGTGTCGTACGATATTAATTTTTCTTGAGGGCTTACTGCCTTTGCGTGAGGTTCTTACATGAAAATTCTGCTTCCTACGCCAGCACTGCCGTCGGTCAGCATCATAGCCCAATTGTCCACTGTCCCCTGTGCGTATGAAGTCCGACAAGAAAATAATTATCAGCGTTTGGTGTCGGGTGCGGTGCCGACCTCCGGTGCAGTGAGTTTGACGTGACTTTGAGTATAAAGGGATGTCAGCGCAAAGGCTTGCCCGCTTCAATCCTTTGTCCGTGGAATTAGCTGGCTTCGTACCCTCTTGAAAAGAAACTCCATTTGATGGCTCTGTCACGGTTAACATATCAGACATCTCTCTGATTTACGTGGTATAATATTCGTCCTTCATTTATTTGCGTAAAATTATTTACACAAGTTTTAGAAAATTAACGATTTGAAAGTGAGTGCTGGTGCCCACTTCTTCATAGCATCATTTTAAATTGAAAGGCTGTTCATTTCTATGACAGTTTTAAAACAGATTTTTATATCCTTCTATATTATCGGGCCAAACGAAAATGACATTCATCAAGCATGAAAGAAAATAAGTGCACTAATACTCAACGGTAGTTTGCTGCTGTTGATAGTAGTGCTAGCAGTGTTCAAAGTAGTGGTCGTAGCGGCTCTGTGGTGGCGATTGTGTGGGTCTAGTGTTTCATGTAACGACGACTTTAAACTTTACAGATTATTCAGCGTTGGAATTGAACGTGGGTGAGAAATGGACTAATTTTGCCTGTAGCTCTCGATAGTGCTATAAGCAACAGGCTTCCTTTACCTGACATAAATCTGTGACACGAGACCACAGCTTTACTTCCCTCCTCGTGAAAGTCATTCTAAGATATCTATCGCCCGTGAAATTCCGTCATCCTCAGCCAGGTTTGAACCCGCGAATCTCGTATTAATCGGCCAGCATGATAGCCACCAGACCACAGAGGACGATTACCTTGTGTGGTCATAGTAGTTGTTCTGTGGTCGTTGTAGAGGTGGTTTTGTAGAGGTTGTATTGTCATGGTGGTTGGTCGGTTGTTCGTTTTGCTCTTGTTTGTCACTTCGTGATGGTTGTGTTTGGTCATGTTCGTTGTGGTTGTATTTTATATAGTAGTGGTGGTTCTCTGATCGTGGCAGAAGCGGTTTTATGATCATGTTGGTGGTTGTATAGTCGTGGTGGTAATTATGGTGGTTGTATAATCGTGGTGGCGGTGAAGATTGTGCGGCCGTTATGTTGTCGTGGTGGTTTTGTTTGGTTGTGTTTGTTGTGATGTTTTTCGCGTTGTAGTGGTGGTTGTTGTGTGGTAGTGGTGGTGGTCGTCATGGTGTTCAGTAATTTGTTATCTTTACGATTAGATCATATGCCACATTATCATATACTCGAGTGACAGCACAGGCATTCTTGATAGGGAGTACGGAGTACGACACAAGCCAGAAAGAGAATTCATTATCTACGTTTTATTTCCAGTAACAGGGAATCCTTGGAACTAGTACTCATTTAATCATATCGATGGTGTCGAACAGCAACGTCGTATGTCAAAGTATTCAATTTTATACAAGAGCAAAAAACCAAAGTTGAAAGGGTATAATTATAGAAAGTTGCGTCAACTAAAATAAACTACAGTATCGGTACTAAGGATGATTCAGACAGGAAGAATGTGATGCTCTGTCACTGTACTTAGTTCCCTTGTAATGAAGTTTGTAGAATGAATTCTTTAGAAGATTCTGAGAAAAAATTACGATAATATTGTGTCAGGTACAGTTGAAGTGTGGCTCCATGCTACTTTTCTTCTCGATACTTGTTTCAGTGAACCGTAGTAAATAAAATTATCGATGCAAGAAGATAGAAACTCTCTAATTGCCGAGAGTTTAATAGAGATTTCGCCACATTTGTGACTTGAAAATCAAATAGTATTCCCGCATTCAGTTGGCTTATGCTGACAATATGTATTATCAGTGGAAAGTTCAAGGTTAAACTTAATGATTGCTCTGAAGGGACTATTTTAGCTATTACTGAAATGAAGATTCCATTATCCAAGTATTGCATTGTGTTAGCCAAGCATAGAGTATGAGCTGTCGTCTAAATTCTGTCAAGGATTGGTCACTTCATTCCCTTCCACCTGTGCAGGTGAACAATTGTTTACGGGTTCACGGACGCTCATGTCATGTTAGAGCATATCGAAAGTTCTTAAGACAGTCCGGAGAAAAAACAATGCATGATGCAGAAGAAAGTTACGCCTTCGTCCTTCTTCCAGAAACAAAACAGGACCTGGTATGCATGGTTGATGGTCGTAACTGCCATGGATCAGAACAATCCTTATAAAATATTGAAGAGGTCTTCCGCAAATTCAACACTGCTGATTCGCATTGTTTCCCCCCGTCAATTGGATTGTGGACTAAGCACTACTTTTGGGAAATAAAATTATTGTATTTTTCATAATTTACCCAGAAACTTATAATGTAGAATTGGTACAATTTACAACTAAACAGAATTACCTCCGCATTGTCGACGTCATTTTTATAATTTTCTTAATATAGACTAGAGAAGGAATATAGGCAGATGAGACTATTATCCTGCGCGCTAACGTAGCCTGTGGTTTAACCCTCATTCGCATCATCATCACCATCATCACCATCATGATCTCAAATATCTTTTGAAATGTTGAATCCGAAACAACTTTCACTTCCTCTGTTATTTTAATAGTCCCGCGCCGTGGCGTCGAGGTCTAAGGCATCCTGCCTAGGACTCGCGTTACGGAATACGCGCTGGTTCGAGTCCTCATGGGGGAAGAAATTTTCTCATGAAATTTCGGCCAGTGTATGGGACCGGTGCTCACCCAGCATGGTGATGATTTGAGGAGCTACGATAGGTAGCGAAATCCGGTTGCGAATACCAGCTATAACGGCTGGGGGATCATCGTGCTAACCACACGATACCTCCATTCTGGTTGGATGATCGTCCACCTCTGCTTCGGCATGTGGGCGTGAGGCCAGCAGCCGGCTGGTCGGTCTAGGCCCTTTACGGGCTGTAGCGCCACGGATTATTTATTATTGTTGTTTTAATAAGTAGATCATACTAAATTTAACCAAAAAATCGCTGTAAGTTCAAGAAACGTCTGTAAACAACTGACTGGGGAACGCAGCGGGAATTTCCATTTATTTTTATTGATGGCTAGTTGTTCTCAGTGATTTGGATGAGGTATTGGAAGTGCATTGTGTTAGTACGATGCGCCCATTTCCTTTCTTACTCTCTATTTTCTGATATTTAAACCTGTGCATCACACAATTGCTAGAACTCATATATAATCGTGTCATATGTTTTATTAACTTCGGGAGTGTGTCTTGCATGATATAATTCACAGTTATCTCCAAATTGTTTTAAGAAATTCACGAACACGTAAAGTTTCTGTTCCATTGTTACATGAAGTGAGTGGTCTCATTCGTTACAAGAACATGGCGAACATTAAGCGAGAGATGAGTCTGGGTAACATTTTAATAAACTAATAATAAATTACATCTAAGTACCCCTCAATAACTTGTGAAATTTTACGAAGAAAAATGTGTTCAGTTCCGAAAGCAAGACTGGAATGTTGTATTTCAAAATGGCCATAAATAAAAAAATCAGTGAAGTCGATGCTGGAACCAAGTAGTAGTTTACAGTTTTCAGTAAAGCGAGGAATATATTATGTATGGCATTCATAACGCTTCTGACAATATAGCATTAGTAGAGTCTAAAAAATGTATATATCGTCGGTTTCTTGGTAAAAGTGACCATGTCCAAAATGCAAAATTGTTGGGAAAAGGCATTTAAAGGTTTAATGATGCATCCAAAGATAACTGTACTTCTTTAGATGTTAGTAATAAGTTATTTTGAAGGTAAATGTGCTATATTATTAGTTTTTAATATAAAATTATGTCTTAAATTTTCATAATACTTGGAAGCCTTGGAATGTGACTTGGTCACTTTTACCAAGAAACCGACGATATACTGTATGATCTACCAGCGAATGATGAATTCATCTCTTGATTTTAATTCCATTTGTTTCTCACTTTGGCGAGGAGATAACAGTGGTTCAGACACCGGTAGTCTATTGAGGACAACTATCGTGGTTGAACCTATGTAGTAGTGGATATCAAAGTGATTTCTCTGCAAGACAATGACTGGTCTCGAATTAGAATTCTCTGACGCAGAATATCGCGTCTGACAGCGAGCGTTTTCTAATCCTATTAGATTTTAGAAGAAACTCTCGTTATAGTCTGCTACATTAAAGCTGGTCTCTTTCAAGCCTTCAGCATTCGACGCTTGCATACGTGTGTAGTTATAGTATTTTCAAACACAAAATACGTTGTTAATGTGCTATAAATTGCAAATAAGAGTAAGAGAAATCAAAATTGAACAACAACGTTTTTCCAAAATAAAAATATATGCTGGCGGAGAGAAACAAAAAGGACAATGTGGTTTATTGGCTAGTTTATGTAATGAAACGTATTTATTTACCACTTAGGGAAGCTGTAAGAGAGAGCAGCGCTTTCTACGTCTACCGCTACCGTTTGGTCTAAAATCAAATAAAAATCATTACAGCCTATAACACTGAATGGATTAATGAGTTACAGCTTCCACTTTTTAAAAAGCTTATATTGCAGCTGACATATGTAGGAAGTCTAAGATACCGGGACTTGAAAAAAGAGGAAACAGAATAAGTTTTAAAGAATCTCGTTGTTACATCACAATATTTTCAATGTAACACTACCACGCATCTAAAATGTGCTGTGTCATCTTTCCACCTTTCGCCATTATGAAAGAGATACGCCATGCTCTCGATATAGTCACTTGTCAGACAGATATTTATATTTTTATATTTAAAGCTATATTATTTGACAAAATCCTTGAACTTAATTTGGGGTCATTATGCTTGAGAATTGGGTCCGAGGTTTACGAGTTCGAATCCGGCCGAGAGCAATAGAGTTTTTATGGCCGATAAGAATTCTTAGCATGGCTCCATTCGCGGTTACGTGTCGTAAATTTACAGTATGTAAAAAAACTCTGTCCCCAATGGAGTGTTCCAGGCAAAATTCGTTTGCTATTTTCTCGCCCACGTTACAATTTTAGAAGAAACACAATCTGTCACGTGTATTGAGTGGATGAAGGTGCTTTTATTTGACCACACTTATTCACACAGGCCTTGGAACTGTGTAAATTCTGAGATTATTTTTTATTGCTTCATACCTCGTAATTGTAAGTTTTTCAACACAGGTTAATGCAGTATTATAATACCTGTTGTTACTTACGAAATGTATTTGACATATAGGGGACCTCTGATAAATGCTCCCTAATCCAGTTTTGTAATTCACGTCTCATTCCAATGACATTTGATAAAATTCAGTCGTGTTACAGGCTGCTTTCATACAAGTGAATAGCGACGAATTGTCAAAAAGTATATCATGAAGATGATGTATCAGTACATTCTAGTGTGAAGTTAAAAATGCTGTATTTCTCCTCCTAAAAACCCTTGGACATATCTTTTCACCTCTGTGTATCAATGTTCTCATTCTTCCATTTGTGGATTTGGCGGGAGCAGGTAGTATGCACGGCCCGACTGCCCTGCGCCGTGGATCCAGGAACAAAGCAGGAAATCGATAGTATTTTCACTGGAGCAATGGGAAGACCAGCTCGGTAATTGTGACCCTAATAATTAACTACTTGCAAGGTAGAGATGGGTTATGGAAGGGAACGACTGTTTCATTCTGCTGGAATATTGCTTCGCACCTTGCGATTGATTGGACAGATAAGAGCGAAAGAATACCGTATTTTCCCCTCTCAGCTCTACCGTTGTGATGCATCAAACTAAATGCTCGGACTAAGTTGGATTTGAGCCTTTGTTTCAACCTGGTGACTGTGGCGACACTGGAAAAGTCTAATCTTCTGCATCTGCACCTTTCCGAGAAAAGTATTAAGCTCACGAAGGCTTCGGTGTTTAGGAGGCATGCGGGAAGGATTCTAGTGAGGGTCGCATAAGAACAGTTCCTAAACAGTAAATATTGCCGTCTTGTCAGTGTTGCCAACTGTTACGAGATATCATACGAGCCTACATACTAAATGACTTATTTACTTACCGTACTTCATGTTGGAAGGTTATTCTAAATAATTCAATAATTTGTAACATATTGTCATAGGCAAACTATACGGAAAAGAGATCAACATGTAAAGTATTTTGTCTGGCAATACGAAATTCATTGGTTTGACTAAACTATTGACTCACGAGATCTAACCTAAAAATGTATTTTGTTTGGCCACATGAAATTATTAGTACTAATTCCGAAAACTTACCTGACTATAGTCTTGAATTATAACCATAACGCAACACATAAAATAACTTGTGTATTAATAATAATAATAATAATAATAATAATAATCCGTGGCGCTTACAGCCCATGAAGGCCAAGACCGACCAGCCGGCTGCTGGCCTCACGGCCACATGCCAAAGTAGAGGTGGACGATCATCCAACCAGAATGAAGGTATTGTGTGGTTAGCACGATGAGCCCCCCAGCCGTTATAGCTGGTTTTCGTAACCGGATTTCGCTACCTATTGTAGCTCCCCAAGTGCATCACGATGCTGGGTGGGCACAGGTCCCATACACTGGCCGAAATTTCATGAGAAAATTTCTTCCCCTATGATGACTCGAACCAGCGCGCATTCCATAACGCGATCCTAGGCAGGATGCCTTAGACCACGACGCCACGGCGCGGGACATTAATATTAATACTGATGTTAATTAATTATTAGTATGTTCAAATTTCACTAGCTTCCGGTAACAGACTCAAACATCTAGTACAATTTTAATTTCATGGAACTCCAGTACCGACAAATATTGTCGATATTTATCTCAGCTGCCAACATACCAGTTACAAAATCATTACCATTTGTAGTATTTGTCAGTATCGAAATTGGAAACGAAGTTGGCAAAAGAAAATTCAACTTGAAAACTAGAAAATCACCACAATCCACTAGCATATGTAGTAATGGGGGGGGGAAATGGTTAGGTTTCACCCTTAGGGTATAAAGCAAGCCGATCCGGACTATAGAAAGTTCGGTGAAGTTTGTCTCCTTTTAAAATGACCAGTATTATAAATTTAATTTTAAATACAATATTATTAATTTAAGCTTAAATACAGTGTCCATTCTTTGCAGGAGTAATTCCTTCATGGCTGAAGATGTGGGGATCATCTTAATGTTTGATTTACAAATAAACGCTTTTATATTTATGTACAGTAAAGTAATAATAATAGATTATTAAATGGATGAGTGACAAAATTGTGAAGAAAAAAGTTTCTGCAGTTTGGTCATGCGTATGCAGAATTAACATAATTGATTTTGGGAAGTGGGAATAGAGAAATCTGAAGCTTTTTACTCATCGATAGCCCATCCTCTGCTGGCATTAAGAGAGTAGGAGCGAAAGGAATATGGCGACTCGAAGATGATGAAGTTGCCGTATCATATGGTCTGGTTGCAGTCAGTAAATTGTGCCGACATGCGTTCCACAGCCGATCGGTGAAACAAACTGTCCGAACACTTCACATAATATTGGAGGTATTAATATCTTAAATTTTGTGTGTACCAGCAATTAATATTATGCTGGTATGTATATATTATCATAATCATCATTAGAGAGCGGAATTTAGGCAAAAACCTATTATTTTTCTTTATACATACAGGGTTAAGATTTAATATTTACATTTTTCATGGAAAAAATAGGAATAAATAAAGGGGTTTTATACTGCTTAAAAATGCCTGCTTCGACGTTAGTGCCTATTTTAAATTTTTTTTAATTTTTGGATAATTTTTCGTAACTGTTTACTGTTTTTCTTAACATCCTGTACCGTTTGCATTCCAAGACGGATAACAACTCCTTCCTAGCAGTGAACAACACAACAGAGAAGTACCTCCGGTCCATCCCTTCTCATTCTTGCAATCTTTCAATCCTAAAATTTAAACTTTCAGTCGGCCTGGGTAGCATAGTCGGTATAGCGCTGGCCTTCTGTGCTCGAGGTTGCGGGTTCGATTCCGGCCCAGGTCAATGGTATATAAGTGTGCTTAAATGCAACAGACTTATGTCAGTAGATTTACTGGCATGTAAAAGAACTCCTGCGGGACAAATTATTATTATTATTATTATTATTATTATTATTATTATTATTATTATTATTATTATTATATCTTCATCTGTCTGTCAGCAATTTAACACAAACTCGCTGGGTTGTACCCGAATAAGCATTCTCTTACATTCCAAGACAGATAACAAAACCCTTTTTTCTCACCATTTGTAAGTACAGCAATAAGCGACACAATAGCCACAATAGGTGCAGGTGATCTACTGTGAATCAAACTATGGAAATGTGATTGGTGAATGAGAAACACTAACTTAAAGACAGAATGTCTTCATTTTGTGTATGCATGTGTACCCTTGTAAAATGTGAAATGTGTGGAAGTTTCTTTTAATCCTAGAATTTTGCATTAAATAAATGTTGAATCTTATATTAGTGACATTGTTTAACAAAAAAAGAACTATTTTTTATTTTATTTTTAAAGGAATTTTAGGCGCCTAAAATGCCACTTTTTAGAGCCTAAAATTCCGCTCTCTAATCATCAACCTTCACGATTCTATACCAAGTGATTCGTTTTAACAAACAAAATGAAATCGTCAATTAGACATGTCAACGATCTTCTAAGCCTTTTTCCCCCCTTCGGGTTGATAATTCAAGATCACCTCTACGTCCTTATAAGTGAAATGCTTGTCACGCTCGCATTGCCCTGGGGCCTGTTTCTCAAAAATACTAGTTTAGTAGTTCACCAGTTACTAGTTATTAGAGTATATTTCACCAGCTCTAGTAGATTCTGTTTCTCAAACTATTTTACCAGTCTAGTAACTTGTGACAATTTTTCACTAGTCACATGATCTCTTTCACTAGTCAGCTGATTGAGTTTATTTGTTTATAGTCATTGGTAGGTATTGTTATTTGAGGTTAGAAGGCTAAGTTTTTTGTGTTTTGGTTTTGGTTTCTCTTTTCGGTTAAAATTCCATCGATTGAAAGCAAATTAACTATAGGCCCTACTCAATACTATGATTAATGAATCAAAGGATATACTATTCGGTGCTTTTCAAGCATAATAACAAAAAATTATAAAGTAAACGAATGGACAAAAAATATTGTAATATGTGAAGCTGTGGAACTGATATCTCAGAACAAAGATTATGCATACGTTAGGGACAATTACTGGCCCAACATTAAGAAAGCAACTTTGATGAGTTCCAATTCAAGTTCACAGTATCATATGTAAACATATTATGTAGCTAGTGGGTCTACTGCCGACATGAATGCCACTTATAACTTGATGAAAAATTCGCTAATATATTTTTTGCATTTTTACATTTGATCTATTCATAAATTAGTGTCGTTTTATGTTTAATTTGTAGGCTAAAGATGACATTGTCAGAAGAACTGGCAGTGGGGGAGGAAAGTCAGCAAAATTCACTGCAGTTGATGAATTGAGGGCTTTGCCAGAAGAAAGGCGGTTAGACCTATACGCCCTTCTTTGGGAAAATGGTTTAAATGTAGTGAATAATTATAGTAGCAAAATTTTGTTTTAATTGTACTGTACATACCTGCAGGACAGGGCTGCGTGCGTGTATAACATTTTATTCAGGTGCGTTTTAAAATCTTAGATTATATGTATCTCAATTCGCCATATTGACGTATACGCCCTTTTTTCCGGCAAATCCCTCAATTGGTATTAGATTATTAAGTAAATATTCTGCATGTGTTGCTGGTCTAGGACGGAAAGACCAGATGGCATTGGGAAATAATCAACATCCCAATTTGTACCGGTATTTGAAGCTTTGCTGATAATGCATGACTTCTATTGTGTCTTGTTATGGCAGATTCCACTATATTTAACAACTCTCCAAGCTTTTCAAAATCCAAATTATGGTTTATTTAACGACGCTTGCAACTGCAGAGGTTATATCAGCGTCGCCAGTGTGCCAGAATTTTGTCCCGCAGGAGTTCCTTTACGTGCCAGTAAATCTACTGATATGAGCCTGTCGCATTTAAACACACTTAAATGCCATCGACCTGGGTCGGGATCAAACCCTCAACCTCGAGCATAGAAGGCCAGCGCAGTACCAAGTAAGCTACTGAGGCCAACTCCAAGCTTTTCAGCACTTTACCTAAACTGTTCATTATATTTAAATAAATGCTCCTGTAAAGGAATAATAATTGTTCTTTCTCGATATAGTTTTAGCTCTTTTCACAACAACTTCATCACTTCAATCGGAATCACATGTATTAAAAAGTAAATACAATATTTTGTTTCGATTATCTGAGAAAGGTTGTCACTGGTAACTGATAATATAGAAACCACCAGTTTTTAGAGTCTTGTAGGAATATTCCTGTTGAATACTAGTATAATCAACTAGATTAGCATTTTGAGAAACAGAATCACTTATGAACTGGTGAAATCGACATATATTACTAGTCTGTGAACTGGTAACTACTACTTTACCCTTGTAGTTTCTAGAAACAGAGACTTGTAAAATAAACTAATATTACTACTGTACAGACTAGTATTACTAGTACATGGGTTTTGAGAAACAGGCCCCTGGTGTTACGCTGGTGGGGCTGCTCGGTACTCTGAAAGTGATTCATGTTGATGTGGTAACGCGGACTCTCGCAACGCATATCGTCTTCTAAACCCTGACGGCAATCATGAGGATAAATGGATAGAGCCACTTTCCTGGTTGAACTATCACTTTGTTGCTAGGTTGCTCCAATAGTTTGGGAATATAAATTAGAGTTGTAGTATCAATACGTGGCACACGATTCATGCACACAGAATTACACATTCGCCGTATGTTGGGTAACGTAATTGCAATTGGAATATCTTGAGTCTGAATTTTAACCAAATAGGTCTAAACGGAAATTCCGAAAGTATTTATTCTATGTGGAAAAGCTTTTAATGTGAATACCGGTTGATATAAATTAATTTCAATACATGTGATTATACGGAATGCCCAGAAAATGTTACAGACGTTCATAGTAAATAGTATTCACTAGAATGCCGCTTCGGTGGTCTAGTGGCTAGAGCGCTAGGCTTATAATCATATACCGGCACCAGTAGGTTATTTTACGACGCTTTATCAACGTCTTAGGTTATTTAGCGTCTTGCCCCAACCGAGAATCGAACCCGGGCCACCTGGTTTCGCGGCCAGACGCGCTAGCCGTTACTCCATAGGCGTGGATTATAATCATGAGGACCCGGATTCAATCCCCGACGTATCCCCAATTTATAACTTGTGTTTGGCAAGCCCGTGATACAGGTCTCACAGAGGTTTTCTCCGGGAGCTCCGGTTCCCCTGTGGCATTCCAACAAATCTCCATCATCTCATCTCATCGACTCTGTCGGTAAATTGGTCTACATAACTGGCTTCATATGAGTGAATGGCGTACAGTCAAGTTTTCGCCGTTAGTAAAAAATGTATTCTCTAAAATTATTTTAAAAAGTGTATAATAAAACATTAAAACATAATCCAGACGGAGTTTTCATTTTTAGTGAGTTATTTTACGACGCTGTTTCAATATCTCAGGTTATTCATTCTAAATAAAATGAAGGTGATAATGCCGATGAAATGATTCCGAGGTCCAGCATCGATAGTTACCCAGCATTTGCTCATATTAAGTTGAGGGAAACCCCCGGAAAAACATCAACCAGGTAACTTGCCCCGACCGGGATTCGAACCCGGGTCACCTGGTTTCGCGGTCAGACGCGCTGTTACTCCACAAGTGTAGACGCCTTCATTGTTAATAGCTACAGCAAGAGCTCTGTGTAGTGTAGTCAGTCGTATATTGTTTGATTGTGGCAGAGAAGCACGCATTCACTCTGGAATACCAGGTTGCTCGCAAGTATGTTAGGCATGACGCAGACAATCCTTTGATGTAATCAATGTTATGTCTCCAAGTCAGTGATTAACCTTGAATACTCTAAGGTATTTAATTGTCCACACAGCCAAGTATATAAAAAATCAAGATCGGGGGCGTGATTAGTATTTTAACGACGCTTTCAACTGCTGAAGTTATTCAGCAACAAAATTAGACATTTTCGAGAAATGGCAGAGAAGTTTGGCTGGAGACCTCTGCAAGGAACACGTTTCCTTTGCCTGCCGTATATCTTCGACGCGAGACTCGGAGGTTTTACTTTCTTTTCGGAGGAAACCATTCTATGCATTTTATAGTGCTTAAAAATCTATCGCCCTCGACAAGGTTTGAGCCCTCGAACCTCGAATTCAACGACTAACATTGCATTCGATAGATTACCGAAAACGAGGTAAAGGAATCGTGCAGGAAAATTGACTTCAACTCCCAAACATGACAGAGCGTCAGCCTATAAAGTAAATTTGTCTTTATAAAGATGAGAAGTTATAAGGAATCAAATAGCGTCATCTTCACTTAGCTCTTAGCGTGAGGAGTAAACACAATCTATGGACGGTTGCCTTATTCTACTATCTCGTCAAGTGGAAAATAATCGGTTCTAACTTCGACGAAGCCATCGGCATAGCTCTGTCGGTTAAGACGCTTGCCTGCTGATCCGGAGTTGTGCTCGGGTACGGGTTCGATTCCCGCTTGGGCTGATTACCGGGTTGGGTTTTTTCCGAGGTTTTTCCCAATAAGGCAAATGTTAGGTAATTTATGGCGAATCCTCGGCCAAATATCATACCGCTATCACCAATTCCATCGACGCTAAATAACTTCGTAGTTGACAGACTTAGGCCGTGTAAAAAAAACTTAGGCCGTGTTTTGTGGTGAATACTACATACCGTGAAAGTCTGTACGTAATTTTTAGACGCCCTGTATAGACGAGTATATGTGGAACGAGGGAGCTTTCACTAAATAGGATCTCAGATTAGATGAAATACGAAATTTTTATTATTATCAATTATCAGCTACTCGAGCTGAATACGGATCAAATAGAAAGGAATGAAAAATTTATCATTAAAATATTTGTGATTTTTCTAATTGCATATAGTGCAGTGACAACACTACAGTTAAGTATGTCGAAGGTTATTGGTTTTAGAGCGATTTGCCAATTATTCTAATGAAGGTCACACCCACTGGCGTTCCAGTTCCTCGTTATACATTTCCAACGTTGTGCTACCAAAAGCAGCCGTAGTTTATGTAGTGTCATTAAATGAATGAAATGAATTCTCCTTGAAGCGTTTCAATGTGTCTGTTGTGTTCTGTGATGTTGAAACATGGATTGCAGCTCCGAGGGCAGAACAAAGAGGGATAATATTAAGCTGGATTTGGTTGTGAAAATGTGAAGTGGATTTATATCGACCAGACCAGAGTCCAGTAGCGGGATTATGCAGGGAGTTGGA
The DNA here is from genome assembly GCF_040183065.1 of Periplaneta americana. Taxonomy (NCBI): domain Eukaryota; kingdom Metazoa; phylum Arthropoda; class Insecta; order Blattodea; family Blattidae; genus Periplaneta; species Periplaneta americana. The sequence continues at coordinate 88,428,526 of NC_091126.1, read as the reverse complement.
GGCCCAATAAAGGAATAGATTTCTTTACTTGATGCCAAAGGGTTTTCCAAAAGGGAACGAGGCAGCATTTTAAAATCCTTGTTGAATAGGTTCGGATAGCTATAGGGTGTCAAAGAGAATATTAATGTCCAATTTGAAATTTATATGTCGATATTGCTAATTAAATTCGTCAACCATGAGCTTCTGTGTTAATCACGTAATCGTACAACATTGTAACAACATGTTTAATTAACGTGGCAGCCCAGTTTTTAATAATAATATTCCAGTACAGTAATTCACTAGGATTGATACAACTACGCTCCTTTCTAAACAAATTCAAAATTCTCTTTCCATTTTACTCTTAAATAAAGCTCGTCAAATTGTCTGCAATGTAAGTTTGACTTGGCTTTTCGACGGCCGGCGCCGGAACTAATCCACGCACCTACACACAGCATAAGTTTTATAATTACATACTCTCAAAGTTTTAAAACAACAATAATGCATTGTAAGAATAAACATTTTAAATTGGCTTTTAAATTATATGTATTTCACTGTATTAACTTGCCAGAAAGTTGATAATTTGTGTATTTTTAGTAGGATTTTACGACTCTTTATCAACATCTTAGGTTATTTAGCATCTGAATGAGATGAAGATGATAATGCCGGTGAAATGAGTCCGGGGTCTAGCACCGAAAGTTACCCAGCATTTGCTCATATTGGGTTGAGGTAAACCCCCGGAAAAAATTTCAACCAGGTAAATTGCTTCGAACGGGAATCGAACCCAGGCCACTTGGTTTTGCGGCCAGACGCGCTGACTGTTACTCCACAGGTGTGGACATTTGTGTATTACACTGTGTCTTTCATACTTTGCAAGGTGAAGAAAATAAATAAATTAATCAATTAATTGACATTGTATGAAGATAAAGTTATGGAAAATTGCGATAAAAGTGTAGCTCGCATTTTAATGTGCAAATATTACTTTCCTCCTATTTAAGATCTTACTAGCACGACACTATAATTATCCTACATACTGTATACATTATATTTTGACATTTATACTGTAACATCTAAGTACTGAATTCAAAGTACACCCGGTCTGATCTAAAGCTAAATTTGTAGTTATTTGAAGCCGAACTACACTATTATTGCTATTTATTATTGTTATTATTAATTAGGTTATAAATATTTACATAGTTATATATTTGCAGTGTTTATTATAGAACGTGTATTATTTCACACTACATATAAAATAAAATCAGCACCTATGCACAAAGTGAACATTTACAGGAAGAAGAAAACTATTTTTCTATCTATGAGAAAGATCGTAATGTGCTGAAGGAATAATGTTTTTTTCCCCAAAAATAACACGATATTCCAACAAAATATGCGAAGTACGATGGTTTTATTTGCAGCAGTCGCCGCTTCAGAAATATAATGCAAGACCTCGGGGGTAAATAGTGATAACCCTCAAAATTGAGATTGAAGTTTTCTGGTTGTTAACAGCCTATAAGCCACATTATCTTTGATTTGATTAAATCTAATTATGTAAATATGTTAACAAATGATTGGATTGTGCTGCTTGAAAAATATGACAATCCCTTTGTGTTTGCAGTAAAAATTAAAATGTTGCAATTTGTGTATGTGGGTTATCATTATTAACCCCCGAAGTCTTCAATTATATGTCTGCTGGAAAAAATATAATTAAAAACCACGAATTATATTTTGTATTATCATAACAAACATGCTGGGCGAAGAGAGAGAGAAATTGAAATAGGCTGTAGATTAAGGCACACATCAAGAACACCCCAATAGCAGCATAGAAAGTATGACACTGGATGTGAACTTTCAGAGCAGTATAGAAACGGAGAACTTCCACGGAATACTTGGATGTGCTCAGTTGAGAAAGAAGTCAAGAAAGTTGGCTATACTTGGAACATAGTAAAATAATTAACTGTCCAGAACAGAATGAGCTGGAGACTGTTGGTTCGACTGATGTTTTAAAAATATGTTGAAACAGGAGACAAGGGCACAATTGAAAACCTCCCCGCAATAAGGGAATAACCAACAAAACTATAATTCACGTTGGATATCGAACACTTCAAGCAAGCCGGGAGATTTCCACGTTGAAGACTGCCGCTTTGGCTGCGCGTCGTAAAGGAAACGCCATGTCTAGTCACCTGTGATCACTCTGTGCAAGAGAGTTGGATCCTGGTCCACGCTATCAATCAGGTCTCCACTAACCAGTTGTCGCTCTTCCCGCTGCTCATCTGTTAGGCTTCTTGAAACGACGTGCTCACACACGTTGCATTTTCAAATTGTGGGGAATGGACTGCGAAATGCCTAACAAAGTAGCCACATCATCTATTGACTATCTGCGATCTCGTCTGAGTTCTTGTGCAACTCGAGCTATCATTTCTTCCGTTCTTGCAGATCTGGGTCTTCCTGAGCGTGGATCATCATCCGTTGAAAGACGGCCACTCGTGAAGCGCTTGTGCCACTCATACATTCGGGTCCGAGACATTGCTTCTTCTCCATACGCGTGGCGCATGAGTGCCAAAGTCTCAGTAAATGTTTTACCGAGTTTAACACAAAATTTAATGTTACCTCTCTGCTCTTTCAAGCTCATTTTACAACATATACCTACACGTCTTCACTAAAAGAAGCTAAAAGCTGCATTGTATTTCGATTGGTTTCCGGCTACGTTAGTCTTCCCCATTCTCATGCACAGCCGCACTGAGTCTATACGCCTGGAGAGTAGGTCACATCACACTGACAAGGCAGAGAAATTGCCTATAGAGCATGGCGTTGCCACCCGAAGTTCCGGTATTTTCTGACTCTCCCGGCTCACCACGGCAAAAGATTCCGTGCCGACCGATCAAAGGGGAAAGTAATGCTTGAAGTGTTCTTCGATCCAGGGTCTCGTACATTTCGAACTGTCAGTAAGGAGACGTATGTTGCAATTCTTCGGCGTCTTCGTGATGCAGTTTGACGAGACCCAACATGTGGCAAGGACAGAATTGGGTTCTCTATCATGACAATGCCCCAGCACATCAGTCGCTCTTGGTGAGCGAATTCCTCGCACAACACAAAATACCTGTCTATCCACAGCCACCATATTCTCCAGATCTTGCTCCAGCAGATTTCTACTAATTTCCAAAGGTCAAATCCCTATTCAAGGGACGACGGTTTGCCGCAGCCGAAGAGGTGAAAATTCATGCGACAAGCGCTCTGTGGGAAGTGGCCAAAGATGGGCTGCAGGAATGTTTAGAGAAGTGGTATGGACGCTGGCAGAAGTGTGTCACTGCCCAGGGAGCGTACTTTGAAGGCGGAGTTGTGTAAATGGTTATATGTCATCTGTCACATGTTCGCACTGAGTCTATACGCCTGGAGAGTAGGTCGCATACTACACGGACAAGGCATAGAAGTTGCCTATAGAGCATGGCGTTGCCACCGAAGTTTCGTTACTTTCTGAAGTAATAATTAACACTAACTAAAGGCATGGCGCCTCAAGAAATCTGCTACACTGATTCGCTAATTTCAAAACTTGTGTAGATGCCTTTCGCATAACACAAATTTTATGATGTGGCGCCTCAAAAATTCTATTGCACTGATTCGCTCATTTTAAAACTTGTTCAGGCGTAATGCAAGCAGTTTGCTAGAGGAGGGAATTTTCGTGCGTTCATGAATCTTGAGTCCAGTTACATATTATAGATTCTATTTCAATTTCAACTAAAGAATGTGAATGAGCGTTACTGTGATGAACGATATCTGTACTAAGAAAAGGAATACTCTTCCAGTAAAAGAGTTCCTAGACTTTTGTTCCTAAAATGTATTGAGCCACCAATGTCAGCGTTCAATTTCTTGCCTTATATTATCCAATTGTGGCTGCGATCTGGAAGGTCTGCAGAGACGACTGCAGAGACGATTGCATGACGAAGTAACTTTGGAAAAGAAGTTCTATACGAGTCTATACAGAGTCTAGTCTGACTAAGGAGATTTCAAAAGCACCCCCTAAAATTTGTTTCCAACTACAGCACTGCTAGTGAATAAAAATAGCATTAATTAAAGTGGACAAAATACCGGAAAATTTGCTTTGGGATTTGACGCAAACGCTAACGAAAGAAAGTGCAATAAAGGTTCAAGTGGAAAGCCAAAAATAAAAATGTATTACCATTATTACTTGCACCATTCTCGCCTTCCATTCCTTTCAAAAGTCAGTTTATGAAAGCCAGAGTTCCCATGTAATGTAAATACACATTCCTACATTAATTTATTCATTATTCATTCTTTCTTTCTTTCTTTTTTCTGATCTTTCAGTCTTTATGGACGAACCGACCAAGTAGACCTTTTGAGGAGTCATTAAATATTAAGTATTTGTTTGGCCCTTCTCTTTATCTTGTCATACGAATTAAAACAATAACTTTTTGATACTGTAAAAATATATTTCAGGATTTGCATGAAAATGCACGTTTTAGACATAACTGATGCCAGAATAATGGTTTTTTACTTCATTATTGAATGAAGCTTATTGTGATTACTACGAAAGAAATTGATGTCCAGTTTTCACGGAAATACTGTATACGTTCTAAGCATCCTTAATGAGCAAAATAATGTCTTTTTCAGCATTCTGCTATGACTGTGTACAGCAATTTCCCGTAAGGTATATGGCGGATTTATTCATATTCACAATCTACGATTATTATTTATCGGGGAATAATGCAGTGGAATATAATACATTTAGGAAAATATTAACGAGTATTCATGCGAAGTCTATAACATACAATGGCCTTGTAACCAAAATCAATTTTATTTGTTATTTTATTAGTAGAACAGACAGACAAAGTGGTATAGTTTGTTTCAGAGCGAAAACGTTTTTTCATGGTAAATGTACTCTATACAGAATTATTTAGTTTTGCTTGTGATTTGCCTTCAAAGTCCTGTCGCCTCTGGACGAAGATCACGTACCCTGCTCGACCAAAGCGTATTTTTATTTCAGTACTAGCTGTTACTGTTTTCTAAGACAACCTTGATATACGTGGGTGAATACTCACAAGAGCAATTATTTTTAAAACTGCCCCTTCTTATTTAGCAGCACTGTTGATTATTTGGAAAGAAAAAAATATGCTTGAAATCTCATACAAACCTATCAATAATAATAGTTCAATAATTATATTGATTTTAAAACAATTTTCGTAAGTGTAATCATACTCGCACTTCAAATATTATCCCCGCTGCGGAGCAAAGACCTCAAGTAGCACTGTTACTCTTTACAGTGTTGCAACATATTACATTTCGTATTCTGGAAACAATTGAACGTATCAATAAATTTATTCGCATTGACTTGATCTACTGCATCTGTAAATTAAAGTAATAAGTTCCCTTTCACCCTGTATAGAGAGCGCAAGTGAAATAACTATGCAGATTGAACGGAAAATAGCATACATTAAAATAAATAAAAAACTTTTATACGTTTTGTTTAAGTACATGGATTATTTTTTAGAAAATTATGCTCAAAGTCTGCGTAGTTTGACAACAGAGCACCCCCGCTTACCTACGAGTACACACGTGCATTCGGTCTGAATACCAGCATTCCGTCCCTTGGTCACCGCAGTAAGGTTGCCGAACTTCTTAAGGCAGGAAATAGCGATACATATTATTATTATTATTATTATTATTATTATTATTATTATTATTATTATTATTATTAAATGCTACAGCGGCAAAGAAATATGCGAATGAGAAGATAAAGAAAGGTTTAAGTTGTGTAATGATGAATGAGTCTAGTGAAGAAGGGGGAGCTACTGATGGCTATGAATCGTGTGAGCGGATAATAGAGGTAAGAAGAAGGAAAGAGAAGGAGAGAAGTCCAGGGTTGGGAATAATAGGAGAATCATCGAAGGGGAATACGGAGAGTATAAGGAAAGGAGTCTTTGCGAGTGCAGATAAAAGTGCAAGTTACGAAAGGGACTGCGGGGAAGAGAAGAAAGAAGTCGAGAATACAACTGACAACGAGTGCGCAGAGGGTCAAAGATCAACAATCGTGGAGATGTTTGAGAGAGAACTAAATAAGATACGCGAGAAAGTAGACGAAACTTATATAAAATGCAGCGAGTTATGTGATATTTAAGGACAACTGTCAACGAGAGCGCAGAGGGTCAAGTTCAGAAATCGTGGAGGTTTTGGAGAGGGAACTAAAAAAAAAAAAAGATGTGCGAGAAAATATGTGAAACTATATAAAAATTCAGCGAGTCATGTGATAGTTAAAGAAACAAGGAAGTGCAAACTAAGACGTATGAAGTGTAAAAGTGAACCAGAGGAAAGATCTGCTTAGTCTGAGGCATAGATAAATTGAAAATCAATGATAAAATGTACGTTCTCGAATACTGTGGAAAGAATTGTGACAAACCAGAGTTTTGGACTGAAATCTAGCAAAGCCAGGTGAATCAAGGCGCAGTGAAACGGAGGTTCAATGGACGAGAAAATATGCGTACGTCAAGGCAGCACGCTAGGAAGAATGGAAAAATGCATACGACACAAAACTTCAATATCAATGAAACGAGAGATGGACAATGACGATACCTGACGTCTACTTCGAGTACGAAACAGCTGACCAGAATAAACCAAGGAGGGAAACATAACGTGAGGCAGATATAAAATACTGCGGACGAAGGATTAGGGAAACAACTGGTAGTGTCTGAGGTCAGGAGCATAGACAAGATTAATGGAGGAAATGCAAGAGAAGACATGAGAAGAACGAGTGAAGGAATGAAGCGACTACCAGATATTAGTGATTGTGAGGACTGAATAGATAGGGCGTTGGAGAGGTTATAGCGAAGAAGAAGAGTGCAGGAAAGTTAGGGGTGGCAAAAGTGTAAGAAAAGGAACAGAGAAGAAAGTGTTAAGTGTAAGAAGATAGGGTAAGAGTGTAATAAGATAAACTATCAAACAATGAATACAATGAGAATTAAAGTGGGGGAAAAAAAATATATATATATATGTGTACTGTATATATCTGAACAAATGTGAAGTGGAATGAGAGAGAAATGGGAAGTGTAATTTAAGTGAATTAGATATTTGATGTTTTTTCAATGTTTTGGATTGGGAGTAGTAGCAGGGGTACTATAACTGTAGGAGTATTATCGAAATAAATATATGGATAGGGGTAATAAAATAGGAAATTTAGGACTGGAAGGGAAACAGTCTAGGTAGGAGGGAGAGAATAGAAGAGGATAGAGGGGGAAGGACATATAGCAATTCAGTCATAACAGAGTATTAGAAAGTAATCAAGAAATTCTCGGCAAAGAATACCTTAATAGAAAAGAGTTATATGTATAAAGGGATGGTGGATCGAAAAACAGAAATGTGAAGGTCCACCATAACTGTGAATTGTAAAGTTGAATGACAAATAAATATCAATATCAATATCAATATTATTATTAAATTTGCAAGAACACAGTCAATTTTATTGAAAAAACTGCAAAGGGATAAATCATCCCTTATCAGTTTATTTAATGAGACAAGTAAAAATCAGAGTACGACTAGTATCTAGTAAAACAGTGTTAACATTAAGGGTAGGCCTAAATGGTTTTTTCTGAGAAAAGTATTTATTTGGGACTAATAAAAAAAATAAATCCATGGCGCTACAGCCCATGAAGGGCCAAGACCGACCAGCCGGCTGCTGGCCTCACGTCCACATGCCGAAACAGAGGTGGACTGTCATCCAACCAGAATGGAGGTATCGTGTGGTTAGCACGATGATCCCCCAGCCGTTACAGCTGGTTTGCGAAACCGGATTTTCGCTACCTATCGTAGCTCCCCAAGTGCACCACGATGCTGGGTGGGCACCGATCCCATACCACTGTCCGAAATTTCATGAGAAAATTTCTTCCCCCATGAGAACTCGAACCAGGGCGCATTCCATAACGCCTGTCGTAGGCAGGATGCCTTAGCCCATGATGCCACGGTGCGGGACATTTGGGAATAATATATTAGATTTTTTGTTGTATTCTATCCAAGCAATAAGCTGTTAAAATCTGCACAGTTTATTACTTCCACTCTGTATATATTCTTAACATAACTTAGTTTATAATGCTTGTAATAAAATGGTTTCGACTTCAAGTTTTCATTTTCTAGTGCATATTCCTATTTATCACAGAAATTATTTTAAAATACGTTTAATGTACTGTACATAATTAAGAGCGCGCTTATGTTACACGAACAAACAATTGAATGATTACCGAATTTCTAAAGGAGCAGTGCGCTCTGAACAGGATAACAATCCCTCCAGTCATGGAGTTGCTTTCCAGCATTGCGGTAACTTCTGGAGTTCAGTATATTGCATTAGCAGTCTGCATTAAGTAACAGATTTGAGAATAGGAAATACACAGACACTCTGGATAAGGGAAGCATAGTTCTGATACTTGCGTCGCTGTCATTAAATGACTTGTTTTTGAACAGATTAAAATTTAATAGCTCTAATAAAAATAGAGAACATCAGAGATTAAATATGAAGCAAATATTCATATGACGCATCCAGCCAACATAATAACTAAACAAAAGGCACACACAAACCGTTACATTTTCCTCACTTTTTTAGGTGCTTAGTTTAAAGAAAGAAATTGTGAAATGTCCGTCGCCATTAGTTCCACAGCAGAATGTTCATATGCTAGGAATTTAGTGAACTTTCAGAAAGTGTGCATCCAACGACTTGACAGGCACTCGTTTCTCGTGCAAGTCTATGTTTATTTCAGACGACATTGTGCTGAGCATTCTTGATAGTTATCTCCATGTCCCACGTTCTTTTCTTTCGCTCTTCATCTGTCTTTGCCCTAGGCTAATCAAACAACCAGGATTTTCCAGCCATTTACTGTAGATAACATCATGATCTTCAGTGTGTATATATTGATTACCAGGTCACAAGTAAATGGAACAGAAAAGTTAGCTGTAATAGTCTGTCGTTATCACTTGTGGTTCAACATATATACAACTTCATAAATAGCAATAATAATAATAATAATAATAATAATAATAATAATAATAATAATAATAATAATAATAATAATAATAATGGTCTAGGCCTATAGCAATATCATTCACAATCTCCAACCGAAACTCTTGGAAAAAAATAACAATTCACAAGAATATAAATTCGGTTTCACGGTTAACCGTAACCACAATATAGTTCGTATATTTTGTTGCCGATAGGATTGTCTCGTTTATAATTTATTTCCTAGAACTATGAGAAGAAACATGAAATCATTTACTACTGTGCATGCGAATAAGTAAAGGGATTTCTCTTTTCTGTGAATTGCACAAAAAGGAAAGGCTTTATACATAATACCAAAAAGAGTTAAGATTTCTGACTTAGATGAATTCATTAATTTTGTACAAATTCGCGTGAAATAGCGTTTTGTATAATTTAATCGCTTCCTTTTCTTACGAAAATTTATATTCAAGAGCAACAGGTATAATTTAAAGGTACGAGTGTATTACAATGAAATTAGAGCATATTACATACTTGTTAAATACAGAGAGTCTCGGCAAACATTGAAATAATGTAATAGCATATTAAACATTTACCATAAATACTATAATCTTACAGATCTCATATTTTTGTTATAAATTGGCCGACCGTGTTTTTTTAAAAAGCACTAAACGGTAAAGTTGTCGACATAAATTCAACATGCATATAAACCACAGTAATGCAATTAAAACTAATCCTGATGTGATACACAAGAGAATGCATCCTAATCAAAATTTAGAATGTTGAGGAGCTGAATTTATATACGTGTGCCGAAATGTTTGCTGATTAAAAATATATATTACAGATAATATTAATATATGCCAACCAACTTCAACATATCCTAATACTCAAGCATTCCATATTTCCTTGATAGCTGAAAAGGACGGGAATATGGACGAAATGTTAAAACTTCAAGTTAAATGTCATAAATTCATTAATAATTAATTTACAGCCTTCCTAAAATTTGTTATTTTTTGTTAATGAAACTCATTGCCTATTTCGTATTTTTCACAACTGGAATTATTGTATGACTAATATAAAAAATTTAACGATGGATTGTCAAATGAAAGGAATTATAGTAAAATGTGTTTAAAAAGGTAATGCAAATTTAATTACTGAAATTTTTAAATAATTTTATAACTTTATGAACGAAAGAAAAAAGTAACTCATTAACATTTATGATTCTTACGGCTTTTGAGCATCGAAAAATGCAGTTTTAGCAAGTCTGTGATAATTCAAATGTATATTATTGGGTGTCCTAATGTTGTGCTCGTGATATTCTGAGTTTGTTTTAAAGGAATTAAAATTTTTATGAATAAAGCATACTATTTCTCTAATATAAATATAGGATACCGGTAAAATTTTAAGTTCTTTGAAAAGTCCTATACTTTCTCTGTGAATGGATACTTGCTTTATAATTTTAATTACTCGTTTTTCTAGTTTAAGTATATGAGAAGATTTTGATGATGATCCCCAGAATATTATTCCATATGATATGACTAAATGTACATAGCCAAAATAAACTGACAATAGTAGCTCAATGAGTGATTTTTTTGAGAGGACTCTAAATACATAGCATAGTCGAGATAATTTTTCTGTTAAGAACTGAATGTGGCTTTCCCATGTCAGGTACAGCAACCCAGATACCTAGAAATTTTGTTTTTAAATTCTTTAATTATGATGCCGTTAAGTGTAATCTGTACAGGGTCTTGCAACCATGGTATATTAAAATTCATAAAAACTGCTTTATTTGCATTTAATTTGAGCTTATTATGTTAACCGTTGCTCAAGTGTTTTGGAAGTTTCGTTTATTTTTTGTTGCAAGTCAGTATTCCTGTAGTCATGTAATACAATGTTTGTGTCATTATACTGTTTTGGCTTGGCGTATGATTAATGGAAGGTCGTTTATGTACAGAAGAAATAATACTGGATCGAGAATAGATCCTTGAGGTACACCATGTTCTATTGAAGTAATGCCTGATTTGACTGATTCGATTTCTACAATTTGCTTCCTGTTACTTAGGTATGATGTAAACCATTCCCCTGCCAATCCCCTTACACCAAAATTCTATAGTTTCCTGTTTAGTATTTTATGATTAACCATATTGAACGCTTTGCTAAGGTCCAAGAAAAGCCCTACTACTTGCTTTTTGTTGACTTTAGCATTTAGAATGGATTCTGTAAGATTTTGAATGGCATTATTAATTCCTTTACCTTTACCGAAGCCAAATTGTGAAGCATAGAATAAGTTGTTACATTCCAGGAAGGGTTCTAATCTGTTGTACATAACTTTTTCAAGGATTTTGGAAAATACCGATAACAGAGCAATAGGTCTATAATTTTCAATGCACTGTTTTTTTTTACCCTTTTTGAAGACTGGGCGGACTTTCGCTACTTTAAAATTTTCAGGAAATTTATCTGATATCAAAGATGAGTTATATATCAATCAGTGGAGTTATCAAGAGAGGAACACAACTTTTTATGATAATATCTGGTAATTCATCAATTCCACAAGTCAGACTATTTTTCAGACTCTTCATTATTTCGAGTATTTCTTCCTGAGATACTGGAATTAGAAAGATAGTATTATTGTTTCTTAAATGGTCAGGTGATGATTGTCGAATTGTGACCATGTCTTTGTGATGTTTCTGTTTTTGCTAAGTCCGCAAAATATGTGTTGAATAATTCAGCAACATCGTAGGAATTTTTAATTGACTGATCTTTGTATAGTAATGCAATTTGATTGTTTTTGTTGTCTAAGTTTCTTTCTGTCTTTCTTTTTTTACCACTTCCCAAATAGCTTTCTCTTTGTTTTGGGCATTTGTAATAGAGTCCCTGTTGAATTTTAATTTTGCTTCGTACATAACTTTAGTATATTGGTATATAATTTGTAGTGTTGCTTTAGGTTATCATTGTTTCAAGTTTGACGGAGTCTATACAGTTCCCTTTTCTTTTTGCAAGATGTAATGATTTCTTTTGTTATCTATTATTTTTGGGGGGGGGGGGGGTTTATTGCATACAGTGGAAATTTTTTGACTGAAAATGCTATTTTGAAATAATGTGTTAGGATGGATATGAATTCTACAGATTTCATGTCAATATCTGTTTTATTGATTACATCAAACAAATTTTCCTTCTCGAGCATTCTTTATTCTCTTCATTAAATGTCCTTTTATAGCTTACCATTTTTTTACTTTTAAATTCAGGATTCACATCTACTTGTATAATATGAAGTAAGACAGTATTGTGGTCTGAGATCCCTATCCTTAAGTTCTCTTTTGTGTATGGAAAGTGGTCTCTGTTAATTATTTGATCCAGACACATTTTGGATGTAGGAGTTATTTGAGTTGGTGTATCTATAGTCTCAATTAAATCATGTGAGTTTATTAGTGATTTAAATTCAGATACGGTTTTGTCATTACATTGAAATCATCGCACGCAATTATTAGTTTGTTTTTATTTTTCAAGTTGTTTAGAAGAATTTCAAGGTTTTCAAAGAATGTTTTCAGGCAACCATTTGGTGACTTATAGATACAAACTACTGTAAAGCTAAGTTTTCACCTTTTATTACAGATACAACATGTTCGAAATTTTTTTCTTGGTTTAGATGCTATATCTGAGTTTTTTTCTTTATGTAATAAGTGATTCTTTACAAAATTAAAATTTTGGATATGATAGGAATTTATTTCTTCTTGACTTAACCAATGTTCCGTGCAGGTCAAAATATCCAAATCCTCCAATTCATCATTAAGTAATATTTCTAGTACATAAATTTTATTTCTAAGACATTGAAAATTCTGATGCATTATTGACAGTGAATCACAGTAACTTAATTTACTTTACTGTGGGTCTTATTGATATTGGATGTAATTGTTCTACAGTTACTTAGTCTAATAGGTTGCTCTGTCTTCTTCTTCGTGTGCTGCTGATGCATAAAACATCTTGGAGATGACTTGGTGCCTTAACCACACTTGAAGTTTTCTCTGATGACGCATCACTTGGTTGTCTCTGCTTATGGTCCTTTTCCTGTGGAGATTCACTGCATTTCCAGGGGAGAGTGATGCAGTTTCTTCGTTGACTCAGTTTCTCTTTAACGACCACTGCTATTTCCTTCGCTATAGTTTATTTCCCCATTGTGGTTCATATGTAAACCATGTCTTGTAAAATGATCTCTAATTAAATCCGGCTGTATGATGTTGTTGTTTTCTAATGACAGCGTTTGACAATAAAGTCTTTGGCCTCTTGCACTCCAATATTTTTCAAAGATATTGTCATGGTCAGCCACTGAAGCACAGATTTTGAGGTGTTCCGAATTCATTTCTTGATTTGAATTGCACAATGAGCAGTTAGGGGACTGATATATTCCAATTCCATGCAGGTGTTTGGCCAAACAGTCATGGCCTGTTGCCAATCTAAATGCAGCTACAGACGATTTGCGTAATAAATCGGGAATTAACTGTGAATTATAATGCAGAGAGTTCCATTTCTTCCCTTGAGATTGTGTTATCAAATTTTGTTTGTTGAAGTCTAAGTATGTAGATTTAATAAATCTTTTCACAGAGTAATACATAGATTTAGTAACAGGTCTGTAAGTAGCAGTGTTACCCTTCTTTGCTAAAGCATCCTCATTCTCGTTTCCCAGGATTTCATAATGGGATGGTATCCATTGGAATACAATTCTTTTATTGAGTGCTATTAATTGAGAGAGCACTTTAGTTATTTCTACTGTTTGAGATGAAGATGTGTGTCTAGAGACTATTGATAGAATAGCTGCTTTGGAGTCTGACAATGTAACTGCATTCTTAAATTTATTGATGTGGCATAGAAGATTCCTGAGATTTTCACTTATTGCAATGATTTCTCCATCAAAACTTGTTGTTCTTTATCCAAGAGATCTATAAAGTGAGAAGAGACAGCACGTAACACCTGCACCTGCACCTCGTTCCCTGGAGATCAAGGATCCGTCGGTGTATAAATGAAGCCAGTTTTGTTGAGGGTACCTAATATTAATTGTCTCTAAAGACAATTGTTTCTTATTTCAGTGTTTATTTCTGATTTCAGTATTTCTTCTGTTAAATTTAGATTATATTCTATATTTAATAGAGTTAAAGGATTTGGTTTAATTTGTAAGTTTTCTTTTAAATTTGGATGATGTTAACATGATCATAGATTTTCATTTTTTTTTTTTTTTTTTTTAATTTTTCTGTTGAAATTTGTCACTTCGTTATTTACACATGAAGCTTCGTTGAGATCATACCTGTGGGGGGGGGGGGGGGGGGGGCAGACATTATGATGATATTGATATCATACAGTTTTCTAGAATTTAAAAATGCACGAGTTTCTGCATCACAATCACCAATCGTCTTTGTATATCATAAACCCTTTTCCTTTATAGAAAAAAAAAAATTATGGTTTATTTAATGACACTCGCAACTGCAGAGGTTATATCAGCATTGCCGGTGTTCCAGAATTTTATCCCACAGGAGTTCTTTTACATGCCAGTAAATCTACTGACATGAGCCTGCCGCATTTAAGCATACTTAAATGTCATCGACCTGGGCCGGGATCGAACTCGCAACCTCGAGCACAGAAGGCCAGTGCTATGCCGATTATGCTACCGAGGCCGACTTTTCTTTATAGATCTGCTCCACAATAAAAGAGCAGCATCCTTTTCCATGGCATTTGTACTACAAAAATAATTTTGCTGACACTCATCTGATTCGGTGTGATCTTTGTGCCAAAAATTAAATTCAATACTAACAATGTCTAAATTATTAACCTTTACAGTCACACAGTGAGGACAGCATGTCGATATTATCTGGTAGTCCAGAACAAGGCCAGTCAATGCATCAATTACAAGGCCAATGCCGTAATGTACGGTAACATGTGGTCCCTCTTGTGCCAGGTTCCATCGTATGATACACATATGTCAATAATGTCACTCTCTTGTAATGAGGGATCTAGTTTTCTATGGGCAGCACATATAAATTCAGTAGACAGCTTGAGTGACTTGAACTTGAAAACTGTTTCATCTTCTATTAATTTATTTACATGCTGCACAAAATTTAATGGTCTTATACCCATGGTCTGCATACCATACCCATAATTATATAATATTTTTTATTTCACCATGGCCCTTCCAAATGTCTACAAATGCTTTGATTATCCTTCTATTTACTTCAAAGACAATGATCTGTGAAGAAGTGGGCGAACCAAATCCAGGTATTTAAATGCTGGGCCATTTAAAAATGGCTTCTGTGATGTTAGGAGACACTTCCAAATTATGAAACTTTAAATTTCTTCGAAGGAGGAAATATTACAGATTTAAAAAAAAATAATAATAAAAGATAACATTTTTCATTAATTTTCACCAAAACTCAGTCATCTGACTGAGTAATCTGCATCATTACTTTATCCACAAAATTTCTGTCTGGGAGTAATTCAGTTCAAATAAATAATTTTATGAGGTTGTTTTATCTCATGGTAAAATCTGTACAAAAATATTGCCAGATTTTGAACAGTATTTTCTTTTCTTGAAATCTTTTCACTTGGCTTACGAAGTTTGTGAACAAGTTTATCATAATTTAAAATAATGTACAAGTAACAGCCTTTCGGAATAGATGAACTGGAAACACGAATATTGAATAATTACGACATTAGAGAAATGAGAGAAGGGATAAGTAAATGATGAAGGAAGGAAGTGATTGGCATAATAGAAATACTGCAATATATTGACCACATGTGCAAAGTAAAAATGGTACGGTGTTTTTATGTAGCAATTATTGTTTCGAAAACAAACTTTTAAATGTGTATCTGGTATCATCATGAAAAATGATTTACAGACATACTGTACTGGCGATGTAGTTGCTTTTATCTGAATTGTGTAATTAAAAGAAGATATTTTACACTTTTGCTATTGATATTTCGAAGAAATTATCTTTGTAGTCACTTTGCATGACACTTGTTTAACCTTTTCATTGTCTTCATATGATATTGACCTTTCTAGTTCAGTGCTCACTCCACTGAAACGTAATTCTGTTTTCTTCCTTCTTCCCTCAGAATTGTTAAATGAGAAATTAGCTACTTCACTGGGTTTCTGCTTCTAGTAGTAGAGTTACAGAGATGTAATAGTGTTCGTAAATGAAAGCTTTCTTTATCAGTATATTTAAGTACTGTAATTTAAACAGCGCATAGTAGTGTCGTGGTTAAGGCATAACACTGCAAGCTGGAAGGTCGCGAGTTCGATTCCCCTTGGAATCATGGATTTTTCCATTGATCTAATCCTTCCAGCCACACTATGGCCTTGGGATCTACTCAACCTCTAACAGAAATGATTACCAGGGGCATTTCCTTAGGAGTGATGGCAGTGGATATGTAGGACTGACATCCCTACTGCCATTAAATGCCGATTGTCTGTAAAGGTGTGATCCTTAACCTGTCACCACCCTCTGTGCCGATTTGGTCTGTCATGGGGTTGACTTTACTTTTTAATTTAGATAGTGTTTCCTCTTCAAAACTTAGAGGCGACTATGTAAGACTCATAAAGGACTTAAGTAAATTGGCCAGTCTTGAATAGCTCCATCATTTATAAAATATAATAGACAAAGACTATTGAGACGCATTAGTACTTCAAGAAGACACAGATTATAACTTACGCATGAACTATGACATCCTCCATCATGAATAACTCTCAATGCAATAAGTACATGAGAAGGAAATAAAATTATCTCTCTGTTGCAGATCACTTCACTGCAAAGCTGTCTGTACGTATGACATCTGGTCCAGACTTTGTGGCAACCAATTTCACCTTTTTCGACTGCAACACTTACAGTTCATGCACGCAGTGCGTCTCCTCATCATTTCCATGTGACTGGTGTGTGGATGGACATCGCTGCACACACGACACAGCTGAGAACTGCCGCAATGACATTCTTGTTACTGGTGTCAGTGTAAGTAAACTCTGAATTTGTTTTAGTAATCAAGTTTGCTGTAATATTGGCACTTAAAGCTACAGAAATTATTAGTGCTCTGATTTCTATGACATATCACATTTATATCCTGGTCTCATTTTACAAAATTAAGTTAAATTGAACACATTTTTGGCTTTTCTGAACACAATGACATGGCTTTTATTGGTCATATAAATGCATATTTACCATATTTTAGCATTAATTCATTTTTCACCAAAAATGATATGAAAGCATATTTCTGGTCATACTACAATATTGTTTTATCAGTTCTTCAAGTATTACTCACACGTTTTGTGCCAATAACAGCAAATAAAGCTGTTGGTTATTGATTTTTAATTTTCTTTTCTTGGAAATATTTTGTGATTAAATGGAGTTGTCAAAACACAAAGAACAAACGAATGTTACGAATATGGCCAGATTGTTGCTGTTCGGTCTCACATTCACCCCTTCACCTCTGATAAAAATATGATACTTCAGAGGTTCCAATCTCACTGTTGCCAAGTAGAATTTCATAGGCAGTAAGTAGTGACCCTGTTAACATAGCTGTAATAGAATTAATCACATAGAGGACAAACGTTAGGACATTTTTCACCTCTCTTCCCCTCCCCCTTCAATTTTTATATGGTGAACAGTCTGCTATGGCCAATACAAGAAGTTAATATTCAAAAATAATTTTGCAGAATGATGAATATAAACATAATTTTTGGACATTTAATTTGTTTTCCGTCATATTTCTAAGCTTTTATGTCATTTTGGTGTTTTTAGGGCTTAACAGCATGCATATTTCCAGAGTTTTAGGCCATAGAAATCCGAGCCCTAGAAATTATTAATATGATCCAGTTCAGATCTGTCTTCGGACAGTTTACTATTTAAAAAAAAAAAATATGGTGTATTTACAAAAATATGCTTCTAACATCCTAAATCTAAACAGCATTAGTAACTTTTATGTTCAATATCACGGCTGTTATTACACGTTTATTTATCTTTTACAAGTACCTTTCACTCGTTTAATATGTTATTAAAAACAGTTGACATTTTAGTGAGAATTGGCTTTTCTTTTTTACATATGAGTGTATGAGTGTGTGCTTGTAGATCACATTTTGTGCTGTGAAGCATAGGTGTTATGTAGGTAAAACGTGAGTGCTTATGTCAGATTAGATCCAATTAAGAGTCTTGCAACAAATGGGGAAAAGTATGCGAGTGATATCACTCTTTAATTTTCAATTATAACCTTTTTATTCTTGTGTGGACACAGTTTTTATGTAAACATTTCATACTAAAAAATTTACAAGAAACATAAAAAAACAAATCAGTGAACATGTTTCTTCTGACTTTTATTCTTTAGTGTTTTCCTGTTTTGCGAAGGATATTTTCTTCAAATTTATGGTATATGCATTTCGCTTAAATATATCTACATACAAATTTAACAGAATTATACGTAGTGAATTTTCAATTAACATGAAACACACTTCGCATTCCCATAAATTTCAGTCGTGTGAGTGACATGTGTTAATTAAATACCGTACCATTGTTTAGATTTCATGCTTTTATTTATAACCTTTCACATTTTCCGATTTCTCGTGACATTCTGTCTCATTTTTCAGTAATATTTGAAGCAGAAATAATTAAATATTTTAGTTCTATGTCTCAGAAATTTTACTCTTACATACATTGGTTACATTACGTACCAATATAGCAAGAAGACGACAGTAGACTAGTAATACAACTGTAACAGAAATGGAATCGTGTGATATTACAATAATAATAAAATTGATAACTTTGTTGTGACTGAAGAGCATATGCGTATGCACGTCATTGCTGCCTCTTGTAGCTACAGATAAAGATGAATTTCATTCCAGGTTGGAATGTGTCCTAGAGCATTGTTCATTGTTCGTTTCTTAACAGACTGATGTCTGATCTAATGTTTCCAGTGGTATAAAGTTTGTGTAATCTTTCCTATCTGTTCAGCCTAAGGATAAGTGTAGCACAAAAATCTCATGACATAGAAGTTTGATTTACACAATGTTGGTGGCCTAAGGACAAAACCAGATTAGTCTGCGCGAATATTGAATGCAAATGCTATTCATAAAATTTCAGGACTTGGCTCTCTGTTGACTCGTTACGGTGAAGAATAAGAATACAGAAATCTCTTTCTGTAGTATTCTAACATACACAATAATACGTATGTCCAACTTTTTAAAATGTTCCCTTTTTATGTTGAGCAGCAAAATTTCATGTGTAGTGTAACAGATTAACTAGCTGAAAGAGATTTACTGTGTATTTGCATGTGTGCTGAACCTTAATTCGCACACAAGCTCTCCTTGGATAATTCCTAGTTTAAAAAATTATGTTTTATTTAACGACGCTCGCAACTGCTGAGGTTATATTAGCATTGGCTGTGTGCTGGAATTTTGTCCCGCAGGAGTTCTTTTACATGCCAGTAAATCTACTGACATGAGCCTGTCGCATTTAACCACACTTAAATGGCATCGACCTGGGCTGGGATCGAACCCGCAACCTCAGGCACAGAAGGCCAGCACTGTATCGACTGCACCACCCAGGCCAACTGATTCCTAGTTTAAAATTTGAACAAAACATAATGCGACTCATATTCTGCGAGATACTTTTGGAGATAACATAAATCATCAAATGGAGTAAATATCAAATACATATGCACTAGTTGTTACGAGGTTACAAGAGATGTTTAGACGTCCTCCACCCAATTCAAGTCATTTGACAATGCACTACATTACAATCTGTCGAACACACTGTAACAGGTTGGCATGACTGATTATCATGGCAACATGAAATCTTGTCACTTGATTTTTGCTACAAGGAGATTATCACTCACAGATTGATTCTAAATTTGTAATTAGCTGACAATAATACGAGCCTCTCATCTCTGTCAAACTTGAAAACATTTCCCTCTTAATGTCCAATGGAACATTGGATTACTTTTAGTACCTGATTGTTGCTTTCTCAGTGAGTAGTAGCATAGTATGATGTCACACCTCGTCCCTAGGTTTGTTCAGACGCGTTTTCCTGGTTGGAACACAATATCTCTTAGACATACTCCTTCAATTACCCACACAGGAAAATTCATGGGAGCCAAATGTGGCAAACAAAGTGTTCATGTGATCATTCCTTCGCATCCAATCCACATTCCTGGATATGCTGTATGTAACAGCTGCCTAACATCTCCGTAGTGCACTAGAGCATCATACACGTACTCTACCTCACAGCTAAAGGTAAATCTTCCATCATACCCTGTGTATTATTATTATCCAGAAAGCCACCGGCATGGCCCAGTTGGTTAAGGCGCTTGCCTGTCTGTCTGAAGTTGTGCTCGGGCGTGGGTTCGATTCCCGCTTGGGCTGATTGCCAGGTTGGGTTTTTTCCGAGGTTTTCCCAAACCATAAGGTGAATGCCAGGTAATCTATGGCGAATCCTCGGCCTCATCTCGCCAAATACCATCTCACTATCACCAATCTCATCGACGCTAAATAACCTAGTAGTTGATATTGCGTCGTTAAATAACCAACTAATACAACAAAATTATCCAGAAGGACTCTGAAATTGTGAGTACTGAGTCTGTAATATAGAAGTTAGGGGTAGCTCATACATTACTGCTAAATAGGACTTGATGTCTTCACTTGTGAAAAGTATGAGGATATTCGTGAGATGAGAAGTGACTGTTGTAGCTGTTAAATACATCATCAGCCATCACACACAAACTTGCTTCATCTGTCCAGAGAAAATTGTCATAACTTGACTCATTCACAGTTTTTGTTGTTATTGTTGTAGCCATTTGTATGTATAAATGCATCATTTGAGGATGGTCATTTGGAAACAGAGGTATATTCTGTGTTAAGTGGAATATTGTACATGTGCTTCATCGAAACAAATGACATCCTTACAAAATGGAAGTCATACAACACGTGAGTGAATATTATCCTGACAGATGCGTTGAATTTTGGGAGTGAAGTGTACAGAAAATTTGTGGCGATCAAACATTAGCATTGAAAATGTATACCGTACTGATGAAACAAACTTTTATATTAACAAAGAAATAAACCAATGGAGCACAAGATACTGATCTGATACAAACCCACATGTGTTGATCTGTTGAACTGCAACGTGCTGGGGCAATATTGATTTTGTGTTGAATTTGGGCACACACAGTGTTATGTCATTATTCATTGAGAGGAACATGGACACTAATACTTACCTACTTGAACATGTTACAAGAGACCATTTTATCAGCTTTATTTATTGAAGAAGGAGAATTTCCCAGCATTTTTGAACAGGATGGTGCACCACGTCATTACTGTATTCCTGTATGGAACTATCTGAGTGAGTAGTTCCCTGTATATTGGATTGGGCACTGTGGACCAATTGAATTGTCATCTGGATCTTCAGATTTAACACCAATTGACACTTTTCTTTGAGAATATGTAACGAGTTTGATGTATGCAGAGAAAATTCAGAGTATGGAACATGTGAAGGATCACATCATTGAAACATGTGCTGATGTCAATCCTCCTTATATGTTTCAGCCTATTTTCTCTGAGTGGAGGAAACGTAAAAAATTATGTCGAAAATGGACATCATATTGAGCATATTTTGGACTTGTTTATTTTATATTTTATAACAGTTAACATTACGTATCATAAAAATGATTTAAGGTATCTCAGAACTGATCACAATATTCCACACAGTTTACAGTGGACACATGGCATTTTTTCCATTTGAAATTTCAAAGTTGCATCCAAGATGGTGACTTTCAAGATGAAGGGTTAGGATCGTGTCTGTAAGACATACATACAATACCTTTTACTCATTCTTTACTTTAATCCAATATAAAAACTTTTACTGTAAAATACACAAAATCACAAATACACATAACGACAATTGAAGGGCTCTCTGCAGAAACGAGGTAGCTCCATTTTTTTTTTACAAAGTTGTGAAAAACTAAAAAAAAAAATCATTTAAAAAATTTCAAATTTTAACTGAGCTTCTTTCCTTTTTCAGATTATGTCCTATGTACCTAGGAGTTTCATTTTATCACTCAATCATTTATTATAATTAGCAATTTAGGGGAGGTAAAATATAAACAAATAATGGACCTACCTTGTGTGAACTGAATGGTACTGTTTTGATCTGTAGTTATAATTTAATACAGTCTTTCTTGGTAATATTATTAAGTATTTATTGTTCGAAGTGATAATATTGAAGAATACAGTTTTATTTATATAGGTGAATGTTAGTGACAGTTATTTTTCATTCCTTCAGAAGAAATTTACTTTTATATATATTTTGTGGATTTGATACATGGTTGCTAAGGACATAATTATAAATAACTTACGAAGCTTTTACTTCTGAACAAACAATTTATAGTCTATACTTTTTTTTTTGCATATTATTATCGAACTATGTCTTTTATAAATTTAAATGTTGAAATACGTCAGTCACAATAGTGAAATACGAATATTTTGTTTGATATACAATTATCTTATAAAATGTCACAAGATAGCACAAATGAAGAAGCAGCATGTTGTCTAATTTGCAGAAAATTGTGTAAATCCAATGCAGGAATAAATATACATATGGGTAAAGCCCAGCCAGAAGAGAAAAGAAAAAAACTGGCACATAGGTATACTACAGCATTTTCTCATTCATCAGATTTTAATAACACAAGCAATATTTTACCTAACAAAAACATTACTGACACCTCAGCTACATATCAACAGAGTTTGCAGAAACCCCTCGAAACAACAAATCGAAATTCTGTAGTAGTTAACAATTAGGATCCTGTTCAAGTTTTCCAACAGAGTGAAGATGTAATATCTTATCCAGAAAATACACAAAGTGATCATATAAGTTTTCATCCAATGAAAGAGTGGGAAGAAAAGCTATGCCACATCCAGTCTGTAGGAACGAGTGAAGATTTTGAAGCTCTAATGGAAGATGTTAGGCATTTTCTCACACAGCAAATGACTGAATTGCCAGGACCCCAACACCCAGCCGTGAAGCATTATCAAGCTCGTAAAGTAAGTAAAGTTAACAGTGAATGTAATTATCAAACAACATCCAATCCACAAAAGAAATCTAAGAGACAGCGAATGAAAAATAGGCAAAAATATGAGTATGAACTAACCCAGTATCAATTTTACAACCAAAGACGTAAAGTAGCAAGAAAAGTTTTACATAATTTAAATCACAAAGCTACTTGTAAAATCTCGACACGTCTGATAACCGAACATTTTGAACATGTTTTTAGTACAACAAATAATAGCTCCCCTCTTTCTGATGAGGATGAAGATTCCATACAATTTCCTGAAGATATAGTGATTACTGAGAGTGATATTCATAAAGCGTTATTTGGTATTAAAGTTGACCCTTCCCCTGGACCAGATAGAATAACAGTACGCGTTTTAAGGCATCTCAAAGCTACCAAATTTCTTACACTGCTTGCAAACACTATGCTTCATTTTAATCATGTTCCAAAATGCATGAAATTAGCACGTACAATTTTAATCCATAAAGGAGACGACGTGAACGATTTAAAACATTGGAGGCCAATTACTATTCACTCCGTCATTCGAAGAGTCATTGAAAGAGCCCTTGACATTAAGCTTCGGTCTTATTTTGTATTAAATGCTCATCAGAGAGGTTTTATTAATATACCTGGAACTCATATCAATGCATCTTTAATAAATGGCTGTCTTCAATCATCTAAGCTTAATAAGAAAGACTGTTGTGTCGTGTTTCTGGACGTGTCTAAAGCCTTTGATTCTGTTGGCCATGAACATATTCTTAGAGCCCTTAAATCATCTGGCGTTCCGCAGAACTTGTTCAGACTTATTGGTTCCTTATTAACTAATAATACAATTCAAATAGAAACTAACCACACAAAAACCAAGCCAATAAGCGTAAAACGAGGCGTTGCTCAAGGATCTCCATTGTCTCCAATACTTTTCAATTTGGCACTGAATTGCGTTCTTGAAAATTTAACAGATCATGAAATTAGCAACAGTATGGTTTTACACTTTCCAATGATCTTCAAAACCTAAGTGCTTTTGCATTTGCTGATGATTTGGCTCTCGTTGGAAAAGATGAAAAGTCAGCAACAGCTCTCATTGATATGGCTGAAAGTAAATTAGATGAACTAGGTCTTGAAATTAACACTATTAAAAGCAAGTGTATAATTCTCGAAAGAGGTGTTTTAACTAAAGGAGCTCTCATTTCACTTCATGGATCAGCCATACATAGTACTGATGATAAATCTGAAACAATTCGATATCTGGGAGTTGATTTTCGCGACAAAATATTCTTAGATAAAAAGAAAATTATAACAAATTTAACACGTGATCTTAACAATCTTACACAAACTCCATTACTGAAGCCTGATCAGAAATTGAAGATTGTGAATGAATATATATGGCCTGGGCTCATCTATCCTTTGCAATGTGCTCCACTTGATCAGCTCCCTGACAGCTTCCTTAAAGATCTGGATAAAGTAATTAGAAGTGCTGTCAAAGAAATGATATCTCTTCCTGATGATACACCTAATGACATGCTATATTCTTCTAAAAAAGTACGTGGCCTAGGGCTTATTAAGGCTGAATGGGAAGCTAATACTCAGCATTTTAACATCTGTAAACGACTCTCACAAGTCAGTGATTATCATCTCCTTCTTGTCAGGAATCTTGAAGAGGAGAAGAAAACTGCTCTCAAGCGCCTGAAAATTCCTGAAGCCAACATAACACCTCGAACAACTGGAATACATCTACGTGATGAATTGTGAAAGAGATCGTTTGACTCCTGGTGTCAGTTACCTCATAAGGGGAACGGTGTAGTCATCTATGAAGAATATCCAAGAGCCAATTCATGGGTCAGCACCAAAAGGAATTTGTCATCTTCAGAATATATTAATGCAATCAAGATGTCCTGCAACCTTACTGCAGTGCGCTCCATTCCTGGCAGAGCTTTCAGCACGACCCGTTGCCGTCAACCAGGCTGCAACGAGACAGAAACTCTTGGCCATGTGTTGGGCTTTTGTCGGAAAGGAGAGTTATTGCGTAACAACAGGCATCATAGAGTCCGTGGAGCTATCGCCTGTCTTCTTCGGAACAAGGGTTGGGAAGTTCATGAAGAGGTCCACTGTATTTCTGAAGACGACTCTCACAGAAGAGCGGATATAATAGCAATAAACAGGCAACAACAAAAGGCTATTATCATAGATCCAACTATACGCATGGAGAGAGATCTAAACCAAGCTCATCAGGTTGATCAGGAAAAGAGGGCCATTTATGAACCTTGTATTCCCTACCTTAGTGCCAAGTATAACATCCCTCTCTTCAATTGGTCAGTGACAGGTTTATTTTTTGGTGCTCGGAGTTCTTTACCAAAATTTACATATCATTTTTTAAAACAATTATCAATATCATCTTTTGAAATTCAAAAAATCATCTCGCAAATTCTCAAAGATTCCCTGCAGATTATACAATTTCATTTATACCACTCAGAAGGCCTTAATTAAGGATATGCTAATTTTAAATAAAATCTTTTTTTATCAGTATAATTTAGTCATCTTCTAAGATTTTATTTTACAATTGATAATCAATGGTGCTTAATTATTACACTTTATTTTTATAACACTATTCATATTTAATTAATTGTATTTGTTTGCTATTCATTTCCGGATCCTCGTGGTCATCCTTAATTAAGGCCGGATGAGTTTTTCTCTCTCTCTCTCTCGCTTGCAATAAAATTGGATATAATTGGCCATGTTTTGCACTGTGCACACAATTACTGTGTCAGTATCATAAACTACAACACAAGACATATATCGTTACATCAGAACTACAGTGGGTTATCTTGACAAACTGTGGTTTCGAGATAAATTAAGTTTTAAGTTAGCTTCATATATATATATATATATATATATATATATATATATATATATATGTCATTAATGTTAGGAAGTTATCTTTGAGATATTTCAAACAAAAAGCTCGTTTTTGCTTCGTTTTCGAGATAAAAATTGTTTTATGTCAAACATTTCATAGTGTGTTTTGGGAACGTCATTGCTTTAATCCCCAATATCTTTTGTCATTTTAAGAGAGCAGAGTATTATGATAATAAATTATTTAAAGAATTTTAGTTTTGTCCTTTAAATGACCAGAAATCTGATCCAAACGAATATAACATAAAATTCCTTTGCAGAACAGAAAGTTACATTTGTTCAGATCTGTGTATTTGCTCAGTAACGAAGATTTTCACAGATTTGTTGTTCTTCCCGTTACTGATTTCCACTGGGGTAAAAGTGTGAAGTCCTGGCTTCGAATTATCCATATGTATGCTTCGAAATTTCGGATTAAAAATTAATTTTTTACTTTGGTTTAAATAGGTATTTGAATGGGAATAAACTTTCATTCGAATTATCCAATGTCGAATTAACCAAAAAGTTCATTATATTGTTTTTTTTTCCAGAAAAAAAAGGGAAAGAAAGAAACAGGGGAACCTCGATTTTTAAGTTACCATTGTAACTTTATTATGTAATTCATTTATATATATGTATGTTTTTAATTTTATTAAGTATTACAGTAAAATATATACATTTTCAGTATAAGTTGGAAGCTCTTTGTTTACTCATTAAATTACATGTAGGTATGCGTTGTTCTTTAATTTGCATGTAGATTTTTGTTGTCTGGTTTTTACAGGTGCTGAGTAACTGGCATTTAACAATGTTATTTGCCAACGTGATTTCATTTTGTGTCTACCGCTTGCTCATAGATGACCATTATTCAGCATTAAAAAAATGTTGCTTGTAATTATCACTGAATTTCCATCTTCAGCTGATAGTTGCAGTGCAACTTACAACTAATATAGAAAAGTAGGAGAGCTTCATTTTATAAAAGATACAATTATTTCTCTCTCCATTAGGAGTTTATTGTTAGGAGTTTTATTGTTTTGGTGTAGTAAGTAATTATTGCGGCACCCATGAAGAACTACTCAATATAAAAATGAACTGCTGCTGCTGCTGTTGCTGTTGTTGTAGTTGTTGTCATTGTTCATGGAACTTGGATTTCCTCCATTCTCCTACAGGCATCGCAGTAATTATTTGTAAGCTGAAATAGTATGTCAGCATCAGTCTATGAACTGTATATGTCAGCAATTAGCATACTAAATATCGTAACACAAAGTTAACAATCATTCAGATTCAAATACAGATGATTTCTGCAATGCAAATATTCACTTTTGAATTTAAAATTAATTATAAAATAACTATTCCATCAAGATTTTAAAGATGTACTCTTCTTTATTAAAAAAATAATATATATCTCTCTTTTATTTATTAATTATTTTGTACGAAAACGGAAGTAACCCGTAATGTTACCAGGTATTAAAATAGTCCGTAAACTATTCTGTTTATAAGTTTGTATATTTTTATAAAGTCATGGATGAATTGGATTGCGATGTTTGTTTCCCATTTCCATTTACCTCGCATTTGCAATATACACATCGTTGATTTTCTTCAATGAAATATTAAGTCAGTAGACCCTCAAACTAATGCAAGAAGACTAATTCTGGAAGGTAATATGGCTTAGGTCCATTTTATGTTGACAGTAGTTTCCGAAGCACACTTATAGAATTTTGTACAGTAGATAGTTTGTGCATCACGTCATTAACGTTAAGGTTGATCATTAGGAAAAGAACAATAAGAAATTTAGCAGATATTGCTGAAGGTTCATTTATTTTCTTAACATAAATCAGACGTAACAGATTTGTGTTGGATTGTGTATAGCTACGTACTTTCATATTTAATAATTTATAGGATGTTTTATTTCATTATATATTGAAACACTAGCACACACACTAGAACACCTGGTTACACAAACTAGTAAACAAAATCATATATTTTTACTACTGTATCGAAGTAAACCACAACATTCATGTTCTTAATAAGAGTTTATATGGTTCTCTTTCAGCGTATTGGACCAAGTTACAGAAGTGGTCCTGGTTTCTGCCCAACTATCAATGCAACAGCAGGGGGATCACCTGAAATCCTTGTGTCATCAGGAATGAAGAAGAGTATTCGCGTCAAAGTTCATATAATAGGGGTATGTTTTACAGATATATTTTGTTGCAATCAAAATAATTTCATAAATATCTACAACCATATCATATAAGGGTGTAATAGTTTCTGCAAACAGAATTGTTTGTTTCACATTGAATAAAAAAAAGTATATAAATTTAATTTTGGGCTTAAGGGCTCAAATTTTACAAGATGAGGATGACAATGACGTCAGTGATGAAATGATGATGGTCATGATCATGATGATCTGGTTGTGGTGATATTAATGATCATTAAGAAGATGATTTCGTTAAATCTGCTTGTCTTAAAGAGCATTGCTCCCAAAATGTTCTCTTTTTCCTGATACCGGGAAACTATTACAAACTGAAGCTCACATATATAATACATACTTGTACATGCATAACGACATGTGATTTGAATGTATGAAAGTATATTGAAAGCTTAGGTGTGAGTTTACATACAGGTACCAGGAAGCTATTGAGGTGACATTACACCATGGCTGACAACTAACATTTTTATTTTAGTTTGCAGTCGATTGCACAATACATTCATTTCCTAATAATAGTAGTCACTACTGTTAATATGTGTTACAATTACATGTTCATTAGAAATTTACATTTTGTAAAAATAAACAATGAATATAATAATAAAAAATAGCCATCCTTTAACCTGGGAGAAGGCACATACACATTATATCATGAGGAAGCTCATGCGGTCAAAAAGACTGTGCTACTGAAAATATGTTATTAAGTTCAACTTATTGATTTTTGCTTGAACATTTTGTCTCGTGATATTATTTTTCTTTCAAACATTACAAGATTTTCTTTCATAATACAACCTTGGAATATTTTATTATATTTTCACATTACTGTGAAACCTGCCTTTGCGGTCACTTTATTTAAACGG
Source organism: Periplaneta americana (assembly GCF_040183065.1). Taxonomy (NCBI): domain Eukaryota; kingdom Metazoa; phylum Arthropoda; class Insecta; order Blattodea; family Blattidae; genus Periplaneta; species Periplaneta americana. The sequence continues at coordinate 88,399,548 of NC_091126.1, read as the reverse complement.
CCACCTGGCCAAAAGGCCAATTTTCTCTGGAACCAATTGGATTTTCCATAAGTTCAATACAAATTCTCTCTTTATTTAGCGGCCACCTCATGCGCCGGCCAGTGGCCAGGGTCTATTTGGATTGGAACCTGACTATAACGGTCACTGTCCAACAAAAAAATCTTTTCACGGATACTGTCTGACCTATTTTTTCGACGGTTACAGGACGGAAGCAATAGCTAAGTGTACAACAGTACGCCCTCCATATCTTAGGGTTAGTTGGTTACTGTTTTATGACTCTTTTGTCACTTTCCACTCCGACCTTGCACAGCTATAAATTATTACTCGTTTTCTAAGGATTGAAACACGGGCTTTTTCTATCGAAAATGTCACAGTATGTTGTAGGTAGTTAACCATTCGATTTTTTTGCTCTCATCTTTCTGTCTTTCTCTATATGGACCAGCTTTTACGAATTTTTCTTCTTTTCATTCACTTGATCCAGAGGAATTGTGAAGTTAGTTTGAGAGAGAAATCATGTCTAACAATAAATTTAGAATGGTGTTGAGTTTAGAGGTGAGACGAAAAATTATTGAAGAAAGTGAGAAGGAAACATCTGCGAGAAAAATTGCAGAAATATTCAAATGTGGAAGGACACAAATAAGCGGTATAATTAAGAATAAAGATGAAATATTAAAAGAATGTGAGGAAGACAGAATCTGTGTTTAGTAATGTGAATGAGTTCGTTTACGAATGGTTCGTGTGTGCGAGGGCGAAGAAATTGCCTGTAAGTGGGCTTATGGTTCAAGAGAAAGCCCTTGAAATTGCGAAAGAACTCAATGTAAGAAATTTTGTTGCTAGTAATGCGTGGTTAGAGTGCTTTAGAAAACGGCATAACATTACATTTCGTTCTGTGCCTGGTGAAGGAGATGACATTGCAACCAATGTTATTGAAGAATGAAAAAAATAGACTCTTCAATTCTTGCGTAATATGAACTCAGAGACATTTACAATGTTGACGAAACAGGTTTATTTTCAGGGTCCTCCCTAACAAAACTTAAGTTTTAAGAAAAGAATAGTGTAAAGGGAGGAAGTTGGCAAAAGACAGAATAACCCTGCTCATTTGTTTTAATGCTGCAGGAGAAAAAGAACCACTCTTAATGATAGGGAAATCATTGAAACCGAGATGTTTGAAAAATGTTGACATGAGCTTATTGGAGGTGAAGTGGACTGCCAACAATAAAGCTTGGATAACATCATCATTGTTTGAGAATTAACTATGTGATTTCAATTCCAAGATTAAACGACAAAATCGCAATGACCGTGAAATTGGCGTTTCTTCCCCCAAATACGACATCACACCTCCAGCCCCTTGATCAAGGTACTATCCAGTCATTTAAACAGAGGTACCGCTAGCTAGTTTTGAAAAGGATAGTTGCAAAAATGGAAGAGGTTGACATTAATATGCATGAATTTTTGTACGCGCACAGTCCTAAAAAGTCAGTGAAATTGAGTATTTTCATGCTGATTCATAAAAGAACTGCAACCTTAATCAAGCGGCCACCTGATAAAACGGCCATTTTACAAGGTAACTTCACATGGCCGCTTTAGACAGGTTTCACTGTAAATGTTTTTCTGTTTCAAAAGTAATTACAGTATTTATTTTTTATGCTATAATCTAAATTGCAGCAACAGCAATGGTTGAATTAAATCTCTAATACAAATGGGGAAAATATCATAGTGCTTTTATAAAAATAAAGTAACACAAGGAAAAATCTGCAGAAATTAATATTAAAATATTATGTAGAAAATATGAAATAATATGTCTTACATTTCACAATAAACACAATGTAATATTACGAAAGTGATGTTAAGAGAACTAATAAAGTTACACAAATAAATATAAAGAATATGTCACATCAACGGACATATATACGTCATCCAACATCGTAAGATGAAGATTACAAATAATATATCATTATTTTATGAATAATGCAGAATCGTTCTTCATATAAAATGCAAAACAGAAAAGTAAGCTGTTATTTATATAACATGAGGATTGTCCGAAAACACAGAAAGAACGAGTACATAATTGTAAGTACACAGCTGTGAGTGTTGCATGTACACAAAATGTCACCTATGCTCTAATTATGGTTATGATGGAGTGGGGAAATCATGTGATCACAATGTTGCCAGTGTTAGTGCAAGACACGCCTTACTGGGATACGGGGAATGCATTTCCATGTTGTAACATGAGAGGACAAACGCAATCAAAAACACCGCTCTATAAAATAGATCAAGCATCTGTTCGAAATAGAGCACAATTTTAATTATTTCAGGTGCATAAATTGTCAACAAGGCGCTAATTAAGGATATGAAATAGTGAGGTCGGAGGTTTCCTGCCATTAAAGTAGTGCGGATTTAAAACGAAGTGCGGTCTTTTACCATGCTATGCACCTTCTCCCGGATTAATTTATCCACTCTCATTATGTGTTCACCCTTTATAGCATCTTCATTGTTTTTCACTCCTATACCACCGAAGACAGGAAAGATTGAAAATGTATGTTGCTGTTTTCAGCAATAACTGTTATACAGTATTAGATTTGGTTTTCAATTTAAATGAAAGACATGATTTGATTCTTCTGAACTACCTTGAAAATTACAAAATTCTACAATTTTAATCTGTTGATGATCAGCACAGAATCCTGCACATACAACATTGTTTTGTCGAAATCGTCAAGTTCAGTCATTTTCTTGGGGATGTTATGCTTTTTGCTGGGAGTTCCAAACGACGCCCATTCCTCATATCCCTTTTGATACTTCATTATTCTTGAAATTGGACAACAGCTACACCAAATTACTTCTTTGTTAAATTTCATTGGCACTCTAAATCCCTATATACAGGATGTTTCATAATTATAGGTAAAATTGCAGGGGTGACTAGAGGAAACTGAAACAAAGCAAAAAGTCCTAATAAACATATGTCCCGAAACCAACCATTTCCGAGATATGATGTCATCACTGTGATCACCAATTGAATATATTTTGTACATTTGCAATCTCATTTCTTACTTGGCAGACTTAATGGTCGTGCATAGCTACCTCCATTTTTTTACAACATGAGCTGCATGACTTTTGGATGATCTGCATCTTTGGGAAAGGCAGCTGCTATGTTACATGCATGATTGACCTTAATTTTTTTAACGTTCGAGAGTTCTTACACACAAGCTTTCACAAGAGGTGTACATGGCTTACCAACACCATGACCTTCCAGTTCTCCTAACTTCAGTCCTCTAGTTTTTTTTTTTTTTTTTTTTTTGTTGGAATATTTGAAATATTTTGTGTATTCTAGCCTTGTTGATAATGTTAACGAACTTGGGAATGCATTGCTAATGGTCGTCAATGCATTAGAGAGACTCCATTGATATTGGAATGTGTGTGATTGTTGATGAAGAAACGTTCTGACATCTGCCCTACCATGAAGGTGGTCATATTGGGTACATCTCATTTGACGATATGTTTGTATGCATCTGAAGTCTGACTAGTGTAAATATGTAGCTAGTCGACAATGTATGCAATGGAGGGGGAAAGAAACTGGCCACCCTACCCCATTATCTCCTGGCCTAGTTGTCTCATAGGTGGTGCCTTCTTGGTGCCACTTGTGAGATTCAGATCTGTCTTCAGACAGTTGACTTACATCACGTCAGACAAACCGTGCCATTCTGAGCGAAAACAAAGAATGGGAGATAATATAGCCAACTTCGGAAGAGAGTCTAAATAGTGACAGGTTAGGAGTTCATTGAGGGTGTACATTAGTGACAAGATAGTGGTTAATTGAAGGTGTATATTAGTGACAAGTTAGTTGTGGTTGTGTATCGGTGAAAATTAAGGAGTAAATTGAGAGTGTATATTAGTGACAGGTTAGTTGTTAATTGAAGGTGTATATTAGTGAAAAATTAGGGGTTAATTGAGGTTTAATAGTAGTGAAAATTTTGGAGTAAATTGAGGGTGTATATTAGTGACAGGTTAGGGGTTAATTGAGGTTTTATATCAAAGGCATGTTAGGAGTTAACTGAGGTTGTGTATTAGTGACAGGTTGGGGGTTAATTGATAGTGTATATTAGAGACAGGTTAGGGATTAATTGTGGGTGTATATTAGTGACATGTTATGAGTTTCTTAGGTCCTATATTAGTGACAAGTTTGGAATTAATTGTGGATGTATATTATTAGTACCAGTAACAAGTTATGGACTAAACATTTTCTTCCTCCCATTAGGAGATGTTCTTTGCACGAAAACATATGTACATTGTCCTACATTTTCTTCATCTTATTCCAAAAATTACAATTCCTGGACGAAAATATTTTCTCCTTCCAGTAGGAGATGTTGTTTGTACAAAGTCTTAAAATTCTTTTATTACATCTAATAGTGTCCCTTGTAATGGTGATAATAGTCAACACCATCTTTTTTCATCAGATAGGATTATGGGAATAGTTATAGAACAGTCACAATGTAATATAAAAATGAACGCAAAATTGCCTATACGAGTAATATCATCATCATCGTCATCGTCATCATCATCATCAACATCATTATCTATGCTACAACTATTTCCGAGATTTTCAGTGGTAAGAGAAATGTACAATATTTTATTGTGTGATGAAAAGCCTGAAGATGGCACCATTATTTTCCTTTACTTTTGATATGTTGGCAACACTAGTATGGAGTATGGCACATCGATTCTTCACGCGATTGTTTTAGACCATTTTGGTAAGGGTTTTTTTTTTAATGGACAATAGGTGGAAGTGATGAAATATTTTTTTCTGTTAATTTCAGGAGAAAAATGATAAATTAATTTTATATCAGGTTAGTGCATAAATGGGTAGCATTTTTTTTTTTCAAAAGTTTATTAAACACATCAGATACACATAAGAGAGAATTAATCATCAACAATATATTCTCCTTCACTATTTACAACAGTCTGCCAACACTGGAGTAGTTTTTTGATTCCACGTCTATAGATATCGCGTGGTTTTGAGTTAAAGAAGTCGTCAAGCCATGTCTCAAGTGCATTTTCATCCAATAGAGAGCAGGAAAGATGAAAATCTGAGGGCGCACAGTCAGGTTAATAAGGTGGGTGCAGAATGACTTCCCAACCCAACTCCTGGATAGTGTTTTGCATCAGGTTAACAGACTGTGGGATGGCATTATTGTGGAGTAGCATCACTTCACGCAATCTTGTTGGTCGTTTTTCTTGGATTGCGTGTGCAAGACATCTCAGTTGGTGGCAATAAATGTCGGCAGTGATGGTTACACCTCGGGGAAGCAATTCGTAGTACAGCACACCCTCGCAGTTCCACCAGATGCATAACATTATCTTTTGTGGATACATGCTGGCCTTTGTGTGAGGAGTTGCTTTTTTGTTTGGGCATAACCATTCTTTTCTTTTTCTTATGTTAGCATAAAGACACCATTTCTCGTCACCAGTAACGATATTAGATAGGAATGTTCGATGTTGTTCACGAGCCAATCGATGACAAGCAAGCAAAGATGCACATATGGCTAACTGCTGATTTTTGTGGTTTTGGCTTAGAGCATGCGGTACCCATACACCTGATTTTTTAACCTTGCCCATTGAATGCAAATGTCGCACTATGGTGCAATTGTCACAGTTCATCACATTATTGCCATTTCTCGGATACATTGACGTGGGTCATTGTGGATTAATATGTTTAAACAGTCTTCATCAAACCCCGAAGGTCTTCCTGAACATGGAGTGTCACTAATGTCAAAACGATCCTCCTTAAAACGAGAAAACCATTTTCTTGTCGTGCTCTCTCTGATAGCACCTTCCCCATACATGGTGCAAATGTTTCTGGCTGCCTCCACTGCTTTTGCTCCTCTATTGAACTCAAAAAGAAGAGTATGTCGGAAATGTTTCACTTTCCCCAGTTGACACTCCATTTTCTAGCATCCATGGTTCCACTCACTATCTGCAAAAATGAAAACTTCAGTATGTAAATTCAAACACAACAGCTGAACTTCAAATAAAAAATGATAATCATTAAATAAACCCATAGCAACCGGAGTACCCACACATGAAACAAAAACACTATGAACTTATGCACCAACCGAATATTTTCGATCCTCATGGCTAAATAGCAGCTTATAAACAATATTATATGCATAATAATATATTTGTAAGAAGTGTGTGGTAGAGCTAATAACCCAGGACCCGGCAATAGGCCTACTCGTTTTTGTCCAAAATAATATTAGTATCCTACCTCTGGCTATGTAACATTCATTCATTCATTCATTCATTCATTCATTCATTCAGTGTTCTGCCCAAGGGCAGGTCTTTCACTGCAAACCCAGCATTCTCCAGCCTTTCCTATTTTCTGCTTTCCTCTTTTTCTCCTCATATGATCCACATATCTTAATGTCGTCTATCATCTGATATCTTCTTCTGCCTCGAACTCTTCTTCCATTCACCATTCCTTCCAGTCTTCCTTCAGAAGACAGTTTCTTCTCAGCCTGTGAGCCAGCCAATTTCTTTTCCTCTTTCTGATCAGTTTCAGCATCATTCTTTTTTCATCCACTCTTTTCAACACAGCTTCGTTTCTTATTCTGTCTGTCCACTTCACATACTCCATTGTTCCCCATATCCACATTTCAAATGCCTCTAGTCGCTATACTTCACTTCATCGTAATGTCCATGTTTCTGCCCCATACACTGCTAGACTCCACACAAAACACCTATGTAACATATTGCCTTTTAATTTGGAAACAAAAGGGAGCACAGTTGTAGATTCACAACACATTACATACACGTATGAACGCGATTCAACACAGACTACTGTGTAGTCCAGACATATTCGCCTGTAGTTGTTGAGCACCCATCATTTATTTTTTCTGTGTAGAATTTAATTTCTTTTCAAGTGTTTGGTGCATTATATCTCAAATACTACAAGGAATTGTCCTAAATATTATAACATTTATAGCACTTGTTTTATTACTTACAAGAAATATTTCCTTAATAATGAAATTTGGAATGGTATACCGATACCAATAATAATAATAATAATAATAATAATAATAATAATAATAATAATAATAATAATTTATTGCATAGTATGTAAAAATATGTTCCAAATTACAATAATTCATTACTTAAGCTTAATATAACACAGGTAATCATAATTAGTAATGACTGAAAAGGAAACTCGCAAAGTTTTTTCTCAAACATTGTTCAATGTGTGCTCCACATGTAACATGGCAAACATCAAACTTGTAGTCAAATTTCATCGAAGTCTTTGTAACATGTTGGGATCAATCTCTGTAATGGCTGCGGTGATGTGTGTGCACAGTTCAAACAATGCCTTTGCAAGTGGTGACACAAAAACACAATCCTTGATGGAAACCCATAAAAAGAAATCAAATGGAACGAGATCTGGAAAATGTAGGACCAAAGCTACAGTTCTTGGGTTTTCACAGCTGCACAGCCAATCCATTGTAGTGGCAATCAATCATGAAGGTGGTCCCAAACATTATGGTAATGCAGGTTGGGGGACATCATTCTATTGAAAGACAAAGTTAGCACTGTTTTCTTCCACCTCAGGGAGGAGGCATTGTTGCAGCATATCAAGATGTGTAGCTTCTGTTATAGTGGTTTCATTCACTTAATGGAAAATTGTACCAAAAGATATTGAGTTTCAGGGAATTACATTTGTATTCCAAGAATGCCTGGTGGTTATCACTGCCCCAACTCCTCATGTTATATCTATTAATTTTCCCTGAAATCTGGACTATTGCTTCGTCACTAGAAACAAACTGTGCAGGGAAACTGTCCTCTTCCATTAATTAGTCTGAAAAGGTCAGCACAGAAAGAAGTTTGCAGGCCTAAGTGGGTGTTTTTCAGAGCTTGAAACAACTGCAGATGGTAGGATCTATTCATTTTCTCTGAAATCTGGAATACTGCTTCGTCACTGGAAACCATCTTTTCAAGGAAACTGTCCTCTTCCATTAATTAGCCTGAAAAGGCCAGCACAGAGAGAAGTTCGCAGGTCTAAGTGAGTGTTCTTCGGAGCTTGAAGCAACTGCAGATGGTAGGAGCTATTCATTTTCTCTGAAATCTTGAATACTGCTTTGTCACTGGAAACCAACTTTCCATGGAAACTGTCCTCTTCCATTAATTAGCCTGAAAAGCTCAGCACAGAAGGAAGTTCGCAGGCCTAAGTGAGCATTCTTCAGAGCTTGAAGCAACTGCAACTGGTAGGATTTATTCATTTTCCTTGAAATCTGGACTACTACTTCGTCACTAGAAACCAACTTTTTTAGGGAAACTGTCCTCTTCCATTAATTAGCCTGAAAAGGTTAGCACAGAAAGAAGTTCGCAATCCTAAGTGAGTGTTCTTCAGAACTTGAAGAAACTGCAGATGGTAGGATCTATTCATTTTTTTCTGAAATCTGGAATACTGCTTTGTCACTGGAAACCAACTTTTCAGGGAGACTATCCTCTTCCATTAATTAGCCTGAAAAGGTCAGCACAGAAAGACGTTCGCAGGCCTAAGTGAGTGTTCTTCAGAGCTTGAAGCAACTGCAGATGGTAGAATCTATTCATTTTCTCTGAAATCTGGAATACTGCTTCGTCACTGGAAACCAACTTTTTCAGGGAAACTGTCCTCTTCCATTAATTAGGAGGCTTAAGTGAGTATTCTTCAGAGCTTGAAGCAACTGCAGATGGTAGGAGCTATTCATTTTCTCTGAAATCTCGAATACTGCTTTGTCACTGGAAACTGTCCTCTTCCATTAATTAGCCTGAAAAGGTCAGCACAGAAAGAAGTTCGCAGGCCTAAGTGAGTGTTCTTCAGAGCTTGAAGCAATTGCAGATGGTAGGATCTCATTTGTAAACCTTTCTGCAGAACTCTCCATACATTCTTCTTAATGCCAACTTCTCAGCCTGCCCAGTAGGTGGATTTCTGAGTGCTGTTGTATCAGTGACATATCTGTAAGTCACAAAACGACATATTCCCTACCAAGCCTTTATGGCTTAATGATAGAGTTCTTTCTTATCGTTACAAAAACCAGGCTTTGAACCTCTCTGTGTAAAATGCATGTATGTAAACACAGTGCACACGATGATTCCAGAGTTATTCTGAGGTGGAACTTAGTCTCTGAGCAGTGACCAATTTCCGTGTCAAAGGGTGTATATTACACTTCTGAATTGACTTACCACTGGATGTGTCTGTCCCAAATTTTTTTCGAAAACGTTATTGAAAGCTCATGACAGACTTGTTTACATGAAAATCAAAAACATAAAACACTTCATGTTCTCCACTCGTCATTTTCCTTAGCTGTCTCCTAAAGAATGACAGCGAAACAAGTCATGGAACCAGTGCAGGGGAATATTAATCTTTAAGATTTAAATTCTAAAACATAGATCTCTCAACGAGATACACTTAATAGATTTCGCTTAATAAATTACTGAAGTCGAGAACATAATTTTGGTTTACTCTGTGTTATTTCTGTCTCAAGTAAATTTAATAGATGAGTATGTTACATGACGCACAGTATCCTGTGATTTGCAACTACAAATTGCAAGGAGTCAGGAAGATTCATAGGAAATGGAATGTTTTTCTTTTGCATTTATAAGTTGTCATTTGTTTGTCCTTTTAATGTATACCACCGTTTATAATGGCTAATCCTCGAATAGCTTGTATAATTTAGGTGTTATGTTTTGTTACAGCAATTCATTGTGCAGACTCGGTTTGTGTGCCAGTTTAACATTGAGGGTCGTGTGACCAGTGTGAATGCTCAGCTGTTAGGAGACACTATCTACTGTGATACAATGGAATTTTCGTATACTTCCCGAGCACCAAATATAACTGCGACATTTGCAGTTATATGGGGTGGCTCTAAACCATTAGACAACCCCGATAATGTTCATGGTAAGTATGATTAAGTATTAACTTATACTTGAAGTAATATTTGTTGTGCTTCAGATTAAATTGATAGTTTAAGAAAATAATTTTTTTTATGTTTACATGTAATTAATCATTTTTCTCTTATTTAGTGGTGATATACCGTTGTCGAGACATGGCAGACAACTGTGGAATGTGCTTAGCTCTGGCAGAAAAATATGGTTGTGGGTGGTGTCAAGTCTCAGATCGGTGTGAGGTCAAGGAACAGTGCGACCAAGGAGCTGGAGTGTGGCTCAATCGCAACCAGACTTGCCCTAATCCTGAAGTAACAGCTTTTGAACCCCAACTTGGGCCATGGGAGGGCGGAACTAACATTACTATTCAGGTAAGAGAGATATGGGGCCTAAAATGCAGTTATTATACATCTACTGTACTATTTATATGTGACTGTACACATATGATATACAGTAGTAAAAAAATGAGAATATATATAGTGCAATTCTTTGTGATTAAAATATTTTATGATACACTCAGTCACTATGTTATTTGTGATTTCTTCGTTCTTTTGAGGGGACAATGTAGTCTCTTCAAGGAATTGCGTAATACTTCAGAAAATGAGTTCCTGTGTGCAGGTAAATTGATCTCATAAAAATTTAGATATTTTACACAGATTTATAAGCTTAGACTGACTCTTACGCAGGTTATGAAACACACATAATGGAAATACTGTGTATTGATATGTACACATTCCTACAATTTGTGAGAAGTTATGTTCGCATTTAGTTCACAATTTGAAAACCAACTTTGCTCTGTGCCAGTTCACTGAATAGGTATATTTTTTCTACATTTTTCATATCCGACATTATAGGCCATTCGGTATCTCGTGAAACGTATTTGCGTGTGAGGGGAAGGAAAAAGTGGACTAAGAAGCTTCCCTCCCTCGTTATGCTTCGACTTGCAAGCTAGCTAGCTTGCTTAACCCCACCATAAGTTTCTTACTGTGAGCTGTGGCACATGAATCCATTTGGTTTTAGGAGATAATGGTTGACCTATAACAACCTTCACTGATACATTTACTCCTTTTTTTAATATAAATTTTGTAAATGTTAAAGATATATTCATGGAAGCAGTGTTCACGTACAGATAACACAAGTATAGTAATTACAGCCAATAACTCCAACACATTCCAATCTTCAACAGAGGAAATTCTCTTCAAAATATGTGACTGGTTCTCAGTCAATAAATTAGTATTAAATTGTAACAAAACTGACATAATTTAATTTAAATCCTGTCCAAAATCAACCTCGCAAATTTCAAGCGCAATAATTAACAATAGATCCCTATTAGAAACAACAACAACCAAATTTCTTGGCTTAAAAATCGATTATGTGTTATATTGGAAAAATCATATTAAAGAAATTACTCCCCAAACTAAATTCAGCATGTTTTGCTATTAGATCTATGCAAAAAATAGTAAATATCAATACCTTAAAAACAATATACTTTGCATACTTCCACTCGGTAATGAGTTTTGGAATAATATTCTGGGGAAATTCTACAGATAGTAACAGTATATTCCTATTACAAAAAAGAGTAATTAGAATAATAGTGATGCCAAATCTAGGGAATTGTGTAGGACTATTTTAAAAAAACTACAAATAATGCCCATGGTTTGTCAGTTTATTTTTTTGTTTTCATTAATAATCTTCCTCATATGTAATCGTGAAAACTTTGTAACTAATTCAACAGTTCGTAGCATAAATACACGTCAAAAAAATGACTTTCATACTCCATCGGCAAGTCTATTGTGCTATCAAAAAGAAGTGTGTTATATAGCAGTAAAAAATTTTAATAGCCTCCCTATCGATATAAAAAATGAAACTCAAAACATAAGATTATTTAGGGCCAAATTAAAGAAGTACCTAATTTCTCACGCCTTCTATTCTGTAGGTGAATTCATGACATTCAATAATGCTTCATGAAATTGATACTAAAACTTTGTGTTGTACTAGTAGACTATATTGTAAACCTCGTCTGTATATATTTCATCTTGACTGTGACTATAAATTAAGACTTTATAATAGTATTAAGTTTTTTTTACTTGTTCCATATTCTAGCTGTGAAGCAATGTATGAATACCATGGAATGTTAATAAATGCAATACAATACACCCTTGCCCGGTGGGGACACCTTGAACTCGATGCAATAGTTCCCCTGTTACCCTTAAACTGTAGTGGGCGTGTTCTCTGCACTTGTTTACTGGCTCTTGGTGCACTAACTCGTTTTGGATAAGGTAATTCCTACATTAAAAAAGTTAAAACTTTCAAGTACATAGACTTTGCTAGTACAGATTTTACTCCACGAGCACTTTACCAATCCATTACTTTGGAAATATTATGTCTAGTTCTCATCAGCTGTTAAGTACTGTTAAGAAGATGTCTCATTGTGTTGTCCCGAATTCCCAGTAAAACAGAGAAAATGTTCGAAGAAATAAACTGATCTGTTGAGGCCGCCATCAAGCTGAAAAGGCCCTACGAACATTGTACCGAGGATAGCAGTTAATTTATTGTTACTCCACCATAAGTGGCGTTTTCTCTCGTGTATTTTATCTCACTTTTAAAATAATCTTTGTGCAAAATAGACAGTACAAGGTTCATTATATTGTACTCCTAAGCACTGGACTTTAAATGCAGTTATCTGTAGAAATTCCTCTTAAACCTTTCGTCTGCTCCTCAAAAGCAGTGTACCACCATCAACAGAAAAAGTGTGCAATGGGATTAGCAAGCTCGACGCGTGGTCTGAGGTTGCACTTGAGCGTAGATTCGAATCCCACCCTTCAAAAGATGAATGTCGGATAATACCATGGTGAATCCTCAAACTCGTCTTGCCAAATGCCATCTCACTGTTAATCAGTTTCACAGATGATATGTAACTGCATATTTGATACTACACTGTTAAATAACCATTTAAAAAAGCAGAAGAACGTGGGAGGACACTACTTGTTCTTCTCACCTTCGAAATATATTGGCATCAGAATGGCATCTACAGTCATATCTCTCCATAACATCTCTTACTGCAGCATGGACATTGTATCCAGGAGCATCAACAATGAATTGCACGTCATAATACTCATGCAAATGGTCTGCCAAGTTAGCTCTGTGGTAGCACGTCTACCTCCAGTCTGCCCGGCCCAGGTTCGATCCCGGTGGGGTCAGAAATTGTCATGTAAAATTTCTACCACAGGACTAGGAGAGATGGCGGTGCACAACTTCTAATCACTAGATTGTGGACCAATATGCCTAGCTTAAATCCCGAATCTCTCCGCAGTGCATATGAAGAGATGGCATATGTCACTGTTGATAGTGATTCGTCTGTTGGACGGGGACGTTAAACCTGGTGGTTCCTTGGTGCTATTCGACAGGAGTAGGCTACATGCCAGCACCGGGTTTTCATTTCTCCCTTCCTCATCTTCATCATCCTCCTCACTCATTCCATACATTACACTTACATACACTCTCACCCTAGTACACGACATAACTCTCCACAGATACACATCATGTACAGCATGGCCAGTCGAAGTGGTGTGTAACTAGAAAAACGGGTCACAGTCCTGCCATCTATCCGCAATATGCGGAACCCAAATCATGTAAAGTGAAGTGGGTAGGCATTGGATACATACATACACGCACGCGCACGCACACACACACACACACACACTCACACTCACACTCTCTCTCTCACACACACACTCACACACATCAGGCTCCTTTCTTTATAGAGATTTCACAGCCACAAAAATTAAATTATCCATAAAAACTCATTATACCAAAGAACAGAGCATTAACCTTGGTCGGGTTCCTGGACAAATTGATGTTATTGGTAAAGAAGTGACAGAGTCACTTTCTTCTCTCATGTTAAAACGGAACCTTATTAACCTTCCTGTAAGTATTGGACTCGGGACACTTTAAGAAATTCAAAAGCTCTTGGGTTTCAGCATCAGCTGTGAAACAGGATAAATTTGTCATTGAGTGTTCAAGCCTTGAAATCATTCAAACCCATAAAAGTGATTTAAATAAATAAATATGGTGACAAAGCTACTGACAAATCACTTTCACTGAAGAAACTTGTGGACCTCACTGACTGACGATGCCATCTGTAAGTGATGTGGAATTGAAGTTGAAATTGTTTTTTTTTTATCCTGCTCCTATGTCTTAAATCGGATGAAGTCAAGTTCAACTGCTCTGGGACTTACTCTTCGATTTCAGACTGCCTGTTTATTCTTTGTGGGTTGGGCCAAGTGCTTCAAGTCATTTTATCCTAACGAATATATATATATATATATATATATATATATATATATATATATATATATATATATATATATCTTAAGGAACCACTAGAAGGTTATTTATGAACTGATTAGTATCATTGATTCTTTGCACATCAGATATCACCTCGAAGTAAAAGAAAGTTTGCACATTTTGGAAATGATACAATACATGCACTCTGTACTGCAATTTTGACCAGTCCAGTACTTAAGCATTGAATATGTAATCTTTTTCAAGGAAACTTTTTCGGAGACATAGGTCTATATTGTTTTACTAGGCACGATTTTGGTACTTAAACAAATGAAGATATTTTCGAATGAAATATTTCTGTCTAAAAACTTAAAATAAAGAATACCATAGTTATTTGCCAAGTAAAATTTCTCATATTTTATTTCCATACATCATTAATTAATGGAATTTAAAATAAATAAAATCAGTAAAATGGTATAAGAGGAAAGCTGCCTGATGATGGAAGGAGGATAACAATACATTCTTTAGACTTTTTGTGTTACAAATGGCTTTTAGAGAACCCAAAGGTTCATTGTCACCCTCACATAAGCCTGCCATCAGTCCCTATCCTGAGCAAGATTAATCCAGTCCCTACCACCATATCTCACCTCCCTCAAATCCATTTTAATATTATACTCCCATCTACATGTTAGATAGTAAAAATAATTCCAAGGATATATGGGTACTTTGAAACTACATATGATTTCTTTTTTCTTTCTTTCAGGGTATCAATCTTGGGAAAACATTTCCTGACATCTATGGAGGTGTGAGTGTGGCAGGCATCCCATGTGAACCATATTTGCAATTATATGTGAAGACAAAACAGATAGTTTGTCGTGTAGATGGACCAGGTACAAACGAGCCTAGACGAGGTCCTGTGATAGTCCGAGTGGAAGATTTTCGTGGGGAATCCAAACATAACTACGAGTTCGTGGATCCTGTAATCGAAGCAATATCACCAAAATATGGTCCTCGCTCTGGAGGTACTGTTCTGAGGATAACTGGCCGCTATATGAATGCAGGAAGCCGCATTCAAGCCTTCATTGATGACCTACCTTGTGAAATAATTTCGTAAGTATATTAGTAATAGTAGTAGAAGAGTGAATCTTTTATGTAGTTCATGTATTTGGCGAATAACCCAGCAGAAGTCGAGGACCCTTTCATATTAGCTAGAAATTTTAGATGCTGCACCTTAATTCTTTTTTTTTTTTTTTTCCTATTGAAATACCCAAATTGGCTTAAGAAAACATGAAATAAATATTTCTAACTGTGTTTCGGTTGCACCTTTTATTAATGTCAGCATCTTTTTGCACTTTTTTCCTCCTTTCCGCATTTTATTCTTATAAAACAAGGAAATCCAAATGTGTGCTGCTTGACAAGACTTCTACCTGCTGTTAAATACGCCATTCAGGCACCTTCATCTACTATGCTACTGTTGATTTTTTTAATAATATGTGGATAAATCTACTGCTTTCTTAATGTTTGGACAAATCTACTGCTTTATTAATGTTTTTATTAGAATTTACTGTTTTAGTGTGGTACCACATTACTTTCGCTTCAGTGCAGTCCTGTTTGGCAAAAGTTTCAAATTAGTTTGCCATTCAATGAACTGCCATTTGGTAAAATGTGTACAAATTACTATTCGCTTCATCACACCACCATTAGGCGAAAGCTATTGAATAGAAAGAAAAGGAATTTGAGCTTCCTCCTTCATTGGCGAAAGATTAATTCTTTTCCTCTTCTTGTCAATATCATCTGCTATATTGGCTGTCAGTCAGCTGACATTTTCACCAATGAGGATGAAACTAAGCTTATTCAAGAAATTTCGTGTCCTTATATGTCATGTAATTGGTTTTGGTATTACTTGTAATGAACATTTGAGGAGCATAATATCAAAGTTAGACGACTCTGTTTTTTGCGATTTCGAGATATTGATTGTTTCTCATAGAATTGTGTGTGCTGAATGCGATTCTGGGACTGTTTAGGTTCAAAAACGAACAAAACAGAGTGAAAATAGCACTTAATTGTGCGCTTTAGAATCAAAATGTAGACAACTCCACTGTAGCTTCGTTTCAAATTAGGACACTTTCTTCAGTAGCCAATGAGAAGCCCACATGTGTACTACCTTTTCCCACCACGCATCGTGAATCCAACATGACTGATTGTTTTTATATAATCTGGTTGTGGATGAATAAATACTATTTTACGTAAATTTGCTTTGAAACCGAGTTATAAGAGACTTAGATTCAAACGTAGACAATTTCACTTTAAAAATGGCTTCATTTGGTTTCAAAAACAGACTTCACTTTAAATATGGCTTCATTTGGTTTCAAAAACAGAGAGCTCCATGACTTAGTTTTAGAGATGGACAACTCCACCTTTTAAACTTAAATTTCGACCTCAATATTAATTTTAATCACATTTTGAGACTGAAAAAGTATTTCTATAACCCATGAGAATGTTAAAAAAAAAATGTATGTATAACTGTGACATTGGTTTCCAAGAATCCAGTTTTTCGCCTCTCCTGTAAAAAAAAAAGCGAAAGTGAAGTTGTCCAATTTTGATACCAAGCTTTTCATTTACATTTGAAATTTGCACCTTTTGTCCCAAATTTTGCACTTACAATTCCTAGCTCTAATTATTAGTGAATGTTTTCACTTTGATGTTTCACGTGCATTCTGATTCTTACTTTCTTTGATTGTGTTTTTTGAAATATTACAGGATGATTCACCAAATACTGTTGTTTCTTTTGTTTGTAGGAGGATTATTGTGATTGAGAACATAATATTTCAAAATAGAGAAATTCATTATAGGCAAAGTGAACATGGAGACATATTCCATAAGAAGATTCCGCAAATTTTCAGCTGTCCTCATCACACAAAAAATTTGAGCTAATTATTAGCTGTGTTAAAGGAATCTACATTATAAAGAGGAAGTGATTTTGTTCCGAATATATTATCATAGAGTGTATTTCCAAACTCATTGTTTGCAAAATTATGGGAAGGGATTTTCATTAGACCTCAAATAAGTGAACTTCTAAAAGGACGAAGTGTTTGAATCTAAGCTAACAGACATTGATATAGCAGCTTAGCTATTTCTTATAGCATTGATGTAGGAATTTCATAGGAAGAGGAAGGATGAAAATTATGAACTCTTTTTGATATTGTTAGTATGGTTTTATAACGATATGAGATCTTACATGTCTCTTAAAATTCATTTCCTTCATGAAGTTAGAAATTTTTTCCTAAGAACTTGGATGTTGTAAGGGCTGAGTAAGATAAACATTTTTGTTAAGACATATCCTCAATGGAAGAAGTCTTTTAAGTCACTGGGATCGTGCAATGTGTCTTAAAAGGGAGAATAAATTGGTCTATAAAATAATTTTTTAGAGGGAAGTAATTTATAAGAACTGGTAGGAAGTATATGTTTAATTAAAAATTTGTCCTCTGTTTTATTTTTATCCATGAAATAAAAATTAAAGCATTCTATTAATTGAATATTGTTTTCATTGATATGGTAATGTAATGCTTTCAAGATTGGAGTACAATAGTGCTTGTCTTGTAGGAGGTGGTAAATTATCATGTGCTACAGACATAATGTAAAACTAAGACAGTTACAGCTATGGAGCCCATTACCAAGAGCTTTAATTGTACAATGGTCGTGTGGATCACAATAGTTACCCAGTACTTTATTTTATAATTGGTGATTCGAGATGCCAGCACTTATTTTATCTTTAAACTAGGCACCTTTCGTTCGTATATTTCTCTATCCTCTCAGCTAGTCGCTGTAATTGACAAGCGTTAAGCAAATGTTTTTTGCTGCTTAATTAATTTGGATAACGACTGTGCTTCTCACAAAAGTTCTCAGTCTCTAAATTTATGTTTTTACAGCATTTATTATAATATGTAATTGGACAAAATTATTTTGTGAATTTTGAAAAAAAAATGAATACAATTAGACTCTGTTAATGTGTAATCATTAATAATTAAACATAAAAAGTACAAAAAAAAATGGAATTATATGTAAAAAAAACTTAGAATATGCGACCACTAATGTTGCATTTGAGCACACGACTACTGGAGGGTTAATGTAACAGATAGGTTTTCCCTTCAAGATGATGGAGCCGACATGTAGCTTAGAAACATCTGATGTTTGTACAGTTACCCTTAAAAGGAATGAGACGACTCTTGGTCGTCGGAAGTTAAAGTTCTACAGCGCGGTTCACTCGATATCGACGTAACGATAAGTTTCATGACAATACAACAAGAATTGTTACAAGGACCACAACAAGGCCAAGGACCAGAATAAGGATCACGAAGAAGACAGCCATTTAAGGCCACGATTTCACAACATAGCTCGGGTCACAAAATATCATTGCTTCTCTGTACCGAATGGCAAATGCCTGCTATGGGATCTACATTCTAGACTGCTGCTGTCACTGTCTTGTCTCGGTAGCTCATGTAGTAGCATGTCGATTCCATTGCTTAACCGAAATGTCTCGTGTTCGATCCCAGGTAAAACTTTTTTCTGTTGAGGTGTAATTAATTTCTTCAGAGTTCTTCGACTATCTAATTTGTCGAAAAATATGAATAATTTATGCCCAATTTCTGGGTCTTACAAGTGGGCTGAACCTCGTCAAAAAAAAAATAAATAAATCTTGCCTGGAAATTAAAAGTATTCTTCCTCAAACAAAAATTATACGAAACAAAAAGAGACCTGTTAACTTAAAATCTTGTCCACATGCCATCAGCTTCTATTACAGCTCTAAGTCAGTCCGGCATAGATGTCACGAGATTGTGGAATAAGTTCTAATCCCCGGCGAGATCTTCCCAGGTGTCAACAAGTTGATCCCACAATTCATCTCGATTTCGATGGCGTCGGTGGGCATAGGTGGCTATCCTTCTCTTTTTCAATTATGAAAGAGGGAAATAGAATACATTTGAATAGAAAAGTATAAAATTCAGATAATGCAATTAAAGGTATTCGGAATATTATTAAAGTTGAACTTGTAGATATCCTAAGAAAGAAAATATTTTTTCATTAAAACCAGTGATTATAAAGTAGAGGGTCCCAAATCTATTGAAAATTCTTTTAACGTCTTATAGTATATAGTACAGAAATATTATTGACAACTTAAACATTCAAGATTTTGCAAAAGATACTGCAATTAGTTACTTAACAGATGCATTTAATAATTAGTATTAATATATGTAATCAGTCAATAACTGCAACAGTCCTTTTTCATTCAATCATAATATGAATAAAGTTGAAAGCACATTAAATTAAACACTATTGCAAACACATAGATAAAATAGTTAAAATCAACTGAAGGGTGAGACTAAAATAATCCAAAGCCACGCTTTTAACAAAAATTGTTTCGTGCGAGTGCATTTATTACACATTTGGAAAAGCTACTAATAAAATATTGTAATAATTACTCAACAAATGACATAGCCTAAGGACTCTAAACCTTTGTAAAAGTTTGTCTGTGTGGCTTAGGAATATTTTTTAGTTTCATTTTAATTGTTAGTTTTTAATATGTATGCATTTGCATTGTATATGTGTGTATATAAATGCATTCATTAAATTAACGTTTATAATATTATAACTTGTAATTTTGTATTGTCTGTGATCATTAACACTTAATCTGAGGACTTTGTAAAACTCTATTTCAACGTTACTTAGCTATTTCAACGTTATTTAGACAAAAAAAATCGTTGATGTAGACTAAGAATCGAACTCGCTCTCTTCTGCACAACACGTGGAAGTCTTAGCGTCTGACCTATTGCAACGACACGAAAGCTTTCCTTTCTGTGCGGAGTATCGATCTAGTCATGAAGGTCCATTGTCGATTTAACTACACGATTTATGTATATATTTATCTTTTATTTACGTAATATTATCATATTTTTTGCAGTATTTGAAGTGAATTTCAGAACGATGCTAGTAACAAACCAAATAGCCTGAATCTAAGTAATTCAATATTCGTTATCTTGTGTATCAGTGCTCTGGTCTCTGATCATGCGCAGTGTTTTACATCTGAGACTTAGGAATATTCAATCATCTCATTATTTTCCAGGGAAACTGTACATCTATGACCTGGTGCAGACATCCAAAAATCTCACACCACATTAAACATCATCAAATCCTGAAATCGTACTGCTATATATTATACAATTTAAAGTAATAATCTTATTCACTTGTTGACGTATATATAACAGGAGAACATAAGTTTGATGGGCATAACTATAGAATCATTTCATATGTGTGAAGAAGGTGACCTTATTTTCGTAAGTCATTTCTTATATAATTAAGAGTATTTTCTTCCTTCACAGAACAAAGCCAGAGGAGGCTCAATGTGTCACCAGTGCCTCAGACAGGCAAAGAAGCGGAAAACTCAGAATGAAATTTGACAAGGGGGATCGCATGTTTGACAAGGAGTTATTTGAATATGTGGAAGATCCAACCATAGAGTCTGCAGAATCAGGAGTAGCTGGGCAGGTGAGTTGGTACCTAATATTTTAACTTGAGTTTGTTGAACAATAGTAGTACCTTCAAAAGTCAACTGAATGCAATTATCCATGCTGTCTTACTATCACCCCAGATCACATATATAACAGATTGCTCATCCCTATGTTAAAATCGGTAGCACTTTGAAGAGAACAACCACCAGGATCACCACCCTTCTGCTGTAAACGAACACGAGATGGCAGTACAGTCGCTAATGCAATTCAAATGGGAATTATGACGTGACTTGTTATGTAACAACTAGATGGCAGCATAGTAAATCTGACATAAGTTGTTACCATCAAAGCCTATAAGGCCGAGCAATCTGGAGGTCAATTTCAATACATGTAAATCATTACTGAGATAAGAAGGCATGATTTCATCTTCTCATTTATAAATATCCTAAGCTTATTATATTTAAAAAAATCTTGCTAGCCTATGCGTAATGTATTGTACACTGTCGTTGGTTGATTTTAAATTTATCCTGATGTGAGTGCGAGTGCTTGTGTGCGCGTGCCTGAATGTATATGGGCACATGCGATTGTGTGCACCTCAAACACCTTTGTAATATATGAAGCAGATACATATACCTTACCTTACCTTACCTTACTTATTTGTTTAACATGGTTTTGTGAATTTTATGAAGTAATTATTGTTGATTAAATCCAATGGTCATTCATTGTATAATTTATAGGTGGATGCAGTTAACTTATATCTATAAATTTTACTTTCTGAAAATGGCCTTCAAACCATGCAATATAGATATAACAAAACAAAAACAAAACAATTAGTCCACTGTGATGATGTAGTTTATTTGTACACAATTAGTCCACTGTGCTAGTGTCATTTTTTTACACAATTACTATTTCTACTGTCTTCTGTAATTTGAGAATCCATGATACAAGTTACCTGAAAGCCATTATTAATTTCTAAGTGCTGTTTGAGAAAAAGACATTTTAACTACATATTGTATGTGTAAGCTAATGTTTTATCTTTGTTTTGTTTTATAGGATAATTTAATTCTTGGCGTAAAACTTTGCTAGCCTTTGAACCAGTAGTTTGTAATAAATTTGTGATCATTTAAGTAAGTAATTTTATGCATCTTTTCTCATTTTACAGATAAAAATTCCTAAAGGAATTCCTGCTGGAGGAATCAGAATTTCAGTGTCTGGAAAAAATTTGGCCTACATTCAGAACCCTCAGATGTATGTTTACTATAAGGATAAGATGTTCGGCAGTGTAAGTATAGATATACTAAATTCTTTTGCTAGCAACAGCAAATTGTTGGTAAATTGCCATTAATTAATTTTTTTTTCTGTTTGGTGGTGCTGGTGGTATATTATGAATGTTGTTGTATTATCGTCGTCATTATTATTATTATTATTATTATTATTATTATTATAGTTGTTGCTATTATTATGTCCAAAATAGGAGTGAAGTATGTCACATTCAATTGAACACTACATGGTTTCCAATCTCGTGTGTGCCTAACACATGCATACTGGCCATTTCCTGGCCTTCTGCTAGCCCTTTGCCCACCAAACAGGACCTGCTTCTACCATGAAGTATGCATACAGAGACTGCTCTTCAATCTTATAATTAAACTACAGGATTTAGGGTGTAATTAATTGAATTACAATGTTCACTCTTACTTTAGTTTACAATAAATGTTCAAAATTATGTCCACCTGCTTGTAGACAAGCTTCAGTGAGTTGTTGAACACTACCCCAGTTCTTGTGTAATGTCACGAACATTATGAATGTCATGCAACTGAGGTACTTCTTTACTCCAGTAATAATCATTCTGGGAATTTAGGTACATATCCCAAATATGTAACTGCATAATGAGTAAAAAAATATCAGTTCTGAATTCACAATTCCATCATGTTCAGACAGTTTAAATCAATTACAAAACTGAATTTTAACATTCTATTGGGATTATTCATTCTTTGAACCACCAAACTCGTACATGGTCATGATTTAAGTCAGCTAATTTTCTTGCTGTATATGTGGAGTCATGTGAAACTGCACATTGTGCTTCTACAAGGTTTAGAGATTTTCTTTGGCTTCTTTCTAATATTGGCAATTTCGCCAATTTCTTTTCTGTTAAAACAGTCCTTCTGTTTCCTTCCCTGTCCAACACCCAACTTACAACAAAATGTCTTCATAATTGACTTGTACAGGATGTTTACATCAGGTAATTTTCTAACAAATTAAAATAGAAACTGTCGACTCGACCTGTACTTGCCAAAAGTATTCACTAATTAATATGCAGTGTTACACATTGTACTTTTTGCTTTAAAGCCTACCTCAATTGCATTAATAACACAGCTGATTTCTTGGATACCGAGGATCATGCAATAACTACAGCATCATTCTGATCACCAGAGAACTGTGAATTGTCTGTGTGCTTCCCCATATGGAGTTTCCAGAACAGTGGGGGTGCTCAGGGTTGGAAACCTTGTATATTGTGTGTGACATGGAATGATTCACATGATATAAACTGAAATGTGTAACTACAATTTCTGTCTATAATTTTGCAATTAGTAGAAATGATTTTTATATGAAGAATAAAAAAAATCCTTTCCTTACGTACTATAATAATGATAATTTTGATAAATTATAACAATCACAATAATGACAGTGATATCGATAATATTTAAGGTAACGATGATGACAATGGCGCTGACAATGATGTTGACAGTGACAATGCAGAAGAGGAGAGGGAGGAGAAGGAAGTTGTCATTTTATAAAAAGAACGAAATATCATGGCTTGGAAATTGTTTGTGTTGCAGCAATGTGTGGTGCTGAGCAATTCCAACATGGCTTGCCCATCACCCAACATCATAATTCAGGAAACCCTGGACGCAGAACATCCATTGTCACTGGAATATGGGTTTCGAATGGACAATGTGACTGGGGTTCAGAACTTGTCTATGAAAACAGGATACTCCTATTTTCTATTGTATCCAAATCCAGTGTATGAACCTTTTGATGAAGAAGTGAAATATTATAAAAGTGACTACCTGACAATAAATGTGAGTATAATAATCCAAATAACATTATGAGAACGATAATATATATATATATATATATATATATATATATATATATATATATATATATATATCTTATACTGTATATAAAAGTCTATGTATGTATGTATGTATGTATTCTATACACGCTTTGACAGATATTTGCCAAAGTTTGCACATTTAACCTTCATAACCAGGAGAAGAACAAAGGCTACATTAAAATTTGACAGATGGATGTTAAATTATTGAAAACAATAAAAATTAGAAAGAAATGCATTCAACCATGCATGTATAATATAAGTTGGATGTCATCCAATCACGAATCAGAAACGCGGTGACGCACATTTTTCGTTATAACTGTTCCTCTGTTGGTGGCCATATTGCTACTGAAATATTACCATCGCGAGGGGTGACTTTGTGCCATTTGCAAAAAATGTATGGAAGTATTCTTTAAGACCGTGACAAGGTTTTAAAGTCTACTTCCTTATGTTTAGTAGTCTTTAAAACCTTGTGACGGTTTTAAAGACTACTTCCTTACTTTTTTTTATGAAATGCGCGAATGGCACAAAGTCACCCTCCTGGCACGACGGTAAATAAAATAACATTAAATTAAAATTACATAAATGAGGGATGATCTCTTGATTTAATGTGTTAGTGGCATGATTATACAATATAATATGGCATAAAACAAATTTTTGTTTAATATTTAAGAATTCAAAGGCTAAACCTTAGAGAACAGATCGGCAGTAGGGGAAGTTATCCCCACTCTTGCCACACTCTCACCACATGACAGCTGCTTTCTTTGTCTACTGTCTACTCTCGCTCCGGTGGCTCATTCCCTAGCCAACCATACTGAAATGTGCATTCGACACAATATACAACAAACCAAATAAAATGTGCATTTGACACAACTTACATCGAACCAAATAAAATGTGCATTCGACTTATTTAGCATAATACAAAACACAACAAACCAAAATAAAATGAGCGGGAAGCCAAATGTGCATTCAACACTCACATATTTGGCATAACACAACATTCACTTGTGAACATAACACTGTCGGAGACCCACACTTCGATTGTATTCCACACACATTAGTCGCCAGAGCCTCGTTTACTTTAATCAGGACCCGCCATGTGACAGAGAAGTTGGTTTGGGAACACATTACATTTCTACAATACATTATGTTAGTCCCCATTGAACATAAGTAGATTCATTTCCCCCTCTTCCATCAAGTCATCTGGTAGCCGAGTGGTCTAAAGCGTGTTACCAACAGTCTGTGTCCGTTTTGTTGGCAAGTTCAGCAGATCGAATCCTAGTGTGAGCAAAAGAAATAACAGAATAAGAGAGAGAGGTGGTGCCTGGAAAAGAGTGAGAGAGTGTGGGGCGAGGTAGGCAGGGAGACAGGACGGAGTTCTAATTCTGTTCAGTATATGGCGCTTTCCACTTTTGTCCACTAGGTGTCACCCCACCCAAACCCCTACTTCCACTCCTTCCCTCTAGAGTGTCTGGTGAACTAGTAGGCGAAAAGTGGAGAGGATGGTGGGCGGAGCTTCTACGATCTGTTCTTTAAGATTTTCCCAATTCAAAATCAAACATAATAGGCAGCAAACATGAAAGTACTTTATTACATAGCTCTCTGTAGCATAGTGGTAGAGTCAAAGGCTTTGGTGTAGGGGGACCTGGGTTCCAATCTGAGGTAAACTTTTTTTTTTATTTTGATAATTTATTTACATTATTTTATTTTAACCAGACATAAAGGGGGTTTTACTACATAAATAATATATCCATGGTATTTTATTTATGCTGTCTCAAAGTTACCATATAATTATGTAAATGTATATATGTAAGCTCACTGAAAATAACAGTGTATTACATAATTCTATAATAATATATCTTTGAAAATATTGTTGTTCATGTCCGAATATGTGTATTGCTAAATTATATCTGTATTCTCATATCGTGAATATACAGTATTATTTATGTTAAGCCTACTGGAAAGAACAATCTGTTAATTTTTAAAATACACTTCTCTCAAAATATTATTCTTCAAGTCCAAAAATGATTTATTGCCAGATTATACTGTATTCTGTACATAAAATAAAAATGACATAATTAGGTACAGTTTTATGGACAAGTATTTGTAAGACGTAATTTTTCAAGTCATATTTAAGAAACTTGGTATGACATAATTGGGCGTAAAGCGGACAAAGGGTACAAAATCCTCCAATCCTATTATTTATATTTTTTTATTTACATATTAATTCTTTGATACGACTGATAAAGAGGTAAATTTTAACTCACCATGTTACCCCAAGGGGTTCAGATTGGGAACAAGAGAATTTCCTATTCATCAACTGTCTTTAAACGTCAAGCGAAAGCACATTTAGATAGGGAATTACATTAAATTTGTGTCAGCACAGCTTTAGATCAATGTAGAACATTGCATCTATGCTAAATGGATGTAAAGGGACCAAGGGGATTTATGATTTATGTTAAGCACTAATATTTATGACATGAATGATGATAGGAGAAAAGTAAAGAACTAAAAATAAATAACTTTCGGGTGATTCGATATATAGAAAAAATTATTGTGCATTTCAAGAATGATTATATCATTCAGAGAGGCAAAGGAGTGGCCAGTTAATGAAATATGCTAGTTTTCAAAACTTTGTTTTTATATTACATAATTTCATCACACATGTGTGTGTGCGCGTGCGTGCGTGCGCGTGTGTGTGTGTGCGCGCGCGCGCGTGCACGTGCGTGTCATTAATAAAGTTGATAAAATGTTATTACTTGCCTAAAATTTATTTTTCACAAATTATCTTGTATTTAATTCAAGCTTAAAGAAAGGTGTTAGTACACAAATAGATAGTGTGAATGTATCACTGATGAAGCAAAATTGAAATTCTATAAGTATGATTGTAAAATTTTAAGAGTGAGTAAATTCTAATGTCACTAATTAAAATTACTTTCAGGGTCAACATTTGGACCGTGCTTGTCAAGAGTCAGATGTGACTGTGAGGATTGGTAACAGTCTGTGCAACGTGACATCGTTATCTCGTCAACAGTTGACATGTAGACCACCAGTAACTCAGCCTCCAGGTATTGATGAGGATGGTCGCCCCAACCCTCAGGAGCTCCCCCAAGTTGTGGTGAGTGTCAACAAAATTTCCAACAGAAACAGTTTTACTACAGTAAGATTCCAATCCAATGCAAATAAAATAATTTGGCTCACACTATTCCATATTCCATACAACACACACGTGCGCGCACACACACACACACACACCACACACACACACACACACACACACACACGCACGCACGCGTGTGCGCACATACACACACACCAGTTGAACTCGGTTATAGTACTGTCAAACGAATTAAAGAAATTCTGTAGCAATAAATGTGTGTCACTATAAAAAATAAATAATTACAGTAGGTAAGTAAAATTCAAAGAATAAAATATATTCACGTTATTACGTATTTTGTACATCACTGTAATAAAATTTGTAATTTGACCTAGGCCTACAATATTACAACACTTTAAAAATATTTTCTGTTGATTTTTTATTTAAAATAAAAGCACTTCACTGGATTGTAAATAATAATGGTATACATTGTAAATTCTGTCATGTAAAGTAATTCGGATAAATACAGTACTCAAAATTTAGAAATTAGGTTGAAGAAATTGTAATTTTTTTTCTGTTTAAATTGTAAGTAATAGTGAAATGCATAGTAAAATCTATAATGTAAAATAATTCGGATATATACAGCACTAAAAATGTGGAAAGTAGGTTGGAGAAATCTGTAATTTCTTTTCTCTTTCAATTTTGCAAAATACTGCACCTGTAAATTATTCTCAATTCTTCTTTAACCAAACCAAATTCCGTTCACGGCATGTATCAGCTTCCTTTCTACATTCTCAATATTTTTATAACTTTAACTTTTACCTTCCACATTGAACTTTTTTTTTCTTTGCACCTTGTTGCATTGTCCTGTATGCAACACCTTTGAAAACTGAATGTCTGAAGCTACAATCTAAACAACTAAATCTACAGTACAGTACACAACTTGGCCTGCTGTTGTTTTAAATGACTGTTGCCACGAAAGAAGAAAGTTTGATCTACTCCACTCCCCACCTTCTGTTCTTAGAATTTCAGTTCTTGGTCTGTAAAATGTTTTTGCCACAGTAACTGAAAATTGTATTTTTTACTAACGACTTACTGCCTACCTGCAAATTCCTCTCAATGACATTCTCGGTTTTATGTACAGACTCTAGGTTTGTACATAGAACATGAATTCTTAGAAAATTTACACTGTTGCTAAATGCCATTATAAACGAGTTGCTTATTACAAATTTGTCGTTATAAAAATAATAAATCATGTTTGTTTAATACAGATGAAAACCATGCTTCTTAAGAGTACCCATGAGTGAATTTTGAAGAAATTCTCTCAAAAATCACAGTTTTGTTTTTTTACATTATAAAATAGGCCTACTACATACCTACCTCACTTAAAAAATAACACCATCAGTATGGTGGGGCCATTTTTAAAGTTCATACAGCAATTTTAAAGTCCTGTGGTGTTTTAAATTTCAGCTGCAACACGCTCAGTTTTTCACTGTTTTCTCACACTTTAAATTTTCAGCATTTTCATTTCTATAAAATGCTCCTTGTGAAGCAGATTTTGTGATAGACAGTTCAAACTTAGTATTTAAGTTCACAGATATGTAGTGAATGAAAATTGCTCTAAGTTTTATGGTGAATACAATTTAAATATATATTTTTTTCAGTTTCTTAAAAAAATTATATAATGTTTAAAATATAAATAAAATGTTATGTTTTATTTAACGACGCACACAACTGCAGAGGTCATATCAGCATCACCGGATGTGCCGGAATTTTGTCCCACAGGAGTTCTTTTACATGCCAGTAAATCTACTGACATGAGCCTGTCGCATTTAAGCACACTTAAATGCCATCGACCTGGCCCGGGATCGAACCCGCAACCTTGGGCATAGAAGGCCAGCGCTATACCAACTCGCCAACCAGGTTGACTGTTTAAAATATTCTAGAGACTTATCTAATCAGTCTACATTGAAACTCAGGGCTATTTAAAGAAGTACATGTGTGGTGAGTCTATTCAAAAATTATGAGAACGAAAAAAAGAAAATTGTTGTGTAAGGGACTTTTTTTGAGTTACTCGCCCCCCTCCCCCCCCCAAAATGTAAACTTGCCCATAACTTGTGAACTATGAGAGCTACAAAGAAAAATTTATGCGAGTTCTTTAGTTATATTAGTATACACCTATGATACACATTTAAAAAATCTAGCTTTTATAGTTTAGAATTTCGTAATTTCACTCATGGGTACCCTTAATTACTGTTGCTGTAGCTGAGATGTTGCACTAACCAAGTTCAACTGTGTGCATATATATATATATATATATATATATATATATATATATATATATATATATATCTATATATCTGTGTGATGATTATGGTGATTATACAGTTTTCATTGAAATCTTCACACATAATTTATTTTACCATGTGGAAATACATACTTTAGCTTTGTTAGTACTGACCTCCTTTAATACTTGCAGCTGTCTCTTCTTTGCCTTCTGTGTAATCATTCCATTCTGTCAGCTTATCCATCAACCATATGGGCCTAACACACCTAATGATGTCTTCGACATAGAGAATTTTTTTCCAATATTCAGTTGTATCTTTCTCCCTTACAAATGGCCGTAAATCGTCCTTGAACAGTTTCATTCGGAAATGTTGTTTTCAGAAAGTCAAGCATATTGAACCAAAATAATTGGAAAGTTGTCTCAGAAATTCAGTGATCACCATGCTAGATATTAGATCCAAGATTCACAGTTTTAAAGTCAGCTGAGGACAAT
The DNA here is from genome assembly GCF_040183065.1 of Periplaneta americana. NCBI lineage: Eukaryota > Metazoa > Arthropoda > Insecta > Blattodea > Blattidae > Periplaneta > Periplaneta americana. Next base: position 88,369,861 of record NC_091126.1, on the reverse strand, counting down.
GAAGTTTGAAGGGTGATAAATCCTAGAAATCTTCCTGCAGAAGAGAAGCAAAGCTAGGAATCCTGTGTCAGAGAGTTATGGCATGTAAAAGTCATATGATTGAGTGGAGAGTTGCCAGGGAAAAAATACTGTTTACGGTACCATCCCTCCTCACTTTTTGGATTCATCGAGCCTATAATTGAGCGATAAGGGAATAATGAGCTTCGTCATAAAATTCGCCCATGTCAGAGTTCAACTCTTCTAGTGTTCATTCACGTCATAGATATGGATGACAATGAATTCTGCCTATTAAATTTAACATTTTCAAATAACGAAGTCCTAGAGGCATTTCAAACCGATTAACCACTTAGAAAGTGCTATTGTATATTTAATTTAAATTTCTCATATGTTCATTAAAATTTATAGCATGCTTATGAAATTTAAATTGGAATTTCTTACTATTTTAAATAAGAATTAGTTTCTAATCTTATATTTCTTTTTTATTATTATTATTATTATTATTATTATTATTATTAACATCATCATCATTATCATCATCAGCAGCAGCTGCATTATTGTGTACTATTTCGCAGGTTGAAGTTGGAGCTGGAAGGCTAAAATATGTGATTGGGAAACTGAGCTACGCCTCACCAGCTGGATTAAATGGCCCACTTTCCAAACCAGCCCTCATTGGTGTCATTGCGGGCATTGTTCTTCTGTTGGTAGTCTTCATAGCATTCCTTATTGCATATAGGCGCAAATCCACGGAGAGTAACAGAGTTCTCAAAAACATGCAAGAACAGATGGATATTTTGGAACTTAGGGTCGCTGCAGAATGCAAGGAAGGTAAGAATGACTGTAATATACATGGCCAAGTATCACGTTTTCTGTCGAAGTTTGATTATTTTGTTTACACAGGATATATTAATTTTGTATTTATTTGTTTGCAGCTTTTGCTGAACTGCAGACAGAGATGACAGATCTCACAGGAGACCTCACATCAGGCGGTATTCCATTCCTAGATTATCGTACATATGCTATGAAGATTCTTTTTCCGAATATTGATGACCACGTAGTGCTGCAGTGGGAACGTCCAGAATTATTACGCAAAGAGAAAGGACTGAGGCTTTTTGGCCAACTCATAATGAACAAAACATTTTTGTTGCTATTCATTCGTACTCTAGAAAGCAATAGATACTTCTCAATGAGAGATAGGTATGTTGAAATTTCTTGCATCTTGTATAGTGAGTAAGTAAATTATGTCATTCGGAATCTTTGATTTTTATTGAATGACATTCTTTCTTTCTATCTTACATACCTTCTTAGAACATAATAAATATATGAACATGTTCTTTATGACAAAAGTGAAAAGTTTGTGTTAATAAGTAGCTTATAGTCTCAGCGTTCTTATTTGAGGCATGGCCCCACTTACCACATTCATGAGTTTCGATGTGACTCATCCATCTGGTTGAATTTTGCTGTATTTGCAGAGTCTATCATGCCGAAAATTTGTCATATTGAGCGTTGCACAGTGGCGCCAACTTTTGGAAAATATTGGGTGGACTCAAACACTTGAGTTATAAGTTAGCCTAAATAAATCTCATAAATAATAATGATAATAATACCAGTAACACGAATTATTGGGTGGGCTTGGGCCCATATAAGCTGGCGCCACTGGCGTTGCATATTCGTTTATTTGCGTTATAGCCTGTGTTATATTATCAGTGTTACAGTTCAGGTTTTAACCCATAAAATGTCACGGAGAAATTGGAGAAACCATCAGTCACAATGCAGAGAATTTATTGATAATATGAGATAGTATCTTGAAAAGGAATATGAAAATATTAATCGCTTATTATCTGTCAATCAACTAATGCAAATAACAGCAGATAGATATTTCATTATATCTCTGCCAGTCAGTGGCCATTAAATTTCAAGCAACTTATCTTAGTCATGGGCGTTAGAGTATTAAAAAGCATTGCTACTTTATGCTGTCTCTCTTCCTCTTCACTGCGAACTGTGATGTTGCACTGAGGCAGAAATAAAATAAAAGATTTGTATTTATCATGTAAACATGCAAAATTACTGGAGGGAAATTCTCATATCCAAGCAAAATTCTTGTGGTTTTTAACATTATTGTTCTAATTTCTACTCAAGACAATCTTAAAAATAGTTATTTCTAATATTGTAGTCTTCAGCAATAATCCCTAATACACAAAACGAAAGAAACATGATCATAATATTACGGTATATTTTGTACTGAGCATGTACCATGCTGGTAATCAAAAATGAACTCCTAGTTCACATTTAAGTGTAATTTATTCTAATAATGAAATATTTTCTTATAAGGATTAAAAAATATTTGCTGTTTAAATAATAGGTATGAGTTTAATAATATATAGAGCCTGTTTTATAAATTCACTGCTAAGCCTCAATTATGTTAGGCTGGGTTTCCCATATGCGTCTATGCTGTATATGCTAAGTACAAAGCTAGAGATCATGTGACAAATATAAGACATATTATGGACCATCCTATTCCTAATCAAGGGGTTAAACCTTTTGCTGGACCTGACAGTCAGTAAAAGCGAAATTTTTTTATACTGCTTGTGTAATTAGAATGGATCTTACTCGGTTTGCTATACACATTGGGTGTTTATTTATGTTCCTCGTAACAGTACTCACTAACTCTGCCCGACAAGAGCAAAGAAGATTTGCAGATAATTTTCCAGGTGTCAGAGTTCTTAGACATCCTACAGTGCATAATCTTATTAGAAAGTTGAGAGATACTGGAAATATAAAAGGCAAGAAGCATGGGAGATATCAAGCATGTATTCAGAAATTTTATTTGGTGTCCAAAATAAAATACAGTGGTCTTCCAAATAGTCAAAATATTTGAATAAAGGTGAAGTTATCCCATATATATACGTTATGAAGACGCTTGGGGGCATAGAGGTAGGGCTCCATACTTTCTTGACCTTGGCACTAGAATGTGGTGGTGTGATTGGCACCACTCTCCAACCTCCCTTCACTCTTACTCCTGGAAAGACCTGGTACTGAATCTTATGGGAGCTGAGTGATCCTGGTGGCCATTCTGGAAATTTTGGGCAATGAAAAAAAATCCTGTCACCACTCAGAATTGAACCCAGGATCTTCCATTTACTCTACCAATTGAGCTACCTGGCCACCTTAAGTATCGTACTTTTATATAGGGTACACAATTTGGTGCAGTGATTACTTAGAAATAACAGCAGGAGTTTTTTATCGTCTTGGGATGTGTCCAGACACTCTGGACAGCCCTTGAATATCTGCCTGAGAGGTGATATATTCTGACTCAGGAAACTGTAGACAATATAAAACTTCGTGAAAGTTTTTAAATAAAGCTATGCATTTTATTTTCATTTTTAGTGTAATAATAATGTAATGATTAGTGTCCAACAAATTCATGTGCAACTTTTTTGTGAGCCATATGATGGAAGTTGGTAGCACAGTTGCAGGCAGTAAAAGTGTTGCTTAACATTGAGGTTATAAATCTGACGCACTATGAACAGCTGAACACAGTAGATTCACTATTCTTAACAATGCAAGAATACTTTCTGTGAGCATAACATCCTCACATTCATTGTTATTGAACCAATATGTCAGCTGACCAATACTGTTTTTTGTTTCACTGTCAAAAATAAGAACGATCAGACTATATTATAACAAGTTGACAGGAAGTGAATCCTTCATTCATATCATTTCACCCTTCTGAAAGTGAACATGTAACTATCTAAATTTATTCACACATTATTATATTTATTCTCTTGAAAAATTAAATGTCTTATACTGCATTGCTTATGAGGACATTGACTGTTTCAGAGTGAATGTAGCTTCCCTAATCATGGTGACACTTCAAAGCAAAATGGAGTACTGCACTGACATACTGAAGACTCTGCTAGCAGAATTAATTGAGAAGTGCATGGAAGGGAAGAGTCATCCTAAATTACTGCTCAGAAGGTACGTATCCAATAATGCATACTGAAATGAATGCATGTGCATTTTTTATATAACAAGAGTTGTGAACAATAGAGGCTACTTAGAATCCGTGAGACCATGGCACAGCAATGAGATACTAATAATGCAATGAGAATGGCAAGGGAAACTGTAAAGCTACTCCACAGTCACTTTCTACCACATGCTGTGGATCGAGTCCAGGTCTGTTAGGAAAAATTCAGACAGCTGAATCTGCTATGATTGGGCAGCCACTGTAATGAACACTTTCTGTGTTTTAGATTGCAGACTAATTACATTTCATTATAATGTTTTTTCAACTTACTGGGCAGCATCTCTACTCTCTGTGTGTCCGTGCAAACATTGTACAAACAATTCATAGCCAAACATTTTGAAAGTTGAATGAATAATCAATGGTACACTCAGAATCATTAATTTATCATAAAAATTTATATATTCGCGACGCTGTATCGTACAGAAGATATAGAATTAATTATCGGTACTATACTTGTCTCTGATGGGTAAATTATGTTGTTAGCAGACTTTTATGGCTTGAATTGTACATTGAATCTTCACAGCTCATTCTTATAAAATTAGGACTACATTTTATAGTGGCCATTTGTTTAGTACAGACTGCCTAGAATTGACGAGTAAAATATCCCTATGAAGTATTGTTTTTCCGAACCCTTGTAAATATCGTGCAAACTGTTCGTTACATTTCTATGTAGTGCATAGGAAAAAGTTTGAGATGTTGTAAGCGAGTAGGTTACTTACCAACAAGTTAATTTTGATACTTACTTTATCAAATAATAATAATAATAATAATAATAATAATAATAATAATAATAAGTTACAGGAGAATGGAGAAAGTTACACAACACAGAACTGCACGCATTGTATTCTTCACCTGACATAATTAGGAACTTGAAATCCAAACGTTTGAGATGGGCAGGGCATGTAGCACGTATGGGCGAATCCAGAAATGCATATAGAGTGTTAGTTGGGAGACCGGAGGGAAAAAGACCTTTAGGGAGGCCGAGACTTAGATGGGAGGATAATATTAAAATGGATTTGAGGGAGGTGGGGTATGATGATAGAGACTGGCTTAATCTTGCACAGGATAGGGACGGATGGCGGGCTTATGTGAGGGCGGCAATGAACCTTCGGGTTCCTTAAAAGCCATTTGTAAGTAAGTTGTAAATAATAATAATAATAATAATAATAATAATAATAATAATAATAATAATAGTAATAAGAATAAGAACAATACTAATGTTTTCACAATAAAAAATTTTCATGTGGTGCCATACTTAAATGTAATTAATAATTACGACAAAAAAGTAAACTCAGAGCCTCGATGATAACTAATAAGATTTTACTGTGATCTTAGAGATATAGTTGTGTGTCCACCAGGCACCATTGAAATACATTTAACACATCAAACTTTAAATTGATATGTGACAAAACCACTCTTCATTAGAATTAAGAACACATAGCGCAAAATACGATACTTATCTTATGTTACTGAGTTACTGACAACACCTGAACTTCATTAAGTCCCTACGTACATATAGAAATCAAACATGTTATACATCGTAGTCGTGGGTGTGTGTAATTTTCTAGTACTTGCTTGTTTCATATACAGACTTGTATTTTTATCATTAATCTTTAATTGCTAAAGATTTTAGTACAGTTAATAATGATTAAAGAGAAAACCCATTTTTTACATAAATTATGACATATGTCAGCTAGATTCTTACAGCTAAATACGCAACTGGCTGGCTGTAGGTTGTCAGCCACACTACTTCACAATTGTTGCTCTCTGCTGTCCATGTTCACCCACTGAAGTTGCACACATTTTCTTTTTATCCATGGCATGACAGCCCACGATGGGCCAAGGCTGACCAGCTGACTGTTGGCCTCACGTCCACATGCCTCAGCAGAGGTGAAAGATCATTCAACCAGTACAGGGTTAACATGTAATCAGCATGATGACTCTTACAGCATTTTAGCTGGTTTACAAAACCGGATTTTGCTGCTCATAGTAGCTTCCCAAATTCATCACTGTGCTGGATAGGCACCGGTTGCGTACACTGTTTGAAATTTCATGAGAAAATTTCTTCTCTCATGGGGACTCGAACTGGCACTCATTTCATACCATTAGTCCAAGACCTTGGACCACAAAGCTATGGTGCAGGACAAAATTACACACATGTTGACCTCTGTTTTGACTGATAAGCTATTTTTATTTTAAGACAATTGTAGTATGTGATCTAGTAGCAATGTTGACAAATCTGCTGGGGAATCAACAAGCTGATTGAAATATATATGCATTATATGATGAAGGATCAGTGGAGCGGAGGAAAATTTTCTCCTGTACTGGGATTTTTTCCACTCCACCGAGCCTTCATCACATGATAATGCAGAATTCCTGCACGAAAATATCATATGCACTTCAGTACATCGCTATAATATGTTTTGCGTATATAATCACTTGGTGATTTAAGACAGCACTCATTCTGTCAGATCCCGGCCACTTAGTCACTTGTAATGAGTGCACTTCTGCACATTAGTGTGTTGGACATTGTGCCACTGTCACACATCTGTGATACAGTGCATGAAGGTTGGCCACTAAAGGGAAACTAAGAGGTGGAACTTGTCGTACGCCGGACTCCTGGTCGTTTCGCTCTCCGACGTGTTGTCGAGGTGGGGAGGGGAAACGGGAGTGACGTGACAAGATGGCTGTCGCTTGTGGGTGGGGTGATGATAAGAAACTGTGGTGAAGTTTAAAAGAAAGACTGTTTTTAAAGTAACATTTGTTTATTACAGAAATAACAGTGAAAGTGTAACTGTGGTTCCCTCCTAGTTCTGTGGTAGGGGTAACGGGAGAGTCGTGATAGAAATTGATAGTTTAGAAATTCGTCCTGAGGCTTCGATGCGGGGTGAGTTATGATGGGTGATAGTAAAGTACGACTTGAATGAGAGGGAGGTAGGGGTAACGGGAGGGCCTGGGGAAAATCGGCTTGCTTTCATGTGTGTTGTGGGGTGGGCAGGATAACGAGAGAGATGGAATCGGGATGATGGTTGATTCTCTAGGTCGAAGGATCAAACACAGCGTACTGTGCGACTTATCGACGTTCGAGAACACACCCCTTTGGATTCGGAGGATCAACACAGCGCACTATGCGACTTACCGACTCCAAGAGGGGGAGGAATGGTGGCCCCTAGCGTTCGGAGGATCAACACAGCGTACTATGCGACTTACCGACACTAGAGGGGGGGAGTTCAGGAGAGGACTGTGGTTTATGAACAAGCCGGGATAAGTGGGGAGTCGAAGTCAGGAAGAGAAGTGGATGGGTTGGAGGTGGTGATGAGACTAGTAGCGAGACGAGAACAAAATAAGTTTAGAATACGTAAGAAATGAGGAAGATTCGGCTGGTGTAGGAAAGTATCTAGGAGACAGGGGCGCAGCTTGGCTCCCTGTTCCCGGAGTGGTGGCCGTGTGTAGACACGTCCGAACAAAAGACAACCATAGCATAAGCCTGGTTGGAAGACTGCTGCCAGTGACGGAGAACGCGTTAGAGCTACCTCTTTGCCATCTGGCGAACGAGTCTCTGAAGTCGCGGAGATGCGGCATATTTATACCCCTCGGAACAATGGTGGCTGAGGACGCCGTTGACATCACAGTGCCTGGGGGTATTTCTACTGCCAACATGACTCGTTGCCGCGCGATCTTTGCTTTCTCCCTCACAAGAGAGAAAAGCGAGCCAACCTGCTTTCTTAGAGAGAGAAACCAGAGACTGTCGTTTGCGCGGGTAGGTTTGAACCGTTTAAAGTAGGACGCATGGGCATCGAGAATTGATATACACAATAAACTTAAACTGAGAGGATTCAATCTGGTATCAGAATTGGAATCCGGTGTGGCTTAGTGGATAGAGTATCAGCACGTACAGCTGAAAACCAGGGTTCAAATCCTGGTGCCAGAGAGAATTTTTCTCACCTCCACTGATTCTTCATCATATGATAATGCAGAATTCCTCTACAGAAATATCATATGTACTTCGGTACATCGCAATAATATATGCATTAGGTTCAATGCACTGAGAGTTTATATAACAAAATTTAAGAACGATGAAAGAGTAATGGAACGGAGAAAAATTCTCTCCGGCGCCAGGATTTGAACCCGGGTTTTCAGCTCTACGTGCTGACGCTTTATCCACTAAGCCACACCGGATTCCATCCCGGCGTTGGAAGAATCGTCTCAGTTTAAAATTTAAGAAGCAAGTAATATGTATTGTTCATGAAACTTAGTCTGATATTCTAATAGGTATAAAACATTTTATGATGCACAGAAAAGTTTTATTGCAATAAAGGATTGAAAAAAATGAGCATAATAACCACACTCAAAATATGATAGTCATGTCTCAATATGTAAAAACACAGATAAACATAATCGCATGCAGTCCAGGCACCCACCAAATATACCACACAAGTAGAAACTTAAACTATATAATTTGGACTCCTTAATGCGTTATGCATTAATCATTTCAAGGGCTTGGCTATGTAAGTCAGTTTCATTTCTTTCTTTTACCTCACCCTTTTATGGAGAGAAAAGGGGATGAACTTTTAGTTGTCCACTTCAGTGTTTGACACTAGATTGTAACATGAGTAACTACTTACGAAACTTATATAATAGTAAAACATAGAGCACTCAAAGAAAGTTCTGACAACAAAAGTATGTAATTTTACGGCAAAATACTCATTCGAAGTAATGGAAAAAATACCTGTATAAAATAATCACATACCGGTACATCACTTGAACAATTACGAATTAAACTACTATCCAGCAAAAATAAAATAAACATTATGTGCTTCTTTTAATTCGATTTGACAACAGTGTAATAATAATTCACTACAATTTGTATGTGAGTGGTTTGGATGGTGGTAAGAACTGATTGGTTGATGGGTTTGCCATAGCAAGTTCTTATTGCTTGTCCTGAGCAACTTGTTCCTGTACTAATATCATGGAATATTGTTATATGCAGTGCTGTCATGGGGGTCATATGAGGCCATAAATCGTATGGGAACCTATAATTTTTTTATGAATCATATACGGAAGAGAAAATTTTGCCTATATGGAGCAATCCAGCATATGGGTGCCTACCTTTTGTGCACTGCGACCTGTATGGATCTTAGATCATTTCTTGCTGTTCCTAATGTATCTTCTTTGATATTCATAACCATAAACAGTGGCGGCTCGTGATAAAATATTATGTGTGTTCACAATTTTGTGTTCCAAAATCGAAGAGAATTTGAAATCATACGTTTTTAGCCTAATACGAAATGTCATGATTCCAATGTTTCACTGTCGAAAAAACCGTATATATATTCAAAACAACATATAGGGGAGAGTCAGGTAATATCGGACATCGGGTAGTATCAGACAGTGCGTTTCTTTCATCTACCATCATATGGTAGTACCTGAATGACATGGTTACGTTTCTGTATGCGAAATCACAGAAACGTAACCATGTCAATCAGGTACTATCATCGTGTGGTAGATGAAAGAAACTCACTGTCCGATATTACCCGACTCTCCCCTAATAATAATAATAATAATAATAATAATAATAATAGTAATAGTAATAGTAATAGTAATAATAATAATAATAATAATAATAATAATAATGAAACCTAGTCTTTTTATTTCCAATTTTTCCTGGTAAGCCAGTTTACCCAGTTCTTTACTCTTCAAAATTATTTGAACAGAGTTCATTGTTTACGTCTGTTAAAAATTAATACATAAAACAATTTAAAAAAGCGTGTGTTCAGTAATATACTGTATTTTGATTCACAACACACTGATACACTATAGCCTATACTAGTACTGTAATCCCATTCGCATAGATTGATTACTATAAATACATCCCAGTAAATATTATTCTTAAATAATATACACCACCATACAGATATTTAAATTCATACCACCATCACATTCAGCCAGCACGTCCTTGAAAGCCAAACTATGCTATATGCCGACACTGAAGTATAGTAATTCACAAACTACACTCTCGTAGCAGCACTATACACACATCCACATAAAGTAAATGTTCCGATAGTGAGATGCTGACATCTGCAGGCTAAAATACAGACTTATTACATTTTCTCCTCGAGATATAGCAAGTAAACGATAGGCATTGATGCACCTGACACTGTTCACTTAATGCTTTGTGCTCTTGACGAGTCATAAGCGGCCAGCAAAAGACAATTTTCTCCCGCGCATGCGTGAAATTTCTGTAACCTTCTTGAAAAGAGCACAGCTTGTACGTGAACGGATGTTGCCAAGTTTACATAAGAAGTTTATGCAAGATGCGGGAAGTTTAAAATACTTGATCCTGATATTATACATCCCCACTATGCCAATACGGTATTAAATAATAAAACTAGTCGTGCATTAATGGAAACAAGGTGTTCACGTGCTCTTGTGCTCTTATTGATGCACCGCCACTAACCATAAATGGTCCACTTCTACAGCACTGGAATCGAGAACAATATATTTTGTGATGGTTGAAATACACCTGAATGCTGCAGATATACGCTTCAGTATTCATCAAGATAAGTGTGCATCTACTGTAAGAGCTTCATGGAATCTCCTTTAAATCAAGCTTGTTTTACAATTAAATGTAAAGCAAAATAATTTCTTTACTTCTTTTTTAGCATAAAAGCTTCCATTATATGACAATCGGAGTGATAGAGGAGAGTAAAATATCTTTCAAGGGAAAAAATTGTGCCATATGACCAAGAAAAAAATTACCATGAAAGCACTGGTGGTATGTGTAATTTATATTAAAGTGAAAGACTGAGAATTTGAATACATTAGTTCGAGAGCAGTAGAGATAAAACATATCTTATTATGAGAAGAGAGCATTATTATTAGACTGTTTTAGTAACACTTGAGGATTGTAAAATTACAACATTTGGGCTGTTTTTATTACAGAACGGAGAGTGTTGCTGAGAAAATGCTATCTGCATGGTTCACTTTCCTCCTATACAAATTTCTTCGAGAATGCGCTGGGGAGCCATTATTCATGCTTTTTCGAGCAATGAAACAGCAAGTTGATAAGGGACCTGTTGATGCCATCACATCGGAGGCAAGATACTCTCTCAGTGAAGAGAAACTCATTCGCCAATCCATCGACTTCAAACCCATGGTAAGTTAATAAACTGACTGGTACCGGTATCTCTTCTCGCTTACCATTCATTATTATTTCCTGTCATTTTTAAAACTGTCGTGAATTGATTTAGTGGTCTCTGCAAAATATGACATAAAATAATACTTTCCTTGAAGGTCACATCTTAAAAAAGTACTCTTTCTAATTAAAAATCAATTAATTTTCTGAAAAACACTGTCTTCTTGTTGTATATAGACAACTGCATTCTGTAGCACTAGTTTTTTATTTTTCAGCAAAAAATAATAATATAGGTCGTTTCAGATCCATGAAAACATTCATTTTTCAAGTAATTTTCGTTGTTAGCCAGTAACACATTAGAAGTTTTTATAGTAAATTGCTGTGATGTTTTGTGAAAGTTGAATGATTTTCACATATATTAGACTTTGATTAGGTAATGTTATATTTCCTTCAAGTAGTTGTCAAATTGTATTTATTGTTGTAATGATTGCGAGAATAGTAAAATACCGAAAAAAAAAATGCTGTAAATTAAAGGAAGCTTGTTAACCAGTAAACACAAAATATTTGAATGTGATAATATTAACCAATAATTGATAACAGTGGCTCAAAAAAACGAAATACCGGTACAGTTCTGAAAAGTTGTTTAGTCATGCATAAAAGCTACTACACTACTATGATCGATTATAACGTAAAATGAAAATACAAGCAAACTGCATTACTAATTGAGGAGCGTTTATTTCAAAAACTGATATCTACCTGAACTGCAGTTTTTACATTTTAATTTTTTTCATCTACATTTAAAAGAAACTGTTTTTTTCGCTATAAAAATGTCGAATCCAGCATCTTTAAGATATCTGTACTTTCAGTTGTAAAGAAAGAAAACATCGTAGCTGTTAAAACTATACAAAAACATAAAAATCTCCGTTAAAAAAAAACGTAGTTATCAGCTTTTGAAAAAATGCTCCTCAAGTAAAACTCTTTCATTTGCTAATTATCTCTGGTCTTTTTCAGAAGATCATTGATAAAGTGTTCATACTCATATTTCTGAAAATCACTGATGTGCCGAATGTCTTTTCGCATAATATTTTAATGCCTGTCACAGTTCAGTTTTCATTGGAGGCTGAGAAGTTCCAGTAGCATGATCATCTTGTACTTAAGATACCGGTACTCGTTTTCTGCCACATGTGAGTGAGAAAGTAACAACCTCACATACTATGTTGCCTTCAGTCTGTCTAGCAGCAATTATTCCTACTCCAATACTCATCTATTCTTGACATTCGTTAACAGTCTTGTATGGTGGACGAATATCTACAATTTCCTCCAATTCTGGGACCTAATTTGTAAATTCCCCAACTTTGAAGCAATTCTGAATTATATTTCCTTGCTCATTATTTATAACATTTCGAGACCTCTGCCATAGCTCAGGCTTTATAATCATCATCAAGAAAGGATTATACTGCACTACCCCGACTAAGGCCACGTCTTGTCTCCCTGAAGAAACTCGTGGTCTAACAGAAATTGGTCATTTTGTAATCTATCCATATCTTATAATGTCTAACACACCTCCTAGCTTGGATGATCAATAGCCTACCATAATGGCGCCCTGTGTCATAAATATTTCAGCCAGCATCAAAAAGAGTAAATACTCTTATGAGAATGTTCACCTCAGTCATTATGAAGCATAGTGAATCACTAATTTGTTTCATTCAGACCATAATTACGAATGTGATACAATATCTATTGTTGTTAGAACGAATTAGATTAAATTGATTTGGAGACCCTTATACATAGACTATGCTATAATTCGTGTGACTCTATGCGTATTATCTTAATATTGGAAATACTGAGTAAGACACTCGCAAAACACCGAAAAATTACATTCAATTAGGTTAAAGAACACATCAAGTAAAGAAAGAAGGATCCTGCTAGGAATCGAATCAGAGTCTTTAGTCACGTGCTGTAAAGTTAATTATTTTGTTGTGGTGTTCCTTATTATCAGGCCTTTCCTTATGTTCGAACAATGATTTTCAATTGAAAAAAATTGGTAATAATTTAGTTTATTTATAACAAACCTTTCACACATACTGCATCCTTATTCTTAACTCTCACTTTAATATTTTATGCAGCAGACGAAGATGTCATATGGTCACAAGTATTGTGAACAAGTGTTTTTGATGCTGGGTTTGTGTGGCACCCAATTCTTAGACTTAAAAATAATTTGGAACTGTAATTTTTTTGTCCACCATGACCACCATCGTACATAGAAAGAGTATAATTTTGAAATGTAAAATATGGAAAAAGCTACATCTTGATCTTCCTCACTTACCTGTTCAATTTACAGTTAAACACGTGCACCTTTTCGTCTCATAACTGTTGAATGGAATTTCCAATGTCATCTGATTATAATAACAATTAAAGTTGCTCTCTTTTTCTCAATTTCAGACTGTGTACGTGTCAATATCACAACAAGCTGTATTTGTGGGTGGTTTAGACCCAAACACGGAGAATGTTCCAGTTAAGGTTTTAGATTGTGATACCATCTCTCAAGTGAAGGAAAAGGCACTTGATACAATATACCGTGCAACTCCTTACAGCCAACGGCCACGCAAGGATGATCTGGATCTTGGTAAGTGTGAATATGTTCGTCTTTGTCTGCATGGTTTGCAGCTGGTGCTTCACTTGAAGACCTTCTGGATTTTCTTAAAATGTGTCCCAGCCCTTAAAAATTATGAAGGAATTCTGGTCCAATAGGAAAGGATGAAGCACTGTTCTTGTCAAATCGTCAAAAGTTTCTTTGTTAATTGTAACACAGATTGTTCAGAAACTCAACATGGATCTTATTATTCCTTGCAAATTAGTATGGGTTTATGAACACTCTTCAACCAATCTGAAAGTGATCTTAAATTTTATGAAGACACCCGAATTAGAGTAAGCTTATGAGAAGAAGTATAGATGTTCATATTCTTCTATGATCACTAGGGGGCGGATGTTGATGACCTAAAAATCTACTTAAATGATAATTAAAATGCCCTTAAACTAATGGAAAAATGACTTGGAATTAAAAGAAAATGACATTTAAATATTATTCACCGTACTCGCACCACAACTTCTTAAAAATTAGTCACCTTGTTTCGATGACTGCCTGCAGATCTCGGAGAGAGAAGGCAACATCCTGGAATTTGGTTAAGATAAAGGAAAGGAACATGCAACAAAATGAAGGTTTTAAGGGAAAACTAAAGATTTTAATGAGGGTTTACACTGTGTATCAATCAGGGGTGGTCCATGTCAGTGCCTGCATTCTCCATCTCCATTATGTTGAGTTCGCTGTCAATCAAAAGAGTAGGCCATCAGCTATTTACACCAGAGACCTAAGTTAAAATTTCAGTGAGTCTGTGGACAAAGAGGATGTTCGAGACAGATTTTCATGGAGTACTTCCTTTTACTGTATTAACATTTCATTATTTCTCCATTAATAATAATAATAATAATAATAATAATAATAATAATAATAATAATAATAATATTATATTATTATTATTATTATTATTATTATTATTATTATTATTATTATTAACTAGCTTAAAGTGAAGTAGATTATCTCTTGTGGTGCACCACAAATAACGTTTATAACTACAAAGTGACCTGAAATTTTGATATATTGCTCCTGAAGATTGATGTATCTGTGAATGATGGCTGTCAAAATATCCACAATTGGGATGGAAGACGTGTAACTAATGTTAAAGTGGCGACCATGCTCAAGTATAAAAATTCATCTTGTGTGTACATTGCCATTGCCTAGCATTCTGTCAAAGAGTACAATAAATTCTGCCTTACCAGTGATTTCACCTCAGAAATGGAACTCTTCACATATATCATATAATTTATTCACCATAATATATTTGTAGCTATATAGAAATATTGGTTTCATCGAGAATAATTCAGGTACCTACTGGTATCTAATGTGTATCAAAGTATTCCATACAGTCATGTAAACAAAGTTTCAATAGATTTATTTTCACATTTAATCTAAATATATTGTAGGTAGCCTATGGTACTTCAAAACATAAAATCTTTTTATAAACAAATTATATATTTGTCTTATATGTTCTTACATTATTTAAATTAATTGCTTTACAGTTCCTAGTAAAATGTTCGTGTAGGCTATACTACTATTTAGTGTGAATTGTTCAGAATTTTTATGTATGGCATTCATTCTTTTCCTTATCTCTACATTACAAAAAAAAAATTCATTAGTAAGTTGATCTTGTCATAATTCCATGTCAGTAACTTTTGTACCTATGAATGAATGTGATCATTAAAGTTTTCATATTACATATTTTTTAATATAGGTGCTAATATTGCGTTACTCTCTGTATATCCTTATTATGAAATTTTTTGTATGATGTTTCCATTTCATGTTGCAATCAGTGGTTATACTTAAGAATGTAGTGTATGGAACATATTTAATTACATCATTGTTTATATTAATCTGTGGGAAGTTCTTTGTTTGATATATCAAAGACTACACAATGAGATTTTTTTTAACTTTCAGCACTAATTTTTTTAGAGATAACAATTGAATGAACTTCTTCATTCCCGAAGGCAGTGTAAACCTGTGTTTATATATAGACCTGATTTAGATTTTACAACAGTTGTCATGATTGTTAATTTTGCAGTTATATTTTTAAAATCTTCTTCTCTTTCAACTCCCGGTTTACTCCAATCTGTAACTTCTCTTTCAGACAATAACTGAAAGCAGTGTAGTCTATTTCTTTTCAAGTACAGTGTCACCTAGCAAGGGTTGTTTTGATCAAGATTTCTTCTGACAATGCAGCAGACACTTTCTTCTCGTTATTGTAGAATTGAATTCCTAGTGAATTTTCTGCCTGTAATCTGTACTTTTATCATAATTTAACAGGTGAAAAGTTCTATTTAATATTACGACCTGCATAAAATTCTGACCTACTTACTGTCACTCTTCAGTCACCATTTATAAAAATACACAGATATTTATGTGCTGTGCAACTTGCTTTGCATTATGACCTAGTTTACGCCAGGCAGGCTGGCTGGGTCACATCATTGAAGCATTCTGAAATAAAATGGCTGTGCGCATACACACACTGTGCATGGTGTACATTAAAGAAATTGTATGTAGGTTAATGGAATTAACTGATATTTATTGGAAATGATCATTTTATTTCTAGAATAGTATAAGTTTCATATCCCTAATTTAAATACTGGTATCCCACTATTTATTTTCTCTGTTACAGAATGGAGAACAGGAACGTCAGGGAGACTAATACTCTATGATGAAGACAGCACAACCAAAACTGAAGGTGAATGGAAGAAGAGGAATACTTTAAATCATTATAGAGTGAGTACAACATGTAATTTTAATTAACACCTTCATTGTAAATTATTGGAAACTAAATTAATATCGTCCAGTATATTGCCACAGTTTGTCAGTTTCAGTAAATTTTAAAGTTTTATATCACGAGATAAGTTTGTAAGCAGTGACAAACTATAGCCTGATTGACTACAGCTATGTACTGTGCAGTACTTCAGGTCTTGAAGCTAAGCTGTAGCAAATTCTAAATTAGTTCAACATAATATTTCGTTACAGTGTTGCACTTGCAAAGTGCATGCTTCTTGGATGTTATTATAAATGATTTAATTAACTTTTATAATAATATTTCAGTAATCACATAATTTTCATTAAAGTCTTGTACTGTTGTACTGTAGTTAATGTGGTGTTAATGCAAATGCAATATTGTTTTGTTCAACTTCATGGCATATTGTACTATTTTGAAATCACACACAACTTTTCTTGACCATCGTCAGACATTTAAATAAATTCGTAATAAAATAATTGTAAATAAATGAGTACAAGTAAGGAAAAAATGTGACCGTGCTGTACAGGTACCCGATGGAGGTGCGCTGAATCTAGTCTCAAAACAGTCGTCCTTCTACAATCTGTCAATTCTCCCAGAGAAGACAGACAAGTCTCACAAGTACGAGACACTGAATTTGTCCAAGTTCAGCTCAGCCAGTCCACCACTGAGCCGTGCTACTTCGCCACTCAACCATGACCATGATGGAGGGCTCAAGGTGAGTGAATTTACTTCATTATAAATAAATTGAAATTATCCATGTCTTTTACGAATGTATGGAGGTTTTTTAATTGTGAGAGCATATTACAGCATAAATTACAATCACAGAAGCTAAGCAGTTCAGTTACTTTGTACTGGCAAGTTGTAAATTTCAGATAACCTGGAATATAATAACTGTGATAGAATAATGCTGTAATACCAAATATCCATTTCGGTATGTAAGAGTAATTTATCAACAGTAATCTCACTAGAGGTTTTGATTATCTAGAGAAAATCAAATCTCGAGTGGGATTTAATTGACTATTACACGATTTGAAGAAAGTATATAAAGATTAGAAGAAATAAAGTACTCTAATACAATAAAATATTAATTGACTTACTAAAATTCTATTTCACTAATGTTAGCTTCACTAAAACATTTGAACGGAGCCTTCATTTTCAGTTGACTATATATGTGGTAAACAAATGACGATCACAAAGCATGTTTTATAGTACTGTAAAGAATTTGGAGTTTGAAATGTTGGCAAACATAGAAACAAATGGTAGGGAGGTGAAAAAAGCAGAAGAAAGTATATAATAATTAGAAAAAATAAAGTAGGCCTACTCTAATACAATAAATATCCTCTGATTGAGGTTCTGGCTGATATGTACAGCTGTCAAAAAAAAAAAGTGGACGCACTTGTGAACAGCGAATATTTTCAAAGTCCACTTCGGGTCGCGGCGATATTACACGATGCATGTGCTTGTACAAGCAGTTCCGGAACTATGAAAGTGTTCCATATCTGCGCCTCGTAGACCAGCGGTAGAGTGCTTGTTTAATGATTCAAAGGTCGTGGGTTCGGGCCTTCTTTAAGTTTTCATTTTATTTTTTAATCGTTCTTTAGCGATGTAAATGATATTCAAATTATCATTTATATCCAGTTATCGTTCTTTATGGATATCACGTTATTTATATTTTGTTATCGTTCTTTAGAGATATGAATAAAATTCAGGTCATCATTTGTATTCTGTTATCGTATTATAACGATATGAATAATAATTATTATTGTATCTCCAATGGGGGTTAGCCCTATTTTACATATGTATGTTAGGGTTATAGTTTTATACACAAAAAAGATAAGCATAAAGAGAAATGGAAAAGAAAATTAAATTAGCTTACGCAATGTAAACAAAACATAAACAATCCGTAAATCAGGCATTGCAAAACAAATATCAGGTATCAATTTGAAACATACAAAAACATTAACAACACACATACGTAACACTTCTATAACACAAATATGCAGATTTCCGTACCATACATCATAAATTAATACACAATAGTCACACAAACACAGTCAAACTATAATTACGACATTGCGACGACATCAAGTATCCCATAACTGACTCACATACATAACAAATCAAGCATCCGTTTCAACACATACACTTCAACATAGTAACCACACTTTTAAAAGTTACAAATTTGGCTCCAAGAAGAAAAAATAGGACACTGTTACTAATTACTATTCTTCTACAATTTCTTAAATACATCTGTAATAAATCTGTGAAATTCTGATATGAATAATATTCACGTTTATTATATTGTTATCGTTCTTTTAGCGATTTAAATAATATTCAAGTTATCATTTATATTCTGTTTTCCTTCATTAGCATTATAAAACAATATTCAAGTTATTTATATTGTTATTGTTCTTTCGCAATATATTAATTAAACAAACCAATATTTATCATTTATATTCTGTTATCGTTCTTTAGTGGTACTGTATAAATAATATTCAAGTTATTTATATTGTAATCGTTCTTTAGCGATATAAATAACATAAATTTAATATTAGGTTTGGAAAAATCCAGTTGCATAATACTGGTATTAGTTTTTCTTTTTGTATTATTACATTATACTATCTTGAACCACAATAAAATGAAAAGGAGTAACGAGGAATTGAACCTAAGACGTTGACATCTAAATTCCGACGTTCGTCCACTGAGCTACGAGAGCAAAAGTGTGGAAACATTTTCGGAAAAATTGGCCCAATCACATTCTAAGATTTTCTGATGATTCGTAGAAGCTAGTCCAGGATGCGGGGGGGAAAGGCTAATTGAGATTTCCCGGTCTCTGACCGGGTCAAACATCCTGATAGAATTAATATTTAACCCTTGCCGTGACTTTCGGTGAAGTCCGGAGGGCCCAATTAGTCAAATCCACTCTCCTCATCTCCACGCTTGGGCCCCCTGGAATTTAATAAGATGCGAAAGAGATAGTGGCGTGCGGAAAGCAACGGGATGTTACCGCATTTAGGCCTATCCTTCCCAAGAAAACTGCAAACATGAACAAAGGAAGCTTTTAATAGAAGAAGAAGGATCTTCTGCGGACCTCTGGAAAAAGAACTAAGGAAGAGACTAGTGAAGTGCTTTGTGTGGAGTGTGGCATTGTATGGGGAAGGAACATGGACATTACGACGAAATGAAGAGAAACGAATTGAAGCATTTGAAATGTGGATGTGGAGAAGAACGGTGCGTGTGAAGTGGACAGACAGAATAAGAAATAAAATTGTGTTTGAAAAAGTGAGTGAAGAAAGAATGATGCTGAAACTGATTAGAAAGAGAAAAAGGAATTGGTTGGGTCTCTGGTTGAAAAGAATAATAGACGACATTAGGATATGTGGATCATATGCGGAGACTAAGAGGAAGGCAGAAAATAGGAAAGATTGGAGATTGCTGTGTTTGCAATGAAAGACCTGCCCATGGACAGAACATTTATGTATGTATGTTCAGAATGCCTGGAATATCGTGTCTAAGAACAGTCGCTATTTGCAAAGACTAGTCAATTCCATGCCCACTCGACTGCAAGATGATCGAGACAAGAGGAAGATAGACTAAGTATTGAATTGTGGCTTTTTGTTTTGTTTTTTGAACGCTTAATTGTTTTAATGTTTTAAGGCCGACGCCAGTAAATGTGTTATGTTTATGCCACGAAAGATATTTTATTGAGAATAAAATCTTTTTTCTTTTCATTTGCAGCCACAATATCATAATGATAATTATAAAGTCATGGCATAATATATTAATGAACCTGATGTTAATTACTAAAATAATCATAAAAGAGAAAGGAGCCATTATGTCTAGTTTGTCTCTCTCAAAAACAGAACAAAAAAGGACATAAAAAGCACGAGGTTGTAGTCGAACGCAGGACCTCATGAATAAAAGGCCTGAACACTACCATTATGCTATCGAATAACACACAGTATACTTCAATTATAACTGTAGATATCAGGCAACGTGGTCCAACAACATGTAACATCGCCTGTCTCCGAATTGTAGCGAAGATACCCGAAGGGAACTTTGTTTCAGGAGAGCGGCCACTTTTTCTTTTGACAGCTGTACATCTATTATCAGGCAGTACATCTCACTTGATGATATGTGTCAGAGGAAGAACAATTGTTTGTATGCATCTGCAGTCTGACTAGTGTAATATGTAACTAGTCAGCAGTGTATGGAATGGAGGGGGGAAGGAACTGGCCTACCCCATTATCTCCTAGCCTAGTTGCCTCATAATTGTGCCTACTTTGTGTCACTTGTGGGGTTCAGACCTGTCTTTGGACATTTGACTAAACAACAACAATATAATCAAATAGGTATTAATTGACTTACTAAAATTCTATTTCACTAATGTTAGCTTCACCAAAATGTCTGAACGGAGCCGCCATTTTCAGTTGACTATCTATGCGGTAAACAAATGACGATCGCAAAGCATGGTTTATAGTACGGTAAAGAATTTGCTGTTTTAAATGTTGGGAAACAAAGAAACAAACGTTAGGGAAGTGATAAAATTGTAGTGATAAACAGCCATGATTGGTTGAAACACGTCCTTTCGTACCATTTTATTGGTCAAAAATAGTATGACATAGTAAAAGTGTAATAGTCTCCATAAACCAGAAATAGTAAAGGTTATTTGTGACTTTTTTCAGGTTTGGCACCTGGTAAAACACCACGACACAGATACCCAAAAAGAAGGGGAACGAGGCAATAAGATGGTGTCAGAGATTTATCTCACCAGGTTACTAGCAACCAAGGTAAATTAGTTTTATAAATCTTATTTTTGTTGATGTTTACACACCAACGCGTGCACACATACACACACACACACACAAATTGTTAATGCAGAAATGTTTATATAACTAAGTTATGTATAGTATATTGAGAACAAAAGCATAATTCAAATATGATATTAACTCCCTGCACGAAATTTTATTGAAAATGAAACAAAAAGATTATGAAGGTCACCCAAAATGAACAAAATCTCACATTATTTACGGTATTTCTCTTCTATTTTACCAACATGCTTGCAGCACTTGTGCCATAATATTCATAATGTTACGCAACATTTGAAAGACATGAAGGAAAACATGAAGTTAATGTTACTCATTGGGCTAATATGCCTGCTGATGTGTCAGAGATTTTGGTTACAAAAATAATAAAAGGATACAAGACTGCTGTGCAAGCTGAGGGACGTTTATATTTTTCTATACCTAAAGATAAATCAGTTGAAAGAAAGAACAGAATAGAGGCTGAGGATTTTATAGAAGACTAAATGAATTTTACACTGTTAGGAAGATCAACCCTATGATCGGTAACTAACAAAGAAACAGGTCAGCAGTTATGTCATCAGAAGGCCAAGATAAGATTAAGAAACAACCAGGGATTCAAAAGCTAAAATCATGTGTTTTGTCACATTCATAAGACTAGATTAATTGAACAAGACAATATAGCCTACTATATTCATTGCTAATAAGGAATTGGCACGTAAATAAATTTATAAATTAATGTGAATAAACCCCATAAGTGATTACACTACACTCTAGCTAATCTGGCCTCTCAGTTATCCGACTCCTTATATTGTATTTCCTATCATTTCTATTGTAATAGTTTTCTGGGAAATTTGTGCTGGTACAATATGTTATACTGTATTCCTTTACTCGTATATACTTACATACTTATACATGCACCAGCATTCTAGTTTCGATTTAGAAGTGCAAGTGAAGTGGTTGGCACAACTTATAACATTAAAGTTAATTACATTTTTAAACATTCTCAGTCATCTGGCACCCCTCTGTGCAAGCAGGAGTCCACTGTAATTTATAAGGGCCGAAATACTAAACATTATTTCCAGCAATGAATTACTCAATCCATCTATGATGTACATTCATACAGGTGTGACCTCACAATTTTCCACTTCAGCAAATAATAATTCATTCATAGTTTTCTGCCCAAGGGCAGGTCTTTCACTACAAATCCAGCATTCTTCAATCTTTCCTCTTTGTCTCTGCATATGATCTATATATCTTAATGTCATCTATCTGATATCTTCTTCTGCCACGAACTCTTCTCCCATTCACCATTCCTTTCAGTGCATCCTTCAGCAGACAATTTCCTCTCAGCCAGTGACCCAACCAATTCATTTTTACTTCTTCATCAGTTTCGGCATCATTCTTTCTTCACCCACTCTTTCCAACACAGCTTCATTTCTTATTCTGTCTGTCCATTTCACACACTCTATTCTTCTCCATATCCACATTTCAAATGCTTCTATTCGCTTCGTAGTAATGTCCATATTTCTGCCCCATACAATGCAACACCCCACACAAAGCACTTCACTAGTCTCTAGGAAAATATAATAAATACTATAATTTTGTAGGGTTGGCATATGCTCTAGAAGTGTTGTGTAGTGGCATATTACTGTGTATGTGATACCGGTACAGCTATAGTATTCTAACACTTAAGTTTTACACACCTTTTTTCTTCTCTTGCATCCCTCTTTCTTGGTTGATATTACACATTCAGTACTTTGTAGGATAACTTTGATTTTATAATCGCATCAAGCCTTTTCGGAATCACCACCAGATTATATGTGATGTCAATGCTGAAGTTACTCCATTCTTCTGCAAGTTCCATTTTCAGATTTTCAGTTGTTCAATGAGAGTTAAAATAGGAGACTGAATTGAAGTTTGGAGGTATTTTGGTGTATTATGGACTATCCAGGTTCTTGTATTTCATACAATATCCTTCGAATTGTTGTCTTGTATGAAGATAAAATTGTCTTCAATTCTCAGTATCAGTAGTTCATATGCCCAGTGTGATACCAAGGCCAAGTAGGTGCATGGGATAAACTGTTACTGAAGCAGAGTGTTCGAATACTATTTTTTTTTTTTTTTTCAGTATTCTTGAGTTTTGTTCGTATTTGTTAAAAATAAACGACATATTTTTCTTGGCTTTAGTGATATCAATTTCAGGATCTTTAGCACACACATGTTCAACGCAAGGAAGTTAATCTATTATTTAGTTGAAGTCATTGCGTGTTCAAATAGTTTTTACACCACTGTACTGAGAATGACCCAGAAAGAGTACAGTATTAAAACTCAAAGGTTGTTATAGTAAAATACATTTTATTTAGTATAATATCGAGTTGAATGTAGAAATTTATCGTATTAAAGTACTGGATATATATATATATATTTTATCACCGAATTTACCTTTATTCATTGAGATGAAAATTGGAAGAAATAGTTTTAACAAAATGGAAAATAATTTATTCTAATACATATGCAGTTTTTAGCTTTCTCACAGGAAAAATACAGATGTAATACCAACATGGTTAATTCAGATTGCTTTCATACTTCCATTTCATAAACAACGTCTTGTTTCAAAAAGCATGTGTATCGAATGAAGTGCCACATTAGAAAGGTAAAATTTTGAATGGTATTATATTTATTCAGCTATAACCTTTATCCAGTACTGTAGATAACATTTTTCGTTATGGAGAGAAATTTAAATGATAAAGGCAGAAAATTATTGATATTAGATAGCAGAATAGAACAGTAAGTCAGAAATGTAACAACAATAATAATTATGTTACGAATTACACTGTAATTATGAGTTAGGACCTCATTTTAGAATATACAGCACAGAATACATTTGGTTTAAAATTACTTTGCAATTAAATCCTAACTAGTATACCATAATAAAAAATCTTGATGTTTACTGTCAGTTTTATTCGTATCATACTGTATACAGTGTTACATTTACATTGGTTGAATGATTGATTCGTTTGTTGATTGCAGGGCACTCTCCAGAAGTTCGTGGACGATTTGTTTGAAACAATCTTCAGCACAGCTCACCGGGGAAGTGCATTACCTCTGGCCATCAAGTATATGTTCGACTTCCTAGATGACCAAGCCCTCCAGCATGGCATCTCTGATCCAGAAGTTGTTCATACTTGGAAAAGCAATAGGTCAGAACATAAATAAATAAAAAATAATAATTGTGAAATATTTGTCTGGTATGTTTGTCACATACTGGATTAATTGTTTTTCATTCATACTAGGATTTAAATTCGTAAAGAAAAATTTGGTTTTTCTATCTTGTGTGTGGAAAACCCATGTTCTGTTTTACAACCTATTAATCAAATCAGTGACAAAAAAGGAATCTTGAAAATTAACGATATGCAGAATGAATACAAATTCGCGCACAAGCTCTCCATAGCGTGATTTTTTTTTAATTCATAAATATAATAAAAGATACTAAAGAACTTATGTTGCATGGACTTTAATGTTAGAGTTACAAATAACTGCTACATAAGGTAACAATTATACGTACACTTAACTGTTGTCGCAGTGTGGTTAAAGAAGGTGTAGCACCATCTATTTCAAGGCAAGAAGCAGTGCATCACATTAAAATTATTTCTAGAGCCTAGCATTTGGTCACCAACCTACTGGAAACATATTAGCTGTGTATAGAGTATTGTAGTGCATCAGCATGCTAGAGGGTTAGTACATTTAGTTTCTGATTAATATAGTGAAGAATCTATATAGCAAAGTTGTGCTGTGAGTGCATTTCGTTTATACTAACGCTGACTGTTTCTTAGGCTGATTGAAACTGTCGACCTCTATGAAAAATTTAATCATACAATTATTTCATAAACAATTCTTCACACACCCCACCTCACTTACAAACAATCAGTATTGCATGTCAGGGAATAAGGTAATGACGATTCTGAAAAAAAAGAATCATAAGTGTTCGGAGTTCAACTTCGCTAATAGAAGAGTTTGGAGGTACTACTTCAGTTTCAGTGGGTTAAGTATTAGTTATCCCATTCTAAAATCAGAACAGACAAATGATGTTTCATTCAGGAACACTGAAACACCAAAATACATAATAAAAATTGTTACGTTTTTCTCAATAAGACTCAAAGCAGATCTTCTTCCTCTTCAAATTTGCTTGCTACTACTTGGTCAGTGTTCTATTGCGACTCGTGTAACATGATGTTCTTAGCTAACATTTTGTTAGAAAAAGTCTAAAATCATCATTTTAAAACATTTGTACAAAAAATACACTGAAAGAAAACTTCCTTTTGCAATAACATTGCGTTAACATAATTTTGTACCCTGCTGTGAAAATGTTTTAACTCGCATAAGACATTTTGGCAGATAAGAAAATATAGGTTTCGCCAGATAAAACAATATTTGTAACTGGAAGTTTTTAAGATCAAGTTACCAAGGGAACATTGCTATCTAATAGTATGATGATGCAGATGTCTCTGATATTTCACATTTTCAGTTTGTACCAGTTACTTCTTGGAGGTTGAATGAAGTTTTTCTAGATTCAAGCGTTGGTTTAATAAAAAGGAGACATATTTCATTACAAGCAGTAAGATTATGTAGTTATTTAGTTTTGCAATGCCTTTCAACATTATCGCTAAGTGTAATATATATATTTCGTTTTTATATCATTTACAACTCTACAATTTTCTGCTTGATTTCAATTTAATTGTAACTTTTGTGTTTGTCATATAATTTTCTTGGAGCTTTTTCCTTACAATAACATCCTCTTCAATAGGCTATAATGTGTAGAATTATTTGGTATGTCAAATGTTACTGAAAGCATTGTTTACAGTTGCACACAATTTGTGTTAACAGACTGTACATACATATGTCATACACAAGAGAGACAAAAGTACATAGACAGACAGTCCCCTTCTTTTCACAGCCTTGTGCATTTAGTCACAGCTCACCTAAAGGTGTGTACACATGTAGCGAACAAACAATGAACGAACAACAAGCAAATGCATTTGCTGATTGAAATCGGAATGTGTGGAAGATGCAGCAGAGGCAAACCAAGCATTTGGTTTGCACTTGTTTGCAGTTCATAACAGAACGCAGTGGTTAGTTTAATTTCACCAACAGAATGTCGAAACTCGAGTGGACTGAAGAAGCTGTCATCAAACTTATTGATGTATATAGGAAGCAGGAAATTTTATGGCCATATTTTGCAAGTAATTTTTCGAAATGTGTTTCGAAATGCGACAGAAGTTGTGAAACTGTCCCGATTAAATTAGACGTAAATCATGAAGGAAGTCAGTGTCTCTATAAAATCGATTGCGATTTTCGTAGAGTGGTGTCTGCCACCATTGCCTTTTGTTTTTTAACTTTCTTTTTGTTAAACTGCTATAATAATAACAATGGCTACACTTGCTATAATAATTATATCTTCGTCTGCTATTACTGAGGATAATCAGTGAACTCGAACGTTCTCTGACCATTTGCTGATGATTTGTATGTTGCTCCGAAGAGTGAATGAATAATGAAGTTTTGCTTCATCATTTGTTCATTGTTCGTTCATTATGTGTGTACGCACCTTAACTTGTGTTAAATGTGATCAAACACTGGAATTGAATTATTTCGAATATGTCTTAAGATATTGGTGACATTGTCAGTGCTACATTAATCCTTGCCACCTGATCCTTATTAGTCGTGGGATGGATTGTGTGCACATGCCCCTTGAGTTATTTTCACCAGAAAAAAATACATTGGAGTTGCACCTGGTGAATGTGAAGCCAAGCAATTGGCCTTCCACATCCAGTCCACCTATGTTGATATGTCACATTCAACTGCTTTTGATAATGTCAACCTGGACAGAATATCACTTATTTTTATACTGCAGTACCAGCTTGACTGTTAGAGACACTCAACGTGTAGTATTCATCTTGAGTGTGTGTTCCATGTCCAATTTACAATTTACTGTGTACTGCTATGCATTATATATCTTGAGTAAGCCTAGAATTTTTATAATAAATAATTAATAATGGAGTATGTTACCTCATTTGATGATCACTTGTATCTAGAAATATAAACTTCACATGTTATAAGTTGTATAAAAATGTATACACGTTTTTGACAAGAAATCATATTGTGAAGAGCTGGTGTGTGAATTTTTAAACATTTTGTATAATGACATGTTCATTTTTGTATAATATGCAATATAGAATATGGAGAAATTATTACGAAAAACACTGGGAAGCACGATGATACATCAGTCATGGCTCTCTTGGTTAAGTTGATCTTTATGTCAGTACCTTAAGAGTTTTTGTCAACAATAAGAGTTCTACTAAATATACACATTTTATTTATTTGTTATGTAGGTATATGAATAGAAATGAGGGACATCTATACGCTGGGCACTTTTAGAGATCATTCCATTTTGCATCATGTTACAAATATGTACAATATACTGTAATAAAAAAAACAGCAAAGGGGAAAACATAATTGTTTTGAATTGTCATAAATGACAAACTTTAATGATGGTTAACAACTGAACCTGAAACTTGTAACGGAATAAAGTACAGCTGTTAAGCATGGAGTGGAATTTGTATATGTAAAGGAATGGTATTTTCTTTTTAATTTCAGTCTGCCTCTTCGATTCTGGGTCAACTTAATAAAGAATCCGAATTTTGTATTCGACATCCACAAGTCCAATATAGTGGATTCCTGCCTTTCTGTCGTAGCACAAACATTCATGGATTCCTGTTCCACTTCAGATCATAGACTGGGTAAGTTGCAATACTTGTTTTAAGTAGCCTATACACTTAATTGTTTTTACCATAAGAAAGTTTTCAATAACAATTTTCATTTGTACTAACAGTTACAGATATATTGATACAGTTCTAGTTTTGGAGTGACTTGTTATTTTCCATGTTATTTTTTGTCTCATTTATACATATTTACTTGATGAGCTTTTATTCTCGAATTCAGTTTTTTGCGAAGAGGCAGTTTGGTTTCGTATTATCTTCTCTGTGCAGTGTAGAATCATGGTTCTAAAATAATTTTAGCTATTTAAAGGCTGCTGTTGATTATGTATAACTTATACATATGAGGTGGAAGTGATGTAACTGTGCAGATTGAAGAAGACAATGGAATACCTTAAAATAAATATAAAAACCTATTATGCGTTGTGTAATTAAGTGCATGGTTAATTAGAAAATTAGGCTACAAATCTACATAGTTTGGCAACAGTGTACTGCCTGAATCACCTACCCAACACTCTTCCAGTGTTAATGACCTGAGTGTTACTGACCAAGAATATAAATAATGTTTTAAATCTAACATTCATTAGACAAAACAGCATGAATTTTAAGAATCTTGCTTACTTCTTACCTTACGGTATGAAGTATGAAGTGACATGACACAAGTACATCAAGAAGAGGTGTATTATGAAAATTCGTAATACCGTTTCACGTAAAGCAAACTTCATCTGTAACCATGATATTTCCAACAATATCTGGCTCCTGCATACACTTATTATGCAGCCAGCCACTCACTAAAAACACACACCTGGATGAAAATCTTGTGGCGTTAGATACTGTACACACCAACTGTGATATGGACATAACTGTTCTCTGAATGTTCTTAGAACAGTCCAATGAGATACTCCAACCTCACAACTGATATCACGGGTACTCTGACTTGGATATTCTTCCACAAATTTAATGTTTCTTTCTCCCTGTCCTTATCAGGTCCCTTATTACCATAATTGCTGAAACCACATCTTGTGTCATGGATACACTGACAAACTGAAATAAATGTCTATGCATTTGAGACATTCCTACCTGGAAATCTTTTTTTTTTTTTCATACCGTTGTCGAGCATCTCGAGAATTGTAAATTAAAATTACGGCGAGATATTAGTGGTCCCAAAATTTTGGCATTTTTAAATACACACCAACTAAATAATTATGTAAGAAAATAAGAAAGTGCGCTGGTTCGAAAATCAGGTTGACTTTCACCCACGAATGTAAACACACATGAATTGAATTGAAGTCTGAATCATAACATTCCATCCTGAAGTCGGTTTGCCAGACTTGCTGATGTCCTGAAATAACGATACATGTTAATCTTTTTACAATAGAACCCTGCTAGTCCGAATCCTGCTAATCTGAAATTTCGGATAATCCAAACATGTTAAAAAAAAAAAAGGAGAGAGGGGAGGGAAAAAAAAGAGGAGAGAGGGGAGGGGAAAAAGAGAGTTTGTGAAATGAAATTCATATAAATTATACAGTAGAAACTCAAAATGTACAATATACAGTAGAACTTACTTTACCATTAGTGAATGAATTAGACCCCAAAACTGGACAAAGCCGTGGACAGTGAAGGGTGGGGAGGGAATAAGACGTGGTTTCACTGCTTGAATTCTTGTCCTCTGCATAATCTGACATTTCTATCATCCAAATAGGCCCTGGTCCCAATTGGTTTGGGGACCAGCTGGGTTCTAGTCTATTTAATTTGCAAGAAAACATTTCAATTTATTGAAATACTGCAAAGAGATAAATCATTCCATATCAGTTTCTCTAATTAAAAGAGCAAAAATCAGAATTGTATGGATAGTACTTATCGAGTAAAACAGTGTTAATGTAAGGGAATTTTTTTTTTTCTGAGGAAAGTATTCATTTGGGGCTGATATGGTATTAGAATTTTTTGTTAAACTGTATCCAAGGAATAAGCTGCTCAAATTTGCACAATTATATTACTTCCACCTTGTATACATACTATTATATTTTTGTTATGATTGTTACAAGAATTTGATTTTTCTTCAACAGGTAAGGACTCTCCAAGTTCCAAGTTACTCTATGCAAAGGACATTCCAGTGTACAAAGAATGGGTGGAGAGATACTACTCAGATATTAAGATGATGCCAGCCATCTCGGACCAGGATATGAATGCCATGTTGGCTGAAGAGTCTCGGGTATGACATTTATATTACTTTCAAATAACTAATTTATTCGTACACATTTTTTTTAAAGTAATTTATATTTCAATTTAATTTAGGTTTTACAAACCTAACCTAACAATTGTGGGAAATTGTATCTTTGTGTAGTGCTGCTCTTAAGCAAATCACAGAAAATTAAATTGAATGGATTTAAAGAACAAGCATAATGGTCTCAGTTTGAACATAGTGATGCAATGTGATCATTGGTAAGATAGAGTGAAAGTTTATTTTCCAAGATAATATCATATTTTAAGTATATTTTCGGTAATTTTCTAGTATAGGTGATCAGATATATGGCGTGATATGACGTCATGTATTATTTCCAAGCCGAGGTATGTGGCAAGGTTAATGGGTTAGTTGAGAGGATTATTTAAATATATGAGGCCAAGGAATTGTGTAGTTTGGGGAGATATCAAAGTTTCACCAAACTTTTCATATATCTGATTATTGATACTAGGAAATTACCATATTTCCTGCACCATATTGTAGATAAATTGCATAACAATATAAGGAAAAGAAAGATGATGTGATGGTGTATTCGTCTGTGTTTCAGTTACATACTACAGAGTTCAACACCAATTGCGCTCTCCACGAGCTATATACTTATGCAATGAAGTACAATGAACAATTGACTGTGACATTAGAAGAGGATGAATTCTCTCAGAAGCAAAGACTGGCATACAAATTGGAGCAAGTCCACAACATAATGGCAGCAGAGTCGAATCCGTGATGGCGGTCTGCCGGACCTGAGTCGAACCCAACGTTCGAGGTCCGGTGCTAAGTTGCGTGTGGACGTGTGCATGCGGCTGTGTAATGTGCGGAGGTTGCTTGGCCATGACCACACGATTCCTGAGACGATCCATCCAAAGCGAGCGAGCAAGCCAACAAGCAAGCTGGAGTGACCAATGTGTGTGTGCATGTGTGTGTATGTGTGTGTGTGCGCGTGCACGTGTTGCTTGTGTGGCAATCAGGAGGATGGGGAGGCCGTGAAATTTCCCCTGAACAATTTGTTCTTTGCTCAATGACTGGTCAGTCGGTCAGTACTGGAGCTGCCACAAGTGTGTGCGGTTGCTCTTTGTGGGTTCCTACGGTGACGTGGATGAGGCGGGCCAAAGAGGAAATGCTATTTGGAAATTACACTGAAGTGCCTCCGGTAGTAAGAGAGTATTTGATGATCGGATAAGTGAGCCCCGGCCAAGACAGTTTCAAGCACTGTGAGGATTCCAGTTGTTGGCAGGCGGGAGAGAAGTGGGACGTGGAGCTCAATTGTAGACCACTTGATGCCGAGGAACAAAACAAAGATCCAAACGATAGCCAGTGTTAACCATGTCGAATAGAACATACCGATTCGTTCGTCGACACATTTTCCGGTTGCTTGGTTTTCTTCTTCGCAGTGATTCAATGCCGTTCTACTTTTGTTTCTTTTAAGGTGTATGTTGATGATTTAAATGTCTTCCATGTTCCCTTCTTGCACCAAGTTTCCACGCCGAACCAGCACGGGACGCTTGAAACATGTATATTTGTACAGTTTTCCTCGGAACCATTCAATATCCTACTTGCTGCTCGGACTTGCCATTCAACTAGTGTAGCCGTGTGTCTGTGTAGATGTCAGTGTGAGGCTGTTTTGTTTCAATTAAAGGTGCACATGCGTACAGCACACTATCTCAGTGGTACTTTGAGAGACAAACACTTTCTGTCTGCTGTTTCTGTGGCTGCTCTGTGTGTCGGTGTGGCGTGAGGATCATCTTACCGGCAACTGTTTTTAACGAGGACCAAGCAATCAATTCTCTGTATGATTCCCGACCGATTGCTGCGGGCGGCCGGATTGCTCGCATCGACGGTTTTCATCCTGTTTGATTCGTGTTAACCCCTATATTACATGTTGGCACGAATCGAATGAAATGGTCACAACTCAGGAAAATTCTGTTGTGAGTTTCCATTGAGCCACACAAAAATGAAGAGAACATTTCTTAAGACTGGATCTTGTTTGAATATAGTACATCATGGATAGCAAATTGCCAAGGGAGGCCACCATGTTCTCTGCTACAGTGACGTCATCGAAATGTTATGTATTATGTTTGATCTTTTAGTAACTGTTCATTGAACTTGAATGTTTAAGCCTTTCTAAATCCTTGGAACAATGCTGGTCTCCCTGTTACATTGTCACATTATTATTGTTTTCTTGTTCTACTGAATGGATATGCTCAGTGTTTTGTCACTTTAATGGAAATCAGTTTTTCATGCAATTGTTTTCTTTTATTCTACACCACACCTCCACAGCATCCTTTTTCCGCATTAAGTTCCTGTTATTTCTCATGAATTTTGTGAATTACACCATGTATAAAGTAGGGAAACCACTTTGAATAACATATTGATTGTAAAAACAATTCAAGATGGGAGGAAATAAAATGACATCCAATCAAAATGTAAAAGAAAATATATTCGGGAAAAGTTTCAAGTTACAAAAAATGAAGAATGTAAGACGTGTTATTTACAAATATCTTCCTTGCGATCACATTTTAATATTTATGACGAACGTATGATACCATGGAAGCAACAAGAAATGTGATGTGATTCGACTGTCATACTTTTGCCCAAACAAGAGGTTTAAATCTAAAATTGGAAAGGTTTTAATTCGAAAAGAGAGAAAAATGTAAATCCTTATGACTGTAAACTCGCAAATATTTTTCGGTGCACAAAGATGGAGTATGAGGAAGGGAAATCTTTAACTCTCTTAATTATTTAGAGAACTTTATGGATGAAACTGTGCAAGTTTCTTGGGTTCTTTCTACATATCACGAAGCAACATACATAAAAAAATACAGAACAACGTTACAGATTCACAATCTTCTCTGTTTTCCCTGTATTCAGAATTGAAGAACCAAGAAGCTTTCACTGTATTAATCAACATAAAAGGAAAAACAGCTTTTGAAATTGTCATATAAATATGACATACCGGTATAGAAAAGTTTTATTCTCTCATTATGAACCATTATTGCACTGATGTAATTGAGTTTTGACATAGTATAATTTTGCTTTTATTTTTCTTTAACATGAAATGGTAATTTACTCGAAAACAGCAGTTTTCGTGTTGAATTTTTTTCTTACATAAGAAAGTGATCACGTGACGAATGAAACTATATAGATCAAATGTTTCCAAAACTGTTTGTTCTGGAAATGTTACTGTCTACTTGTAAGACAGAGCAAAAAATATTTTACTTCTATTTTTCATACATTACTGCTATTTGAAGGGTCCACAGAAAGAATGTGCTAAGCCACTTTTCTTAAATTTTTCAGGGGAGATTTCATACACTCATAAGATGTTATGAATTTACATCTCATTTAGTTTAATGTACCATGTCACAATGCAGGCTTTTTGCCATTCTGATTTAGTAGGAAGATAGTTCACTTCATGAGCTAGCAGATGGGACCAAAAAAAAAATCAACAAAAAGCGACTTAGCATGTTCTTTCCCAGGACTCTTCATTTATTTTCTGGTACACAAGTCTATTCATGAGAGTTCGGCTTTCTTAGGGTTCTTCTCTTACCTTCTTTATTCTTTCTTCTCTTTCTATTAGGGCGACCAAAAAATGGCTTAACTCACGAAAAAAATAATAATTTATTGTCTCATCTTGTGTCCCATTTGGTTGGGTTCAGGAGTCTGAGCAGATAGAGACGTATCATATTTCGTTTTTTTTTTCTGCAGAACTTATCACTATCATTGATTAACTCTTTGTTGTATGTTAGATAAATAATATTGGAAAAAAAATTGCATTTTTATTAATGACAAAAGTGATTCCATTCTTCTTCCTCACTAAGAATGTAGACAACTGCTGAAGCACTTAGGCACAAATGTGCGCCCCATAGACTATAAATCATCCCAGAAGACCTCAGTGGGTCATCACCTTCACAGTGGGGCTGGGAAATCACGTAATTTGTTGGGGTGAATTATATATACCATAATTTAGCAGTAATTAAAGACTCCCTTCAAGCAAATGGTTCACATAGAATTTAGTTTTCTTCCTTCATATTTTCATTATATTAAAGAACATTCCTTCAAAAAACAAATACAGAACAGCTCAGCAAAACTGTCCCCACTATATATCTAAACGAGTTACTCTGTTCTTGATGCAGTACTCTTGAGACTAGGAAAATTATGACAAGTTGTCATTTATTTCTTGTGCCACTCTTCTCCCATTCTGTGTTTGTGGCAGCTCCTTATGATTGAGAAGATTTGTGTAGTTTAGAAACCATTTAGCAAATTTCTATTAATCTTGTTTTAAATATTGCCATTTAAAATGATGATTCAGGACGAATGGAAATTTATTTTTTGGCAAGACTCCAATTTTTTTTATACATTTGTTACCAAGCTGCGTTTTCTACACTCTTGTCATTGGACGGAAAAAACATATTTAGAAGCTGACACAAATGCATTGCTTTGTGTACCTCGTTTTTATCGTGACAGCATTTTTTAGTTCGTTTTAGCATTCAGCGTATTGTGCTGTTTATGTTTTTGTTTTGTTAAGAATTTTAGATAAGGATGCAAATAGCCATAGTAGCTGATGCGCCCTTTTTAAACCCCACTAACTAACTAATTAACTAACAAATGCACTGCAGAGATAAACTGACTAAAGAAATACTGTTTTCCACGCATACCTTGATCATATTGATATTAATATAAGAAAATAAGTTATCACCATTGAGTAATTTGTGACGTGGAAGATGGGAATAAAACAAGAAAAGATTTTGGATCCAAATAATTTTAAAATGTCTGACAATCAAACCAGCAGATGCTTGGTTCTTGGATAGTGTGACTCCAGTATTAAACATGTAACATCGAATAATTTACTATCCACTTAGGATATTCTATTTATTTTCTAAAAATGAATGAATTTTTTTCAGGATTTTCACTCAAGTGTGTGAACTATCCTTTAAGTGTTTCCTTTGATGAGGTTGCCCTAACTCAGTAAACTTCACAATTTAATGCATTTTTTCTCCACCTGCAAACCATTTACAGAAATGTAATACTTGTTAAAAAGAAAATTCTGCCATTTGGAGAAATATCACATCATTCTACTTCAAAAATGTTATTTATGAATCAGTAATACCTACAATAACTCTTCTCAGGTACTCAGCCAGGTGAGTTGGATATTTGCTTTCAAGTGTCGTGGGACCATGTCTGGCCGGTATATATATATCAGTGGGGCTTCCCGCTGCGCGCCAATCAGGAGCTAGTTCCTAGCAGTGGCATATACTGGTTAAAGGGTTTGGGCAATCGCTGACCCTATTATTACACAAAATATATCTAACAATTACTTTAATTTTAATTACTATGGTAAAACTAATAATACAAAATTATTACATTATGTTATATTATAAACTTTTTCTTTTGTAATTTCCTTGGGCTACCGCCGGTAGCCCCGGTAGCCTGCAAAATACGCCCCTGGTTCCTAGTCCCGACTACTTGCCACATTCTGGTTGGTCGGAGCAGTGGCCAATCAGGAGCTAGTTCCTGGTCCCGACTGCCTGCTATGTGCTGGTGGTCGAAGTGTGTTGATGGCAGGTTTCCATGCTGTACTCAGCTGGAGGCCCCCATCTCTGTTGAAATTATTGCCATCTAGCTGGATTTCGATGGCTTCCTTGGTGACCAGGTCCAAATAACCTGGTGTCTTATCCAAGATGGTGGTGGTCCCATGACACTTCATTCCCTGAAGAAGATGGCAGAGCTAGCCATCGAAAGCTTGGAAACAAATATCCAACTCACCTGGCTGAGAACCTGAGAAGAGTTATTCTACATCAAACGTCGGTAAAGCCTCAAGTCATATAGTAATACCTAGTTTTTCAAATTCTAAACCAGTAACTGATCAATAATACATTTTGTAACACTAAGAAAGCACAATATTAGACAGCAGTTACTGCAAAGAAATCTCTTGGAAAATGGATATTCATAGCTCTTGTAAATTATGACCTCGAAGTCTGTCTATACATTAACGACCACATGTGAAACATTTCAAAGCCACGTCTTTTTTGGTCTGTTCACTAACTTGCGTTCTTTAAAACGGAGTGTAACTGAACAAAGTGATCAAACTATGCAAATGCCTCATTCTATAATACAAATAATAATATTTTTTTGTGATGTAGGTAATGAGAAAGTACAAGTAGTAGCCTACATACAGTATAATAATACAAATATTTATTTTCCGACTGCAAGTGCAGTGGTATGAAGTGAAAGTACTGAGATGCTGCAAAAAATAGACTTCAAGATTTTCGTGGAAATAAACGTATTTATTACTCATACAAAAAGAAGTTTTCGGCATGTGTTGTCTGTTCTGTGTAGGAATTTCTTCTAAACTGTTGGACGGATTTTATTCATAGGTACGGTATTCATTATCTACAGGCATTAATTTATCAAAGTATTACGCATATGAACTATAATTATTTTTACTAAACATTAGTGGGTGAAAGTGATATAACTCCAGATTGAAAAGGGCAATAAAATACAATAAAATAAATAAAACCTATTAATACTTTTTATAATTAAGTGCATAGTGAATTAGAAAATTAGGCTGAAAGTCTGCATAGTTTGACAACAGCATGTTGCTTGTTTATGTATGAAAGCTGAGTTCCACCCATAGTCACTCCATTAGGGTTGTCAGATTTCATAATGACAGGAAATAACAATACATGTTAATAATTTTATTTACATAATTTGCAAGAAAACTATCTATTTTATTGAAAAATTGCAAAGAGATAGTAGTTATCTAGTAAAACAGTGTTTTTTTTTTTTACTAATTTTGGCACTGCAGCCCGAGGCTCATTGTCCCTAGACCCACAACTCTACTGAACACACTGCAGGACTCCCCCGTTTACTGGGTCAGGGTACCCAGGGGCCACTGCGAGACGCCACACACACTGGGACAATGGACAGACAACCAGTCCTGGTAAAGAGGTCCGAATTAAATCCCACTGACTTCACGACCGGGAATTGAACCCAGGCCACCTTGATCAAGAGTCCAGCATGTTACCTCAAGACCAAGGAGGCGAACAAAACAGTGTTAATATTTAGGGAAAAATTATTTTTTCTGAGAAAAGTATTCATTTGAAATTAATATGATATTAGAATTTTTTGTTGTACTTTATCCAAGGAATAAGCTGTTAAAATCTGCAGTTTTATTACTTCCACAATGTGTGTGTGTGCATGCGTGCGTGGGCGCGTGTAACCCTGCCTAGGAAATGGGCTCTCAATTCGGAAAAATCAATTTTTTGTTTTTGTTTGTTTCTACTTCAGACTTAAATTTCAAACATTTAAAACAAAAGTTTGTTGCAAAAAAAAAATTGAATATTTTATAACAATTTCAAGTTAATATTATGAATTGGTCTTCACTGGGGAAACGGTTTTAAAGTTAAGTAATATTGAACGTAAAAATAACATTTTCGTTATATTACAGACTTCTATCACATCGATGGCCATGTCATCATGTAGTTTAAAGTTTGATCCAAATTATCATTCTAAGATCCATAATTGGAGGGAAAGGAACTGGGCACCCTATGCCATTATCTCCTGGCCTACTTGTCTCATGAGTGATGCTTATTGGTGTTACTTATGAGGTTCAAACCTGTCTTCGAACAGTTGACTAAACAACAAAACAACAAGATCCATAAATAATATTTTCACTCAAGTCAAGATTTTTTTATCCTGTAAAATTGTGAGTTCCGAATTGGCATCCCTTTTCCTAGACATGGTCATATATAAAATTGTCCGAAGACAGGTCTGAACCTCATAAGTAACACCAATAAGGCGTCACTCGTAAGGCAACTAATCCAGGAGATAATAGGTTAGGAGATGTATATTTCACCAGAAAAAAGTAATTACCCAAAATTTGCTCCAATTTTTCCCTTGGTATTTTTTCTTTATCAGGGGTGGCTTTAGAGGCATTGCCATCGTGCTGTGGAACTACCAGAACACAAGAGAGAGAAAAAGAGGATTCATATTTTCCATGCAAAACCAGAGAGAAACAATTTATGCTTATACATACTTGCAAACTATACCTTCCAACATTATCATTGCTGTCAACCATTTTGTGACCAGTGTTTTCAGCGTGGATCTGTGCCAGGCACTACATTCCATAAGAAATATAATAGGATACACGCACAATGTTCATCTTCTCCTGTCCATTTCAGCATCTAAAACATGTCAGGCACAATTTGCCTCTCTCTTTTTGAAATGCTTGCGCAACTATATTGGTATGCAACCACATTTACTGTCTCAATCCCTTAGGCCGGGTGCACACAGAATCAGACGCGACGCAACATTTTGTCTCGTGGTACTTGTCTCCCATTGATTTCTTATTGTGTGGTGCACACAGAATCAGACGTGGCACAACGGTCGCGAGCAGATACAAGGAGACACAAAGAGACAACATCGAATGACTGTTAGAAGTTCGTCGCGAGGAGACTCTGATAGCTGCAGTGTACTGCGCATGCATTAGTAGTGGCTATGATTGCACACTTTCATTATCTACAAAAAATACTATTGTTGTGTAGTGCACATTATTCATAATGGAGCTCGATGCGGATAAATTAGTCGATTTAGTACAGGAAAGATACATTCTGTACAATCTTTGAAACAATATCACGAGAATAATGTGGTTTCTGAAAATATGTGAAAAATTGCAAATGAGATGAAAGCACCAGGTGAATAATAATTTATAATAATAACAACACTGCGTAACAAATTTAAATTTTTTTTTTTTTTGCGCTAGGTATGTGCTTCTATATAATTTGAGCCTCCTGAATATGAATATGGCAATAAAAACAATTGTTGGTTACGGTTTTTGAGAAATTTTAGAATTTATATCTATTCAAAATATTGTTTTATATAATGACAATAAGGCTAAATATTCACTGTTCAGAAGATTACAGCTTTCTTTTTCTGCATTTTCTTTTACACTGGGCATCAGGTACATCACGGGCTAAAGTCCAACAATAGTCTGCTGGCATATTGGTACTCCATTGTCCTTGGTATATTTTTTCCATAGTTGAAATTTCTTGATGGAAGTGCTCATCATGCTCATCACTGAAATCGCACAATTCTCGGGAAAAAAAGTGAAGATGTGAGTGAAGGAAGTGAATTTTCAGGGAAATTTTACAACCCCTAGTTTAATACGCCAACAGTAAATTTTTCACTAGTTCTTCATAGTTCTCACTTCTACAGTTATCCAGAAAATTAATTCAACCTCCTTGAATGCAATCCAGATGACTGTCTCTTTTCCTTCCAGCAAAGATTCGAAGTGATTGTCCATTATTTCTCTAATTTGTGGTCCATTGAGAAATCCCTCTTTTATTTTTGAATAACTAATAGCAGGAAATGCTAAGGAATGCACGCTGGTCCGAGTCCTCATGGGGGAAGAAATTTTCTCATGAAATTTCGGCCAGAGTATGGGACCAGTGCCCACCTAGCATCATGATGCACTTGGGGAGCTATGGTAGGTAGCGAAAGCCGGTTGCGAAAGCCAGATATAACGACTGGGGGGATCATCGTGCTAACCACACAATAACTCCATTCTAGTTGGATGATCATCCACCTCTGTTTTGGCATGTGGACATGAGGCCAGCAGCCGGCTGGTCGGGCTGGGCTCTTCACGGGGTGTAGCGCCACGGATTATTAATAGCAGGAAATTTTTGCTGGATATTTTTAAATGCTTCAGTTTTATAATTTATCCCTTTAACAAATTCTTCATTAACCCTAACTTATTGTGTAAAAGGGGTAAAATTACTTCGTTTTGAAGTACAAAGGGTTGATGTATAATATTTTTCTTCCTTGGCTCTAGTGATTGTCGTTTTATTTTACAATGTTTATCTCGAGCGCGAGTCCACACCTGTGGAGTAACAGTCAGCGTGTCTGGCCGCGAAACCAGGTGGCCCGGGTTCGAATCCCAGTCGGGGCAAGTTACCCGGTTGAGGTTTTTTCCGGGGTTTTCCCTCAACCCAATATGAGCAAATGCCGGGGTAACTTTCAGTGTTAGACCCCGGACTCATTTCACCGGCATTATCACCTTCATTTCATTCAAACGCTAAATAACCAGGATGTTGATACAGCGTCGTAAAATAACCCAATAAAATAAAATAAAAATAAAATATCTCGAGCGCGACTGTCCAATTCGTACAGAAAGCAGCAAAATTTTGTGTAGCCTAATTGCATTCCAAAAAGCAATGCTACAACCTTCAAATCCGCACATATAAACCATTCGTACTTTGAATATTATCATTAAAGCACACTTTAAAGAAATACACGTCTTACACAGAATACTAACACCACAGAAATATCCTGGTAAACTGAAGCATTTTCATACGGTGAACCTGTTTCTTCCCCTCCAAATGGAACCGAAAAGGGCAATAAATAAATTTCCGCTTCTAGAAATGGTTTTGACATGGTGATATATTGCAAAATATAAACTACAGTAATCTAATTAAAGCTCACTGTGAAAGAAATGCACATCTCAAGTAAAATCAGGTAAACTCAAGTGAATTTATACCGCGAACCTGTTTCACTCCCTCGAAATAGACTCGTAGAAGGACAATAAAATAATTTCCCTTTCTACAAGTGCTTCTAACATGGTGCCCTACTTATACTAATATTGTTTTCACATAATGGGTCTTCACATTTGTAAAACAAAATAGTTACACACGAAATACGATGATTTTTTAAATAAAATGCATAGAAAATTAATTATATTGTGCATCTCGAAAACCCGACGTGATGGAACATTTTGCTTGTTATTTTTTAATTCAGGAGGTCGAAATTAGTAAGAATTTGTTAGTTTTATGTCTGGTGCAAAATGACTGTTGACCAGTGTAATTTGTAGTAAGCCTAATTCTCTGCTCTATACTATCACTCATTATTGATTTAATATATTATTTTTCTTTATTGTGAGTCGTGAAGTAGTCATAAACATAAAAAATGACGTTTGTGCAGTACATTTTAATTTTAAGACTCTTTCAATCATATAGATTTTTAGGAGCTTGCGTCCTTAGGAAATAATAAGCAAATACAATAGAAATTCTCATATAGACAGTCCTCTATTATTGACGCCATTTTCTAGCCTAGGCCAGTTTTCCAATCCCACAGCCAGCAAATCAGTTGTCGCGAGCAGACAGTTTTAAGCTGTCGCGAGGCGTTGTAAAGCAAAACATAGTATTGCGCCTTGCCATGCCGTGTCGCGTCGCATCTGATTCTGTATGCACCCGGCCTAACTCCTCACACTCTGTCTATCCTCCCACTTTGTCGGAATAAGTTTCTTAGAAGGTTGCAAAAATAAGTTAATAATATTCCTTCCGATTTATTAAAATACTTTATTTTAGAATGCTTTTATTTCAGTATATTTCTACTAACTATAGTCTGGAACTGTGAACCTGTGAAGTGTTATCGTGTTATGTAATGTTGTGAAGAAATTAATTCAGTTATCACTTTATTAAAATCTCAGCTTTCAACTTTTAACATATGAAAACTAACTTCGTGATAATGATTGACACGGCATTTAAATATTCACCAAAGCAGCAAAGTGCTAAAGCTAACAGATCTGGCAAATTCAACTAGGATATTTATTTAAAAAAACACTGGTTTTGTGGATAGGAGAATGCGTTCTTCTGTTTCCCATGTGTTCTGTTCCGAGGTGAGCATAATTAGTCAAAAGTGGGTGTTACAGATTTAGTGTACTAAGGGATAAAAAATCAAAGGTTCTTCAATTTGTGTATGCTGGTTAAAGCGAATATTGAAATTCATTTAAACTTAAATTACATACTCGCAATTGCTAAACACAACGACCAAGTTGAGGAAAATGGAGATGTCCTACATGTAATAATAAATTCTATAAAATTTTATTTGTCATTAGATTTAGCATTAAGAGCACGTGATTAATCCGAGGACTCTGTGTATGTTTCGTGCATTAGTTCATCTCAGTTCCGAGTTAGATAAAGACTTAAAAAAAAAGTAAGAGTAATGTGCTTAACCAAATCCATACCATTTAAGGGTACTAATTCTAAACATTGTTCAAAACGAGTTGCTTGAATGCATATTAAAAGTGTACTATGAAGAATTCCAAAAAGAACTGAACGCTGTAGACTATGTTTCTAACATTGTTGATCATAGGACTGATGTTTTACTCCTATCTATTAAACGACAAGCCCACATTTTTTCTCTAATTTGTCTTGACTTTATTTACAGTTGTATACATTTCGGTGAGTTTAATAATAATAATAATAATAATAATAACTACCGGTATATTATTCATTCATTCATTCAGTGTTTTACCCAAGGGCAGGTCTTTCACTGCAAACCCAGCTTTCTCCAGTCTTTCCTATTATGTATGTATTTATTAACATTACAATTAGGTATACACCTAGTGGCAGTGATATATATTATACAATAATTACAGCAACAAAAAAATTAAATAAACGTAAATTTAATTCCAACTATAAATAAATAAATGCAATAAACCTAGGACT
The DNA here is from genome assembly GCF_040183065.1 of Periplaneta americana. NCBI lineage: Eukaryota > Metazoa > Arthropoda > Insecta > Blattodea > Blattidae > Periplaneta > Periplaneta americana. Next base: position 88,326,995 of record NC_091126.1, on the reverse strand, counting down.
ATAAATAAAAACTATGCTATAATAATGCCTACTATAAGCAAAAGTAAACCTAACTTATAACTCTTGTAAGTACTTCTATGAAATCCAACTATTATCAACTTAAGTAATTACATATCACCTTAATTAATTACATATAAACTTAACTAATTACATGACACAACTTAGATAATTACACTGAATCTACAATTAAATTTTCATTCTAATCTTCTCAACCTTTCCCTAAATGTATTAATTTTGAGAGGACCACCCTGAAAGATTGCCACAGGTAAGCTGTTCCAGTCTACTATTGTGCGGTTAACAAAGGAAAATTTTGCCACGTCCTTTCTTTGTTTTCTGCATTTAAACTTCCTAATATGATCAGCTCTGCCTAAGTATGATGGTGTCACTAATCTAGCATTGATGGCGGTCCATGCTTTGTGTCCCATTTGTGCATTAAACAATGCGGTCAGTCCGGTTTTTCGTCACCTTGATTTGAGAAATTTCCATCCTAAATCTTTTACTATTTCTTCGCCATGTACCTTTCCATTTTGACATATTTTGCTGCCCTGCATTGGACCTTTTCTATTGAATCGATTTGGTTTTGTCTGTACAGATCCCAACCTACTGCTCCATATTCCATAATTGGGTGAACAAGGGTTTTGTACTCTAATTCTTTTGACCTTCGATTAGCTTTCTTAAGAATACGCAAAAAAATCTGTTATTATTATGTATTATTATTATTATTACTACTACTACTACTACTACTACTACTACTACTATTATTATTATTATTATTATTATTATTATTAGTATTATTATTATTGTTTATTTCTGGCATTAGACATTAAATATTTATGAGCCACCACTGTTCCTTACATATATATGATCATTTGGTAATGTAATTGGGTACAGGCAGCATGTATCAAGAACTTTTTTTGTGAGAAAAACTACGGTATTGTTTACCGTATTATTCCTCTATTCGAATGAATTTAAATATTAATATATTCTTAATTTGTTAGGAAATAAGCAAGCTTGTGCTCGGGCGCAGGTTCGATCCCTGCCTGGGCTGTTTACCTGGTTGGGATTTTTCTGAGATTTTTCCCAACAGTAAGGTGAATGTTTGGTAATCTATGGTGAATCCTCGGGCTCATCTCGCCAAATACCATCCCACTATCACCAATTCCATCAACGCTAAATAACCTAGTTGTTGATACAGTATCATTGAATAACCAAGAAAAAAAAAAAAAAAGCAAGAAAGAAAGGTTGCAAAACACTTTGGAAAGAATTTTACACATCCATAGAATTATGTCTCCAATTGAAAATTTCTTCAGAAAACAATTTTAGATCTCAAAAATATGTACAGGAATTAATCTGTAAAACTTACAGAACCGTAGATGTTATAGAAATACAGACAAATAAGAGGTCTTTATTTTTCTGTGAAAAAAATTATTTTTCTATCTCCATATTGTATTCTTAGAATCTATATTCCTCTCTCACCGCAAATAATACATACAGAGACCATCTGTGGTCGTTACTTTAAGAGGATTAATGAAACCTCTTCTAAACTATGCACTTATGCCATGGCAGTTTAGTTTTGGAAAGAAGGAAAAAATAAAACTTTCCACTATAGATCTACTCATTGTTTTTAAACGGTTATCTAAAGACATTGTATCAACTGTGCAATTATGTAGTGTCAGTGGAATTAGTGATACCAAGATTAGTTCAAGAATTCACCATTGATTACCTGACATTTCTCTTTACATCGGGGGAAACCTAGGAAAAAATCCAACCAGGTAGTCAGACCAAGACAGAATCAGACCAAGCAAAGCCTTAGAGCATGAGTTCTGCTCGTTCCCTCTAGACCACGCCAATGGCTTGCTCGCTGGAATTTGTCAAGGCTCTTGCTCCAAACCTCCTGCATATGGCGAGAGACAATAGCAGAGTACTGTGACATAGTCATTTCATTATCTCTCACAAGAGGCAGAGAAGTTTGTTCCCTGTTCTATTCTGCGAGCATCTGTATCGACTTCCTGAGATGTGCTGATATGCAGTTAATAAGTAAATTTGGCTGCTACTCATCTCTTACTGATGGGGATTTCTCTGGAATGGAGTACTTTGTTTCGAGTTCCAGACATAGATGGCAATACCATGGAATTTTCTGTCGAATTCTTCCATAACCACTGCAACATAGAGATTTCCAGGAAATAATACATTTAAAACATTATTGTGCATGTAAAATATTTATATAAATGAATGACATGAAGAGTGTGATTGAGCCTTGAATGTAGAGTTGAGTTTAGCTCTGTGGTTAAACAATTTTTAGCCACAACATAAATATATATATATAATATATTAATAGCATAATATATTATTTTAAGTCATATATTTCGGAAAAAAAATTATTTCTTTTTTCTTTCCAATGGCAGGACCCTTAAATTTTATGCTATTCGCCCAAACTCTATGAGTGTACTAATAGATGTAACTAGTGCCAAGAAGCAAAGGCCACTTAATTCATCAGAGACTACTCAGAGCGTACCACAGGCAGTTTTTGGATTCTCCATTGCACTCATAATGAATGATAATGGAGTGCTCTTAGCATGTCACAGGAGTACCAGAGAAAACCTCTTTGTTGCCTGGACCATGGGCTTGCCCAGCACAAGTTATAAACTCAGGGTGGAGCAGGATTTGAACAGCATGTAAGCTCGATGCACTAGCACTGAGCATCATGGTGGTTATTTTGTTAGAAATTTTGCCTTTCTTTCTTCATTTCTCCTTCTCTCTCCCTCCCTCCCTCCCTTCCTCTTTCTCTCCCTCTTTCCCCCCTCCTCCCCCCTCTGTCTCTTAGGGTGGGAGGGAAACATCCCATGTACCTCGACCTGAGGTCTGTTGTGCGCCCCTGGGATGAGTTGCATGCCCACTGATCCCACCTACGCCAAATCAACCTAATTGCTAACACCTTGACGACCAGTCCCACCATCCTTCAAATCTGTGTACCATTCTACGCCAACAATCCCCCCACATTTCCCCCCTCAAATGGTCAGAGTTGTAAACCTCCTCTCCCATCTTCTCAACAGTCTGAGGTGTAAGCCCCCTCTCCCGTCGGGAGGGGAACGGGTTCTGGTGCAGGGCACCAACAACCACCACTTAACATATACATGGAGGCTGGTCGAGAGAGTCAGTAGTTTCGGAGGGCCACTGCAGGCGCGATCTGAAAACCAAGTAAGACAACCAGAAATGAAGAGGAAAGGATGATAAGGGAGGAAAGTAAGTGGCGAGAATGAATGGGGTTCCATATACCTGATAAAGTTACTTGATATTCATCCATAGGAGTGAGGGGAAAAAAACCGAAAAAACCTCACCCAGGCAACTTGTCCTAAACGGGGAATCGAATCCCAGCCCGCTGGGTTCGGGAGCGAAGATGCTACCACAAGACCACAGCAGTGGACTTCATTTCCCTTACTCCTTTTAATACTGACAATCCAATGTGGTGTGGAGAGGGTATGTCTTTGGACTACACTGAAGACAAGCTTACATTGTGGACCTCCCTGGTCATGTGATCAGGACAGCATAGAGCTACCACTGAGATAGCATAGGGCGGCACATGACAAGGGATAAACATCCAATTCCATGGACAGAAGATAAATCTCTTCCACTGTCCAGACCAGAAATTGAACTCTGGACCACTTGGTTGTAAAGAGCATATGCTATCTAAAGAGCCAAGAACTACTTATGGTGGGACAACAGGAGAGAAATCAGGGCCAAGACCAGTCAGCATGATCAAGTGTGTTTGATTTCTTTTAATCACGTTGCTTGGCAGTGCCAAGGTTCGGAGCAGCAGCTTTCTTGCTTTTGTATGTGATGCATAAGTGTATGCAAACTATTTAAGGATATGAGTAAAAATCCATAATATTACGTTTTGGCTACTGTGAGGATAAAGATGCTTCCAGTATATACGAGTGTTGGCGAACAAGAAGGTTCTTTCTCTTGCAAGCTCGCTTCTACCACTTTCTCATATTTGGTAAAATGAGTTATAATAATTATAATTCTGTTCTGTTAACTTTGGAATAGATTCTCTTTACACGTGGGAAGCTACGGAAGTTTAGAATACTATATTTATTCCGAGTGTCAATTGTTCACCTTACTAATAATCTGTCTAGGCAGTACTGCTGCAAAGCTCTAATAATTCTCTGCAGTCAGTCTTTGAAGGTTATATAGAGGAGATTTGCAGTAAAGAATAAAATTTTTTTATATTTATACCATCATATGCCACCACGGCAGTCTAGTGGCTAAATCACTGGACTTATATTCCTGTGGACCCAGGTTTGATCCATGGCATATCCCCAATGTATAAATTGTGTTCGGCAAGCCCATTGTCCAGGTAACACAGGGGTTTTCTCTGGAAGCCAGCCTCCTTTGGCGCACCCTGTGCGATGATTCTGTTCCTAAATTTGTTTACACAATATGAGTGAATGACGAACAGACAAGTGCCCGCCATTAGTTTGTGTGTGTGTATATATATTCATTCATTCGTAGTGTTCTGCCCAAGGGCAGGTCTTTCACTGCAAATCCAGCTTTCTCCAATCTTTCCTATTTTCTGCCTTCCTCTTTGTCTTCACATATGATCCATATACCTTAATATTGTCTATCATCTCATATCTTCTTCTGCCCTGAACTCTTCTCCCATTCATTATTCCTTCCAGTCCATCCTTCAGTAGGAACTTTCTCCTCAGCCAGTAACCCAGCCAATTCCTTTCCCTCTTCCCTGATCAGCAATATTCTTTCTTCACCCACTCTTTCCAATACAGCTTAATTTGTTATTCTATCTGTCCATTTCACATACTCCATTCTTCTCCATATCCACATTTCAAATGATTCTAGTCACTTCTCTTCACTTCGTCGTAATGTCCATGTTTCTGCCCCATACAATGCCACACTCCACACAAAGCACTTCACTAATCTCTTCCTTAGTTCTTTTTCCAGAGGTCTGCAGAAGATGTTCCTTTTTCTATTAAAAGCTTCTTTTGCTATTGCTATTCTCCTTTTGACTTCCTGACAGCAGTTTGTTATAATATTTATTCATCAATACCAAATTTTTCAAGTAATAAACAATTAGCTGAATTGTTTTGTAGTGCTTAGGGTCACCTTGTGTCCCAGGAAACGAGGAATATCCCGTTTTTAAGTACATGAAAAATCGTCCTGACCAGATAGTCGAAGAAGCTCGAAAATCCCAGATTAATATGTTTGATCTAGTATAAGAGTAATATTTAAAAAATACGACACTGTGAATTTGCGTGAGTTTCCGCTAAATAATACCAAAATTTTACTGTATTTAAAAGATATATTACAAGATTTTTTATATCAATGAAAAACGCTAGATTGCATGTTACAATTATACCTACATGCTAGAATGATGTACAACTGTAACTGTTTTATTTTTCTAAGATTAGGATAGTGCAAACATGTAATGGGCGTTTTACGAATGCTCAGTACACAGAAGTAAGACATGCTATGAACAGATTCTGCCAGAACAATCACAATTTCTGTATAAAATCCTGATCTGTCTCAGAAAATGTTGAGCAAATATCTGGACTGTGGAAAAATAATAGTAGACCTGTATTATATTTTTAAAATTAATTTATTTTTGCTTGAATAAAATGTATGTTAGTCACGATCATATCTTCCTAATATACATTACAGATTCATTACTTTTCCTGGGTTTCTTCAGCCAGGTTATGACAACCCAAGTAATGCTTAAAACTTATGTGTAAGCACAATGGCATAGAATTACTATACATGTTTTATGATACGACATCTATAAGAAAACCTCCTGTATTCATGGCATGCCTGTGAAAAAGTATATTCATTTCATACATAGCAGCTAATACTTTTCTTGTCGAAAATACAGAAAAAAAATGCGCAATTTGTCCACATCTGTGGAGTAATGGCTAGCGCATCTGGCCGTGAAACCAGGTGGCCAAGGTTCGATTCCCAGTCAGGGCAAGTTACCTAGTTGAGGTTTTTCCGGGCTTTTCCCTCAACCCAGTATGAGCAAATGCTGGGTAACTTTCGGTGCTAGATCCCGGACTCATTTCACCGACATTATCACTTTCATCCTATTCAGACACTAATCTAAGATGTTGATAAAGCGTCATAAAATAACCTACTAATGCGCAATTTTCACTCTTGGTTTAATGTTACTATAATAGGCGCAGAAATTATGCAATACACCTTTTTAAAACATTAAGTTTTGTCGGTACTTCTCTCCATTTCTGAAAATTGCTTTGTATTCGAAAAAAGAGATTTAAATGAGATCTCATCAGTAAAAAAAAAAAAAAAAAAAAGGTAAAGGTATCCCCGTAACATGCCATGAAGGCACTTGGGGGGCATGGAGGTAGAGCCCCATGCTTTCCATGACCTCGGCACTAGAATGAGGTGGTGTGGTCGGCACCACACTCTGACCGCCTTTTACCCCTGGGAAAGACCCAGTACTCAATTTTATAGGAGGCTGAGTGAACCTCGGGGCCGTTCTGAAAGTCTGGCAACGAGAAAAAATCCTGTCACCGCCTATCGAACCCCAGACCTTCCAGTCCGTAGCCAGCTGCTCTACCAACTGAGCTACTCATCAGTATTTGTAAAAATATGAAACCATATATACAAACTATAATATATTTCCAATAATACTTTCAATACACAAGACAAGAAAATTTTATTATGAATCGTCATATCTTCGAGGTTGCAGGTTCGATCCCGGCCGAGGTCGATGGCATTTAAGTGTGTTTAAATGCGACAGGCTCATGTCAGTAGATTTACTAGCATGTAAAAAACTCCTCTGGGACAAAAATTCCAGCACACCGTCGATGCTGATATAACCTCTGCAGTTGCCAGCGTCATTAAACAAACCATAATTTTAATTTAAATTCGTCATATCTCTGTAAAATTAATCATTGTAATCCCAAGTTATTTACTGATGTAATGATTCACTCTGACAAATATATATGTCAGATGTTTCAGAGATTGTCTATGATATTTGTGACTTGAAAGACGTGTATTCTTCATGACAGAGTCGGCCTCAGTAACGTAGTTGGTATAGTGCTGGCCTTCTATGCTCGAGATTGCAGGTTCGATCCCGGCCCAGGTCAATGGCATTTAAGTGTGTTTAAATGCGGCAGGTTCATGTCAGTAGATGTACTGGCATGTAAAAGAACTCCTGCGGGACAAAATTCTGGCACACCGGCGATGCTGATATAACCTCTGTAGTTGCGAGCGTCGTTAAATAAACCATAATTTTTTTTTTTTGTGATATGTCTACCTACTTCATTCATTATAAAGTGCAACAATGAACCCATTGTGACTATCGTTTCTTTAGTTAGAACAGGTTGTATCAGAGGGAGGTAAAGATTAAGAGTTGAGTAAGATAGATTGTGAAACATTACAACCAGTGGCGAAACTAAGGTGTAAATACTGGGTAGGATGAAAAATCTACTCACCTTATATCTCTTTTTATACAGTAGATGTTTCTCGGCTTTCCTATCAAAATTTTTTGTGACACAGGACACACAAGAAGATGATGACCACCCACTTTCACATCCAAACAGAATACAGGTATAACAGTATAACTTATTTGTCTCAGAGCACCCTGTTAGCCAGGGATATTTCTTATAAACTGACCATGAACATTGAAATTTTCTCTTTTGTCTTCCTCCATTCGCTATTTTAATATGTAAATATAGTGTTGATCTATCTTTATAACTCATTTTGTTTCACACACCCAACTTGAAAATGGTTTCCCCTTTTAATTCTGCAAATAATGATCTCAATGTTCTCTCAGTAAGAGCCATTTTACACAAAATTAATATGTAACACAGACACACATGCACTCTTGATTAAACTAACACTCAACGATGCAGCACATTCACAGAACACCAACATAGCTTGGCGTATTATATCATGATGTTGAGGCTAGCTACAACTCCTGCTACTGAATCTTAGAGAATCAATACCTCCTCCTCCCTGGCCTTCCCTCAAGCTTGTGAGTGCTGCTTCCTGTGAGCAAGGCCATCATAAGTCGCTATGAGGCTTCTGCCACAAGCCTCTTGCACTGAACTGTCTATCCTGGAATGACTGCCAATAGGAATTTAATATATGGAAGAAACGAAGTGAAACCAAGGTGTTATGATACATAATTAGTATGAACTTATACTGTTATTAGATATAAGAACTTAAATTTTTTGAGTAGGTTAAACCTCAAAAGTCTCTTAAGACCTTCGCCACTGATCACAACACTTTATAGCCCAATAAAACTCAAAACTCTGGCAGCAACAACTTTTAAAACTTAGACAATGGACCAGACTGTAGTGTCCAATCCTTATATAGGTATTAATAAATTTTACATTATGAAATTTCATGCAGTGTAATTTTATATTCAAGATTAGGAATATCCCTCTATTATTTGTGAGTTTTGTTTTTTCTGAAATCTTATAAGATTGACTACATGACAGTTTATGGGATAAGGATTATTTTATTCACAATTTATAACCTTGTGTTTCATATTTTCTGATAAATTTTAAACGATGTAGGCTACCTTCAAAAGTAACAGTACTTCTACTCTGCATGATACTCCAGTGTTGGAGTTTCTCTTGAAAGATGTATCTTTTTAATTCACTTAATGATAATGTAGCATTCTCAGGTGGAAATGGAGGTAGATCAGCCAAGAGACATATGATTGCAGATTATTATGTCTCAGATATTTAGTTTGTAATCATTTCTACTTTAAATGTACTGGTACTGACATTGCGTAGGCCTATAATATAAAAAGGCCTCGGTATAGTAAGTGAGCTAAGTGAGATTTTTTGTAGATGGTTGAAACTGTAAGAAGCCTATAATCATTATGTTCCCAGAAAGTGAATTAAGTTATCTAGGAAAATTAACTCTGAAGAATGAGCTACGAAAATTTTGTGATATGCTGAAAGATCACTATTATATTTAACATTTTGTTGATAGCAAATAAAAAAAAAAATAGAAGTCTGCATACAAATGTTGGAAAATTGACTTAATAATGTATTCTTAATGTATGGCACTGATATCACAAAACATTTTTGGCTAGCTGACAATTTGAGTTACTGGCATTAGCTGTTGATGATGTAATGCTTTTGTTAAATACCGTATTTCCACGTTGTAAAGTCTACATTGGAGTCCAAACTCCTGACGTTACAAGAGTTGTTTCCAATGTTGCCAACATAAAATATTTCCAGCTAGTTGCTGCTAAAAATACTGTCAGATTTGGCACCAAGACAGCTAGAGTCTCAAATCAAATTGCATAATCATCTTCTTCATTCAGGATAATGTCATTCTAGTCCAATTTGGCGGAATTGCTGGAACTTGTGGAACTGTTCAGTAGTGGTGCCGATTTTACTTAGAATTAGTGTTGAAAATTCATGATCACAAAACTTTCCATGCCCTCTAACACCTGCCTTAATTACTAGGAATCAACACTATCTGTTTTTAACCTATTGCTATGATATTTTAACGAAGTTTAGCTAGTTAAATGATCGTTCAAACTTTGTGGTCGGCCAATATAAAACAAGTAATTTCAGAGCAAATTTTGATAATTCTCTGAAGGGGCTGTTTCCACTAGCATCTCTCTATTCTTTCACTTCGCTCCAGAATTCCGCATTTATTTTTTCCCACTGAATTTGATTCAATTTCGTTCATTGCTAATCAATGTGAGTAACTTTCTCATCTTTAAATCCAATTTCATTTGTCAGTGCAATTAAGAATTCCTCAAAACTCTTAAATATTTTTGAGGTGAAAGAACTTTATAAGCTTTTTTTTAATACTGCATTTTGTGGCTAACATTATTGCAGTTCAATCACTAGATTCAGTAGTAAATAGTGTAACATTTTAATCTGTTAAATTCAGCATACTGAAACCACTAACACAATTTATATTAGGAAATATAAATACAGAAAACTTTACTCTATTGCACATTAAAAATTTATTTTAACCTTGAAGGTTGGAATGGAAATCATTACGGCTCAAGTAGAGCGGGTAGAAGAGAAAGTGTGGTAACTCTGCTAGACTTAGAACTTTTAAACCCTCTGTTGTCGCCGCGACAACTAACCAAAACTTAGGCATGACAACCTTTTTAAGACCACAGTTTTCCTCTTCGTACTGTAGATAGAACTGATAGAACCCGCTCTACTGTGAAGTTAAAGAGAAATTTCTTGTATTCGAGTAATCTTTATTGTGCCGTTTATGTGAGTGAGTAAGTGAGTAGAAATATGCCTAATTGTTTTGTTCCTAGGTGTAAATCCGGTTATATAACTTGTAAGGAGGTAAGACGTTTCTTTTTTCCACCCAAAGACAAGGCTTTTTTCCAGAAGTAGTGTGAATCAATTGCACGAAAAGACAGAAAACTGCATGCTCGTTTCTATGTCTGTGATATACATTTTTCTGAGGATTTGATCGTAAAAGCAGACAAGTTTATTATTGATGGCAAGGAGGTAGAACTTCCACGGAATAACTAGCAACTAACACCCAATGCCATACCACATATTTTCCCTAACGATATCTTACAAAAAACGAAAAGAAAAGGAAATCCCCAACCAAAAGGACATCAATCCCTTCTCATAGAATTGTGCCCTTACCTGTAAGTAACAATAACGCCCATACTTCAATAGTGACAAGTTCTGATGAACTTATAAACATTCATGCTTCCGACAATTGTGAACATTTAGAACAGAAAATTATTGTATTAAGTAGAAAATTGAAAAGAGCCAATAGAAATTTAACTAGAATTAAAAATCAATTTAGTGCAGCCAAGGCTAAAATAACTCTCTTAGAGAAGGAACTTAATGAAATTAAGAAAAGTAAAGAGGAATGTAAATGCAATTGCAAGTTCCTGAGCAAGAAACAGAAATTAATAATTGATACCATGTAATCTTCATCTTACGATGTTTGGTGACGTATACACGTCCGTTGATGTGACATATTAATGAATTTAAATACTATTATAGTCACAATCATGCCACAGTATGAAAGAAAAATTTCACAACCTCGAACGGGAATCGAACCTGCGACTTCCTGTTCTCCGGTCAGGCCTCTACCACTAATTCCAAGCCTTTGGCGTGAGACGAACTCGATAGTTCAGTGGTAGAGCGCCTGACCGGAGAACAGGAAGTCGCAGGTTCGATTCCCGCTCGAGGTTGTGAAATTTTTCTTTCATACTATGGCACGATTGTGACTATAATAGTATTTAAATTCATCAATTGATACCATGGTAAAGAAGTGCCAGGTCAAGGATGCAAGAGGCATGCATTATGAGAGTGAATTTCTTCTAGAAAATTTATTGTTCAAAATAAAGTCTCCAACAGGATATAGGCATTGTTTTAACCATGAATTCTTACCACTTCCTTCAGAAGATTATTTAAAGCACCTCTTAAAAGGCATAAAATGCTCATATGATGTAAATAGGCAGGCAGTTATTGCATTACAAAACCATTTCGCTGATGAAACTGACGAAAACAAAAAAATGGGAATCTTAATTTATGATGAGGTGAAATTACGCGATGAGGTAGCGTTTAATAGCATTTCACTTATGGTGGAAAATTTTGTTAATTTGGGAGACGTGACACCCGAAAATCAGAAGAACACCTTAGCTAATCATGCGCTTGTATGTGCCATTACTCCACAGCTGGGTACAACCTGTTGCAGTAAACGCAAGCAGAAATGCTACACCTGGAGACACATTGTCAAAAATAATTTTGCAAGTAATTATTCAGCTAGAACTAGCTGGTGTCAAGGTGATTGGATTCACATCTGATGGGAGCCAGACAAACAAAGCTGCTTGGAAATGTCTTGGCATATCTGGAAAAAATTGAAAAGTTAATATTGTTCTCTCCCTAAACCCGTAGACCAGAAAAGAAAATTATTGGGGTTTCTGATGCGATACATATTTTAAAATGTATCAAAAATAACTTTCATGATAAAGGTGTAGTACAATTTTGTAACCAGGACATCAACTTTGATGTTTATAGACGGGTATATTTTAAAGACATATCTCCTGAATTTTCAGGGCTTAGGTCATGCCCCAAAATTACGTTTAGTCACATTGACCCTACTTTCTTCCAGCGAATGAACGCAAGACTAGCATTCCAGCTGTTTAGTGTGAGCATGGCAAAGTCCATACAATTTTTTAGGGTCATAAACTGTGATAGGTTTGAGAGAAGTGAAAGTACAGAAGAATTCACAAGGCAAATGAACGATCTTGCAGATGCACTAAACTCAAAGACTCCCTCCTCTGCCCTGTACAAAGGATCCTTCCATCATAAAATTTTAGGAAATATATTACATATAATTGACAGTAAAAAGAACACGTTCGCCTCAGAAAGAACCCTTGAATCACTCAGAGTAACAATTCAGAGCACTCTCGAAATATACTTCTTATGGAATTGCGGATTTAAATATATTCTGACAGCAAAATTTAACCAAGACCCTCCAGAGCAACATTTCGGAATTATTAGATCGTTATCTTGTGATGACCATCCATCTACCATAGACTTTCTACATCTGCACATGCTTCAATCTGTCTATGTTCCAGTTAAAAATGTGCTCTCTTCAAGTCCAAATTGTGAACCTCCTAATTGAACCTCCCTTACTTCTTTTATGAATCAAATGCGCACCCTTGCGAGAACTGCAGAAGAAACAAATAAGGAGCGTAAAGTGGCCACCTTGAAGAAAATCAGTGATAAGTTGGTGGTTGATGATAATCCTATTGAAATGTACGATTGGGAAAGTAATCTGCTTTCTCTTACACAGAGTGAAAAGTTAGCAAAAGAGTGCCTTGTGTATTATTTAGCGGGTTATATCATAAATAAAGTAACCAGATTTACTGGCTGTGTGTTCTGTGTAAATAAGCTTCGCAGTGCATCACTAAGAGAACAGAATGTCTCCGCTTTCACTAAAATGAAAGATTATGGAAGCTCGAACTCTTTTCTAACGCATCCTTCTGAAGGTGATATGAATGTTTTAATGCAAACTGAGACAATAGTTGGTGTCAAGATAGCGTCAAATAATAGTTTGTGTTTATCGAATACAAACTTCATGTGACATCATTAGGATGCAATGAAGAACATGCCATGGACATAGTTCCTAAACTTATTTTCCATTATTTGAAGTGTCGCTTCTTTTTTCGAGCCAAGGAAATTTGGAAGGAACTTCAGTCATCAAAAATGGTGATATCATCCCGCAAGATATCGATAGTCGCAAGCACCTAGCCTCATCTGAAGAATTTAATAATTGGACACCTATTTTTGTACGTAGAATTTAAAAATATGCTTGAGGTAATGTTCTTGTGTAATATTTTAATTTATTACTGTCAAATCCCACATGATCCCAACTGGTCATTTTCTAAACTCACATGTTCCAAACAGAGCACTCTCAGAACACTCATGATCCAAAGTTCGTTGTCAAAATTCGTATGATCCATAATTTAAAGATAAATAACTTTTACTCCTGTATAAATAAGTACGGTTACAAATCTGAATAGTAGTTTTTAATCATTGCGCTTTCATTTATTAACCTTCATTGTGAAGAAAATGGGCTCCAAGAATTACAAGTATGTTTTCCTTCATTTGTGAAAATTTTCATTTTTGGAACAAGTGAGTTGTTATGACTCTAACCGACTCAATGATAAAATTTTGATAATCTCTTAAGTTAGCTTCTGATACCCCGATTCTCTCGGAAAAAAACTTGGAAACCCTGATGATGCCTTACGTTAGACCATGATGCTGTGGTGAGGGTCACAAAGGAAGTACCGGTACTCAATTAAAATAATGAGGCTAGTCCTTTTATATCGTAGTGTGTATAAATGGTTCTTTTCAGGGAAGACTCGAGGCCAAGCGACGTTATAGATCAGGGGTGCTCAACCTTATGAATACTGCGAGCCAATATCTAAAAGATGTTCATCCTCCAATAATAAAAAGAATTTGCATAAATGTCTTATTAATCAGTGATTGCTGTAATTTATAGTAATTAATAATATGTCTGTTCAAATATATATTTTTTTAAATTTTAAGTTTTAAACTTTACTATCGGGCCGCAGCATAGTGGCGGGCGCATGAAGGCGCGTCCACACTATGCCGATCGGCAGTGCCTCTCGGCAATATGAAATAGGTATGGACGTATCGTTCGGCCTGTGCCGACTGGCCGATTTGTGCCGAGCGGCTTGCCGAATTCAAACCGACGGATGTCGGTCTCCATGAAAGGAAGCCGAGCCGAATTGCATGTGTGGACGTGCCGACCCATGCCGCGTGGCATCAATATGAATCAGTGAACTGTGAGCAGTGTTTGCGCTATGGAGTGGTCCAACGAACAAGTTACCAAGTAACTTGATCTATATCGCAGTCGTCCTGTTCTATGGGATTATGAATATAAAGACCATAATAAACGACACGATGCCCTTATGGAACTCATTCTCTTTCGGTGTTGGCAAAGAAGAAATTGAGAGAAAAATAAAAAATTTGCTAACCCATTTTGCTAGGGAAGTGAAAAAGGAGAAGGACTCCAATAAGTCGGGTCCCGGTAGTGATATCTGCTATAAAAGCAAATGATTCTGTTACGATAGTATGCTGTTCCTGAAAGACAGAAATAAACCAAGAGGAGATACAGACACAGAAGTATGCATATTCAAATTTCACTAGTTTTCTAACACAGTATAGGCTGTTTTCTCATGTTTTACTGAAAGTCCAACTTCCCTTCAGGATAAATAAAGTACTCTTTAAATTCATTTCTCACTGTCTCTGCATCCACTATACTTCTTCGATGCATCCTGGGAATATTAATGAATCCTTGCAAACTTGAATTTTCTTGTCTTCATACTCCCGGAAGAGTTTCACCTGTACTCGAACACTCAGTATCAAATGTTCCAGTCGGATTGTAAATAGCCTTTGACGTACTCTTTCAGAGGAAATTGTGCAAATAAAATATTGTTAGTGTTACTTTTGTTACTGTGTCCGGTTCCAATAACATTGGCTTTCGAAGTACTCGAAAGACGAAAAATATTAACCCGAAAGCGTTTTCTGCAACTCTACGTCCTCTACTTAATCGATAGTAAAAAATTCTGTTCAAAGATCTTTTGTCTTGCACTCCAGGAAATGGTTTCATAATGTTATGTGATAAGGAGAATGCATCATCCGCAAGAAAAACAAACGGGGTAGCAGCAGTTCTCCCTGGAATAGCGCAGGCTGCTGGAAGATTCATTGTGTTAACTTCTAGACATTTCTTGAATTTCGTCTCATTGAATACGCCACCATCCGATATTCTTCCCTGGTATGCTACACTTGCGTATGTGAAGTTGTAACTTGCGTCGATTACTGCAAATAAGACAATACTGGAGAAAACTTTATAATTAAAATATTCAGTTCCACTGTTAATTGGAGTTTGCAAATTTATGTGTTTCCCATTCATTACTCCTACACAATTCGGAAAGTTCCACTTGTCATTAAAATCCTTTGCTATCATTTTCCATTCAGATTCATTTTGGGGCATCTGAAAAAAAAAGATGATAAAGGAATATTAGTTGTTAAATATATATAATTTGAATTTAAAATAAAAAATTGGAGTTTTGAAACAATGAAATGATTTGATTATAAACAAAACGTTCGTTGTTAGGTTCATAAGAACTCAGAGCCAGAAGAAAGACCTGATTTAGGTGTTCTTCCTGAACATGAAGACCAGAACCCGAGCCATCGCCGCAACCCGAAGATAGAGGAAAGAAAAGGGCATTTATATCACCGTAGAAAGGCTGTACTGCATCACCGAAAGGAAAAGGACAAGCAAAATGCAGCAAATCTTCGGCGCAAGATGAGGAACTTTCAATTATGAGGGAAGTTAGGGCAAGAAGACAAGAAAGAGACGAGTACATTGTGTTTGCCGAAAATGTCGCAATGAAATTACGCAAACTCTCGTCACCGCATGCTACAATCCTGGTTCAATATATAATAAACACTACAATATTCGAAGCAGAGATGGGGAAGGACAACAATCCACCAGTACCCCAATACCCAACCTCCACGAATTCGCAAATGCCAGTGTTTGGTTTTCCTCAAGCACAATATGGACCAGTGTTTCCAAATCCTATATATATAAATCCCACAAGGGTAGCTGCCCTTCAGTAAGGGTTGCCAAAGACACAGCATACTAAGCAAATAAAATAAAAATAAACATTTGCGTTATCACTATTTACGATTTTTATTTGCAAATGGAAGCTAACCTTGGGAAAATACTTTTATTCAATAATTATTAGTAATCAAAAAGAATATAAGGAAATTTAGGTGTACAGGTGATTACGTAAAATCTGAACAGAATATTTCATTACGTCTATAGCAATAATTTTCAAAATATTTAAAGGAATTCCAAAAGACTTAAAACATTCAACTGAGAATTTTGGAATTGTTCCCCTAGCTCCGAACAATAGGCCAAATATTTCAATCTGTCCTTGTATATCTGTACTTCTCTCTCGTGCACCTCATTGTCTCCTCTCACTGTTCAGTAACTATATTCAGAGTCTGATGCTCCTCCCTCTACAGAATTTCTCGATCCAGAAACTACGGACAGTGATTCAATAGATAATATTCTCCTCAATCTTTAATATGTTCACTTGCAATAATTGTCATTGTAATTTTGTTTCACTGTGTAAATTTTCTAATAAATAAATCCATTATACAAATATTTGTTGTTTTATTCACTTACTTACTTATTTACTTACTGGCTTTTAAGGTACCCGTAGGTTCATTGCCGCCCTCACATAAGCCCGCCATTGGTCCCTATCCTGAGCAAGATTAATCCAGTCTCTACCATCATATCCTATCTCCCTCAAATCCATTTTAATATTATCTTCCCATCTACGTCTCGGCCTCCGCAAAGGTCTTTTTCCCTCCGGCCTCCCAACTAACACTCTATATGCATTTCTGGATTCGCCCATACGTGCTACATGTCCTGCCCATCTCAAACGTCTGGATTTTATGTTCCTAATTATGTCAGGTGTTTATGTTGTTTTATTCACTACCTTAATAAAATCTTGTAGAGCTTCTATAAGTCTATCACACAATTCTGGAATAATAGTTGAAATCACTTGCTTCGAAATCTTAAAAGTATACATGAGAGAATGGTAGGAATCATAGACAAATAAATAGAATCCTCTGTTGCAAGAAACCGTAACGTTACAGCAAGACGCTCATTGGTAGGAATGGCTGTCCTGTATGAAGTATCACACTTGCTGATTTTCGGCCCAATCATAATGAGAAGAGTTTCAAAATCAGCACTGGACATTCGAAAAAAAATTCTGAAACCCCCTCCACATCTGTACTCGAGATTTAACTGGTCTACATCGTCCAATATCAAATCTTTCATCAGATCACTTCCTCGATTTCGACTCTGGAGACTAGGACGTACCCAAAATCTACGCTTTCGGAACTTACGGCGTTTGGCACTTAAAATTATTATTAAAGCTGCAGAGGCAAGTAGAACGTCCTCCTCGTCGCACATTTTCACTACTAATGCCGACCGATGCTGATCCATGTGTGGACGTACGAAGCATTTTCAACAAAGCCGATTGACTTTGCCGCGCGGCAATGCCGATCCCTGCCGATCGGCATAGTGTGGATGCGCCTTGAGGCTCGCGAGCCGCGGGTTGTGTCTGCAATTATAGATATATATTCGTTTGGTTCTACGTTTTCACGAATGATGTCATTACGAGCGCGAGACATCTCGATTTCGTCGGTTTGCTACATCGTTGGTTTGCTACATACACGTAGTAGTTTCAAGGCTATACAACAGAGTGCAGTATTTCATATTCGATAAAATCAAGTTCCCTCCCATCCGGTAGTATTCGATAATTATTTCCGGTCGAAGGACGAGTTAAGAATATATCCGGTGTGTTTATGTTCTGGAACGATGGCCCTAAGTGGTTTTGTAGAGTTTTTCCAAAAAGGAAAGGTTAGTGAGAATTAGTACATAATATAAGATAGTGACAACAAGAGTGTCAGAATGAATTTACTTTTCATATCATTTAGTTTGTACGTCATTTTGACAGGAGTGAAGTTTGCAGACGATTTTCGAAATATATTTGTCTTTTCATGGCATTTACAGGTCGGAAGTAATTTGAGAATTCCCGTGGGTTGAATTTGAGTATTAAAATCATTAAATAACGCTTGGAAACGTAGTGGGTATATAGTAATTCATTTATGTTTCTAATGAATGTATTGGTCATAAATTTGTCTTCAAACTTAGGCTAATGTTATCACACAGTGAAATAACCAACAATTATAATGTAAAATCATAAATTTCTTTCCATTTTAGGCAGTGGCATGCGGTGGTCAAACAGACAGGGTAAGCTGTTCAGTTTTTTATAACACAGCCTCCCTCTGCAACTGAACCAAAACCAAAAATAAATTTCAGTCTTAATAAAAGTGCATTTGAAAAGTACATTACCTATTACGAGGAATGGCAATATTTTTTTTTTTTTCTTGTAGGCTATTTTATGAGTTTCACATATTAAGTATGTTGAATTGTAAGTATGCGTTTTACTATTAAAATTGTGTCCATAAATGACAACAATTTAAATGTTATTTAATCTTAATTCTGTGGCTTTCCCCATTAACTAGAAAGTGTGATTAATGCATTTCAATTCATTTTCATTAAGGTCTAAGTCAATATGAACATCTTTGGTTTATTAATGGTGAGAGTTTACTTCGATATCACAGAAAATCGGAGTTAGTGTGATTGCCATTCCTTATCCCTAAGACAGTTTTTGCCCAATGAAATTTTTATATAGGCATTTAAGTTTTTCGATGTCTATTAACATTTTCTTCTATCTAAATTCCCATTCGTCTCTCCAAAGCCTGACCTATTGGTACCAATGTCACCAGGGTAAACTTAATTGCAAGTTTGATATGCCGAATATTGCATTGTGATTTTCTGTAGTATACATGAAACTCGAATAAGATGTCCAATATTTTCAACATGTGTTACAATTTTTTTAATTTTCTAGGAAAACTTTAAATTTAGTGTGGCTGCGTAGGTTAAGAAGTTAATTTATTTTAATGATGTTATGCTATTTTTCTGTTATGGTCATTGGTGGAGGTAATATTTATATGTTATAATTTTTATCTGTATCTTTATTGCCATCCACATGGCCATTGAAATAAGACATCAATCTGTGAAGACTGCACTATCGTTACATTAGAGTGTGCTATTCTGTATTCAGTGTAAATTTATAGCCTATACATGGATTGTATTTCAGTAGAATATCACCTTTGTTTCTTTGCGTATGAAATACTTGACAACCTCTTCTTATGAAAGTTACGTAGGTAAGCTTATTACTTAATTTTAGGGCCATTACTTTGTAGATTGGGGTTAGAGTTGTTCCAAATTTTAGATAGGCTTATTTTGTTTCTAGTCTTAAAATGCAGCTAGTATCCCGAAGTTTAGTTTCAATTTTTTTTCTGCCAGTTATTGTTTGAAACTTCTTTCTAGTATGTGACTTTCTGTTGTCAGTGTCTTAACATTCGATTCTCTATCTTTTCGATTTATTATGTAGATACAGAATGCTGCATTTTTCATAAGTATAATGAGGAAATAAGGTACATATAATAATGGCTTAATTGTACTGACCTCTGCATTCTGCAAAATAAGGTGACTGTTCTTTTTCTACTAAATAGTGAAAGGATGTATTACCTCACTAGGTGTTCTGAATATTATGCATGAAGTTTCTCCTTTCGCTGTCAAACATAATAATTCTTTTGTTATTGTAAATATATTCTAAGGCTTTTAAGCATTTTATTATCAATTTGCTGTATAGACGCACATGTAGAATTTAAGTTTGTATATAAAAACTTAACTAGGCCTTGTAATATTTATTTTAAAAGTGAGTAAAAGAGTTTAACCATGAATGGGAGTGATTGGCACACAGTGCATTTAGCAAGTGTGCTAACTCCTGCAAGTGGATTAAAAGCATTTACACATAAGTGTAATATAACATTTTATCCACGAGCTCTTAAAAATAACAATTTAATATTAAATAGTGTATAAACTTATCTTTTATATTCTTGTTACTGTTGCTAGGAACAGTGAGTGGATAAATTTCTCACTCACCGCCAAGGCAAACAAAAAGACCGGAATGCAGGGATGCTTTTCAGGCTTGACAGGCCCCAACGGTGCCATGGTACTATTTTTTGAGGTCATACAGTGCCAGGGCATGTTTATGATTTTCATTTTATCGTCAGATTTTGTATTTATAAAAGGTCATATTTTATTCATATTCAAACATTTTCCTAATGTAGTCTACACGATAGACTTAACAACCTCTACATCTAGATTCGAACCCATATATTTTCGTCGTAACATTCTGTAAGTATTCCTGCAGAAAAGATGTTGATGATGATGATGATGATGATTATGATGATGATGATGATGATTATGATGATGATGACGACGACGACGACGATGGTGGTGGTGGTGGTGGTGGTGATGTCGATGGTGAAGACTACTAGTGGTACTATTGAAATCCCAGAGCCAGGGCACTTTTTTGTTTAGAAATATACCACTGCTGAAATGGGAATATGCACTCCTTCCTAGTAAAGTAACATGAATATGAAGGATATAGCCTAATGTGTGTTAAACATGAGTATAGCATCTGGCTATTTTATTAGGTAGTGTTGGATACAAATTTTTATTGAAATTATAAATTGCAAACTTAAAAGTTTTTCACACTCGGTGGTAAACTATAGGGATAAAAGAAGTATGTATTATATTAAATAGTAATTAGGAATTTGAATGAAGTTCTGGTAACAAAGCATGTACTTGTATGTTTACTGGGTGGTGAATAAATAAGACATATCTTAGTAATTTTAATGCTAAAATCTATATATTTAAATATTAGTGCCACTAATTGTTTTACTGAACAAATTCAGCACCCACCTATTCTATTAAAGGTTATTGTTGTTCTAGATGATAGAAGAAATCTAAAAATAATATTACGTGATTTGAACCACAAAACTGCACTCACTTGTGGTGCATGCCGTGGATCATTCAAAAGAATTGAGTGCAATGCAAGCCCAAAATGACGTATTACCGAACCTTCTTCTTTTTCTTTAAGGCCTCTCCTCTCTTCAGCAGTTATTCTGTATTTCCATTCACGAACTTTCACTATCTTGCCGGTTTTCTTCCTGCAGATGGTAAAACGTCATTAAGGGTATTCCAAGTCTCCATGTTGTCTTTGGTCATCCATGTTTCCTCTGTTCTGCTGGCAACCCCTGTAGAATAGTCTTTGGCTACTGGTATATCTTCTCATTCATTTTTCGTATATGACCATACCACATCAGAGCTTGCCTCTGAATTGTTTCCGTAACAGGCTTCTTCCAGTCCGTTAGGCCTAGCTGTCTAATATCTTCATTTTTTATTCTCTGTAACCTGGATACACTTCCTACTCTGTGTTCCATCCATCTCTACTGCTGATGTTCAACTAGGGTCCACCCCTTTGTACCATAAGTAGATGTATTTCCCCACTATTCTGAAAAATTCTCTTATTCTTCTGCCTAACTATAATGTTACTATACAGAACCTCATTTGGTGTGTTCCTGGAGGACACTATATTCAGTGAGGGAAGTGGAGGAAAAAAACAGAGGCAGTATGCTATTCCAAGATTTTCCCCTCGCATACCTCGATTTAAAAAATGGCATACCCCTTCCTAACAGCATACACATACATGATGTATAAAATAAATTGTTTCGTGCAGTCAGTAATGTGAATCTTTTAAGCTTACACAACATATTATTAAAGTTCTTAAAAAATAATTTCAAGTTACTTCAGTTATTTATTAGATTATTTTGAAATGTCCATTGAGAGTTATCATTTAAAATAATGTTAAAGCTTCAAAGTCCCTTAATTAATTATTAATAAAAAGTGAAACAACAAAAATGATACAGTCACTAAATTGGCAACAATGGCCATCATAAGCCTTCTATACTTGAGATACTACCCTTTTAACTATTCCAGGGGTTGACTTATCAAATAAACGTGTCTAAATACACGTTGAATACAGTTCCAGAAGGCTATGGTTAGATTTACGAAGCAAACAGATAGTACTCTTTGCTGTGAAGAAATGTAGCATATATTCTTATGGATCACATTTTTTCAGTGACGGTATGTCATTTTTCACTAACAGTATGTTTTCTGGCCATAGAAACCAGTGGCGGTATTCCATACCTGCGCACACCGCCTCACTGACTATATTCAACATCAGCATCATAGCTCATGGTAATTGAACCTAAATAGGCCTACTTGAACCGTTTTACTATTGGAATTGTTACTTGAGGTAGGATGATATCTCGTCCTAAGTTACTGTCAGGAGCTCAGTTGTCTTTATAGGGTCATGTACAAAAATGAATATTTTGCTGTAATTCTTCTATCAAAGTATGTAAAAATTTGAAAAAATTAAGATATGCGCTACTTTAGACATACATGAAGGATTTGAATTTAAATCTGTTTTTAATTTTAATACTGGATAAAATTAAAACAAAATCAGCGTATCATAATACCATTTTATGTGGACTATCGTGATAAACCTATAGTGCTATTTTAATACAGTGCAACAAACCTGGCCATATTACACAGAGCAATGAAGTAGGGCTATTGTGATACACACAGATGCTTAATGTATCTTCTGTAAAAGTTTGGTTGAAATCACATTAAATTCGACTTAAATTTAGTAACTTTTGTAATGACCGCTTTTCCCCATGAAAATTTACTGGTAAACAATTTACTGAGACTTAACACATTACTGTCAATGCTAGAAAACTGCTATATGTTGAAATAATTTTTTTGTGTGTAAGAAAATATATCGAGTAAATTATGACACAATTTGTATTGCTAAAATAAATTAAAATACGTTTCTAAATAATGATGAATATATTTTCCAAACTTGTGTTAAATTTTAGCAGTAAAAAGAATTACTATTAAGCTAAAATTGTTATGTAAATAAGCAGGGTTGGCATGTTTAAAACAAAATGTTTTAAACACAGTGTTAAAAAATGTTTAAAACAATATCCATTGATTGAAACATTTCAATCACATCATTTAAAACTATATGATATTATATATATTATTTTAATGTACCGAAGTACATATGATATTTCCATGCAGATATTCTGCGTCATCATACGATGAAAGAGTAATGGAACGGAGAAAAATTCTCTCCGGTGCCGGGATTTGAACCCAGGTTTTCAGCTCTATGGCACCGGGGTTGTATCCGGTGTGGCTTAGTGGATAAAGCATCAGCACGTAGAGCTGAAAACCCGGGTTCAAATCCCGGCACCGGAGAGAATTTTTCTCCGTTCCATTACTCTTTCATCGTATATGATATTAATTTTTAAGCTAACAGAATTCTCTGTTATGTTTATTATTATTTCTCCGTTAATAATAAACAACCAGAATGTTTAAAACTATATAATCAAAACATGTTCCTTCTTTTGTTCCATACTACAAGTTATTTCTCTTGTTTTCTGGTTGTTTTATTTTATCCTACTTGTTTACAATATAAAATCATGTTTGCCGTCTATTCAGAGGTTTATAAAATATACAGTTATGGATCTACAGTGGTGATCCTGACTTTATGGATTCAAACTTTAACTTTTTTTTTTCCAAATAAACATGATTATTAATAAGGTATTTTTGTAGGATATACAGTGCAAACAATCTGAATGCTGATATCTGCATGTAGACCTACCAGGTTTTCTTATATTTATAAGAAGTCCACAGAAAAAGTATTTTAAGATGCTTAAATTATAAAATATTCTAGTCTTTTTCTACTTTTCTACAAATTTAGCTTAAAATTTCAAAATGAAAACTGAGCTGTAAAATAAAATTTTGAAAGTACACCGGAGGGTACCAATTTTTTCTGTTGTACCACTGAGTCATTAAACCACCAAACACCACTTCTACTTCATGAAATGTTTTAATTGTTGAGTGCACGAAAAAGACATGCAACTTTGTTAGCCTTCTCTGTGGTACAAGTAATCATTCGACCATGATCATTTGCTCACTAATCGACACTCACCAGTGGCATCTTAAGAAAGCAGAAATACGGATATTCAGTTTGATTGGAAATTTATCTTTGTGTTTCTGTTGTGTGGCTCAAATAATAAATACTAAATGCAAAGTAATCTGTCTTTTAATTATACTGTCTAAATATTTAGTGAAGCGAAATTTTGATGATGAGGATTCTCTATTTAAAAAAAAAAGTATTTATTTAAAGAGGTGGAAAGATGTGTACAATTGGCTTTTGCCCACTTGAATAAGCCCTCTCAAGCTCACAATGAACCACAAATAGTCAAAGAGCAGGAACAGATGCCCCACTGTTTTATTGAAATCAGAATTATAACTTTGTGCCAATTCAAAACAGGAGTGTCAAGCTTTTTCATAATGATGTAAAAAATGATTTCTCACTGTTAATAGATGATAGATCTTCAGAGAAATATAAGCAATGAAACTGAGGTAAATTCGAAAATATTATTTTTCTTTTTATGAAATTTATCATTAAGTTTCATATAATGTATTATTTTTTCTAGTTAGTAGGTTATTAATTTTATGAATAAATTACCCTATTTAATTCAATAAACAGCGTGAGAAATGTAAGGTGCCTGAAATGTCGGTTTCCCGAATTTCTCTTAAAGTTCTGGAATTTCGCTAATTTTTACAATACCCATCTGGCAAGCCTATGTATAAAACATGTTTAATATAAAAAGCCAACTTTATTTTTTTCAATATTTAAAAAATTAACCAACTCAAAATATCACTAATTTCCACGAAATTTCTAATAATAAAAGATGGGAGAGTCTCAGCGTAAAAAAATATAATTTCTGAGTATCCAAGAAAAAATGCAGTTGCATCCTTTCGATTACTCACAGGACTATTTGTCAAAACACTTGAACAAAATTGGAATTTTTTTCTTCATCACTTTGTCCATTGTACAGTCTTCAGAAAGAAATGGATCAGAATCATATGTCCAGCCCTTTCCTTTAACCCCACTGTGTGTGAGAAATATTGGAGAGCAACTTAACTTGTGTTAATTAATGGCTTTATTGCCAAGAACTCAGCATTAGCTAACAATGATGACGACAACAACAACAGCACATTTTAAAAATGCACTATTACATGGCACTGTTTAAAACAGTATAAAACCAGTTTAAAACCAAAATAAAACATGTTTTTTTTATTTTTTTAAATAAAACTTTTTTTTTTTGAACCCTGTAAATAAGTAAAAGTAAGTTTATATGTAAAAGTTTTAAACTTCTACTGTATTGTAGGTTCCAACATGTCAATTCAAACATCCCTGAAGAGCTGAGAAATCAGAAGGAATCTGAAACGAAAATACAGTTAAGTTTTGTTCTTCCCACAATTAATTAATAGTCACAGAGTTGTATGCCCTCTCTAAATCGATACACATAAAATTAGTTTTTTAACCATTAGGATATAACTTTTGTCTTAAGCGGATGCACTGCTGAGTTTTGGTCAATTTTGATTATTTTATTCATTTTCTAAATATGGTGCCAAAAATGTGCGGTTTTTTAGGGATACTCTAGTGAAGATTTCATCGCAACATCTTCATTCCAAATTAGAAAATCAGTTTATCCCATGTAAGTGGCTATGAGATGCCCGGTGCGAGACCATATTCATGTGGTGCGTTGTCATCAATGCTCCGCTTACGGGCACTTCTCATCAGCATGCAGCTCTGAAAAACGATGTTCGCACTGTGCTGGTTCACATGACAGAAGTGACTGTGAAAAAACTAAAACGGAGTGCATAAACTGTAAGCGCTACAACAACAAAATGGAGACCAGAAGAAATTTCAAACCTGTGAACACCGAACACGTAGCCACCTCACCTGACTGTCCCGCGTACAAGAAAATTGTAGACATTATTAAGTCGAAAATTAATTATGGCTGAACTTATTATTTTCCAACAGAATGTACATAAATCACTTATTCCTACACAAGAACTTATTCACACGACGGGACTAAACTCTCAGCTGTCGAACAATGAAATTAAATTGTTATGTGTTCAGGAACCTAATTATAGGAAAAATCGCATTTCTGGTTTTGGTATTCATAATTTTGTACATTCTTACAAGAATGGCTCTGATGGTAACGAAAGCATCCCACGCGCGGCTATAATCACTAGAAATGCTAACATTATACAATTACCTCAGTATTGTTCTTCTGATAGAGTTGTTATATGCTTAGATTTCACTGGTATTGACATATATATTTGTAATATTTATTGTGATCCTGCCTGCGATTTTGACATTGTTCTAAATGATCTTCATAAAATTTGCCTAGATCTTAGAGATAAACACCTGCTTATACTGGGGGATATCAACGCCAAACACCATGCTTGGGGTAGTCCTATAAATGATAGGAAAGGGATACAGTTCCACGATTTTTGTTGCGCCAATAATCTTACCATACTCAACAAAGGAAACAAACCAACTTACCGTCGAAATAACTGCGCAAGTTTTCTCGACGTAAGTGTGTGTAGTGACAGGCTCTTACAACTCATCTCAGATTGGGCAGTAAGTGATACGGCAACTATGTCTGATCACGAACTGATTATAATCCGAATCCAGTCAGCATCTTGTAATTCTAATTTCTCTGGTGTTACTCGTAAATATAGAACTAAAAATGTCAAGTGGGATCACTTTAAAATCTCTGCAAAGAAGAAATTGCAACCAATCTCTTCCAAAATAAATGACATAGTTTCATCTGAAGTTCTTAATGTAACAATTGAAAATCTCACTAACGATATTATTAGCTTATGTGAAAAACACCTACCTAAAAAGTCGCAAACTGTGGTGAAAACTTACTGGTGGTCTACTGAATTAACTATACTGAGGAAGAGAGTCTTAGCTAGCTATAGACGCTTTAGAAGATGTAGATGTGACGAGTTACGTAGGAAGTATAAGGATTCATACTACATTATTAGAGAAGAATACAAAAATAAAATCATTCATGCAAAAATCAGTACGTGGAAAGAATTCTGCTCCACACAAACATCACAGAATCCATGGAGTGTAATATATAAAATTTGCCGCAAACCCGAAAATTTCAATCGTACACTTACGACTGTTAAAACTGATGATGGTTATACGATCAATGCACACGAAACTGCTACCCATCTGATTAACAACTTCTTCCCTGATGACACGCAGGATTTAAATTTTCATAAACATGTACGGTATCTTACTGAACTAACTCTGCGTACAGAAGATGAACGAGAGTTCACGTACGAAGAAGTGAATAGTGTCATCAACAAACTAGATGACAAGAAAGCCCCGGGATTAGATGCACTGTCAGCAAACATAGTTAAGAATGTTCATAATTGTTGTCCTGACTTATTTGTAAATATTTTTAATAAGTGTTTGGAACTGCACATATTTCCTGACCATTGGAAAATTGCTGCTGTAAGAATAATTTCAAAACCACATTGCATTGACAAACTAACAGCTAGTGCCTTTCGACCAATCTGCCTACTACCTGTGATGGGAAAAGTCTTTGAAAAGTTGATCATTGACAGGATTATGTATCATATGCATTCAAATAATCTTTTAAATTCAAACCAGTATGGATTCATCCCCCAAAAATCCACAGAAGATGCCGTGCTTAATGTGGTTAACTGGGCTAAAGAGGTATTGGCAAACAAACAGATCGGACTACTAATATCTCTGGATATCAAAGGTGCTTTTGATAATGCCTGGTGGCCCATGATTTTGTTACAACTTAAGAGAAAAGAATGTCCCAGAAACTTATACAAGCTAATCAAAAATTATTTCTGTAATCGCAAAGCACAACTTACATTAGGACTGAAGACTGTATCTAAACATATTACCAAAGGTTGTCCTCAAGGCTCAGTCTGTAGTCCCGGACTCTGGGTAATCCTGTATGATGGTTTGTTGCAAATAGATTTGCCAGTAAACTGCAACATTATTGCATATGCGGACGATGCTCTCATATTAATAAAGGGTGAAGATATACAAACCATAACAGAAAAAGCTAATTCAACTTTGAAGATCATTTCGAAATGGGGTATTAACAACAAACTTCACTTTAATCCTCACAAAACAACGGCCATGTTAGTCACTAAGAAAAAGAATGTGGATGTCCCGTTAATAAAGTTTAACAGCGAATACATTCAAACAGTGAGTCACTTCACTTACCTAGGTGTTGTAATTGATAGTCGAATGCTATTCAGACTACACTTTGATAATCTGGCTAAGAAAGCCAGTAAATTTCATTCATCACTAGTTAGGGCTGCTAAACCAACTTGGGGACTAAACTCTGATATTTTACGTATTATTTATCATGGAGCATTTGAACCTTCAATACTCTACTGTACTTCTGCTCTTCGAAACATTCTAGATAAAAAATGGGCTCAGAAAAAATTACTACAGATTCAACGTGGATTCATTTTACGTATCACACAGGCTTTTCGAACTATCTCAACAGATGCAGCTCTAATTATAGCAGGCATAGCACCACTCTATTTAACTGCCATTGCAAGAACTGAGCTCCTTAGTTATAAACAGGGTAAATTATTTCTTGACGAAGGTGTTCAATACGAAATTGAACAAAGAGCTAATTTTCTCTCATTGGGTCATCCAAGAAATCATCTCCATCCTGTTGTAAATTCAAGATGCCTTTGCAAGCACGATGTGTATATATACACAGATGGTTCTCGAACACAGGGAGAAGATGGCAAGAGTTTTGTAGGTTGTGCTTTTACCGCTTTTAATAATGGTACAGAAATATTTTATTCTAAATATCGATTAGCACCAGTATGCAGTGTGTACCAAGCTGAACTATTTGCCATACTTCAAGCAATAAGATGGAGTACTATCAACAAAACGAACTCCTGCATACTGTCTGATTCACAAGCAGCACTTCTGTCAGTTAGAAACAATAGGAATCTTCACCCCATTGCTTTGGATATAAGGTCTGAATTTAAAAATCACAATCACATATGCCTATCCTGGGTTAGAGGACACACAGGTATTGTAGGCAATGAACGAGCAGACGAACTTGCGAAAGAAGCTGCTTCCGCAGACATACCCTATTCATACATAAAGTGCCCAATCTCATATATCAAATGTAAAATGAAAGAACATATTACTTCTAATTGGAATTCACACTGGTCTGCAAGTGATAAAGGTTCAGTCACCAAAAACCTATTTTTTCCTCAGGTATATGATCGACTGAAATGCAAAATTTACTCTCCAAACTTTATTAGTACACAATTTATATCAGGTCATGGTAAATTTGGAGCTTATTTTGAAAGATTCAAAATTAAGACTGGAGAAGAATCGATGTGCTCGTGTGGAGATATTCAGTCGGTTGAACATCTACTGTTTGAATGTCCTATATTTTACATGCAAAGACAATACCTTACTGTCCATGCTCTAAACTGTAAAATAACCTATGAGCAACCAATATGCACTGTTTTTCAAAAGCACTGTTGCTACAAACGTTTCGTCAAATTCATACATCTTATATATTCAAGGTTATAATTTCATCTTTATCATCATGATAATCCAAAACATGTATTAGACTAGATGGTCTGTTAAGGTCTCACGTCAGTCCAACTCTTAGCAGGGCGACCAACAAATTTTCTTTCACGAGGAGCGTACTGCAGGATTTGTTTCGGTATCAGTGTTCTATCCATCCTTTTGAAATGATTAACATATTGTAATATTGATTCGACTTTGAGTTATTTCAGGATATCATTATTTCTTTCGTGGTTCCATTTTGTGTCTCATGAAGTCCATCTCGGCAGCGATTAAAACTGTCGGGCAAGAGTTCTTTTTAACTGCGATTCGTGTATAACTCTAAATAAATGATGGTTTTAAAATTGTATTTATTATGCATTATGTTTTTATAAATTTGGTAAATTTATTTTGTATATCATAGTCATGTGTAAGTGATAATGAATGTCCAAGGTATTTAATATTGTTCATCCTTTCCAATTATCTGTTACTGACGTACATCTTGCTGTGTATATATAATATATATAATATATATGTATCTGTGTGTGAGTGTATGTATGTATGTATGCATGTGTATATTTATAAATATATGTCTACATGTTGTTATATTATGTCTACAAATGTACATATTTTAGCGAAATGTCTTAATATGATCTACAAGTTCAACATGTCTATTCATGTTAAATTCTCTAGGTATTTCGATTATAATTTCAAGCCTTCAATCAAATTAATGTTTATTCACCGTATGTATCTATATGTTATGTCTCTACATACGTAAGTATGCATGTATTTATGTATGTATGTATGTATGTATATATGTATGTATGTATGTGTGTATGTGTGTATATTAGCTAAGTGTCATAATATTATCTATAAGTGCAACATGCTATTCATGTTAAATTCTCTATGTTTTTCGACTGTAATTTCAAGGCATTAATCTAATTAATTTATATATGTTACACTCTTACAAGTGTATATTTATTGTATGGTAGTCTGTAAGTTTCAATTTGTTATGATTAGTTTAAAATATAACCCTAATATACTATATGTAAAATAGGGTTTATAAATATGGAATAAATACTACTACTACTAATATAACAAGAATGCTTATATAAACTTTAAAAAGCTTTTGTCACAAATCGAGTTTTTACATATTAACGTGCAAGAAATGAAATAAAATTTATTAGCAATATTGGATTAACTGGCAGATCTTTTCTGTCTTCCCTCCTTATAGATTTTTTCAAATTTTCGCGTTCTGATAGCTGTGTTAAAACATGTGAAGTAATTTCGTGTAATTTATTTCTCAAAATTTGTCCAGGATTTAATTCAGGATGTTAGTCTGCCATACATTTCAGGTTTGCTTTTACAATTTCAGCATCAGTCTGTTCTCTGTTGGATGCATGAGAATGTGGGGAGTCCATATTACCTTTAATAACTCTTACTTTTGTACCTTGACTTACTGTAATGGCTGTTGTATTACACTCTCTCTGCCTCAGTTTCTTGCAGTCCCAGTAAGTTTTTCCTTCTGTCCCATTTCTACTTTTATAACAATTGTAACCATTTAATAATAACTTAGTATCTCTTTTTCCATAGGTTATAATTCTAGGCCTATTGTCCATTTCAACTTTAGTACTATGCCACGTTTACTTGAAGATTTAGAAATGTTGATTTTGTGAACTGTATACCAACATTAAGACAATGTTTATATATTATGCCACTATAGAAACTTATATACTTAATTTTTAATAAATGATACAAAAGTAGATTCGGGAAAATATCCATTCGGGAAGGTATATTGGGAATGTGGATTTCGGGAAAAAGTCCATTCCACAAAATAGGCCTTCAGGATTTTTGGTTCAGAAAATGGATTCAGGAATTTGGTCAGGAACAAATTTCGGTTTAAGGGGGGGTCAGGAATGCAGGCAAGGAAACCACGTGTTATCCCCTCCCCATCATTCACTACCCATGTTCATTTTCGAGGTTTATGAAATGTTAGCAAGACATTGTTGTTTCGTCAACATTATCTGCTCTTCGTCAGAAGAAGCTGGCAGATTATCGTAATAGTATAGAAAACGAGAACTATTTCATTCGCTAGTGATACATTTGAGGGGCATTGTTTCAAAACGTATTATGTGCAACTTACAATTTTTTTACACGAACGACGAAAAACTGGATTACTCGTAAACTGGAGAAGTTTTCAAAACACTACACAAAACCATTTTTAAGTACTGGTTTCACAGTTTACAAATATGACGATTTGGAATCATCAGACATCACAGCATGAAAGATAACTAAATAGAAAGTAACAAATTTAATTTCGTCCACTAGGGGACTTAATACGTTTTGAAACAATGCTCCTCATTTGTTGTTATATTGTTCATTTTCAGTTTCTACACTGTAGCATTAAATTGAATTTCAGTTCAAATACTCTTTCTTCACCTCTTCTTCTCTCTCTAATTTTTGTTATTTTATAACATGTTCGGAGTAGAGTGGTTTGGGCTGTGGGGTTCTGTTTACAAGAGTCCTCTTTATGTGTTTATATTCGAAATTTTCTTCTACATCCTCACTAATAATTTAACTTACCTACTGTGTCAAAAAAATCTGAAAGCATTTATAAAACAGTTATATTACCGGTTGTTCTTTATGGTTGTGAAACTTGGACTCTCACTGTGAGAGAGGAACATAGGTTAAGGGTGTTTGAGAATAAGGTGCTTAGGAAAATATTTGGGGCTAAGAGGGATGAAGTTACAGGAGACTGGAGAAAGTTACACAACATGGAACTGCACGCATTGTATTCTTCACCTGACATAATTAGGAACATTAAATCCTGACGTTTGAGATGGGCAGGGCATGTAGCATGTATGGGTAAATCCAGAAATGCATATCAAGTGTTAGTTGGGAGGCCAGAGGGAAAAAGATCTTTGGAGAAGCCAAGACGTATATGGGAAGATAATATTAAAATGGATTTGAGGGAGATATGATGGTAGAGACTGGATTAATCTTGCTCAGAATAGGGACCAATGGCGGGCTTATGTGAGGGCGGCAATGAACCTTCGGGTTCCTTAAAAGCCAGTAAGTAAGTACTATGTATGTGTCAGGGTGTACCTACTATCATGTCTGGATATGCTGTGTTTAGTATAAGTAGGACCACCTCATGCAGGGTGTGGTTCTTCTCTAGGGTATGCATGGGGATGGTATTTGTTATAGCATCATCAGAAATATAGATCTAGTTCTTAAATATTTTCTAATTATGGAGATTTACTACTTTTGGGCAATTTTTTTCAAACTTCCATTTTCGCCATATTTTATCGTCGTAAAAATGATAGAAATATCTTTATTTGTCGGAAATGAACTACAACCTAAACTAACCTAAGAATACGTTATTACAGATCACTTCCGACAATTGAAAGTATTTCTATCATTTTTACAACGGTAAAATAAGGCGAAAATGGAAGTCTA
Organism: Periplaneta americana; assembly: GCF_040183065.1. Taxonomy (NCBI): domain Eukaryota; kingdom Metazoa; phylum Arthropoda; class Insecta; order Blattodea; family Blattidae; genus Periplaneta; species Periplaneta americana. Next base: position 88,293,967 of record NC_091126.1, on the reverse strand, counting down.
AAAAAATAGTCCAAAATTCATAATTACCAGCAAATATAATAAGCCCTGCACCTTACCAGTTAAGACATGAAATCGTAAATATAGGGTCTCCCAATCTGCTTTCAAAATATCCACACTATTCCCACACACACAACTATCAGATAACAAATCATGATTATTCTTGATACGACTTGGTTAATAAAAACCTAAGCTAATCAACCCTAACCTTCCTACATACAAGATGTACAACCATGCTACCACTGCATCAGACGTCTATCCACTGCCATCCAAGATCCAAATAAAAAAAAAAAACAAAAGACAAAGCCTCAAATACTACAATCGATCGATCAATCGAACTACACCACCCAGCAACCAATCACAATCACAACTCCCCATTCAAACCACTAACCCTTCTCTAACACCTAAAGCACTTTCTCTTCCAATCTGCTTTCAAAATATCTCCACAAATGCCACATGCAAACTATCAGATAACACACCATGATTAATTAAGAACTCGCGCAATTCTTCTTTCCTCAGTCTAATAAATTCTACCTCACTTGTTCTACATCCCGCTCACAAAACACGATCCACTTCGATCGAAGTTATCCACACAAAAGACAGATCCTTCAATACTGCAATCGATCGACCAGTCGAGCTCCCCACCCAGCAGCCAATCACAAAAACCCCCACTAAAACCGAGCCACCAGTTACCACAAAGGCTGCCGAATTCAACCATATAAATCGTAATAAATTAGTAAAAAAAAACACACACACAATGAAAACATGTTCCCATCATTTCCGACAAATAAAAAGCATAACATTGTTTTCACCTTATAAACTACCCTATAATCAAGAGTCCTTATTTAAAAATCCGCCCAGTAATCAATCTCCATAATTACCAAATATTTTCTATGCTTAACGCAAAGTGCAGCAAAGACCAGTTTCGAGTCAACCTTAAATTAAGATGTACTTTTGTCACCAAGTTTTCAAACGTACAGTTAGCAAATGTCAGGCGAGAATTTTATAACAGATTGTGTTGTTATTAGCAGAAGAGAGTCTGTTTGAGACTGTGTTTTAAATCACTGTGGAAAGTGTGAACATTTTTTATTCTTTCTTTGTCATTTTTAAAATACAGTATAAGCATCTATGGTCTATTGTGATTAACATTCTTTCATGAAAATTATTTGTTACGTTTTACAACTTTCAGTGCATACATACATACATACATACATACATACATACATACATACATACACACCTTTTGCCTCATGTTACTAAATGAATCAGAAGCAACAGCAGCTCCTGTTAAATGCACTCAGTTTTCTCAATGATCAATGCCTACTATGATGAGCACGTATAATTTTTTCCAGTTGGTTATTTAATGAAGCTGTATCAACTATTATTATCTGTGCATTTCGAACTGGTGGCTCAAGGTCAAGCAATGGACTGCATTTTCCATGTATGCTTACCCCATTCCTGGCCCATTCTCCTCAACTAAAGTCATCTGGGACAGTCGGAATTACCAGCGCTTCAGTTCAGAGTTTTCAGTTCAGTGACTCGTGCGTGATCTATACTTTTATATGTTTTTATGTGACCTTGATCTGCCAGTTCGAAATGCACAGATAATAGGTTATCTTGCTTCAATGCAATTTGTGGTAACGTGATGACGCCGAGGATTCTTCATAGATTGCCTGACATTTACCTTAAGGTTGTGGTGAAACCTCGGAAAAACCCCAACTAGGTAAACAGCACAAGTGGAAATGAAACACATCTTTGAGTGTAGCTCCAGATCAGTGGACAATTGCACTTACCAAGCATGTATCATAAATGGTTGCAGTTTTAGTGGTTAAAATAGTGCATTATTTTTTTTATGTTTTACATTTTCTAGAATAAACGTTTGTTTTACTAGAATGGATGAATGTAGAATTTTTCTCTACAAAAATTTTAACAAACTTATAAGTATAGATAATATTTTAAAATATAAATTTTAAATGTGCATTTGCTATGGGGCGTCTCCCAGTTCACCACCCATTATATTCTTTATTTTTGTTAGAAATCAAGAAGTGACTAAAATGACTGGTAAGTTACATTAAAAAAGAAACAATTATAATCTAAGTCGAGAATTTCAGTGTCATGTATTTACCAAACTCTCATATACACCTTTCTTGTGTGTATGCTCAGGAGTGTTTGCATAATGTACTGAACAAATAATCGTGACTAGACATAATAAGTAGCAATATAATGTATTTCTTGTGTACGATTCTATGTTGACCTTCACTTTCAAAGCACTAATTTAATCTAAGTGAATGTATTTTCTTGATTTCTTAATATTACAGACTTTTCGCCCTAAGAAAAGATTTGAACCAGGCACACTGAGGTACTCATTACACAAGCAGGCACAAGCATCTCTCAATTCAGGAATCAACCTTCGTTCAGTAGTACAGTTACCTCAAGGAGAAGACCCTAATGACTGGATTGCTGTACATGGTGAGTACAATAATATGCTAATATATAGACTCAATAGTGTTTGCAGATATTAGGAGCGATTTCGCAATTGAGATTCTTTTTCGAGTTTGCTCCTAATATGTGCAGCTCCAAAATTATCAAATGTTTCACTGAGATATACTATTCACATCTATTTTAAATCTTGTTCTTCGTAGAAAATTTTCACGCAGATCATTAATATTATTCTATTGAACCTTTATCTGTACTAAGTATGCGAAAATACATGGCCTTGCTGTCTGGTGGCTGTTTGAACAAAGGTCTGTTTTCATTTCTTGTTAGAAACACTGTTGCCTAGTTATTTGCTACGTTGCACATTTTCCAAGAAATTCAGTAAGGAGAATATCATGCAGCTTTGGCATGTCTTACAATTGGCTTTAATGTATTATTTGTCTTAAAAGGATGTGCATGAAGTTACTCTATCTTTCGGTTCATTAAGAAATTAATATCTTTCTTTGTGCTTACCTTCAAATAAGACTGTAATGTACTGCAGTTTTTTCACAGTTAAAGGCTGTTAAAATATGGTATATTATGAAAATGCACTCAAAATTGAAATTTCTTTTATGAGTAACGGTATTTTTCATTTAATTAAATATATTAGTCAATTTTATGCGTAAATGTGTTAAAAATTTGTAAGTCTATAGTTTATGGTTAAATTTGTCTCTCAGCATAAAATATCAACTATAACCAGTTGGCCAAATATACAGTAATATTTATTGAAACAAATTTAAGTATCTTTGTAACCGCAATCTGGGGCTGAGATCTAAACTTTCGAGAATTGTGGCTCGCATATTATGACCTACGATTCTTAATTTAGCTGGTCTACAAAATGTGTGTAGCAATAATTCATTTTCATATGCGGGAAAATATGGAAAAGAACTAGAGTGAGTAAAAAAAAAAATTACTACCTCGTGAAAATTGTTTTAGGCCTGTAGCCTGACTGATAATAAGGCTGACTGACCACTGTTCCAAAAAGAGAAATGTCTTTCAGAAATCTTAGTGGTTTTGAAGTGTAGTGTGCACATAGCATTATTGTTTGTAGGCTACTTAAAATGCCTAAGCCTAGCCGTCCACTGGCACCATGAATGGCCGAATATTTGTTAGGCCGTATATGGCCGAATGCTGGACAACCGGCAGAAGAGCCGATCGATCGTCCACTGGAGCCGACACTTCGGCCGTCAGTTACCAGTTGTATGTCCTCGTGGTGCTACATGCTTATACATACATACATACAGCCACCGGCGTGGCTCAGTCGGTTAAGGCGCTCGCCTGTCGGTCTGAAGTTGCGCTCGAGTGCGGGTTCGATCCTCGCTTGGGCTGATTACCTGGTTGGGCTTTTTCCGAGATTTTCCCCAACCGTAAGTTGAATGCCAGGTAAGCTATGGCGAATCCTCGGCTTATCTCGCCAAATATCATCTCGCTATCACCAATCTCATCGACGCTAAATAACCTCGTAGTTGATACAGCGTCGTTAAATAACCAACTAAAAAGTACATACATATATACAAATGGCTTTTAAGGAACCCACAGGTTCATTGTCGCTATCACATAAGCCCGCCATCAGTCCCTATCCTGTGCAAGATTAATCCAGTCTCTATCATCATATCCCACCTCCCTCAAATCCTTTAATACTCGTATTATTCTCCTATTTACGTCTCGGCCTCCCTAAAGGTCTTTTTCCCTCCGGCCTCCCAACTAACAGTCTATATGCATTTCTGGATTCGCTCATATGTTCTACGTGCCCTGCCCATCTCAAACGTCTGGATTTAAAGTTCCTAATTATGTCAGGTACGGAATACAGCGTGCAGTTCTGCATTGTGTAACTATCTCCATGGGTAAGTTTCATCATCTACACCTACACAATAAACTTCTAGAAGATAGTGCTAAGTTTTTCGATTACTATCGGATGAATGTTGATACAATTCAATATATTTTAATGTAATTCTTCCATCAATCTCAAAATGGTCAAATTTCAAAGAAGTTGTACCACCTGAGAAACGTTTGTCAGTGATATTCAAGTAAGTAGTACATGAATAATAATTTGTTGAGCCTTAAAAGTTTTAGTTCACTTGTTTAATGAAAGAAAAAAATACAAGATCTAATTAATTTTTCGGCGTTCATGGCGAAATTTATGGAAACAGTGACCACGTGTTGCTCTGTTCGGCCGAATGAGACCGGAAAATCCCATCTGAATTGGATCCAATCGTAATTCGGCCTCAAACGGCCGAATAGGGCAAGTGTAATGGACGCGCGCCAATGCATTCTCTTGTTGTGGGATCATTCGGCCGAATTCGGTTCCAGTGGATGGCCAGCCTAATTTGTTTTATGTTCATTTACATATTTGCTACAATATTGATACACGTAAATTTAATAATGCATATAACAATATGTATAGTTGTATCAATCACGACATTAAAGAAATATTTTAATCATGGGTTGCAATTGGTTTCCCTTAGTTTATAATAAAAACTATAGGCCTAGCTTATTTCTGTACTTGGTGATTTAAACATTTCACTTTGTCATTATAAGTTTAACCTCGACTGAAGAGTCACATCCAACAGAAAGTGAGAGTATTGATAGATATTGTTAATTAAGAAATATGGCACTACATATTATATATTTTTTAGATTCTTTAAATAAATAGTTGTTATGTAGGCTGACAAGATGTCAGTTTTTGGTTAAATTCTTATGGTGCATACTGGTGGCTGCTGGCATATAATCCAGATGTTAACAGTCCAGATTTAACATTCATTCATTGTGTACTTCCCAAGGGCAGGTCTTCATTGCAAACCCAGCATTCTCCACTCTTTTCTATTTTCTGCCTTTTTCTTAGTCTCCGCATATGATCCATATATCTTAATGTCGTCTATCATCTGATATCTTCTTTCGCCCCAAACTCTTCTCCCGTTCACCAGTCCTTCCAGTGCGTCCTTCAGCGGGCAGTGTCTTCTCAGTCAGTGACCCAACCATTTTCTTTTTCTCTTCCTGATCAGTTTCAGCATTAACCTTTCTTCATTCACTCTTTCCAACACAACTTCGTTTCTTATTCTGTCTGTCCATTTCGCACGCTCCATTCTTTTCCATATCCACATTTCAAGTTTTTCTAGTCGCTTCTTTTCACTTCATCGTAATGTCTTTGTTTCTGCCCCATACAGTGCTACACTCCATACAAAGCACTTCACTAGTCTCTTTCTTTATTCTTTTTCCAGAGGTCCGCAGAAGATGTTTCTTTTTCTATTAAATGCTTCCTTTGCCATTGTTAACATCTTATGTTTTATTAACCAATGCTTAGTTTTCGGCAATAAAGCCATTAACTCTCTACCTCTTCAATATTTCTCACACATTTTGAGTTTAGAGAAAAGGGCTGGACATGATTGAAGATAATTCTGATTTATTTCTTCTTGAAGTCTCTACAATGGAGAAAGTGAATCTTGATGTCACTGCCTTTGTTCTGTTTGAGGTCGAAAGTAGTAGCTCCTACTCCAAGGTTCAAATGGGAGACTATTATACCTCCAGAATATTTTAGTTCTCCTGACATTATATATGTCCACCACTGTGGAGTAATGGTTAGCATACCTGAGAGTGAAACAAGTGGGCCTGGGTTCAGATCTTGGTTGGGACAAGTTACCTAGTTAAGGTTTTTCCGCTGTTTTCCACGTAACCCATTAAGAGCAAATGCTGGGTAACTTACAGCGCTGGAGCCTGGACTCATTTAGCTGGCATTAACACCTTCATTTCATTCAGAGTTTGGAGAAACATAGCAGTTGATAAAACTTCGTATAATAACCAAATTAAAAAAACTTTATACATAAAAGTATTGGAGAGTGATGTAGCAAAAAATATGACCATAGGCACCACATTTTTATATTATGGCAGTTATAGCACCTACTCACAACCCACAAACTGTTTGCAGGACTACACCTGCCATTTGGTTAGTGGGTCCATATGACCTAGCTGGTAGGATTTTCAGACAACTCCCCAGACCATATACCCTCTACACCACTTAGGGGATGTTTATGCATGTCATGGCAGGTCTGCATGCTGAAATGGGTTTTCCTCCATTTTTTATGGAACAGTTATTCCACAGTATCTTGGTTTCCAGAGCCTCGTTTAAGTCAGGTCATAATCATAACCATTTCACATATTAGACCTAGGAGTCTGTTACAGTCTCCATCCAGTGCTTTTTAGGTCTTCCCAAGTTCCTTCGGCCTTTTGGATTATAGCATAAAATCAGTTTTGGCATGCGGTTGGAAGGCATCCTTGCAACATGTTCTTTCCAGTATTTACTAAAGATTATTATTTTTTTGGTCCTACAGAATATATCTGTTATGGTAACAATTAATATTAGAGGAGAAAAATTCGCTCCGGTGCCGGGGATCGAACCAGGTCCTTGGTTCTATGTACCAAGCACTCTCACCATTGATCTACGCTGAAGTCCAATCCACAGCACCAGATCGAACTCCCCTCCTCCAGGGTTTTTCCCTTTGTGGCCTGACTCCAAGTTGGGGATGGATGTTGACATTTTATTAAGTCAACTGCCATTATACAAGGAGTGCACTCCTCTAATATTGTTACCATAACAGATATATTTTGTAGGACCAAAAAAATTATAATTTGTAGTAAATTCTTCTAGCAACAGTGCATATTTTTGTAGAGATTACTGTGCACATTACTGTGGAATCCCGGCCACCAAGTCACTCAACTGAGTCTGCTCCTTGTATAATGGCAGTTGATTTAATAAAATGTCAACATCCATGCCCAACTTGGAGTCAGGCCACAAAGGGAAAAACCCTGGAGGAGGGGAGTTTGATCCAGTGCTGTGGATTGGACTTTGGCGTAGCTCAATGGTGAGAGTGCTTGGTATGTAGAACCAAGGACCTGGGTTTGGTTCCCAGTGCCAGAGCGAATTTTTCTCCTCTAATATTAATTATTAAATGTTCTTTCCAGTTAAATCAGGTGAGGATGGGAATTGAATAGAAGTTATGGAAAGAACTTCACTACTCTGTGCAACCCTTAACATCTTATTAAATACTGCTGGTCCGAATCTGCGAAATATTTTTTCTCAGATTTAAGTTATATATCACCATAGGCAGGGGCTAAGTAGGTAGATCACCAAAGCGTGTGCTAGGGATGAGCATACACCCTTTGAATAGCTGGTCCTAGAAGCACCAGGACCGACAAAAGGGACAATAGTAGGAAAAAACGAGTTAGCCCCCTCCCTTTATGGAATTCTGAATCCGCCACTGTATACCACAGTACATTAAGTAAGCCTACTGCTACTTGTATATGAATTCTCTATTTTATTCATATTACAATATGTTACGTATATTAATTTTATTTGTTTGGTGACATTTCAAGGTTGATATGTTAGATTTTCTTATTGTTGATATGCTGGTAGTTACAGCCATCAACCTTCAACATCTCAAAACAAACGTACCACTCCTCTCTTCCTCTCCACAGGAAATACTGCACATTTGTTTTAAACTGAAAGGAAATAATCATACTGACAAAGGACCTTTGGACTAATCATAATAAAGAATTTTCTCACAGCAATAAAGAAAGAGAATGTGAATAATAAAGACAGCTCATTCAGTCACCAGTGTAGAGTGATTCCATGAATATGTCCATCGAGTGGTAAAAATTGAAACTATAGTGGGGTTGTTTGTTATTTATTAAATGTGTTCATAAATATCTCAAGTGTCTTATTCAATAAGAAAATTGGAAAAGTATGTCATGAACATACATATCATAAATCAATGTAAATATTCTCTGCAAGTCTGGTCAATTCGTAACGCTCAACATGTAAAGAAATACTTTCAGAAACAGCATAATAAGCAATGGAATAAAAGTTTCTTTAGATTTAAAATCTGCATTATAGTACAAACAAAAAATATTTAACCATTATTCTCTAAAATAAGTTTTCTGCCATGACAAAATGTCAGTACGTAATGGCGCGTTTTCCTGACTCTACTGCTTTGTAAGCAATAAGCGAGACGTTGGTGAAGGTGAATGTGCGTGTAGTTACTCTTAAGGTTAAGTCTATATCAGTGTAGGCCTATTAAACAAAATTTGTTTTTGTTATGGCAAAATCATCAGCACAAAGACAGCGTGAATTTAGGCAATGTAAAAAGGAGCAGGACTGATATGTAGAATGGAAAGAAAAAGAGAAAGTCAGAATTAGGAAGAAAAGAGCTGCACTCAGAAAAAACTAAAAGCAGAAGAGAACAACTTAAAGCAAAGAATAGAGAGCATAAACGAGCTCAGAGGATGAGAGACAAATTGAGAACTGAGGAAGGTGATGATCTTGCTGACATTGCAACGCCTAAAAAAGATTTAAAAGCAGACAGCATTATGGAAAATGCAGAAAACGAGTTGAAGAAGCACTGCCCAACTCTCCAATCAAACGAAAAGAACTCATTGCTAATTTAGCATGGAAGGAAGGCTTAATAATCAAGAAAACAGGGGAACGTAAGTCGAGAAACAAACTACCGGACAACATTCACACAGCAATCCTCCATTTCTATGAGTATGATGCAATATCATACCAAGCTCCTGGAAGAGAAGTTTTCAAAAGGGTTTGTATTAATGGCGAAATCCAAATAGTTCGCATTAGATATTTGTTGGCATCAGTGAAAGTTTTGCAAAATTTGCAGAACTACGTCCTGCTTATGTGCGTCTACAGAGTGACTTTCCCCACAATGTATGTACTTGCATAATACTCGAAAACATTAAATTTCTTCTCAAACCTTTGCACAAGAAGCTTGTACCTGTTGAGAATGAGTTTCGGAAGTTTATACCTCAAGTGGTGTGTGATCAGGATAGAAGTGAATGTATGCAATTAGACTGTGAGGAGTGCCCGCAGATAAGTGAAATAGACATAACAGACGAACAGACTAATTCGTCATGTGAGTGGAATCAGTGGACAATAAGGATGGAAGAGCCCAAATTGAGGTGAAAGAAGGTTCTGTTATTGATTGCATAGAACAGTTGCGTTATCATCTTCCCCATTTCCTAAACCATGTGTATGTGACGTAAAAAATTACGCGTGAAATTGGCATGTATTTTATTTTTTGTTGATCTTCCTGCTTAATGGATTTCTGCAATTTTAAAGGAAAACTAAGCACTATTCATGAATAATTTGTTAGGAAATTATGTATATTTATTTTTTAAAGTTAGACCTATATAACAGAAATAATATATCTGTATATTTGCGTTAAGCTAAAACTGTCCACTGTAATTTTATTGTAAGTGTACATGACACTGTACACTTCTATACTTGGAGACGGGCTGTGCCTCTTCTAGGCAAATGCACATGGTATCTGAGCAGCATGGGAGTAGTAGGGAGCAAGCTCTCTTGGTAGGAAGTGAGCACTTGTAAAATTTTCCAGCCGGGCTGTATTCTGACCAGTCCAAGACCAGTTATTCACAGGTTTCGTAGCATGTTCTTCCCATTGTGCCAAATGCAGTAATTGTCATAAATTGTTTTACACATCTACTGTTCGAGTCCAGAATTTTACAGTATATGAACATATTTTTATGCTTGTGTCAATTTTAATAATTTCAATTTTAAGAAGAATATGAATAAGAACATTGTTAGGCCTAAATATTTACAAAACATCAGAATGCATAGAAGATTGAAATTAAAATTTTATACTGTAAAACTGCTGGTTTATTTATTTCTGAGATATCGTAAACAAAAATCAGATATATTTTAGGGAGTTTTATTATGCTATTTATTCTAAGCACAAGTGGTTTTGTGGCTGTTTTTAAAAATGCACTCTTTTGCTTTCCATGTTGGTAATTTGGAGGTGATGCAACTTGACCAAAAGCTGAAGTGAATATTTACATTTAGGTGAGAAAGTTAAACACTACAGAGATTCTGTTAAAGTATAAAGAATGTAACTGATTTAGCTACATTAAGAAAAGTAAACATTGCATAGTAGTTAAACGATGCTTACAGACATCAAACAAACAATCACAATGAGAAAGTGAGAAAAAATCGAAACATTGTCTCGAAAATTGGTGACTGCATTTAGTTTTGTGAAAAATTGTAACTTCCTTTATGTGGTCATGATGAAAACTCACAATCATCAAATTGTAGCGTTGTTGTAATTTGCTGGAAAGTTACATGATTGTCTCAGAAACCATTTTGAAACTCAACAGTGTTTAAGGGAATTACCAAAACAATCCAAATTGAACTTCTAAACTGTGTCCTCATGGTGTCGTCTTTATACATAATGAAATATGTGCTATGCATGAAAAATTTTGGTTAATTTTTAATAAAAAGCTCAGAATACTGAAAGATTATCAGAAAGGATTTTAAAATAATTAAATATAGTTTGACAACACTGACGAACTTATTGCCCAAACTTACGACAAAGTGGACATAATAAGAGAGGAGATGGGAGGTGTGAGAACAATTCTTAAATAATCATACAAATGCCAAATTTTGTGCAGTTATGCATGTCAGATAAATATAATTATTAAAAATTAAATTATATCTTTAAAAACAGCAGCAGCACCAACAAGAACTGGACCAATGTTTCGTTATAGTTTCAGAGTCAATAATAATAATAATAATAATATAAATTTCATTGTGATATTTGATAATTTTATAGACTGAAAAATATAGTCCAGCCCTGCCAAACAGAAATCTCATGAGTATTTACATTAGAGTGACCAGATTTATGAACTCAAAAAATGCAGGATATTTTACAAAATTTGCTTTAAAAAACAGAAAAGTTGAATAACAAAGAATGCAAGCATTCCTTCTAATCTTACAGTTCCAGTTCAGTATTAGACAACTTGCTGTATTGCTATAATGAGACTTCATTTTGTCATCAAATAACACTATTAGTGATTATTATTCATTAGAAGCATGTCTTATTTTTGAAGTGAAACTGCACTGTGTCAGAATCTTTTTATGAATGAAATTTTAACATTTACAACTATGAACAATAAAATTATATTTATTTCCCACATACAATTATATGGATCTTTTAATCTGTTAAACACGAACTGGTTCCTTTAACATCAGAAACTTTGTTCTTAATCTTGTATATTTCAGATTATTTTATCTCCTGCAATAGTTTAGGATTATTCAATAGCATATTGTAAAACTCTTTACAATCGAGATACTGAAAATGAGTCTTAATAATGATAATAGCTTGTACAGTTTCAGTTATGAAACGATTTTTTTTTAATTAGTCCACAGAAAAGATTCTCTCCAAAACAGCATTTGTGCCTGGTACAGCCAGTAAAGAGCATACAACAACTCCTATGTTTTTAACTGAACAAATGCATTTTAAATGCATTAAAAAGTCACACCATTTTTTATCTACTTCAATATTACTGTTTTTCCATTCTTCAAGTTTGCAAGTTACAATATTGTTCATATGCAAAATTTAATGAAATAATTCATCTTCATCCATCTGAACTGATGGGCCTGAATCTATTGTTTTTAGAACATTAAGAGATTTAGAAATTTCATCCCAGGATGTAACATTTTTCAGTGCCATCCAATTAATTGTTTTCATAAGTTCGTATGGAGAAACTCAATTTTCGAAATGATCTATTAAAATATCATAAAATAAATTTGCTAGTTCTTCAAATTTTGATTTTATGGAAAGACCTTCATTCTCTGAGTCAAAATTGAACCAACAACCGAAGTTTCAAAGTTGACACATTTTCTGTTAACAATATTTTCTTTAACTAAATCTAATTCTTCAGCTACTTCAGTTTCTGAGATGTTGGCTCTTTCTAATTTTTTAATTGAATTTGAAAATGTTTTCAACTGACTTTGAATGAAGTGAAGTTAAAGAAGTGACTGTGAGGTTTCAAAAAATGTTTTCAATAGAGTAGGACACCTGTCCTGAGACATGAAATATACCTTGAGGGGATCAAACACATCAATGACCCTGGTAACTGCAGGCAACAGTGATAACCATCTACTTTTGACACAACCTAGAACCTGCTTATAATCAGTAGCAACAAAATGATTTCAATTCTTCCATCCTTACAATATAAATGTGGAAGTATTGAAATATTTTGTTAATTATTGCTCCCACATTAATGGGAAGAATATCTGTACTTGTCTGCACAGCGTTATGTACCACATGTGCAGCACAAATCCCTTGAATGTTCATTTTATTGTTCAATTTATGAAAAACATTGTTCTTTCCAGTTCCAAAATTCGTATTGCAGTTATCTGCACAAAATGCAACAACTTTATCAGTTAAATGATTTTTCTTCAGAATATCTAGAACATGTTGTTGCTTAGTCAACTGTTCGAAGACAGGTCTGAACCTCACAAGTGATACCAACAAGGCACTACTTATGAGGCAACTAGGCCAGGAGATATTGGGGTAGAGTGGCCAGTTCATTTCCCCCTCCAGTGCATACGTAGCCAATTAGCTACATATTACACTAATCAGACTTCAGATGCATACAAATAATTTTTCTTCCTCTGACATATATTGTCAAGTGAGATGTACTGCCTGATAAAAGATGTACCTATCTGCCAGAACCTCAATCAGCATGATTACCTAATACATCAGCTGCTTCACCACTGATATTCTGGAAACAGATCACTTTAAACTTGACACCCTGATCAGTAGAGTTGAGACATTGGAGCAACTGCCTTCTTTATGAACATGAAATTCAAAACTCATCTGTGTGACAAGGCAGTAAGCTGACTGCACAGGTAGCATTCAATTGAATAACATTTACTGCAAGAGAGAACAATTGTGCTTGTCAAAATGCTGAAGGCTAAAATAAAACTTTCCAGTAATCTGAAATGCTCTCTCATAATGGCATAATAGTTCACTGCATTAATTTCTTCACATGTTAGAAGATACAGTCAGTCTATAAGGACTTCCTAGATCCAAAGTTACAACAACCATGGTGACCACATGTCACCCAAGGACATCTGTTGTTTCTTCAATAGAAACCAAATATTGCAATTTTTTAGTTTGAATTTGATGTCACCAATACACTCTGTAGGACATTCTTTACATGATACTTAAGTAAAGTAGATGGATGTGGATTGGTTTCCAGTATATTTTGGTAAAAATGCGATTAATTTCAATTGAAGCCTTGGAAAAATTTGAAACAAAACTAGTGGATAAAATTACAATAATTAATAATGCACTGATTAAATTTCCACCGTCTTTACTGTATTAATATTTAGGATTTACCTTAGCTGACTGTTTCGAAGTCTTGTTCTTCATTGCCTCTAGGCTTTAGACAGTTAAGAACAAGACTTCGAAACAGTCAGCTAAGGTAAATCCTAAATATTAACACAGTAAAGAAGTTTGAAATTTAATCAGTGAGATATGTGTTAAAAGTTTATATAGAAAAATGAATAAAAAGTAAATAAATAATGTTTCATGCAAACTTAACAGTGTGAAAGAGGAGACAGGAAAAAATGTGTCTGTTAAAATAATGTCTTGCAGGAAAGCAAAAATGTTTCACAGTTACTAAAGTCATTATATAATGCAGCCAACTGACATAGATGTACAAATAAATAACATAAAATACTTCAAATATGCATTTGTAGTTTCAGCAGATACAGAAGGCACCTTCTCTATATACAAGAATTTATTATCCATGACTCGCCATACATTTAGTTTTGAAAATTTTAAAATGTGGATTATTGTGTATGACAATAACATGAACAAATAAAAGTGTTACAATCGACCCTTCAGATAATTATTATATATGAAGAGTTCACAGGAAAAACGATGAATGTCACATTTCTGTTAAGGATTAGATAATGATGTAATTGAGTCTGTAACTGCAAGATGTAGCGCTGTTTCTATAGAAAATAAAGGAAAGGATTACTGTATTCGTGGTGATAATTCTTCTTTTTACCATTTTTCATAAGAACAACATTAAATTTCGTAGTGATCCATGAATTAGATAATGACATCAACCTTAACAAAACTGTGACATTCATCGTTTTTCCCGCGAACTCTTCATATATAGACTGCAGGTCATGCAGTTAACATCAACCTCTCGAGGTGCCAGTACTCCAAAGTCTCGTAGTGCTGTCAGAGGCTATGCAAGCCTTGGTTATATTACTGAAGTCTGAATCACACCGAACCACGTAATGGCACACCAGAACTGCTCCAATGTCTCAGCATTACTGATCAGAAATGAAATATCGTACAAGAATTGGCAGTAACTTTTAACTTTTGTGGTTAGCTGCATCAGTCATCACAGAAACATATTTAGCATTTTTAAATTCTGCTTGGATTTCAGGCATTGCGTACTGGTACTGTGAGAAAGCTTTCACTATTATAGACACACACTTTGTTCTGCAACATGTGAACGTTTTTCAAACAAGTTCCTCACTATTTGTAATGTATAGTTCGTTGACCTGAAAGAATGGCTGTGTTTTGCTGTGTGGAAAGCACAGAGACCTTCTTCAGCAGCAACATGTTTGTTTTCTTCAATTTGTAGTCCACTATTTGTGCTCTCCTTTACTCACATATTACGAAGGAAACTGGAATCATATTATGAGAATATAATAGGGGAATATCAGGCTGGTTTCCGAAAAGGTAGATCCACTATAGCTCAACTAAACACAGTAAAAATTATGTCAGAGAAATTTTGGGAATATAATTTGAGCCTATATCACCTTTTCATAGACTTCGAGACAGCCTATGACAGCGTGAGTAGATTTGGGTTATATAGAATCTTAGCGAAACAAAGAATACACCCAAAGATAATAAGACTGATAAAAATGACAATGTTGGAAACTAGAGCATAAGTCAAAGTTTTTGGTGGCATATCAGGAGCCTTTGTTGTTAACAATGGATTGAAACAAGAGGATGGATTGGCACCAATGCTATTCAATATTACGCTAAATTGGGTGATAAGGCAAACAGGTATAGATATTAATAATACATTGATGTATAAAAACGTACAAGTTGTTGGGTATGCAGATGATTTGGACATCATGGGTAGATCAAAAGCCAAAGTAGAAGAGATACTTAAAGACCTTGAAAAAGCAGCAGGAAAAATAGGATTGAACATTAATAACAGCAAGACAAAGTGGATGATATAGTCCAGAAATATCCTAATATCCAATCAACAGATAGGTTCAGAAAGATTCGAAACCACGAAGGATTTTAAATATCTTGGGTCAGTAATAAGAAAACTAAATTTTGAATCTATAAAATGATAATTAGAACAGTGCTCTGTTATGGATGTGAAACTTGGGTAATAAATAATAAGATAGAATCAGCCTTAGGTGCATTCGAAAGAAAGATATTGAGGCGGATAGTTGGACCAGTTAATGAAAATGGAAAATGGGGGATAAGGTATAACCAGGAAGTAATGGAACAATATCGAGATATGGATGTAGTGACACACATCAAACTCCGAAGATTGGAATGGGCTGGGCATATCAACAGAATTGAGAACCAGAGGATACCTAGGAAAATAATGGAGGGAAGGATATATGGTAAAAGACTGATAGGCAGACCGAAGGATAGATGGGCTGATGCAGTGAGAGTGGATGCTAGACAAGTTTTGGGAGTAATGGCATGGAAGAGAACATCACTGGACAGAGGAGAATAGAGGATGTCAAGGCCCGATTTGGGCTGTAGTACCATAGCAGAAGAAGAAGATTTGTGCTCTCAAATGTGAGACACAGGCTGAAAGCCTTGGCAGCAACAGCCAACATGTGGTTCTTCTTCTTAACGTGCTGCATGATATCAGATCACCCTCATTGTTTAATAGACAAAACTGAATGGCACAACGTACATTCCACTTTGCTTGTTGTGCCATCTTCTTTCAAGAAGGCAAACTCTTGTCTTAAAGTATTAGAGAAAACACATTTTCTGTTCCCCATATCAGAATTTATCGGTCTGCATATAACTACTAGACCTAATCACTACAAAAACTATGTGCAAAATGAGAGAGTGCTGACTGCAGAACAAAGAAAGAGAAAGTGGAAACAGGGTGTCGGGTGCTATCTGGTGGTAACCAAATGAATTATTGTGAAAACATTGAAAAAAAAAGAACTGAGTTTTATTTTCTGAATCTGTATGTGTTCTCGCATCTTGAGAAATCAGTGGCGTGTGGTAGCATGACGTGAAGGGAAGCGGTGCCTGTATGTATGCCATTGCCCGACTGGGCTTCAATGCCTGTTGCCTACATACAGTGTTTCAATGGAATCGCTTCCCCTGAAAACATCATCACCACATGCCGCTGTGGGAAACGTATTTATGATTTAAAACTGTTAAAAATAATAATGTGACATATTATAGAGGTAGTATATTTGAAAAAATTAAATTTCATAAATTAAACAGCAATTTGTTGCAAGTTTGAAAAAAAACGGGACATTTTGGCATCCTGTTAAAAATTTATCAGGACACCGGGACAGATCATGAAAAAAAAAAAAAAAAAAGACATTCCCATTAAAAATGGGACGTCTGGTCACCCTAACTTATATATTATATCGTATTTTACTTTTATGCCATTATGTAATATAATTTCTGTTGTATAAAATTTCCATAGAAATATTCAATTTAGAACTTACCTTTTTATGTTTTGATTGATTGTACTACTGGTCATTTCAAAAGAAAGTAATATGACTATGATATTTACTTACTTATGGCTTTTTTTTTATTGGATTATTTTACGACGCTCCATCAACATCTAGGTTATTTAGCGTCTGAATGAAATGAAGATGATAATGCCAGTGAAATGAGTCCGGGGTCCAGCACCGAAAGTTACCCAGCATTTGCTCGTATTGGGTTGAGGGAAAACCCTGGAAAAAACCTCAACCAGGTAACTTGTCCCGACCGGGATTCGAACCCGGGCCACCTGGTTTCACGGCCAGACGCACTGACCGTTACTCCACAGGTGTGGACTTAGGGCTTTTAAGGAATCTGGAGGTTCATTGCCGTCCTCACATAAGCCTGCCATCGGTCCCTATCTTGAGCAAGATTAATCCAGGCTCTATAATCATATCCCATCTCCCTCAAATCCATTTTAATATTATCCTCCCATCTACGTCTTGGCGACCCAAAGGTTTTTTTTTCCTCTGGTCTCCCAACTGATACTTTATATATGCATTTCTGGATTCACCCATACATACTACATTTCCTGCCCATCTCAAACGTCTGGATTTAATGTTCCTAATTATGTCAGGTGAAGAATACAGTGCATGCAGTTCTGCATTGTGTAACTTTCTCCATTCTCCTGTAACTACATCCCTCTTAGCCTCAAATATTTTCCTAAGCACCTTATTCTCAAACACCCTTAACCTCTGATTCTCTCTCAAAGTGAAAATTCAAGTTTCACAGCCATATAGAACAACCAGTAATATAACTGTTTTATAAATTCTAACTTTTTTGAGAGCAGACTGGATGACAAAAGCTTTTCATTCGAATAACAGGCATTTCCCATATTTATTCTGCATTTAATTTCCTCCTGAGTGTCATTAATATTTGTTATTCTTGCTCCAGGATATTTGAATCTTTCCACCTTTTCAAAGGATTTATTTCCAATTTTTATATTTCCACTATGTTCTGGCCACGAGACATAATCATATACTTTGTCTTTTCGGGATTTACTTCCAAATCTATCTCTTTATTTGCTTGAAATAAAATTTCCTTGTTTTCCCTAATAGTTTGTGGATTTTCTCCTAACATATTCACGCCATGCGCATAGGCAAGCTGCTGGTGTAACCTGCTCCATTCCATATCCTCTCTGTTATCCTGTACTTTCCTAATATGAGTATGATATGATTTTTAAATACTGATTTAATTAAATGGAAAAATATTAGACCCCGTTAAATTTCTCATACAGTGTGCCATAAATTTAATTACTTTCTTTTCTGATTTTGTAGTTGTTGACTTCTTCAATCGCATCAATCTGATATATGGAACTGTATCAGAATATTGTACAACCACATCATGTCCTACAATGTCAGGTGGACCGAAATTCGAATATCTATGGGCGGATGGTGGAAAGTATAAGAAGCCAACTCCATTGCCAGCACCCCAGTATGTTGCTCTTCTCATGGATTGGGTGGAATCTCAAATAAATAATGAGACATTATTTCCTGTCTCAACAGGTAAGTGTCAACATTTATTTAATTTAGATGTTATCACTTATGTAGTATATAATTATGTCAGAATTTGGTAATGAAAGAATATAGTCGCAAGTGAATTGTTTACAGATTTAGTTGAAACTACATCTTGAAATTTTAATACTGGGTCATTCAATTATCGTCTGACCAGAGCTGTGCCTGCCGATAAGCTATAGCTTCCTGCTGGCTGGGCAATACTTGAGCCTGTGGTTCAGCGGTTACTTGTTATGCTAGAGTGACTGTCTAATAAATTCTAATGCACTTTAAAAAGTTATGTACTCACCCATGTCACGCAAGTAGATGCTGGAATTGCCTGCCTTCATTTTCCACACATTTCTAGCATTTGCACCACACTCCTAATTTCTGGTCATGAAGAGGTTCCTCATAGAGCAGATTAGGTTTTTTGGAACTCCAGTGTCAGCCATTTTGCAAAATAACATATCCACGTAAGTGAAATCATGCTTTGTTCGAAAAGAAAATGAGATTAGGATTAATTTCTCCGTCATGCATTTTATTCAAAATCTATTCACAAAATATCATCTGAAATGCAGGATGACCTGGTTTAAGTTCTTGCACCACAGTACATTTATGAAGTTTTAACTTAACTTTGTAGCTCTTTGTACAGAACCATAAGAAATTCCCGTTTGCTGAGAAAGACATCTAAAGGTGTGTACACAAGTAGCAAATGAACAATGAATGATGAAGCAAAACTTTGTTCATTCGCTCTTCGGAGCAACATACAAATCATCAGCAAATGATCAGAGAACATTCACGTTCGCTGATTATCTGCACTAATAGCAGACGAAGATATAATTATTATAGCAAGTGTAGCCATTGTTATTATTATATACAGTTCAACAAAAAGAAAGTTAAAAAACAGAAGGCGATGGTGGCAAATGCCACTCTACGAAAATCGCAATCGATTATATAGAGACACTGACTTGCTTCATGATTTACGTCGAATTGAATCGGACAATTTCACAACTTCTGCTGCATTTCGAAACATACTTCGAAATATTACTTGGCCATAAAATTTCCTGCTTCCTATATACATCAGCAAGTCTGATGACAGCTTCTTCAGTCCACTGGAGTTCAGACATTCTGTTGGTGAAATTAAACTAACCGCTGTATTCTGCTACAAACTGCAAACAAGTAGCAAATCCCATCCAAAACAAATACCAACTCCCTTTGATGTACCAACAAGTGACGGATCACTACCAAAGGCAAATCAAATGATCGGTGTGCCTTTTCTGTGCCATCCACATGTTTCGATTTCAATTAGCAAATGCATTCATTTGTCGTTCATTTGTTATTCATTCGCTACATGTGTACGCACTTTGAGATTTCTTAGGGGAATTTTCCAGGTGTTGTCCAATGTCATCAATAGTTTCTTCTGTGAATACTGTCCATCACCTTTTTCACTTCCTACCTTGAGCACTTCCCATTTCCTGAAATTTATTAAGTTATGAATTGTATCACAATGTGGAACTCAATCACCTGGGAATTTCTCTGAAATAATCTCCTGACATGAGCAGATACTGTACGGACATACAAATCGAAATAAACACCTGATGTGGAATAGAATAATTAGGTCTATTATTTGCCATTTATTCTTAGAAGAATGTATACTTGTAGTTGCTTGCACTGTTCAAACAACATTAACTCTGTTGCATGAGAGTCCGGTTAAAACCAGTTAAACCTACCCACCTACTTCCCCATCCTACCATAGGCATTGCCTTATCGGCTGATGCAGTTCCTACTGCATCTCTGGTCAGAAGATAATGGGATGACCCAGTATTTATTCAGAGCACTCCTTCCCATTCAAAGAGCTGTGCCAAAAGGTACATTTATTTTTTTATTGTATTTACATAAATTAATCATAATTTTAACAAATTTCAGTGTTTTCGTGGTATTCTAAAAACTCCTTAAAGGAATGTCCAGTTTTGTAAAATTTTAATGATTCTCATGTTATATATTGTAGAAGCGGTCTGTGTGAAATCAGCTCACTTCCAAAATCCATCCTATTGATTCTAATGAAATTTTTTTATGGTGTTGATAATATCTGTGCAGTGTTGCACTTCTAGATTGAACACATTTGGCTGTAATCATTCATATTTCTTAAAAATCAATTATTTTTGTATAATTTCAAGGGAAAAATTGTTCCGGGGCCGGGTATTGATCCCGGGACCTCTGGTTGAATGTACCAGCATTCTTACTAACTGAGCTACCCGGGAACTCCACCCCACACCATCTCAACTTTTACCTTTATATCCACACAACTTGCGTGGGCTGACGAAAAGCCAGAGACCCACATCGAGTGCACACAATCTCTGGATTGCCCCGGAACAATTTTTCCCTTGAAATTATTCAAATCTGCTTTACAGGGAGCTTTACCTGAAAGATTAGATTTGCATAATTATTTTTGTTATTAAGCTCATTTTAAAATTCAAGCAACTCGTCAAGTAATTAATATAGGGAGTTCTTCTTAGTCAAATTTGAAAGTGGAAAGAAGATGCTTTGTTACATGTGTTGTCTTGATCTTAAAGATGGGTTCAAGGTCATAATAGATTTTACTTTCAATTTCTCAAAAGCAACAGTTTTAAAATTATATCTGCACTCACTCACTCTCAAAACTTGCATAGCTTGACGACATGAACCTTCAGGTTACTGTGGTAAAAATAGTTTCAATATACTTGGGTTTAGTTTTGAATGATTGCAGAATTATCGAAGTTCTTTTTTAAATTTTTTTCATTTCATTTATTGTATTCCATAGATCTTACATTAGCATTAAAGCATTAAGATATGGAGCAACTAGTAAGTCAAGAGTTGTACAATTTTTTGACAAGATGGGGTGAGGTCGAGTATTCACCATAGATTACCAGACATTTACCTTACAGTTGAGGAAAACCTCTGAATAAAAGTAGATTTACTTTCATTTTCTCAAAAACAACAGTTTTAAAATTATATCAGCCCCCTCCCCCAAACCCCAACTGACATGCGCGCGCACACACACACACACACACACACAATAATTGTTGCATCACATAAAAAATTGAAAAATCGATTTATTGAAGCTGTTAAGCTGTACCTACAACTTTAAGTCAGTAAATGCAATTCTGCAGATACAGTATAATATTAAACATTTTAATGGCAGTGAATTTCACAAGATCATCCAGAAACAAGGTTCCGAGAATTATGATGGTACTGTGTTGGTGATACACAGATTTGAATGGTCTGCCTCTATAGTAAATGGTAATAATGTAATGCCCATGCTGAATAAATTTATAGATAAGACGAAATGTATTACTGAATTGTCCAACCAGTCCATATTAAGTAAATAGACTAAGTGATGCTGATGTAGCGTGTATAGTAAATAAATGATATTTAGTATCCATATTAAATATAGTATAAGTGTCTTAGAAATTCTTGTTGCCGATGGAATTGACATGTTGGTCATGTCCTGGTTTTGTGTTTCTTCGTTATGGCAGCCTTAGTAATATACCTTCAAGTGAAGGCCAAGAGAATGCTTCCCATAGTCCTGAGTCAGAAAATAATAGCCCATAGAAGAATTACATCTAAATTTAGTACACATAATACATAATTGTTTTTACAGTAATCCCAGAAATTTGAGAATCTGACGAATATATGTATGTACTGTATAAAAAGAATATGGAGCTTCAAATTACATGGCCAAAAGAAGCTACAGCTTCTGAAGTCTCCAGTAATACAATAAAACTTATTTTATATGTTTCACATTTCTCCATTTTTCACACTTACTCGATTTTTTTTTGTTTTTTTTTTCTTTTTGTTGTTTTTTTTTTGTTGTTGTTTTTTTTTAAGGTCCTGGCAAAATTTCAATACTTTCCCTATTCTATTTCGGTTATACATTTTTCATTTATTCGTTTTTTTTTACACTTACATCATCATATTTTATACCGTGGTAGGTATAAAACTTCATTTTTATTTTATTTATTTATTTATTTATGGCTTTGAGAGAACCTAGAGGTTCATTGCCACCCTCACATAAGCCCGCCATCAGTCCCTATCCTGAGCAAGATTAATACAGTCTCTATCATCATATCCCACCTCCCTCAAATCTATTTTGATATTATAATCCCATCTATGTCTCGGCCTCCCCAAAGGTCTTTTTCTGTCTGGCCTCCCAACTAATACCCTGTATGCATTTCTGGATCCGCCGATACGTGCTATAGGCCCAACCTATCTCAAACATCTGGATTTAATGTTCCTAATTGTGTCAGGTGAAAATACAATGTGTGCAGTTCTGCATTGTGTAACTTTCTTCATTCTCCTGTAACGTCATCCCTCTTAGCTATAAAACTTCATTTACACTTTCTAAATCAATTTTGCTCGAAATTAGTTTGCCATGAAAATGTGAAAACTCAAAAATATTGTACGTGTTCATTGCTAAAATACGGCCCACTTTGAAATTCGAAGTTGCCCATGTCTCCAATAATCTTGTGTCCCTTAATGATGGTATTACTAGTTTAGAAACGGTGAAACATTTCGTAATACATCATGATGTAACTGAATAAATTATGAAACAATTATCACAAATTGAAGGCATGGTTTATTCCTTAGGAGCAAGCAGTCTGACTTTTTTTTTTTTGTATGACAGTATAGTCTTCAGATGCTATTTCAGACGTTATTAAATGTGATTTCACATACACGTTTTTCTTACTTCGGCGTTTTTTTTTCTGACCTCATAAAAACGTGTAAATCAAATTTTACTGTATTATCTACCTAAAAGATGAAGCCTGACTGGTCCTGAGAAATGATACTGTGAAGCTAATTCACGAATATTGTGTCACTGATGATGGTGGCAGCAGTAGGAGTGGAATAAGTAGATGTATGCCATGTAAGAAGATTAATATCTGTTATTAGCTGAAGAAAAGTGGTCAAGCAAAAAAGACTAATTTTATGTAATTTAAAAAGTTCATACCTTGTCGATTAAATGCTATTCTGTATTAAAATTTTGAAATTTTCAAGTCTTGTAAACTAATACCAATGAAGATTGTTACAGCTGAAATTTCTGGTTATCCAATGTGTGTATGTGCTGAACATACGGAAATGAAATATTCTGCCTAATAGAATCAGTATAAAATATCTTACAAAATGCTTACTTTTTTGGCTAAAAAGTAATATTTAATGTATAATTTACTGGATGAATTAACTTCTTCCATAAGTGTAACTGTAGCCATTATTAAGATTTTTTAGTTCATCACTTAAAAATATTTGTGTCCAGAAACTTTGTGAGCACTGATAGTATATCATACTCAAATTCTTGTTATAATGGAAGAATTTTCATGTTATGCATGCTTTTCCTACTCCAATTGCAATTAATTTCGTAATTAATATACTCGTTGAAATTTCACATTTAATCACTGAAGAAAATAAAGTTTGATCAACTAATTCGTTGTACATGAACAGCAAATATCGCCTACAAAAGAATTCATTTTTGTCGCACATGCTCCATGAAAATTGCTTCATGGATGTCTCGCATATATAAATTTAATATATTTATTGAAGAATACACGTAACTTTGGTATCATGAGTAGAGTTACTTGGAGATTCATTTTCAAAATTCCAGTGGAACACCCAAAGAAATGCTCTATTACAAAAGTAATTGATGTGAAGGGGTAACACTTTTCATGTGTTGTGTAGAACTTTTTTCTGCAGGGACAAATAAGTGTGTTGATGTACAAAATTTCTAAATTATTTCAAGATGTGCGCAAATTCTTGTTAATAATGTTGTAGCACAACTGACTTTTTTATGTACCGTAATTTCCCATAACTATGGTCCTGGAACACAACTATGGTCTATTGAAATTGTATACTCCATAACATAGTACCTCGTTTATCTATATTTTTGCTGTACTGTAGTTTGAAGTCAAGTTACTACAGCTATCTACGAACGATCTATGTTACTTCTACAATGTTCTTTGAATAGTTGGATCGTGGACCATAGTTGTATTCCAGAACCATAGTTATGGGAAATTAAGTTTTGTCTTCATTTTTTGATTACCAACAGAGCACTGATTAACATTGGTACCGTTAGTGAGTTAAGAGAACGCTTCTTTGTTACAGATGTGCCTTTCCCAAAGTCATTCGTCTCATTATGTCGAAAGATTTTGACAAGATTATTCAGAGTATTCGTTCATGTCTATATCCATCACTTCGATCGAATTGTGGCTATAGGAGCTGTAAGTATTACAGGCATATCAATACTGCTTTGTGAATATTTCTTCCAGTGTTGTAATTCTGTGATTCCAAGTCAATTTTTGGCAAAAATGAGATTTTGCAATATGTTGTGCATCCGAAGGTATCTTTATTGTGGCACAAGATGACATGCATATGTCATACTTTTCTCTCTAACTCGTTGTTATGAAACTTGATTATTATGATTTTATATAGTCATTCAAACTTTGAATGCTCACTCCTGAGAAATTGCAAGAAATGATTGTCATATTTTGTTTTGGCACCACAGAATTAATGCATGATTGAACACTGGATTTTGTAAAAGAAAATCGGTAATTTTTTGTGTCCGTCTCTAGTTTAGCATGTCTAGAATATGATTGCCTTCTGTTGTTTTTGTCTTGATTTTCACACATTTTCTATCTGCAGACATGAAATAAGAGTACCACTTCGCCTTTTGTTGTAGAAGTTAAGCTTTCTTCTTAATAACATTGGAAGAAATAATAGAATTAGATTTGTGAATGGGCACAAATTGTATTGAATTGTCTAAAGAATTCCAAGAATGATTTTAATCAAACACAAACAATCATAGAGTAGGTAATATAATATAATATAATAATATAATCTTGTGTCCGGTTGGTGATAGAGGGTCAGGATTTACCAGCTGGCTGCTGGCCTAATTTCCACATTAGAATGATATCAACAAATACAGAGTAAGATGTGGTTAGCATGATTTTCTCCCTCACCCAAGCTGGTTTGGCAGGCTGTGGAACTGGATTTCGCTACCTACTTTTGGTCTTCAAATTCATATTGATGCTGGAGGGTACCACTTCCGTACATTGGCCGAAATTTCGTGAGAAAATTTCTTTCCCAATAAAGACTCAAACCATCGCTCATTTCGTGATGTAAGTTCAAGACATCATGCCGTAGACCATAACATTATGGCACAGAACACAGAGTAGGTAGTGACAATAATATTGTTGATTTAGAATTGTTGTAGTCACTTGCACAGTATAAATATTGAGCCCATTGAGCTACAGATGCTAGATCTTCATTAATCCTGGTCACAGAGTCTATAAGGAAGATTGTAATGAAAGGAAATGTTACAACATTTTGAATGTTACAATTTGGTGGTGGAGATCTCGATACAGAATAAATTAAAAATATCTTCAAAATGAGTGTTTCGATCATCTTTTGTTGTTTTCAGTAGATCTGTAAATCAATAAGTATTTCTTGACAATCAGAATTAAATTTTTTAACGCATATTGTGTTAGACAAATAAATTATCGGGAAATTAATACGAATTTGTAGTATGATTTTTAACACAGAGAAATATTAATTTAATGATGTAATGAGAATATTAAAAAAAAATTACCACTAAAAACTCATCTCTTTACTTGTACTTTAAGGAGCATCGCTTTGAAGTTAGCTAAAATAAATCCCAATTTATTTACCGCTACTACTTATGTTTCAGGAGCCACATGTGAACACCTGCTACAAACACTTCTATTACTTTGTTCGCGAGTTTGATTTAGTCAGTAGTAAGGAACTGGAACCCTTGAAGGAAATGACATCACACATATGCCGGGACTATAATGACCCACCAACAACGTCAAGTTGACTCCTGACATCTCGACAAGAAGCTTGAGGGCACTTCATCTGTATGGTAAGAATATGCATCCATTTACAGTGATACATCCCTCTTCATGATAGAATGTCTCGAGTTTCATACTTATCAGTTGTATTATCTCGAACAGAATTTTTGTAATTCTATTATACATATTGGTGCTTAGCAGAAGGATTATGATCTATTCTGCATAAGTATTAGTTGAATTTTCAATGTGTTTACATAATTATGCGTTTCCAGTGGTGCGTGGTGTCAGTGTGACTAGTGATGTCATGAAGATGAAATGTGCTAAATTTAAAAATAGTCCTGTGTCATCTTTGCCACTGTTGAAGAATATAAAGGAATATAATTTGTTTCTTGTAATTTATTTATTCTGTAATAGTCTGCGTGATCTCAGTGTGGAAAGCCCGGGTAGTTGCTCAGTGTTCGTTTTTAGAATGCTTGATTGAGATCAGTATTGTCATTCACTTTGCTTCAAATTGAATAGTTCCAAGATTTTATCCTGAAGGCCAACTGCCATGTAGGAAGTATTTTCTTTAATTTTAACCTATACTTGCAAATATTACGAAAGGCTATTTTAGGAAGTCGGCACCTGTTTCCTCTCATGTCATTATCATTTAATCATGTCTTATAGCTATACAAATTGTGAAGCCATATAATAACGTATTAAAAGTAATATCTAGGAAATGCATATCACAAATTATTAATATTCTGTTTATTCAGCAAATTGTTTATTCTCAGAGAAACGTTTTTTCGCATTTCCCTCAAGTGAGTGCATACATTCTTAAAAGGAACAGCTTCCATTTCGAACTATCTTACTTACGAACTGTTTCGAGTTCCTCAGTCTGTGTTGAATTGCGTGGAACTTCACTCTCTCTAGTTGTGAACTATCTGCCAGAACTTCTATATTACCATAATGTGAATTGTATGCTAATTTTCATGTTAGTTTACAAGAGTGGATAATATTAGTGGCTGTGAATTTCTTTCTTACTACTGTTTCTTTCTTTTCTATTTCCTTTATTCCTTTTCTTTTCTCCTTTATTTTCTTCCTCCTTCTCTCTCCTGTCTGTTCTCCAATCCTCTTTTCCTTTAATTCCCTTTTCCTCACTCTTCTTTTTTTCGTTTTTATGTTTTCCTTCTGTCTCATCAGGCAGATCCTATAGAATTGCGAGTAGTCTTTATTCGTACTTTTCACATTAAATAAACCAAGAAACAACACAAAGAGATATTATTTAATCTATATGTGTCGCATTTTGACGAAAAATGTAACACATCACAAGGAATCTCATTTGTTCAGTCACGTGATTTAGTATTGTCTATTAGTTGCCTCGGCTTACACACTACCTTTTAATGCTAAGAGAGTGAAATAAGCATAGATTATAAATATATCGGGCATTACATGTATTGATGTGTGAGTGAAGATTTGGAGGTACAAGCTTTCAATTTGTTGCCAATTGACAAGTGTAAGGTCCTATGCTGCATCTTATTAATATTAAAATATAAGGAGCTACTATACCTTAGCCATTATATCCAAATACGTATTTAGATATTTCACATAGAGATATGGTATTTCAGAAATTATTTTGTTTTGTTGTGTTAAAGGTCCTATGCTGCATCTTACTAGTATGGAAATATAAGGAGCTACTATACCTTAACCATTATACCCAAATATTACACATAGAGATATTTCAGAAATTGTTTTGTTTTGTTTTGTTGTGTTAAAGGTATATGCTGCATATTACTAGTATGAAAATATAAGGAGTTGTGTACCTAAGCCACTATACCCAAATACGTATTTAGTTATTACAGATGAGGAGCATAGATTCAAATCATATTATGTCCAAGTAACTAAATTTTACAGGAAGAATGAAGAACTGATTACTCCTAATCTGGGTAGTGAAAAATGTGAAGTTATTATGGTTGAGGCTTACTTCTAGGAACTTGAAAAAAATGAAAGTACTTTTCAATTGTGTTCTTCAAATTGAAGGAAAATGTGTTAGACATAATACGTTTTGATCCAATAATTGTACAGATGTACGTAATCAAAAACCCTTAACGAGACAAATGCATAAAATAACCAATCATTATTGTTCTTATTAAATAAAAATCTTTTTTGTTATTACAAAATTACAATTTTCACATTAAACATTTTGATATATAGGGTGTTCATAACGTCTTTCTGCTGTCATAATGTCTTTAATGAGATAAATGAATGCATAAAAACCATAATTATTGTTATTATTAAATATAACATTATTTTGTTAATACAAAAAAAAAAATCTACACATTAAACACATTTTGATGTAGGTCTACAGGGTGTTCATAACATGCATATGGTTTGATTCATGGTGTTTGACTCTTTTTCACATTTTTCGAATCTCCTCCTCCTAAGCAGCCACAAGTTGCCATACTACCATCATCCTTATTGCCAGTTACTACAGAAACTGCATCAATGATGTTAGCATAGAAATCCAAATCTCCTATGCTCCTCCAATCACCTCCAAAACATTTGTTTAATAAATTATTCACATCAGTCTTCTTTTCTTCACTCACTCTGCTGAATTGTGCAATTACTGATGTTCATGAACAAGACACATTTTTTTCCCTTTTTTAGAATGGGACTGAAAAACTTGGATGGGTCATCACAGCGATATGTTGCCTCCATTTTTGTCTTAACTGTGATATTTTCATCTTTCACTGGCTTCTGTAACATAATTCGTTTCATATCACTGATACCGCCCATCATTTTAAAATGTTTGCTGAGTGCTTTGTAGTCCCTCACACATCATTCCTCATCTAAAATGTGAACTGAACCTACAGATTTACAAATACTATAGTAGTCTTTAGGTGTCAGAATCTGAGTTTCTTCGATGGTATTTTTCCGAAACTCCAAAGGCTGTGTCAGCAGGGAGGAATGAGCGACCTCGTACCGGAAAAATCAGTGTTATATTCTTTAACTGATAGGCTTCATTGATTGATAGCTTTGGAAGAGCCTGTATCTGCCGCATATCGAAACATAGAGTAATTGAATTAATGGCCTTCTCCCTCATAAGTTTATGAAAAGCTTTAGCTCTTATTCGATGAGCATCCAAGTTAGCAAAAATATTCGATTTTTCATTTTGGGATGTTGTAGCCAATCTACGAGACAATTTAAGGCAGTAACTACAAGTATCCATTGCAGGTGTTCCAAAACCTAAGTTAAATTATTTTGTTCTGAATATTTTTTTAAAGAACCAGTTTTTTACTTTTAATTCACATGTTACACTTGCATTATATATTGTTAACAACTTACTGATGCTCAGGTCAGAAGAAAGATACAATTGTTGACTCTTCTTTCTGGAACAATGACTTTCCCTACTCTTTAGGCTTGAGATGAAACTAATAACCTTCTCTTTCTTTGCTGCAAATTTCTCTTTCTTGTGATCACCCCTCTGCGTTCTTTACACCCTTCACCACCCACAACTGATTTGGCAATGGTATTTAGATGAAGCTGCCCGAATCCAAACAGCTTTACAAAAAATTTAGCACATACTGGTTCCATATTCCTGCTTACTGGAATCTGATAGTTGACGATCATTGATATAGATTTTCTGGTATTAACTCTTGGGTGGCATCTCTTTGGCGAAGAAACACGAATCATCAAGGAAACATTACGATCCTGCTCACTTTTGTTATGAACTGCAAATACTTTAATTTTGGCCTTGAGTAGAAAATAAGCTGGTATATTACGGTACAATAATGGAAACGACCTTCTCTATGCTGGCATGGTGGTTTGAACATGGACATATCAGGATCTGTATCTGAGTTTCTATAAAAAAAAACAATAATTGCCTATTAGTAAAGCTTCACACAATTGAACGAGGCCGCCCTTTTTTTAACTATTCCTTTCTGCCATAAGTTGCTATAGGTCATAGAAAGAAATGAAACAGTAATTTTACATTTTAAAAGTTCGGGGGTAGTTTTCAGCTCATTTCCCTTCTCCAACATCGACTCCCATGCATAGGTAAATATTCTGATGCATAAGAAAAAGGTAAAGACCTGAAGATTTGAATGTTGATTTAGTATTGTATTAAATTAAAATTATAGGATTTCTATGTTCATTAAAATATTGCTGGGGTGTGATAAATGTTTGTAGGGGGTTTCGCAATCCCTGCATTCTTGATTAAAGTCTATTTTTCACGTACATTGCCTCAGATTTCAGTTTATGTGCATGTTTTGCTTATTTTTGCTTCTTTCAGCTTCCTCTTGAATTGTCACCTACGGTAATTTCTTGTTCCATATTGGAAACAACTTTCGTCACACACAGCTCACAAGGAAAAGACTATTATCCGTATTAAATATCTAGCATTGTCGAGAAAAGTGCGCCATATTGTCAATATAACCAACGTAAGAAAGTAATTAATTAATTAATTTTATTTATGCCAATTCTATAACATGATTATTGCATGTAATACGATATGAAACAGATAGCCTTCTATAAAGGGCTGAATATGATATGAAGCAACTGCTACTTTTAAGCAGTCATTTACGCTGTTAGCGAATATGATTTGATACAATTGTATTTCACAAAGTGAAAGATCACATCCGAAACTATATGAAAATGTATCAAACTCAGTTTTGTCCACCAGTGGACATAATGCGATTTGAAACTGTGCTCCTCACATAGAGATATTTCAGAATTTATTTTGTTTTGTTGTGTTAAAAGTCCTATGCTGCATCTTACTAGTACGAAAATATAAAGATCTATGTACCTAAGCCACTATATCAAAATACCTATTTAGATATTACACATAGAGATATTTCAGGTATTATTGTGTTTTGTTGTGTTGAAGTCCTATGCTGCATCTTACTAATATGAAAATACGGTATAAGGATCTATACCTGTTCTTTTGAAAGATGGGCCATGACAGTAGTTTTGCGATTGGAAAAACAACTGAATGTCACATAGCATGGTAGGCCTGTTGCTATGGTAACAATGGTTGAGTTGCCAAAGTTACAGTTGTTTTTGATTCTCTGTCGATTTTTGTATTTTTTTAGCCTCGCGTCAATTGTCAATGTTTTAACGTCAGCCATCTAACATCAATTGCTAGCTTCCATGAGCTGGCAGAGTGGTAATCCATATTGGCAACATAGCGCTGTAGTTCCAAGCTCGGCCACTTAACTGTCATGTCCCATCTTTAAAAAAAAACAGGTATATGTACTTAAGCCACTATATCAAAATACGTATTTAGATATTACACATAGAGTTATTTCATAAATTATTTTATTTTGTTGTGTTGAAGGTCTTATGCTGTATCTTATTAGTATAAAAATACAAATATCTGTGTACCTAAGCCACTATATCAAAATGCATACTTAGATATTACACAGAGATATTTAATAAATTATTTGTTTTTGTTGTGTTTAAAGTCCTATGCTGCATCTTACTAATATAAAAATACAAATATCTATGTACCTAAGCCACTCTATCAAAATACGTATTTAGGTATTGCACATAGAGATATTTTCAGAAATTGTTATTTTGTTTTGTTGTATTATTTGTTAATTAAAAAAGTGCTGGATAATTTTCAATGTTTTAAATTCTTCTGTCCCATGCTTATATGCATACTCATTTTTAAAACTGAACAGTGATATTTTAATTTGGTGAGATCTTACTATCACAATTTGTAGCAAAGTTTAATCTTAAAGCTTAACACTGCCTTTCATGTGACTTCCATTTCTGTTAGAGTATTAAATGACCTTGCAGTGTTTTGCTTTCAGATACTTAAAATTATTAGACGTAGAGAGAACTTGTACAATAATGTTTCTAGTACAGTGTATTGAATTTGGTGTGTCCTCAGTACAGATACTTCACAGTAATTCTTATTGAATAGGTAGCAAATATCTCAGTTACAGAGGGCTTCCAGTGATTTTCTGGGAACTTTTGTGGGTATGTGAGAGGGTTGTCTGTTTCTTTTTAAGAAACTGAGTATTTTGTTAGACTACTAGATTTTACTATTTTTCTGGTCTTTTCCTCATACTCCATCTCTTCAGAACTATTATTTTAGTCATACATTGAATCGACCTTTCACTATTTCATTTTTTTCTCTGTTGGGTTTAAAGTTACCACATATGAACTGTAGAAATAAAATATTTTTATGAGATGTGAAGTTCTGAAACATCATCCTTACACCCATACACTGCAATCTTTCAACAGTCATAGAAAAATCTTTTAATTTATATTTTAATATTCTCCCTAAAATGAACATTAAAGGGGAAAAGGAATAAACAGTATGATGGGAAAGGGGAATGTTGAGGGAAGTCATACAAGTGGACAGATAAAAATATGTTCGTAGCACATCATTTTCGATTCTCCACTCAAATTTTGAGTTGTTTTTCTTAGTTACTTCAGTAGTAGTGGTATCTTGTTGAAAATGTGTACTGCCCCATTGAGATATCAGATAGAGGGTTGAGATCGACAAATAAACCCTGCAAGATTCTGTATTATTGTCTTTATCTTTGTTCTGGTCTGACCGGTAGTTTTAGGACATTAATATATTTTCTATCTCTTTTCTAGTCCTAATTGCATTTTCTTAAAATGCATAATTTTATTGCATTAATATATTTTGAGAATAATAGGGAATTTGAAGCAGTAACTTGAAAGTTATGTATTGGATATTTTGCTATAAGACATATGATGTTCAGTTATATTGATTTCAGTGACTTAGCCAGTCTTGTTATGTTAAGAAAATACTGTAATTTACAAATTAAATTTAGTTGTAAAATAGACTATGCATTTCTGCAACTGTGTGTATGTGTATATGTATAATTTAATTCTATGTGTGATTTAAGAGCTTACTGCAGTTCGAATACTACTTCTCTTTTGTCTAAAAACTTTTTAAGAACTTACGTAGCACTTGACTGGGGATTGAGTTTTGAAGGGATACACAAACTCCATGAATTCATTCATCTGGTAGCACCTAGTAGATGTAAGTCGGTGACCAGAATCTAGTCTTCTCATGTTTCATATTACTTTTCTGCAACATTAAAATGTAGTCTAAAATTTGACCAAAAGAGAATTTATGTCTTACACATCAATTCTCATAGAATGTTTTTTATATAGAAAGTTTATTTGTGATGGTTAGAAGTGCTGTAGTACAAGTTTCCTTAGGACATTTCAGTTCCCTTTTCAATCTCATTCTGCCATTGGTCCATATGACTGTATTGTGATACGTTAAAAACTGCCTTCGTAATGGAGAAAGTGGTTTATCATAAGTTAGAGTAAAAAAAATTATAAAAGGTATTAAGTTTAAAAATCTGTTTGCTGAGCTTCAGATAAATAGCTGCAGAATATTAATGTAATAGACATAGTAATATTTGTAAATACAACTGTGGTCGGTTAAATATCTGTCATAAATTAACACCAAAACTGTAATGTAAGATCTTCAAGATGATATGCTTCTTTTTGCGTTGGACTATACTCTAATATACATTCAATGTGTAATTTAAACATGATGAATTTTAAAATGTCATTGCAAGAAATTCCACCAGATATACATTTGAGATAAAGTGAAAATTAGGCTGCTATTAAAACTGAAAATATCTTTAATAAATGTAAATTATTATTACACGTTTACTTTCTGAATCATAATGTTGGTAACGTGAAGGCAAAATTAAGGTATTAATGCATTTTGTGTCATGGTACCCCATTACAGAAATGTGTCGCATTTCACATGCCGTAACATTTTTGTGTAAGTAGTCAGAACTGATTAATGTCTATATCAGTATGTGAGAATCTATATTTCATGATCTGGTGTTATTCCCTACAAAGAGGTGTTTAGTATTACTTTATTACAGTATAGCTCAAATTTTTCCGTGCATAATTAGAAATAAGCATGTTTATAATAGACAAATATTATATTTCAAAATATAATCTTCAGAATATTCACGTCCACAAACAACAAGCAAGATTAATCATAATTGAAGCATGTCTGATGGACACAGATGAATATATATATATATATATATATATATATATATATATATATATATAAAACGTATTAGGATTCAACTTTTTTTCAGTCCATTAATATTATGCCACTAAATTCTGAGTGCGACTTTGATAGCATAATTAAATAATTGCAGTGTTTGTGTTAAGATCATAATTAAATATTTAATTTCTGATTCTGATTGTGTGTCTCCCAATGCTTTATTGATTAACAGCTCTAATGTAGTGTATACATTTTATCTTCCCCCACTCGTGGATGTAGAGCAGACGTGGCAGTGAATAGATCAGCTGCAAATATGCGAGCCGGGGAAGGTAAAATGTATGCACTGTATAACAACTCGTCAGGGAATAGTAATTAAAAATAATGTTTCAGTTTATACTCCAGGCTTTCTTCACATATGTATGTATATGCGTCTAGAAATATTACTTTAATTAATGTACTAGTATCATTTGATAAAACTTCATGACTGTGGGCATAACATATTGCTTACAACAAAGGCGAATTTTCTGGTTCTAAAGTAGGGAGAATGCAGTGATGGTTTGTTTAAAATTCTCGTCAATTTACCTTTTCCCATTACTTACGATGAATATGATTTCGCAATTTTTTTAAGGTTTCGTGCCCTCGTCTTTACATGAAGAAGAATGGGGGTTAAGAAGGGTATCCTATTCATTAGGGTGGTTATATGGGACTCATCTCACCAGCCCTGTGAAGAATGTATGACTTAATAACGAAATTAATCCCAACAATAAATTACCAGCTTCTTCCTTGTATACTCATGTGATCGAGGTCACCTTCCAAAATAACAACACTACACTAAAAGGCATAAAATAAAAACGAAAATATCTTTATCTCTAATATTTTACACTAATCCATAAGGGACTCTTATGAAATTAAATATCGTGTTATTTGCATTATTAACACAATATGTAGTGAAGTACAGTACAAGTTTTCTACGAGAATTTTCCAACACAGAAATGTAGCACAACTCAGAATCCTTCTTGCTACTGAGCACAGTGAGTAGCGCGTGATTTAAACATCAATTATTGCTGAAAAATTATCTTTCTTAGAAACATGAGTCAACACTGCTTTCAAATTACCAGCGACATCTGTGCAACATTCTTTTTTTTTTTTTAGTCATATCTGATCAGTTTCAGAATACTGTACTATATCAGATTTACCCTGTTTTATGGTACTGGTATTTTTTAGTATGTGGTATTACTACAGTAGCACTGTTTAACTTCGAAATAAACCCATGGATCACACAAGTTGATCACCTAGTTGATGGGTCTTGGCCGAAAAGGGTTAAGAATCCCTAGTTGAAAATAATAATGTTATAATAATTAAGGACAATGAATGAACAAACAACTAGATACATGTAAGTTGCCATGTTTGGTGGTAGTGACTCCTTCAGCACGAGGTCTATGTATTTGACATTACTTGCTTGCTTCAAGACTTCTTTGTATCTAAATTTTGGAAACATTATTGTGAAACATATACATAACACAATTCATAAATTCTTTTGCAATGCTTAGAGCAAACATAATGCATAATGGAATTTTACACATGTTGTTGATACCTTATCTGTGTGATTATGAGAGTTATATGACTTGAAAAACATAATTTTTAAAGTCATATAGAGCATAATTTACAAAAACAAGAACATAAAGCAAAGTGCTTAAAGTTTCATTTCAGATCTTGTATCTAAGAAAAAAATGTTGGTTAAGGGGGGACTTTTCTACAAAAGAACATTTCAAAGAATGATAGTGCTCTTCAGCAAATATTTTTTTTAATTCAATGGTGGTTATTTGTCTTGGTCATTCACCCAAGCATCTCTTTGTGTGACCAATGCACTATGGGAGGGAAATTACACAGTGCTGCATGGTGATGATTGTGGCAGTGGTTGAATATTAATAATAATAATAATAATATTAGTGGTTGAATATTAATAATAATAATAATAATAATAATAATAATAATAATACTAATAATAATAATGATTTATTTAACCTGGCAGAGTTAAGGCCATATGGCCTTCTCTAACACTCAACCAGTTGGTGAAACGGGAGTAGCTCACATAAAATTACCATCAAGTACCACCATTGTCCACTACAAATTCCAATTAGACCTGACAGGTTATCAGCATGGAAAACCAACACTGTAGGCATTTAGGTAATTGTGCACCCTTCAACAAATATTAAAACAATGGAGATTGTTCTTCAGTTCTATAATGTATTTTAAAAAGAACAAAAAGTTAATTTCCCTTTGAGACATGTTCTTTGAAATTCGAATTTTTTTTTTCTCAGAACACTCTTTCAAAGTAAATGCTATAATGAATTTTATTGTTATAATTAGAGCCCGGATGTTTAGGCATTTATAACAGTTAAAATAGGCAGGCAAAAAGGTAATAAAAACTTAAAAATAGACACAAAAAATTTTGGAAAAGGCATTATAAACTTTAAAAAGACAAAATATATTTTAGCAATAAATTTAAATTATTTCAACAAAACACATGTTGACTTACAGAATAGTTTTTTCGTAATTAACTATCTTTCCACAAACCTTACATAACAAAACTGTTTCATCTGTTGAAAACACATGGTCCCAAGTGCACAAACTAAGCATGAAGTTTTCTTTTCAATGGTTTACTGAATTTAGGCATTCTACCTAACCGATCGTATACCTTCTGTCACCCAAAAATAACTGACTCTTCCTCACTCATATTTATTTCTCCTACAATAATAAACACGTGTAGTACAAAATTGTAACAATAAGATTTGAAAATATGAAAGCAGACAATTGAAAATGCTTTTAACAATTTCTATGAGAATGGGCTTAATTTAAAATTATAAAGCTGATTATTGGTACCGTGAAGACATGACATTATTTTGTAACTGGATTGTCGATCATTATTCATGTTACACAAATAGTATTAAAGCACGATTATTAACTGATTAAGCACCGAAATAAATTACTTTTATTTACTATTGTTAGTAAAGTGAGTCATTATTTCATATATTTAAATTTCGTACACTTTACATTACAATTAATTAGATAATTGCAAATAAACAAGAAATATTGCCTTAAAGTGACAAAAAAAAGGCATTTATTATTGAATTAGTAAGAAACACCTTAAAAAGGCAAAATAAAAATTAGCCCTATCACTGATTTACTCCAAATCACATTTATATCTATGAAAATAATGATTTACTTCCACCAAGTATAAAAGGCATTTTGCCAAACATCCGGGCTCTGGTTATAATGAATAACAGGTGTAATGTCATAAAAATATTTTATCTGCTTTTGTTACATAATGTTATAGTTTGACATTTATGAAAATGTAATAAGATACATTACCACACTAGCAGAGTAAAGTTTCAACATATCCACCAAATGTCCAGAATGCATATTCCGTAGAGTGATCTTCAATTATAAACCTCGTGGCAATAGATCACAAGGATGTCCTGTGAGGAGATGGGTCGAAAATTCTGTAGCTCATAACAGTTCTTATAGGACTATAACCGATGATGATGATGTACATGTTTAAATAGATGAACAGAAATTTATCATTTTTATACATTAACTACAAATTTGTTTACAGTTTGTTAAAGTGAGTCCTATGTCGAAACTATACAATTAATACTCTCCTCGACATTTGAAATATGTGTTTTTATTTTAAATGATGCAAAACTGATGACAGAAAATGAAAAAAAAAAATATTTGTCTTGTACTAATTTGTAGTGACTTAGTCAGTTATGAGTTTTTAGTCTTTTACAGTGACTGTGATTAGAATAAATTAGGTTCTTAGGTATTCCACTATATCCTGGAACTTGACATTTTCAGTCTTTCGGAAGTACATATAGGTGCCATGATCAGAGTAGATAGGTAAGACTAGAGGGAGTCGCCTATTCTGTTGGGCTCGTTACACTAGGCTACTCTGAATGACTGAGCCTCAGTCCACTATAAATTCCACTGAGCTTCAGTCATCCAGATTAGAATATTTTCGTTTAAACATTTTAAAATGTGCTTAGTCGTACATTATAATGGATTTCAAAGGGCTGCTGAATGTCGTCATCGTGAAATTTATTGTTTCCTATGTTCCAATAGAGATTATATTTTTTATTGGTCTGAAAGTCTTCCACCTTTCTGATAAGCAATATTTATACTTGGAGAAACTTCTTTCAAATTTACACGAAGTTACTGATGCATACATAAAATGTGATACATCTGTGTGTTTTGGCATGATCCTTTCCCATCAAAACATTCGTGATGACACAAATTCCAGAATATGGATTTTTTTAGTATATTAGAGAACTTGGTCTTAACTCCTTCAGTCACAGATGCTGGTACTTCATTTATTTATTTTTTTTTTGGTACTTTTCCAATAGTTGGAGAAACTCAGGCAGCATTTTGTTTGATGATTCTAAACTTGTGATGGTTGTAGTCGTACTCTCCCAATGCATAAAACAGGCTGAGAAGGCAAAGGAATTCCCAGGTGCTAATTCTATGAATTTTAGTACTCTTGAAGATGCCTTCAAAATACTTCTTAAAATTGGATATGAACAAGTCAGCAAGATGTAACATAACTTTTTAAATAACTTCATCTAAAAGCTCACCGAGTTTCGAACAATGGTCAGTGCAACTCGATGTATGCTTCTAGAGTTACCCTGCAGACATCTACACGGTACTCAACCCCGTGTAAAGTGTTCTGTAACATTTGTGGTGTGGCTAGCGCAGCTGCATTTGTGATTGTGTTGCCTCCAAAGAGTCAAATCTATCACGTTGGTGCACAACACCCTTCACAAAGCCCCAGAAAAAAGTCAAAGGAGGGTCAGGTCAGGTGACCTAAATAGCCACTTACCCAGACAAGGGGAACTCATTTTCCGATCAACCTATCGAGAAAGTTTTCATCCAAGAAGTCATGCATTGCTTCATAGCAATGGGTGGAGCCCCATATTGCTGAAAAACCGATCCTGAGGGAAGAGTTGGTCGACAACAAATGTTCTGCAACATGTCCAGATACACATTTCCTGCGACTGTCACCTCGATGAAGAAGAATGGTCCAGTGATGAAATGCTCTACCCATCTACTGAATGGCGTCAGGCTTGTTTTCACGTTAAACATTAGTGTGCATGCGCATGAACGTGTAGCTGGTTTTAAACCATTGTTGCATAAACTTGGACAGTTTCTGCATTTTCTCAGATGTAAATCACAACAATGTCTATTTGATTTTAACTGGTGAACATTTGTTTCTCGATCCCTCTAAGCTGAACACGATGTATTATATAATGTTTGGGTATGCTTCCTTAATTATTTTGGCTGCTTTCATCATATAAATGTGGCATCTGTATCTAACAGAAGTATAATGGATTCCATTCAACCACAATAGTCTCAATTGTATTGTGGTTCTCTTCATGTAATTCTTCCGATGTCAACAAACATTTTTTCCCACACTTTTTTAGGTGGCAATGTTCCCACAATAACATGAGCTACAAATCTCCTAGTTAAATCTGTTGTTTCCTTATCTGCTACAACATCCCTAATATGAGCCAGCACATTTTTATAACAAAGCACTAAATAATGCTTAAGCAATATTTTAGCACGAGGTAGTTATTTTCCAGTATATTTTTCTATTTGAGCAGCTTGAAATGTTGATAGTCTATCTTCTCAAAAGAGTGTCAGCTAATATAATTTCACACAACTCACGGTAAAATGTGATTGAGTAGGAGGAACTTCAGGAGATGAAGCTATGTTTTTGTTTTCATAGCAAATTTGCCCACATTTTAATGTCCTTTTTTGTGCATATCCAAATATCTAGGGTTCTTTACTTTCGCCATTTCAGTATCTCACACCACTGACATATGCAAGTCTTCACTGATAGCAGTCACGTTGGGTTGGGATGGTTTGTGTTCATGATGTGGTTGTATACTTCAATTTCCTATACAGATCAGCAAAAAAAAGTTTGTCAGATTAATAAACGAAAATGTAACTGTGTTACCATTGGTACTCTTCTTCTATTATCTTCTGCACTGTCTATACCAAATGTGCCATGCCGTGCATTTTTTAACGAAACGTGAAGTGCTGCAGTAACTCCTTTTTTTCCTTACTTTTGCTGCAGCAACCGTGCATCAAATCCAAACATCGCTTTACGAGTTTGCTGCACGATCCATCATGGCAGAATGCGTGTTTTGATCTTTTGCAATGTTTATAATTGTTAAAATTGTCTAGTAATAATAATTCTATGTCATTGCCATGAAAGTCGAAACTATTTAACATGTTCGGTTCTTTTAAGGTAAAATTTATTACTGCAGTAACAACAGCTAATATTAATTGTCCACCATTTTGCAATCAGCTGGACGAATTGCGTTCTTTTTTTTTTAACCCTCTTTTTGCTGCATCGCTGCATGAAGCACTTTACTGAAACGCTTAAAAAGTGGATGTGTGCCATCATCTATACTCCATAGTACAGCTAAACTGTTTACTCAGTGACCAAATGCTGGCCTTTTAGTTATCAAATTTGGCCTTCGGTCTTGTTTGACAATTTTTCCATCTCATGCTGTATATATTACGATAGTTATGTCCTAAATAACTATTATTTTCGTTCAGACTCGTGTGAATGTGTCTTCATTTCATGTAGAGAATTATTGAAACAACTTAGGCCTACAGTTTGAAAATATGTAACTGTTATGAAAGCAAGAAATAAATCAATACTGGTACAAAAATAATAATGAAAAGCGAAATGAAGGATAATTTTAAAAGGTAACAGCATGATTAACAAAGAAAGCATGAATTCTCTTGCCCTAATCATGACATTATTTGTAATGCACTCTGAAATAAATTTATTTTATATTTATTTTGTAAATGATAACTGGACATAGTTAAACTGTGTACTAAATACCTGTGTAGGAAATAAACCCGAATAAACATGAGGGTGTGGGAATGATGTGTATTCTTTAACAGTTATCATACAGTGGGTGCTCATAATAAGTGACTTATTTTGATAGCTCTTATGAGATAACTTCAGAAAAGAACTGATTATAGTCATATTACAAATGTGGTAGATAAAGGGTTAGCCTTTGAACAGTTTGTAAATGTTCATCTTTATATAATTTAATCTTTTGAGAAGTAATGGAAATATAAACAAGTTTTGGGAAGGTATTTACATGCACTACTCGGAAATCAATGAATATTCCTTCTCACCACAGTCAAGCAGTAATGAATGATTATGTATATCTGACAATAACAAACAATAGATGAGGTTTGTAATTTATCGATCACTCAACTGATTAAGGAGTAGAATATCTTCCGGTATCTGCTTGCCTGGTAACAGATTAAACATTTAGGGAACAAATTTCTGACAAAGGTTAAACCTAAAACTAGAAACCTACGGTACATAATAGAAATTGAACTGTTAAACATTTCAACTGCATAAATTTGTAATTTCTATCTTTTCACACAAGCAAAATGTAAGACATTTACGTAGTATTAGAATGGTTGAATTTTATCTTTTTTTAATTGGTTATTTAATGATGTTGTATCAACTACTAGGTTATTTAGCATCGAGGGGATTAGTGATAGTGAGATTGTATTTGGCGAGATGAGGCCGAGGATTTGCTACTATCTGATATCCGCCTTACAGTTGGGGAAACCTCGAAAGAACCCCAACCAGGTAATCAGCCCAAGTGGGAATTGAACCCATGCCCGAGCACAACTTCAAATCAGAAGGGAAGTGCCTCAGCCAACTGAGCCACACTGGTGACCGAATCTTATCTTGAGTGTTTGGTTATTACCTATGGAAGGCACTTTGATTGAATTTGAAATAAAAAAAATTATTGTAGTGTTTTGTGGTGTGTGTAAGGAACTACTGAACAAGAGACACTAATTAGAAAAATTTCTGCTATGCTTCCATGATAGAGTTAATGAATTTAATATTTCAATTATTTCTATTAGAACTGCAGTAATCATATCTTAAAGCATTATGTTTGGTAACAAATACACTTGTTAGTCATTACATTGCATTAAAAGTACATGCATAATTGTAAACTGTAAAGACTACGATTGATTTTGGCATAATATATAACATGCATTCTTCTAAATACAAGTGTGAAACTTAAACTGCCCCCAAATGTATCTGAATGTCATTTGAACAAAAGTTGATGGGACGAGTTCAAGTATATAGTTTTTATTTTTTATACTCAGTTTTGTTCTTTCTTAATAACCTATCGAAGAAGTAATATTATACATATCATTACCTTAACTCCAAAACCTCTTAAGTGAACAAAACAAGATTTTACAGTGCAGAATAAAAACAGTTTATTATGAAGAATATATGGGTAATTAGGGCATTCGAGGTTGGTTTTATGCAACATTTAATCTATGTACCTTTGATTTAAAGTTCTTTGTGCTAACGTCTGCTCCATATCATATGTTTTGGTCAGTTCAGAGGTTTTGATGCTTATTTCTGTAAAAGGAAGGTGAGTTAGGCGTTCTTGGATTTTAATAATAGGAAGCATATTTACAGATTATTTTATTTCACAATAACACACTGTTTCGAATGTATGTAACAATATGACTACAATAGTGCAGTTTCGTATAAACATGAAGTGTAAAAAAAGGGATGTCGTATTTTTAGCAGGCTCCACTAACTCTACCAATCACAAGTTGTTATAGGAACTATAGATTTTTTCCCCCGTTACCTTGAAAGGGCTCTCTCTAATAGAAACAACTTTTGATCACAGTTTCATTTATGATCACTTTATATTTCAATATTATTTAAAAATAAAAACACATTGTTGAGAACCTTAAAACTGTATTAATATCCCCAAGTTGAAAATTTGCTTTTGTAAGTGCAGTGCACAACCATCACAGTAAGAAGTTAATGAAATGAATTGTTACAGAAGGGATGAACATCCTTAGGTAGGATATTTTGTAATTCCTGTAAGTATTCAAATTTAACTTCATTTTCAAATGTTGGTTGTACAGTACAGTCCAGTAACAGTATTGTCTCCCTTATTGTTCTCGGGTTTCTTTCTGTGCCATAATGGTGCCCAGTCATCATCATACTAGAGTTTGTAATTGTGCTGTCTTGTTTGTGTCTGATGCATCTTAAATCAGTTGTCTTAGGAAACCAGGCCTAATAGAGGCATAATAATTCAGTACACCGAAGTTTCTAAAATACGTGTAATCCAAATGTGACACTGAAAAGGGCCTTGGTTTATGACGAGCTAACTTATAAATTGACGCATATCCTGGTGAAATGTGAATCTCTAGATTATTTAACTTCCAATAAGTGACTGCATAGAGTCACATTCCGTTTGGGTATGAACCCTTTCACAAATATTTCTGTGCGAACGTCATTTTATTTTGTCAGGCGACATGAAGCAAGGCATTGTTGAGCGAAACATTCCTGTTCTGAACTGCACAACCATCACAGTTGGCAGGTCTAAAATGAAATTACAGAGGATTGTACTGAATTAATTGAACAACTTCACAATTAACCAACACAAGTGGTGACGCAGGCCTGAAAGTGATTTTAACAGTGACCGTACTGTGAAGTCCAGCCATATTCGTAAACGTAAACGATATCCAGATAGCTGCTTTGTTTACTCAAAACTCCCAGGCAGAGATGTTTGGAATGTGATATCAGGATTAGCAAAACTCATACACTTGCTTCCAACTTTAAGATCGAATTTGAAAATTGGTGGGATTGAGTGCAATGCAAATAATATTTCAGGCAACTTGTACGTGTTCCAAAACCTTCTTGAGGAGGAGAAGTCAGAGTTTTCATTCCCACATCTCAGAGCTCTCACTTGCATGCTTCTCCTCTCGGAATTTCTTGCTAGTTGTACTGTACTATTATAATAATAATAATAATAATAATAATAATAATAATAGTAATAAATTATTTTAGCTAGCAGATTTAAGGCCGTAATGCCTTCTCTTCCACTCAACCAGCAGACAGTATACATACATATTATGAATGAACTTACAAGCTACAAAGAATACAACAATTTGATTTAGAAAAAAGTTACGTGTATACAAGAGTTACTTATGAATTAAACAGTAAAATACTATGAACTATTAATTAAACAATGAACTACAAACCGTGTAGCATAATAAATTAAACTAAAATACATAGAATGATAATATATTTCAAATAATGTTAGATAATAGGAAGAGATTATTGAGAAACAATTTTGAAAATACAGCGCTATCAGGATGCATGTCTAAAGAAAGGAGTTACCATAAGTGACCATTAAGTCAGTATAATTCGAGTGAATTGCTAAGAAGGTTATCCTTTAAGCTAATTTTACTACTGTATAGTAGGTTTGTCCCGCGCCGTGGCGTCGTGGTCTAAGGCATCCTGCCTAGGACTCACGTTACGGAATGCGCGCTGGTTCGAGTCCTCATGGGGGAAGAAATTTTCTCATGAAATTTTGGCCAGTGTATGGGACCGGTGCCAACCCAGCATCGTGATGCACTTGGGGAGCTACGA
The DNA here is from genome assembly GCF_040183065.1 of Periplaneta americana. Taxonomy (NCBI): domain Eukaryota; kingdom Metazoa; phylum Arthropoda; class Insecta; order Blattodea; family Blattidae; genus Periplaneta; species Periplaneta americana. The sequence continues at coordinate 88,249,061 of NC_091126.1, read as the reverse complement.
TAGGTAGCGAAATCCGGTTGCGAATGCCAGCTATAACGGTTGGGAGGATCATCGTGCTAACCACACGATACCACCATTCTGGTTGGATGATCGTCCACCTCTGCTTCGTCATGTGGGCGTGAGGCCAGCAGCCAGCTGGTTGGTCTAGGCCTTCCACGGGCTGTAGCGCCACGGATTATTATTATTATTATTATTATTTTATAGTAGGTTTACTGATTATCAGTAACTATGTAATCTAATGGGGTAGATGAGCTTAATAACTTTATGAAAAAGCTATTCACAGATATACTTTCTTTAATTTGTAACGTTTTATGTCTAAATTTTGTATTCGAGCATTAAATTAACTTTAATAAGAAAATACTGAAGCATGTAAAAGACACACACAATGTCGAACATACTGATTTTGTTACAATTTTATTACAGTATATCTTTGTAGCACCCATATTATTTATCAACACTTACTTATTTTCACGAAAACAATGCTGATAGTTTTTATGCAAGTTTTTGTATAATTTGTAGTTCATTGATGTTACATTTATCCAACATATCGATAAAGATTTCTCTTAATAATACTCATACGACTTCTTTACAAATTTGTCATTTTGTAATCCACTCAGATACGTGTACACAAGTTGTTTAACTTCGAACTTCGATTTGCAACTCTTCGTATTCACTGGGAAATTTGGAGGGAGTGTATGTGATGGATCTTAGCTTCTGACATTATAGAAGCCTCGCAGACCTTGCAGAGTGGTGGGAATGGATGGAGGCCTTATGAGTAGAGGCCCTAAATCGCGACAGTCCTTAATTCAACTCAACTTTCCACCTCACCACGCATGTTCCAGGTTTAGGGCAGGTTGAGAAAATAAATTTCATATTGGGAAAGTGTGTTATTTATGTGAGAATATTTATTTTTCCTAGGTAATGATACTTTTGGACAAACAAACCTAGTGTTTCTTTTCAAAGGAGGATAGTGAGCTTTTATTTTGTTACTTTTTGTGTATTTATTTGAATAACTGTAAAAAAAATTCGTAAAAGCCTAAACCAAAATGAAGTTGGTGTTATATGTTAATTCAAGAATATAAGCAAGATAAACTGGGCTAAAGTGGGATCATATATTGCTCCTTTTTCTTCATATCATATAGCATTGTTGGACACTACCTCCTATTTTGGATATTGCACATGCATACGATACTAGTTTTGTAAATCTTGAGGACTGATTAAATGACACGGAATTAATATTTAAATCTTAAGCCTCGTCTCCACTGATAAACATTTAACAACATGTTGATTGAACATGTTAATGCTAATTTCATTTAATACTTTGTCCACATTGCTAAACATGTTAAACTTGACTTTCTTTGCATAGTCCACCATAAACAGTCCACGAGATTTGAATGTAGGTACCGTAGTGTTTTATTTTCAAACCTTGGACAATGGACTCAGATGATGATTTGGCAGTTGTAATTGCCTCTATTGCTTGTCACAAGGGCTTGAAAAGGAAGAAAATGAGAATGTGGGTGCGGCAATATCTTAGTAAAAGACACACTGCACAAGACATTCTAAACAAGCTTAAAGTTGAAGATCGATTTGGATTCAGAAACTTTCTGAGAATGTCAGAACACGATTTTAATATAGTGCTGCAAAAAATACTTCCTGTTACATCAAAGAAAGACACAAAATTAGGAACACCCATTTCATCTCAATTAAAAAAATTACAGCACGATTGATTGACTATCATAGGATCTATGACATGATAAATGTTAAAGGAGGGTAATATATAATTATTCTTTCCGAAGTTTTATGAATGTTAACATAGGTACATCACCAAATATGACCTTTACTGATGCCAACATAGCATTAACGTTTAGCGTACGACGAGGGTGCGAAAATTCAATATTGTATTCTCGAGAACAGTTAAATAATAATTCCAGTTCTCTAAAACAGTCGGCCTTCATTGTTTTGTCTCTGTATTCTTTTGCAAACAAGGCCTTTCCATCAGTGCATTAATCAGTTTTATTCTAACGTATTTTCTTTCGTCCACTCCATTACTTCGAACAACTTACAGCCAACACAAGGATCATATAAAAATGATCAAAATATGGGCCAAAAAATCGAAAGTTAGTTGTTGCTATAGAAACTGTACGAACTTTGCCGACACTGCATGAGCAAGTGAATTGACTTGACATGTTTTCCATTGCTGCTGGAAAACATGCCAACATGTTAAAAGTGTTAACTTCAACATACTCCATCAACATGTTAAGTCAAATGAGACTTGAAATGTCCATATACATGTCAAATTCAACATGTTACATTTAACACGAGGCTTTACTGTTCTTAATCTGAAAGCCAACTATTAAGGTTTTGTGCAAAGCTGAATTAAAAAAAAAAATGCAACAGAAGAATTAGATCCCATCCAATATGTTTTGAAAATAATTTTTATGATTTAATTTTAGTCCTGCTGTAGTTAAAATTTTGATAATCTTTGACTTTCTTATCTACCTATAAGTTTTTTGACAATGTTAAGTAAAAGGAGGGTTCCAGTAGCTGTCACTGATACACATCCAATATCTATTAACTGATATTTCATTAAAATTAATAAGTTTCATTAAGTTAATAAATTGTTTTGATGATCCAATTCCATATGTTGTGCCATTCATACTTCTGTTGAATGCAGACAAGCTGCAGTCAGAGTTCGGAAGTAAATATGAATTGTATATGTTTCAGTTCTAATGGAAAATACTTATGCTATATTAGAAATGGGATCTTCCTTTATCTAAACTACTATAGTAATAAAGAATATTATTGATAATGGTGTACTGTGTATTTTTATGGTCGATCGTGATAGTTTTATATTTGGAGTCATTTCACACAGTTCCATGGAATTTATTCCTTACCAATCACGAAAAAGGATCAGTGCACTAAACTGTGACGGATGTTAATCAGAAAAGGAACTAATAATGTGTTGTGCTGCAGAAATTTTGCAAGGCTTTTATTTAGAAATCTGGAAATGAATTACATTTATTTACATATTACTTTATTTGGTGGCCTAATGATAACCATGCTTGCATCTGGTGTCATATTTATGCAGGACAATGGATTCTTGGGCAGAGGAAATCCTAAGTGCAGGTTCCATTGGGTGAGATGTGGACTTGTTGGCCACATATAGTAGATTTAGTGTGTGTAGATACCTAAAGACAACATTATTTCGTACTGAATTTTTGATAATGTTATCACTACGATCATGATATAATTGCATACATGTAAAAGAGAAGAGTGAAAATGAAAACATGATGAAAAATGTCACTTGTCAATGTGTAGTGAATTTGCTGATGTACTTGTATGGAGTGCACAGACTGAATATTTTACAATATTCGGGCTTCACTTCAAAAAGTTCTTTTCTATATGTCCTTGAAAAAAAGAACACTGGAATAAAATTATTTTGGAAATAGAGACAAAAAAGCATTTACCCTGAAATTAAAAACACAATTTGGGTTAAATTAAAATACAGATGGGGTCAGACACCAACAATAAACAGTTGTTGTTTATTGTTTAGTCAACTGTCCGAAGACAGGTCTGGACCTCACACGTGACACCAACAAGGCATCACTCATGAGGCAACTAGGCCAGGAGATAATGGGGTAGGATGGCCAGTTCTTTTCCCCCTCCATTGCGTACATCACCGACTAGTAACATATACACTAATCGGACTTTCTGCTGACACATATCGTCAAGTGAGGTGTACTGCCTGATAATAGATGTACAGTTTTAGAAAAAAATTTTGTTGCATAGATACTTCTTAAGTCCCAGAAAGGAGGCAGTGCACATATCAGACATACAACGAAACAAAATTAATTATCACCTCAACTAGTCCTTCTCTTGTGAACCAGGTCGCGTGTCCTCTGATCATGCACACTGCCTCCTCTCTGGGACTTATGAAGCATCTGTGCGACAAAACTTTTTTCTAAGATTGTACATATCAGCCAGTACCTCAATTAGAGGTTAATAAAAATTGAGGACCTAAAATGAGAAGCATCGTTTCAAAATGTATTATGTGCAACTTACAATTTTTTTACACGAACGACGAAAAACTGGATTACTCGTAAACCAGAGAAGTTTTCAAAACACTACACAAAACCATTTTTAAGTACTGGTTTCACAGTTTACAAATATGACGACTTGGAACCATCAGACTTCACAGCATGAAAGATAAATAAATAGAAAGTAACAAATTTAATTTCGTCCACTGGGGGACTTAATACGTTTTGAAATGATGCTCCTCAAATGTTCAACTTTCTAAATTTGGCACATTTTTTAAAATTCATGTGTCATACCTGGCACCATTTTCGTTATGTTTGACACGTGTTTATTTCCCTGAGTAATTTTCACTTAAATTTTATGTAGAACTTCATGTAATTTTAAATAAATATCAGCGATTCCTAAACTCGAAAATTTTTTTGATTTGCTTCTGAAGCAAAATGAGCAAAATGAATCATGTCCAACACCAGTAATTTCTCAGTTTGTTTCTGTGCAAGAAATTGTTAAATTTATATATATATATATATATATATATATATATATATATATATATATATATAGACACACACACACACACACACACACACACACACTACTTTGCAGATTAGGAATATAGTTTATGAACTTACATGTAAAATTTAAATTAGTAGATACCAAACGTTATAATATATGCCAAGTTTATTTATGTAAAATCTAAATAAGAGGCATGCTTGGCATTGTGGAATGGCATAGCAATGGTTAAGTTGTAAGTGACTTTGGAGTTATTTTGAGATTTTCATCAGTCTTTCAAATTTTCTGATAATCCCCTTAAGCATTATGCTGTTACATCTTTGACTTACTTCTGGTTATAACTTTCCAATGAAGAGCTAATAGGTTATTAACACTGAAGATTTTGTATGTGAGGCATTGGTATTTTGAGGTTTGTTTTCCTCCAAAATTCGCAAAACCTAACCACCATAAAGAACAAGAACACATTGAAAATGAAGCTGATGAAATTCAATTAATTAATTAAATGCATGGATTAATGGATGGACAATAAAGTGGGTGAATAATGTCATATATTGGATAGATGTGCTAACATCCATTAGGTATGCTCTCTCTGCTATTAGTTGAAATGCAGATTTTCACACAATGTATTTTATACTTTATTTCATAAATAATTCACAAGTTTTAACCAATCGCTTTTCCAGGGTAGCATTAATAATTTTAAGAAAAGAACCCATTGCTTTCTGTCTTAAAATAAAAGGTCAGGTTCAAGATATTACAGTGTAAACTACTGATATCTCTGCCTTGCGTGGTAAGCAGTAAATGTATTTATGTTCATAATGCCTGGATCTGTTAAGTAAGGTGTTCACCAAAATAATTTTGTTATATAATTTCGAATTCTGTATAACGTTTTTTTTAATTCGTTGTCTCTTTGGTATTGAAAATTTTAATACTTCTGATTCTATATCACTTTAGTACTTCAGTTTTGCAGTCTGTTCTCCAGTTCCTCAAATAGTAGAATTTATGGTTGTAGGAAATGTACACTTTAAGATCATGTTTATATAGACTGTCTATACATTTCAAGGCCTAGAATTGAAGAGAATGTTAGAAAATGTTATAATTTTCTGAGTTCTGGATTTCAGTAATTTCCGACTTCTATAACACTGGAAGTTGCAAGACATCCAGGGTTATTACTGCAATGTGTGTAAACTCAGAAGTTGAGTTATGCCCACGTCCTTTTAAACATGCGAGAGATATTTGGGTTTTAGGTTATGTTATATTCACCTGTGATGTATGAGAAAAATTGACCCTGTTCGTTAATCAGAATGCCATAGTTGTAGGGTAAATATGGAAAATTTACAAGAGAAGTATAATTTCAGAATCTTCTCACATTACTCATAAATATATTTGAGAATCACTGACATGTATTTATGCTTTTAAATTTGTAAATTATTTCAAATGTCATTTGAAATGTTATGTGTAAACTTTACCATAGAGTATAATTTGAGTACTGAATTTTAAACTATTGAAAATTACTAATGTGATGCCAAAAGAACATTTTTAATGTAGTTGTTTCTACATATTTTGAACTTTGAATATGTAATTGTAAACAGGAATTCTGAATTTTATATGTACAATTTGTGTATAATATTATTCCATCAACTCAAGAGTGAAACCTGATCTCAGTAAATAGGCTACAAGTGTTGTGATGTTTTGTTTTATTTAACGACGCTCGCAACTGCAGAGGTTATATCAGCGTCGCCGGATGTGCCGGAATTTTGTCCCGCAGGAGTTCTTTTACATGCTAGTAAATCTACTAACATGAGCCTGTCGCATTTAAGCACATTTAAATGCCATCGACCTGGCCCGGGATCGAACCCGCAACCTTGGGCATAGAAGGCCAGCACTATACCAACTTGCCAACCAGGTCGACAAGTGTTGTGATGTTTCATGCCTAGTACACAGTACACCTCTCAGCATGAAACAATATAGTCTGTTGTCATATTTTGTATTCTACCGTTCATTTTTTATTTTAAAGTAAAATATATGTTAAATAAATATTTTAATTTTAAAACATATTTATCATAAGATTGCTTCATTCAAAAGCCACCACTCATTGACCAATGTATTCAATAGCTGCCTCTAGAATAATGTAATTTAGAAGGAAAGCACATCTCATAGTTGTGACAATGACAGTGTTAAGCAGGTCAAGGTATCGTATTCAAACATAAAACTGGCAAAACTCTAAAGAGTGGAGAGAAAATGACTGTCTTGAATGTTTTCAATGCTTCCCTTAAACATTACCTTATGCTAGCTTGTATGAGTTAACTAAAATAAGATGCATTCTTTATAAGAACATTGCATTTTTCTAACAACTGTGATACTCAGAAAGAATACATGCATGGAATTCATATGAGGGAAAGTCACTATAGAGAAACAAATGTCGTGAACCAATCACGCTTCATGAATATGAGTGATACAAACTGCGTTATTTATATGAGGTTTCTTTCTTGAGTTGGATGGGTAATAATGTTTTTGTAATGGTGTTGATCAGATAAAACACCTCGAAATTTTTATATTAAATAGTGTTTGTGAAGTGGTATTTTGAGGTATAAAACTCGAGAGGAATGCAATAGGTTCAATTTTTGTGAAGTTTAATTTAGCAATGTAATGAATTCATCTCTAGTCATCAAAATAATAAAACCATGTATCATTATATTAAATAATTTTATTTCTCCTTATTCTGATTTCCTTATGCCTATGGATGTTTGCTAGAATGCTTCCATTTTCCTTTCATATATTTACAGCATTATTTCTTAAGGAATTGTATGACAATTTTTAAAATGTTGTCTTTCTCAACTTTTCACGTCATTCTTCTTCCCTTTCTTGTCCTCTTATCCTCCCTTCCACCCTTCCTTTCAAGAATGATTCAATTAGTCCCATCAGCAAAATTCTTTCATGTACAATAGTGAACAAAAAGATTGCCCAGCTAGAATATTTCCAAGTCGAATTAAGCACCACCCAGACCCAGCTTCAAAAGTGCCTGTTTACAAGACTTGCGACCATATGACGTGTCCGTTTGTTGATTGAAACATTGAAGTGAAAGAAATGTGTATCCGGATGCAGTATGTGTGAATGCTTCCTTTGTAATTTAACTGAATTATTACAATTTTTTTTTCTCGAAAATTCTTGTTCGAATATGAGAAAAGACTTGACAATAAGTTTTTCTAGAATGACCAAAAGAGTAAACATTACAGTACATGATTGTGTCTGAGTTGTTGTGCTAAGAGACAGCTTTTGTAAAGAATCTGATTCGAGTCCTGGCAGAATCTATTATTATTATTATTATTATTATTATTATTATTATTATTATTATTATTATTATTATTATTTAATGTGTTATTTAACCGAATTTGCTTTCAATTTTTCGGTGTTTTGCAAGGGTCTTACTTGATATTCCCAATAGTATGTTAATACACAAGGTCTCACGTAATACAGAGTGCACATGTAAGAGATAGAGCTCGGCGCAATAGGCACTAAAAAAATTAAAATAGACAGGCAAATAGGCACTAAAACAAGTTCAAAATAGGCACTTGTATAGACACTAGCAAGAATGATAGGTATTTAATTAGGCACTAAATCATTTATCACTTAAAAACACATTTTGACATGATTGAATGGTACAGAAATAGCCATATATTAAATTTATTAATTCAACTATTCTCTTAAAAGACTGTAATTTTTTTTTCATTTGCACTCTAAACATGGTCTTCAGTTACCATATACAGAGTGTTAAAAAAAAGTATCCGATATTTTAGGAGGTGCTAATATGCAGAAAAACAAGAAAATAATGTCTAATAAACATGGGTCCTACAACACATACTTTCTGAGATCTGAACACTCGTTCATAGGAGGTGCTCAATGTGACGTCCATTCATGGCATTGCATTCCTCTTCCCCTCAGCGTAAGGAATCACGCACTCTTTGAAATTTGTTTTAATACATTAATACGAAAGTCCTGATAACAATTCCCAGTTAATCTCTGTGGTAGCACATATGGCCCTATTAATCTATCACCAAGAACTCCTGCCCATTAGTTGATTGAGAATCAGTCCTTATGCCTTTTTTCTTTAACTGCATGGGGATTTTCATCAGTCTACACATGCTGATCACGAAAATTCACAACACCATCTCTGCTGAACCCTGCTCATATCCGCAACCAGACTTTTGTTTTCAGTATTCCTTGCGACGTATCATTATTCCATGCCAAGGGTGTCAACTACAGTATAATTATCTGGTATTCTGCTGTATTGTAGGGCAGAGAAATGAATTGCCATGAATGGACATCACATTGAGAACTTCATATGAACAAGTGTTTAGATCTCAGAAAAAGTATTGTAGGACCCATATTTATTAGACATTATTTTCTTGTTTTGATACAATACTATCACTTCCTAAAATATTGGATACTTTTTTCAACACCCTGTATATATTTTTTTTATGGCAAACCTGCCAACTCGAGTGCATTTCAGAATAATATTTCCTGTTTGTCTATGCAATTTTGCTATCAATCCTTAATAAAGTACGTGGAATAATTGCATTAGATATTAATTTTTATTCTAAATAAAAACAAAATATAAAGAGATACAATTCTGTCTTATAAATTAATATATTTGAGAAACAAACTAACGATTACATTCGTAATTGAACAACTTCTTGTTGTTAAGTGTCCGAAGACAGGTCTGAACCTCACAAGTGATACTAACAAGGCACCACTTATGAGGCAATTAGGCCAGGAGGTAATGGCGTAGGGCAGCCAGTTCCTTTCCCTCTCCATTGCATACATTGCTGACTAGCTAGATATTACACTAATCAGACTTCAGATGTATACAAACAATTGTGAGATGTACTAATTATTTGTATCTCATGGAGTGCGGCAACCTGTGGCCGGGGGGGGGGGTGGATTTGCTTGTTTTTTCCACCCTGGAATTAATCCCATCCGAGCTTTGCCAGTCTTATTAGGTACACGTAAGATGCCTTTCTTGGAAATAACGAAACCACATGTTTTGCAGGCTCCTATGATTTTCACGTAACTGTACCTGGCATCGGAAAGGGTTGTTATGTACCCTCCCAAAAGGCTCGATTTTCTTGGGCATTGCGACTGTGATACACCGTGCACTCTCATTATGAAATCACTCACTACTCATATGTCACCTCTCGCTGCAATTCAGCTGTCGGTGTGATTCCTGACGCACATGACGTCATTCAAATTCGTTATCAGAGATTGGAAACAACTCTGTACAACTGAAAGTTAATTCCAGAAAAAAGAAATCTCCATTAAAATTTAGTTCTTCTTATCCACTTACTGAAGAATTTGGATGTAAGCATGGATATAAAATGTGTACCAGTATCATGAAAAAAATAACTGAAATGTATCTGAACATCAGATTATGTATAGCAAAAAAGGCTTTTAAAGTTACTAAAGGCAATCTGACATCAATAAGAAGCAAACTTAACAAAATGGTTCTGTTTCATCATGACAGCAAACAGAAATTCTTTGTAATTGGAATAGCTAATTGTAATGTTGATTCTGCATTGAAACATAAGTTTATGTAAACTTACTTCTCTGTTTCTTTATATATTTTTTTTCTCTCTTTATGAGGGTGGGAGGGGAACATCCTATGCCGCACTGACCTAACTGCTAACACTCTGACGACCAGTCCCCACCCACTATACTTCTAAACTCGTGTACCAATCTATGCCAACAGCCCCCCACATTTCCCTCTCAACAGTCTGAGTTGTAAGCCCTCCCTCCTGTCGGGAGGGGAGTGGGTTCCACTGCTGGCCACCAACTACCACTTTTTGACATCCATGGAGGCAGGCTGAGAGAGTCAGCAGCTTTGGAGGACCGCTGCAGGCGCAATCTGAAAACCAAGTAGGACAACCAGAAATGAAGATGAAATGATACGGGAGGAAAGGAAGAGGTGAGAATGAATTGGGTTCCAAGTGCCTGATAAAGTTACCTGATATTCATCCATAGAAGTGAGGGGAAAACCCCGAAAAAACCTCACCCAGGTAACTTGTCCTAAGCGGGGAATCAAACCCCGGCTCACTGGGTTCGAGAACAAAGATGCTACCACGAGACCACAGTGTTGGACTTCTTTATATTAAGTGTGTAAGAAAAAAAAATCCCATTTCATGTCCGCAATTTAGTTATAATTTTGACTTTGAATTTCAATTGAACCTTTTCTTTTCCTTTTAATCAAGTGTACCTAGTGTGTGAGGAGAATAAATTGTTATTTAACTGTATTTTTTACCCTTCCACTGTAACCTAATTTTATATAATTACTTCTAAAATAATATTAGTTATTATTTTAGTTGGTTAATTCATGACGCTTATCAACTGCTATGGTTATCTAACGTCTGAATGAAAGATGGTAATGGCTGCGAAATGAATCCAGAGTCCAGCGCCGAAAGTCACTCAGTGTTTGCTCTAAGTGGGTTAATGGAAAACCAGGTAACCTTACAGAACCAGGATTTTAACTCAACCCGTTCGTTTCATGGTCAGGTATGCAAACCATTACTCCACAGCGGAGGACTATCATCATCATCTGTTTACTTAAAACCTTTTCCAATTTCTGTGGTAGAACACAGTGTTACCAAATAACTGGCTTCCATTAATACTGGCAAGAGAGATTATTATTAGTGGTAAACGTGTAATACAGCTGCTATATTTCTTTTTAGCAGACGATTTCATTGCCTTCTTGCCTAATTCGCAGTCGGGTATGCTGGCGCTGGTTTCACTCTGTGCCAAGAAGACTTAATATATAGTCCTCTTGCTCTGTGCTAAACAAAGAATAAATGTACGGTCACACGTCGCTACTTTTGCTGCGCAACTTTCGTACTGCAGCTGCAAAAGTTGCGTGTCGTGTTCACACGTAAGTCAAAAGTAGCGCGCTGCACGCTACTTTTCGTGCTGCGCAACCCGAGTGCTGCAAAAGTTGCAATTGGAGGTTGCGTGTCTGTTCACACACAAGGCGCTACCTTTGCAGCCTCAGTCTTGCTGCAGGTTTTCATCTCCGTGTTGACTTCTCAATATACATTTTGTGGTTATGTTCGCATTATTAATAAACACATGCGAAAGCCTACTTATCTATTATTTGCTATTCTGTCCTAACTTATATTAAGGAATTGGCTTTATTTTTACTATAAAGCTTTTAAAAACGCCTATATAATTAAATGATAACCCACAGTCTAATAAGACTGTGTGATAACAAACGGCATATTCACGTAATCAATGTTGGCAACCCTCCTGTTTGAAAATACGCTACGGAAAATTAAAAAAAAAAATAATAATAATAATAAATTATATCGTCAGCAAATGTACTCAGACTGTGTTGTGCATTTAGTAACTGTTACAAATAATTTATTTTAATCATATCTAACATTAAAATACATCCAAACAATAAAAGTATCATTGGCACATTTGGATGGCAACACTGGTCGCAACCGCAGCAAAAGTTTCAACAAAATCGATATCAAAAATGCTGCGGCTGCAAACCTGATAACCCTGTTCACACGTCGCTACTTCGAAACTGCGCGCAGCATGAAAAAGTAGCGGGCAGCAGGTTCGGCAGCCGCTACTTTTCGGGTTGCACCGTTGTTCACACGTCGCAGTACGAGAGTTGCGCAGTTTTTTGTACTGCAACGCTGCAAATGTAGCGACGTGTGACCATAGGCCGGTTACGCACTATACAGAGAGATGTGTAATGTGATATGTGCGCCGAGAAATGCGCGAGCGAGGCGAGACAATATTGTCCACACACAGCGCCGAGAAATGTGTAATCGAACCAAAGAGCACAGAATAGAAAATAGTTGCCAGTGTCGCGCGGTAGCAATCCTAATTTAACCTATCATTGTATTTTCATGGTGTAGTTTTGTTATTTTAAGTGTTTTGAGTAATATTTTGATAAATTTAAATATGTCGTTCCGGTGTGCTGTATGGCAGAGGAAATAAAGAGTCCAAGAACTTACGTGGAATAACCTATCATGGGTATGTATGAGAAACTAATGACATTATATACGTAAATATTCGGAGTTGTTGTCGTCTGTAGTTTATTAATATTTAAATTTAACTTGTGTTACAACTTTCCAAAGGAACCTGAGGTTAAAGCTGTTCGGACACCTCGTGTTGTCGTTGCAGCATTATTTGTTGCCAGTCACTTCAGGGAGGAGGATGTGGATCGCACGACCTTATCATTTATATGTGTATCAGAAAGGGGGCTGTGCTGTATATATTTGCACCTTGAAGAACCAAAGGTTAGTTAGATGAGCATTACACTGATAGTTAACCATAATCTTTGTATATCTATTCGCTACTATGTATAAAATAGGCTCGTTATGTTATATGAATTATTATTTTCAGGAAATAAGAAGAGTAAGACGGAAGTTTGCTGATATCTTTCTCTTCCTCTCTCCACTGTGACAGTTGTACACGAAATTGGGACCTCCATTATATCATTGGGAGCTGATACTGAAAATGAAATTCGGGTTCTGTGGAAGAAGAATAAGGAAGCTAAGGAAAGAATAGTTTTGTATACAAAAAGAGAATAAGACATTGCAGCAGAATAAATGGCGAGTGGTGAAATCAGTGGGTCATTTGAAAGATGTGTTGGAAACTGTGAAACAGAAAATCTTGTTTGAATAGGCTACGAGTTTTGTGATATGTCACGTTCCATTTCAAAGACTTTCGTATCTCTTCTCAAGAGACATATAAAAGATTAATGGTAAGAAGCAAAGGAAACAGTGTGATGAAAACGTACCGATAACAATTAATTTTCTTTTCCCTAACACATATAACTTTGTTAACGAATTTGATACAGCTCTTCCTAATCCTCGGACTCTATACAAATGGTACAGTATCGTAAATGCAATTCATTGTACTGAGATATTCATATTCTAATCATAATATAAATAAAATGTTAATATACAAACAATTGTGTTTTTTTCTATGTTTATTATGTTGTAGTCTATAGTTTGAACCTTAAATCATCCAATTTCTTAATAAAAATATAGCAGTGGATCAAACCAAGAATTTAATAATACTTAAAAGGTAAGTAGTTTACATAATTTCGTGGTGCAAAACATGAATTAATGAAATATAACTTTTATTTATTTTATTTGAGAAGTTAAATTTTGATTGTTACTCCATTACCATGAAAAGAAAAAGATTTATATTGCATAAAACTGCAATAAGTGTATTTGACAGACTCTTTGATGCAAAAGTGGCTCTGGAACTATGCGTTTTCAATTTTTTTTTTTTCACGACGTTCAGTAACATGATAATGTGGTCATAATATAGGAGGTGATGGAGCTTCTTTCATGGCACCCAATAAAATTATCAACATAAGACGCAATAGTTCCAGCACGAATTACCAGGGAAATGATCAGTTTTCATAGCATTGCATCTTGGACCTAACGAGTGTTACATTTGTAACAAGTGAAGGGAGGGCTACAACAATGAAATAAATACAGAAGTCCATTTTGAATCTTGCGTACACCACTTTTAACACTTGAATATAATTAATTGATGAACTAGTGGACTTACTCGTGTTAAATATGAAATATTTGTCCGGTTTACAGCTGTTTCAGTGCTTCACGCACCATCATCAGAGCCTACTAGATCGCGGCGTCATCTCGGACTTCTCTGCCTGTTAGGAGGGTGTGTTTTATTGTTGGAAGGTGTTGAAGTGTGGAGTCGAATAGTGTGTGTGTACTGAAATTGATCTGTGCGTTGAGGATTTGATTGGGGTGTGTTTTAGTGTGTTTGTATATTTCGTATTGTTCTAGTGTGTTGAGTTTTTGGTTCTTGGGTTGTGTGTGTAGGATTTCCATGTCCGTATTTATGTTATTGTATGTATGGTTAGTATTGGTTATGTGATCGGCGTATGTAGATGTATTGTGTCCTCTGGTTATAGCTTTAATGTGTTCTTTGTAGCGTGTTTGGAATGATCTGCCTGTCTGTCCTATATTGAACTTGTCGCAACTATTACATTTGAGTTTGTATACACCTGTGTGGTCGTATTTATTTGTTTGTGTTTTTTGTGTGTTGAGATGTCTTTGTAGTGGTTTTCTGTTCTGTATGTTATGTTGTATTTCTATTTTCTGAATGAAGATGCGATCTTATGTGTGCTTTTGTTTTCATATGTTAGTGTGATGTATTTCTTGTGTTCTTGTGTTTGTGTTGTGTTTTGTGTATTTTTTGTGTTTGTTAAGTTTTTGTTTTGTCTTCCTAATGATATTGCCTATTATATTTGGATTGTATCCGTTTTCTTGTGCTATGTATTTGATTGTGTTCACTTCTTCATTGTGGTGTTGTTGGTTCATGGGTATGTTGAGTAATCTGTGTACCATTGTCCTGAATGCAGCATGTTTGTGTTGTATGGGGTGGTTAGATGTGTTGTGTATGTGTGTGGTGGTGGTGGTTGGTTTTCTGTATATTTTGAAGGTGTGTTCGTTGTCGATTTTTGTTATGGACAAACATACATACTCAACAATGAACACAACAAGTATGCAGACAACATAATATACTGGCACAGATATGTAGACGATATACTCACACTATACAAAGGAAACAAAAGACAAATACACAAACTACACCAATACATAAACAAATTACTCCCAAAACTTCAATACACACTAGAACTTGAAAACAACTCCATAAATTTCCTAGACATCACCATAACAAAAATCGACAACAAACACACCTTCAAAATATACAGAAAACCAACCACCACCACCACACACATACACAACACATCTAACCACCCCATACAACACAAACATGCTGCATTCAGGACAATGGTACACAGATTACTCAACATACCCATGAGCCTTCAACACCACAATGAAGAAGTGAACACAATCAAATACATAGCACAAGAAAACGGATACAATCCAAATATAATAGACAATATCATTAGGAAGACAAAACAAAAACTTAACAAACACAAAAATACACAAAACACAAACACAAGAACACAAGAAATACATCACACTAACATATGAAAACAAAAGCACACATAAGATCGCATCTTCATTCAGAAAACAGAAATACAACATAACATACAGAACAGAAAACCACTACAAAGACATCTCAACACACAAAAAACACAAACAAATAAATACGACCACACAGGTGTATACAAACTCAAATGTAATAGTTGCAACAAGTTCTACATAGGACAGACAGGCAGATCATTCCAAACACGCTACAAAGAACACATTAAAGCTATAACCAGAGGACACAATACATCTACATACGCCGATCACATAACCAGTACTAACCATACATATAATAACATAAATACGGACATGGAAATCCTACACACACAACCCAAGAACCAAAAACTCAACACACTAGAACAATAAGAAATATACAAACACACTAAAACACACCCCGATCAAATCCTCAACGCACAGATCAATTTCAGTACACACACACTATTCGACTCCACACTTCAACACCTTCCAACAATAAAATACACCCTCCTAACAGGCAGAGAAGTCCAAAATGACGCCGCGATCTAGTAGGCTCTGATGATGGTGCGTGAAGCACTGAAACAGCTGTAAGCCGGACAAATATTTCATATTTAACACGAGTAAGTCCACTAGTTCATCAATTAAATATAGAAGAATCAAATTTGTATAATTTTAACAAGTGTGGTCTACAACATCGTAAGGTAAGCGTTCACTACATCGTATTTATTTATTTACTTATTTATTTATTTATTTATTTCTCTTCCACAACACCAGGAATACAAATACAATAATATAGAAAAACAGAGAAAAAAATACACTATATACAAAATAAAGTTACACAAAAAAT
Organism: Periplaneta americana; assembly: GCF_040183065.1. NCBI lineage: Eukaryota > Metazoa > Arthropoda > Insecta > Blattodea > Blattidae > Periplaneta > Periplaneta americana. The sequence continues at coordinate 88,232,654 of NC_091126.1, read as the reverse complement.
AAAGAGAGAGAAAAAAATCTTATCGCACTCATCGGACGAATCGCACGGATCGGAAAAAGACTATCTCTGCTGTAATTGTTATATAACCGCGTTCACTACATCGTATCGGACGCATCGCCTCTCGGCAAATCCGTCCACGTTTCTCGGATGGGCATCTTTTCCGATGCGTGCGATCATGGCCTTCTTTAATAAATCAATTTTAATTGGTCAACTGTTACTATTATGTTGTGCCATGTTCAGTGTCGTCGCAAAATGGCAGACGGAAAACATGTTTCGCGTGTAGAAAATTGCGAAGAATTATATAATTTGAGGCGTTCCCATTACAGTAATCGAGTCATTTCTTACATATATATTATGTAACCAATATTTCTTTCGTTTCTTCCTCTTCAATTAAGACGCATGAAGCAATTACAAATTCTTATTCGCTAACAGACGTAATTAATAGACCTAACCTCAACTCCTCTGCTTTCAGTAATGTCAATATTGTAAGACGTCATGTTTTAAACAGCTGATAGGGGAATCCGATGAGGTGATGAGGTGAAGCCGTTACAGTGAACGCACTACACTTAAAATATCCGTTGCGTGCGATTCGTACGAGGAGTGCGATATGATGTAGTCAACGCTTACCTTTAGAATACACAAGTATCAAAAGAATTTTATCATGAAAGTACAGTATTTGAGGCTGCAAACTAAAACCATGTTATTAGAATACACAAGCACCAGAAGATTTTTATCCTGAAAGTGCAATATTTGTAGCTGCAAACCAAAGCCATGTTTTACTACATTATACAACTCCCAGAAGCCAGTGAAACGAAAGAAAATTGTGCCTTCTTTGCAGGGGCGTATTTTGCGGACTACCGGGGCTACCGGCGGTAGCCCAAGCAAATTACAAAAGAAAAAGTTTATAATATAATATAATGTAATAATTTTGTATTATTAGTTTTACCACAGTAATTAAAACTAAAGTAATTGTTAGATTTATATGCGCTCTCTGCTCTCGAAAAGAAACAAGTTGTCATGGCGGCATCGCTGGAGAAACCGCTGCTACGAGGAGTAGCCTGTGACCGTTCCGCTCACGCTGTCCTGCCCTGTCGCACAACTGCCCGTCCCCCGTTCCCTTCTGTTTTTATCGTGCAGTGTAGCCCGGGTGAGTTGCCGCTCTCGTAATCGGTTTCTTCGAAGGCACGAATCAACAATACGCTTAGTACGCTAGCTCTGAATGTGATTGTGTTCTTGCACTTCAGTATTTTAAATTTGTGATTTGTTCGAGTGTCTAAGAGTTATATTAATTGTGAATTATTAAGTTTTTAATTTTCCAATTAAGTGATATTGTGAAAAATATGGCAGAACAAGTTTCTGGAGAGGTTTGTGTTGAAAATGACTGTGTAATAGAAGGTTTATTAAACGTGTCTTTTAACCGTCGTACATACAACGAGAAAGTTGAAATTGTGAAAATGGAAAGACCAACTCCTGAGTTAAATTTGTTCATGAACGTAAAAGAAAAACAGCGTGAGTACACACGCCATTTCACTTCAACATCATATGGTAAGTGGAATTGGTTGTGTGGTAGTTCTAAACTGTCTAAACTATTTTGCTGGCCATGTTTGTTATTTAGCCGCGAAACTAATGTGTGGTCAAAAGAGGGGTTTTCTAATATGAACTCCCTTCGAACGGCAGTCCTAAAACACGACAAATCAAAAGCTCATATTTGTAGTAGCATGAACTTTGCAAACTTTGGGAAGACAAGAATTGATTTACAGCTAGATAAGCAAAAAGCTCTACACGTCAACCAACACAATGCTCTTGTGAAAAAAAAAATCGGGAGATTTTACTGCGTCTTATTAATGCAGTCTGCTTTCTAGGAAAACAAGAATTGGCTTTTCGGGATCATAATGAGAGTGTGGAATCAGACAATAGAGGAAATTATATTGAATATTTAGGTTCCTTAAGTGAATTTGACCATTTACTGGCCAATCATCTTGAGAGTTCAACAGTATTTCGTGGTATTTCTCCCGCAATTCAGAATTACTTAATATTTGCTATAAGTGGGGTTATGATAAGGAACATAAAATCTGAAATAGAAGAAACACCTTTTGTGGCCATTGTTGTTGATGACAAGTGATCAGAGTCAATTGTCCACTGTTTTAAGATACGTCGACAGTACTGCTAATGTTCAAGAATGGTTTATAGGATTCACAAATAATGTCAGTTCGGACAAAACTGCTGCTGCTTTTTTTCAGCATGTGGAAGGTGTTATAGCAGAATACAATGTCGGCAATAAGTTAATTGCACAGACATACGATGGTGCCTCAGTTATGGCGGGAAATATTAATGGCTTAAAAACAGAAGTTCAAGAAAAGTATCCTCAAGCACTATTTGTCCATTGTTACAGCCATGTTCTCAATTTAGTTTTGCAACAAACTACTTCATCCATTCCAGAATGCCGCATTTTTTTCAAAACACTGTCGGGTTTAGCTGCATTTTTCTCATCATCTCCTAAAAGATCAGAAAAACTCAAGGAATTTATGAAAAAGAAACTCCCAAAAATAGCACCAACTAGATGGAATTTTACATCTCGGCTTGTAAATACAGTAAAGGAATACAGAGAACAACTGACTGCTTTCTTTGAAAATATCATTTGTAATGACTCTAAAGAAAACTGGGATGATGCTTTAATTGTGCAGGCTCAAGGATATTTGTATTTTTTTTTACACAGTTTCAGAATATATTTCTTCTTGAAGTCTATACTAGAGTGTTCGCATATACAGATGTGCTCTACAATATTCTTCAGACAAAAAGTCTAGACATAGTATACTGCTTGCAAAAGGTATCAAAGTTAAAAAATACTATATCCGAGTTCAGACGTAGTGGGTTTCCGTCCATATGGAGTAATATGGAAAATGAAAATTCTTCAGCCAATACAATGGAACCACCATTAAAGCGAAGAAAAGGAGATGATGAATTGAAATACAGGCAGCTGTACTACAGCATACTAGATCGTATGCACATGGAAATTACTGACAGATTTTCTGATTATGGAAAGCTTCAGTTCACATATCTTCTAGATTCTCAAAAATTTTTTTGCTTATAGAGAAAACTTCCCGAATGAGGCACTAAACAAATTATTTCAGTCCTATAACAGTCACTTTGATCAAGTACGTTTGAAAAATAAGTTAAGCGTAATATGTTCAGCAGAGGTCTTTGATTTTTCGAACAAACCTATCCATGAAATATTATCTGCCATATATGAAAACCAGATGAACCAAGTTATTCTTGAAGTCCTTAAATTGGCAACATTAATTGTGACAATACCAGCTACGTCAGCATCAGTAGAAAGAACATTTTCTGCGTTGAAGAGAATAAAATCCTACTGTAGATCAACTCATACACAAGAACGTTTATCCGGCTTGGCACTGATGTCCATTGAAAAGTCATTTCTACAGAAACTTCGCAAGCGGCCCAACTGTAATTTCAATGACGAAGTCATCAAAGCATTTTCGTCCCAATCAAGACGTCTGGAATTCACATATAAATAGGTAAGGAATTTTATTATAGGGATTTTAAAATATATTTTGTGTAATAATAGGGTCAGTGGTAGCCCAGACCCTTAAACCAGTATACGCTACTGCTTCTTTGTTGCAATTTTTCTGGAAAAATACCATTATTCCCTCACTATATTAAACGGCATGCAGGAAATTGTATTTCACTTTATCGCGAAACGGAATGATACTTTTTACAAATGTAATCTTCATCTTTACGATGTTTGGTGACGTATATACGTCCGTTGATGCGACATATTAATGAATTTAAATACTCAGGAATGATACTGTTCAGTTTTTATCATACATGGGCACAATTTTCGGTTACGTGAGGCAGTCGATTTGAAATAGTTTGTTTACTAGGAGAGAAGACGGCAGAGTAGGATGGGAAATATAAACTGCTGTGACCTGCGTCACCTTATCGTAATCGCTCAGGCGGTCAGTGGCGAATTATTAGGAAAGCGCTTGGTTAACGTGAGAGACTCGAAAACTTTTATTCAATTTGGCAAATTAATTCGGCAGCTTTAATCATAAACCTCTTTACTACTTCTCCATCATTGAATTGATTTAAATCACAGGCGAGAAATTGCGTAACTAGCCAATAATATTCCATCACGTTGCCTACGTTTATTTTCTTTAATATTCTGGCGTTTATCAAGATTACTTAAGAGATTTGCACGTTCTCGACCTAAAATAATTTCAGAAAATCATATTTCGTTTTCTACGCATATTTGATATTTTTTTTATAAACTTCTTTTGGAAATAATACGTACAAACAACATTTAATTCCTCGTACCTTTTAATGCAGCGTGTTTAAGGTATAATGTCGTATTTAGTATACTATGCAAATGTTGAGATCATAAATTTTCTTCGTAATAGTACGAAACATAACATTTAATTTGTCTTTCCTTCTTATTCGGCATGTTCTTTATGACATAAGAAGTAATGTCGTTGTATATTAAATTTATTGATGCCTAATAGGATTTTCGAGCATAACATACATCGTATGTTCTCCCCTTCTAAACAGCAAAAAAACTCTTCCTCCCATTTCTCATGAAATAATCGTTTTCTAACGCGTACACACTGCTTTGATAATGCCATTATGCCACCACTGACATTGCTTATGAAACTGATATAGAACCTGTCCACGCCTTGGAGCTGCGTGAGGGAGGGATGGGGACTGTGAAGGTGATGTCACTCAGAGCGATAAGCTCTGTGAAGGTCAGTGAGGCATTATTTCTCAAGTGAGGCACGATGCCCATCCATGCTTTTTATGAACAGGAACAGCATTCTCTTCGATCCAATAATCCAACCCTTGAATCACGAGTACAATGAAGAAAACTGAATCCTTAATAAATTATCGTGTTGACTAGCAAGTAATACATACAGTAATAGCTAATATAAAATATATTTTCATTGTTAAGTATTATGTGATAATAAGGACATAATTTCATTCATAGCCAATCTTATGTTGAGTGGCATTGCAAATCAGAAACCTAACCTAATTAATGTCTGATTAATCTGTTTATATCTTCTTCCAGAATTCTTCTTTTATTTGAAGACCTCCCTGGAATGAGGACATAACCAACAAAACTGTAAATTCATGTTTCAGTAGAAAGGCAAATTATTTCAGGAACATACTTCATTAGTGCTATATTTACTATCACAATCATTTCACTAAACAGGGATAAAAGTTTATTCAGCCATTGAGTTCCATAATTTATTGTTATAAATAAATGCTTTAAAATTTATTTTCCTACCTACATCACATATTTTAATAATTTGATGTTATATTCCTTTTTCCGGGGAAGTCTTCAATTTAGTATTATCATGGTTATCGTCTCGTGTGTCATACCTATTCGTATGACACCGAAAAATTTCAATGGCCGATCTGACATATTAGAACAAGTTTGCTATGTTTTCTGAATTTAAAACAACTGAAAAATGTTTTCCCGATGTCTGTGTGTAATCGTAATCGTTGCCAGACGTCAAATGTGAATTGAAAAATTCGCTGGGCTAGCGATCAGACCGAGAAATGTGTTTACCTCGCTCGAGGTGAGCGAGAAACTCGTAGTGTGTGACGTTCCATTTAAAACAATATTTTCGATTTCACGCATTTATCGGCGCACATTTCACATTACACATCTCTCGGTATAGTGTGTAACCGGCCTAGTCCCGATCGTTCTCGTAGGCCAGGGCTGGGCAGCAAGAGCGGATTCTACTCTCTCACGGGGAGCCATATGATTTCTCTTCATCCTCTTTCTTCCCCGCCGAACACCGCGCAGCGTTGATTCAGTAACGGATGAATATTAAGCGTCCCCGTTTAGAGTCTGGATCCGCTCTCGATGCCCAGTCCTGTCGTAGGCGATACTAGCTGGCCGATAACGCCAGTTCCGAGAATCGTATTCTCGTGCCAGTCTCGGGTCGGGAACGAGGAATACCGGGACTTGGCCTGTTATCGCACGGCCGACTGTTATCGTTATGAAATGCGTACACTGACTGCCGGCTTAATTGCCGCTCATCACTGCAATTCGTGACTCTTTCTGAAATATTAATGTTCATAAAGTAATTTAAGAAGGCACAGCAGTGTGGTACGGTACGCAATAATACAGCACATTATGATTGCCGACATTCTTACAGAAGTCACACTATTTTCATGAACTATTTATTGCCTTTCTGGAGAAGCAAAATAATGCAGCACTTTCAATCGTTACCTAATCCTAAGCTCGTCTAAAACAATAACAAGTTATGGTTGGAGCTATGATATATTTCTCGCTATCAGCATTTCGTTGACATTCCATATTTCATCATTCGATATTGTTTCGTGTACCGCCATAGTAATGGATATCACACGACTATATTATTATATTGCGCGTTCACATCTGGCTGTTTCGTTCTGTTATGCAATGGCATCTTCATCAGCATAAGTAATTATTGCGCTGTGTGAGGATGAAATAAAATAATTAATACTTATTTATATTATTATAAAGGACCAAAGACACTGACAAGCTTGCCGGAGCCTGGGAACAGGAACGTGAAAGTTAATTTGAATGCTCACATATAAATGCATTTATTTTAACAATATTTCCGTTATCGTTGTTAAGTACAGGTTCATTCGTGTGCTGTTTTAATTGCAGGAATGCACATGGATGTAAAGATAAGGAAGGAATGTTACATTTCACTGATTAGGTAATCTTTAATTTCTACGACGATTTTTGCTCCGTATTATGTTACAGAAGACAAACTATTGTACTTATACAACTGTTTGTGCTTCAGGTTTCCTCTGAATAAAGATTCCCTTAACCGAAAATGGATAGGTGCAATCCGCAGAGAGAATTTCTACCCTACAGTGAATCATTCAATGTGTTCAACTCATTTCGAAGTAGTTGTTACCTTTCAAACTACGTTATTACCATATACATTGTTATTGTTCTTCATTCACTCCATTGTGTTCAAACAGCTGTTGTTTCAGTGCATACATGAATAATTATTCGCCGAATTAAAGATACAGAAACTGTATAAATTATAAGAAGTTAATTGAAAGTAACCTTTGTCTTAGTTACGGATTAATGAAACAGTTTCTTATATTACTACTATTACTACTACTACTACTACTACTACTACTACTACTACTACTACTACTACTACTACTACTACTACTACTATTGCTACTGCTGGGCAGTATTTGAAATACATTTGTATTTTGTAATTTGTAAAGATTTTCGAAAGTATTTTGTATTTAAATACATAAAATTGATGTATTTTGTATTTCAAATAACTTACTCAAAATACTTTCTTCTTCTTCTTATCCTTCAAGTTTTGGATTTGGATTTGAAGAATGAACTTTTGTCTTATTTGTCTACCCATTTCAGATGTGCCAACCATACACTTAGTTTTCTTGCCACAACTGATTATCTTAAAGAAATCTCCAACAGCATCAAGAATCCATCTCCCAACACTTGCTAAATATTCAGCATTATGGAATGCGTCTAGGAGACTCAAATCCTCAGAAATTATATCAGACGTCTTGAAACAACCATTAAAGTTTCTTTGCCCAACTCGATGGAATTCTCTTTATGACTCAGCCTCTCACAAATTGCAATTCAAACATGATATAAACAGTATATGTGAAAAACTGGGATTGCCAACCTTCAAAGATGTTGAGTTTCAGTACCTTGAAGAATATTGTGCAGTTCTGAAACCCATTGCCGTAGCTCTTGATTTAATGCAAAATGAGAAGACGTGCTATTACGGCTAACGTTTGTCCACATTAATTTCCCTCAAAAATAGATTACATATTCTGTTACCTAGTAATCTACGCCATCTATTCCAAGTAACCCCAATCCTAATAAGTTCACTTTCATCAAGATTTAAAACGATGTTTGATCTGATCCCAGAAGCTAATTGAGCTATTTTGGCAGCTTGATTCCACCCATCATTTAAGATGAGATGGCTACCTGACACTGCCTCACCAAATGATAAGATGAGGATACAGAATATGTGTGTGTGAAATCAACTGAGCAGTTCTCTGCTACACCTTTGGTCAGTTCAGACGATGAAGACGATGAAAACAATTTTTATGTTTTCAATTCAAGTACAACAGACTTTGAAAAGCAAAAGGAAAAGAACTTGTCTACTGTGGAGTATGAGTTCATACAATTCTTCAGTGGCAAAGGGACAACCCTGTGCACTCTAGAGAATTACCCAACAATGAAACAAGCTTTTATAAAATATAATACAAGTTTGTGTTCCCCTGCGCCTGTATAAAGACTGGTCTGTTTTGCAGGATTTATTCATTTATCAGCAAGGGGATCCTTACCGGTAGTTGATGAACATTTTAAGAAACTGTTTTTTTTAAGGGAGCAGTAATTATTCAGATATAGCATAATTTCATTGCTGACTGGGAAAAGGAAGAATGTTCAGTTACAGTGTTTATATGAAACTTTGAGATAAAAATACTTTTAATGTTAATATAATATTTTAGATTTTCAGTAATAGTCTTACTTCTTTATATATATTGCATCGAGTATTTGAAATACAAATGTATTTTGGTTAATTTTTTAAAAGTATTTTGTATTTGTAATTCAAGTACTATTCTTTGAGTCCACACCTGTGGAGTAACGGTCAGCGCGTCTGGCCGCGAAACCAGGTGGCCCGGGTTCGAATCCCGGTCGGGGCAAGTTACCTGGTTGAGGTTTTTCCGGGGTTTTCCCTCAACCCAATACGAGCAAGTGCTGTGTAACTTTCGGTGCTTGATCCCGGACTCATTTCACCGGCATTATCACCATTTCATTCAGACGCTAAATAACCTAGATGTTGATACAGCGTCGTAAAATAACCCAATCAAATAAATAAAATGAACTATTCTTTGAAGTATTTTGTATTTGTATTTAAAATACTTGGATGTCAGTATTTTGCCCAGCCCTGCTGCTACTACTATTTCTACTACTACTACTATTTCTACTACTACTACTACTACTACTACTACTACTACTACTACTAATAATAATAATAATAATAATAATAATAATAATAATAATGCTTTTTGATATCATACAGCAGTTTAACCTACAGATTAAATTAAAAAGTAGACATTTATTTCTTTCATTAACCGTGGTTATGAATATTCACATTCAGAATCCCTATGAAAATGATGCAAGCCTGACAGCTAGAGTTGCCGGGTATCCCAATTTAGGCGGAATTCTCCCAGTTTCCTGGTTGAATCCCGATAAAGCGAGTCGGGATTGATAAAAATCCCGATTTGAGAGAAAATGGCCTAGAACATAATTTGAACAAATTAGTCTGCATTTCCTATTATCTGATATTTTTATTTATATATTGACTCAAATGGTAACATTGTAAACAGAGAGGTAACCCGCGGAAATTTAGTAAGTCTATGAGGTAGCCCAACTGATTGCCGTAAGGCAACTCTACTCGCAAGATAATAGTTCCCCTTATTCTACCGCATTGTTGATTGATCAGTTTCGGTACTTAGTCGCTGCTCTCGCAATTAATAAACATTATGTATTTTTAGGTGCGTTGAGTGGCAAAAAAGATAGCGTTTTGATATCGTATTTTATACCAATAACAGACACATAAAATTGCTGCATTTTAAAGTTTATTGAACTATGTTCAAACATGGATTCATCGTCAGATGTACTGTTGCAGTATCAGTTTCAAAAAAGAAAAGTTGTAAATTTAGTAGCGAATGGTTAAAACATATTCGTGGTTAATAAAAGAAAAAACGATTAGCCTATAGTATTCACTGTACTGTGTGTCCTTCGTATTTTAGTGTTTCTTAATATTATATTAAAAGCACGTGACCACTACTTTGCAGAAAACAACTATAAATCTTATGATAAAGTGATGGTAAGTCTAATGTCTTAAGTTAGCTTTTAATATCCGGATTTCCCTCGCAGAAAACCTAGCAACTCTGCTGACAGCAGAAACACGTTATTAAAGGTATATCGCAAAGGAAGTATTGCTCCTGTAAATAAAAACATTTAACTTTCGGATACGCAATACAACGCGTATTCAAATAGTGGTTTCGAAATCTCGCGCGTTTTCTTCCAAACAAATAGCGGCTTTCCGCTGCTTCAATTTGGGAACATATTTCTCACTTCTCCGCTACGGCGTGGTACGGGCTCGTATAACAAACATAGGCTTACTAAATAACCATAAAAAATGCTGCGGCTGCAACCCTGAGAATCCTGTTCACACGTCGCTACTTCTAAGCTGACGCGCAGCATGAAAAAGTAGCGGGCAGCAAATTCGGCAGCCGCTACTTTTCGGAATGCACCGTTGTTCACACGTCGCAGTACGAGAGTTGCGCAATTTTTTGTACTACGGCGCTGCAAAAGTAACGACGTGTCATAGTACCTTTAGAAATCTCTCTCTCTCTCTCTCTCTCTCTCTCTCTCTCATTATTTAAATAGTAAATTATGTATCAATGGAGAAAACCTATGTTCATGTGGGAAATTTTATACTCTCGTGTGGGACTACCAAAGTAGAGAGTCTGGCAACACTGTGTACAAGAATAGATTCAACATATCGATCCAACTCTGGTTGAATTTTCGATTGCTTATTTATCGAAAATCTCGACAAGAGGGTTGTTTTCATGGAGTAGAAGAAAAAATTGTAAGGAACACTGAAGAGAATTTTCTGAAGTAGTATGTTCGCATGCATGTAGGCGTAATGGATATTTATCGCCTTCAAACGAAGTAAGCGCGAAAAAGAAGAACGTACGCAATGTGAGACAAGTTACTACCAATAAGTTTCTGGTAGCCAACGTTTAGCCGTAAAAGGTAAATTAATATACTAATTGTTTTAATGCCTTGTAAGAATAAATCATATAGTATTTTGGACATAATTTTGAGGTTTGAATGTGTAGTTTAGCGTATGCTTTATATGTGGTACCTATATGTGTCCCCCGCAATTAATTTTAATTAACATGCATTTCGCTATGTCAATTTGTTACTAGGTCTAGTTCAATGAAATGTATGTAGTAGCATCAATTTACAGTAGTTCGTGTTGGGATATTTAAGTGTTCATGGGTTAGATGGGATAGCTATCAGAACTACCTGTGCTCTAGTTTCTCTTTTCTTTAGTCTGTTGCGCGTTTTCTCGACAAAATGTATTTCGGACGCCTTTTGACTTGAATACGTACAAACTAAAATTAATTATGAATAATTTTAACCTTGTCATAGTCCTCGGTCTCCTGTTAATTAGCTATCCCCTCATTTGCCCAAAGTAAATAATCGCCTATATAACTTTAATTTAAAGTTTATTCACTGGCTTTCAAGCATACAAACATATCACTGATAACCGAGTCTTAATGTTGAACGGATTCATTGTTTATATAGGCCGAATTGGGCCTATCTTCGATATCTCCCCACACCACATGCGGGACTGACGTCTGATTTGCGTTTCGTTATGGGTTAGATGTGTTAAATGAGGGACTAGCTTAGTGACATGAGACCAAGATATATGACAAGATTAGTGGGTTATTTGAATGATGTGAGGCCGAGAAATGTACTTATTTACATCCCATGGTATTAGTGCATTGCTTCAGAGCTAGAATATGGAACAAAAATAATCTTAATAGTAATATAAAGTCTTAATTATAGTCACAGTTTAGTTTAAATATATACAGAAGAGTTTTACAATATAGTCTACTAGTACAACACAAAGGTTTAGTATGAATACTTAATACAACACAGAAATATTCATGAAGCGTTGTTGAATGTCATGAATTCACCTACAGAATAGAAGGTGTGAGATTGTGAAAAGGTTTCAATGATTTAAGTACGTTTTCTCTCATGTGTAGAGTGTGGGTAGAATCGAAGTTTCACCAATTTGGGAGTAATATTTTGAAGCCTATGTGTTTTCTAGTTCAAGTGATTGTTACATTCCAACAAAGAAGTTTTGTGTTTATCGATTCTTCGACATCATTTCCATATTTCAATCTAATATTGTAGGAAAACTGAGCAGTATTGTGTGGTACTAAATTTGATTAGTCTACACTGGTTTTATCAACATTAGTGCACTAAATCATTCATTAATTAGATTTAATAGTGTCTTGTTTATAAAGCTGTCGTATTTTTTTACTTGAGATAGTCTCACTTTTATCATCTACAAATGAGATTACCTGGGATAAATTATTTATAGTTGACATGGATCTAAATTCTGATACATTCCAATGAATGCTGACAAGTGCAACCCAGAACCTAGCAGAGAGATTGCAGCATGCTCATAATATGTGTATAAGATTCATCTGCAATACGCGCAAATTTGATCATGTTAACACCATCCCTCGTGCTTCTATCATGTGTTCGCCTGAAGGAATGAAGAATCATGCATTCACTGACACTGCTATTTAAATCCTTACAATGACCAGCTATAAAACCGTTAATAAACTGATGCTCGTGTATCTCTTTACTCACTGAAAAACTTCCAAGTTACTTAAGTATAGTTATTCCACAAAACATTCCACTCTCAATAGACCACCTGATACGAAATAAGAATAATCCTTTGTTAGGAAAAAAAATTGAATTCTAGAAACAACTAATAACAAATCTGTAGCCAAAATTTTCTGGTAATTTTCGATTTTCCAAAAATAATTGGTGTTAACATGTATAATTAACCATCCTGAGACCGAAAATAGCTTTTTTGAAATTTTTGTTTGTATATCTGTGTGTCTGGACGTTTGTTACCTTTTCACGTGAGAATGGCTGATCCGATTTATATGAAAATTGGAATATAAATTAAGTTCGTTGTAACTTAGATTATAGGCTCTATGTCATTCAAAATACTCTATTTAAAAGGGGGCTTATAAGGGGCCTGAATTGAGTAAATCGAAATATCTCGCTTATTATTGATTTTTATGAAAAATATTACATAACAAAAGTTTCTTTAAAAACTATTTCCGATAAGTTTTATTCTATGCAAAATTTTGATAGGACTGATATTACTGTGATGTACCAAAGTACATATTCCCGTGCAGGAATTCTGCATTACCATATGGCGAGATATATCTTTTTTAAAATGACAATGCTTTTTATATCATGGCCACGTCAGATTAATATAAGATTAATAAAGGTAAAACAAATGACTGCATTTATTGAAGGCGGCCTTGGAGTCCTTGGACAACAATCGGATTAATATACGGATGATGTGATATGTGTTTATAATATACTAAATATTATTATATTATAAAGAGAGAATGTTCGTGTTTTTGTATGAGGCAATCTCAAGAAACTATTTAATAGATTTAAATAATTCTTTCATCATTGGAAAGTGTAGTTCCTTTAGATGGATGTAGGCTTTATGCCATTACAGAAGCTCATGAGTGAATCGAGGACTGGGCACAAATGCGTATAAGGTAGGACTAAACAAAATCTTATGCACAGAAAACTTTATATAATATCGAAACTAATAATTAACTATATGTAGGCTTACTGCAGTTAAATTTAATGCTATTTGGAAGTATCATACTGAAATTTGATGTCTGATTTGCGTTGCGTTTTTTATGAAAGAATGAAAGCCAGAGATGGTATAATTTTACAAATATACACGCGGCACATATTAAAGCCGTGTCTCAAAGTTACATTTTCAGCTGAAGTGAACTAGATTGTTGACTAAATAGCCGGATGTGACGTCAGAAGTTATGATCCAAAGCTACATAGTGCATAGCAATCAAGTCCGTAGTAGCTAGTAAACGAAAATGCTTGATTGTTGACTTGATCACTAAGGGTCGTATTCATAGATGAGACTTTGGACCAAAGTTGACTTGGAAAGTACAAAGTCACCATTTCCTATTCACAGTCGACACTTTGACGAAAGTAAGGCTGTGTCTCAAAGCTCAAGTCCATACTACACACTAGTGACTAGCAACTAGGTGACTTGTAAACTACACACTAGGGAGCTTTGGAAATGTATGCTTGAAACATGGCCGTCTTTATAGATTATTTTTGTAAAAAACCATGACATCAAGGTGGAGCATTGAATTAAGAAGGCAGTGTCCTAATGCAGTTGAATTACGAATTATGTGGAAAAGATGAGGGCTTAATATATTACAATAATGTTTAAAACATTGTACAGAATGTACTAACAATGTCAGTGTTCAAAGTTAACGTGTTATTCTACATTATATTTACATTACTTCACTTCCAAAGCATTTTCAGATTTCATAACTCCAATTGCTGATGAGGTATCCATGTTTATTTAGTGAACAAGTCGACAATCGAGCAAGCATTTTCGTTTACTAGCTACTACGGACTTGATTGCTATGCACTATGTAGCTTTGAATCATAACTTCTGATGTCACATCCGGCTATTTAGTCAACAATCTAGTTCACTTCAGCTGAAAATGTAGCTTTGAGACACGGCCTTAACTTCAATCGTGACTTTACTTCGAAGTCGCCGAAAATCTAGACTTTAACTTTGACCTTCGTTCGAGGACATAAGAGGAAAATGACTGATATTTGGAAAATAGTTGAATTTGCCGAGAATATTGATAACATGCAGTAGGGCTATAATATTAAAGCTGCTCATGTTCCTTAGCATATTATTGTAGATTGTAAATTCAAATCAAGCTACAGATTTGATAAACAGACAGTATTAGATATCCTCGTCATGTTTCAACATTCATTGATGAATAATAATCAAAGAGGATTATCTGTTCCACCAATAATACAACTTATTTCATCGCGATCTTACGCTGTAGGTAAGGATTGATAGCTTAATATTGATTTTGACTATTTAATTCTATGGAGGATAGGTTATAGGCTACAGTTGCATATACAGTTAATTTATAATCCTTGGGTCGTCATAATAATGTTTTCTGCATATTGATTTCAAATAATTTTTAAGTAGTTTCTACTGACATGCAGGAAATAACTCTGCCAACTGTCAGCAGGATAATATGTCTCTTTCATAGTCAGTCATTTGTTGCATCTTCTTATCTTCCATATATTCAGAATAAAATTATTTTATAATGAAACAATTTGAGGGCTTCATGTAGAACTAACGTAACTACAATCGATGTTTTATTCACAAGAAAATTCTTAACAGGCAATACTATTTCAGATGAACTCTATACCATCATGTTTTGCAGTTGCGAATTGTGTTATATAAAAGACTGTTCGGAACTGACCAAGTAGAATTATTATCGATTAGTGTAAAGATCTAAAAATGTCAATTTTTGTACTTACGTTAATTTCACACTAAGCCCTCGAATAATATTATTCTTATGTAAAGCTGCAAGAACGGTTAACAATCGCTTAATATGTACCAATGTTCAATTGTTTCGTTGATTTGTGACTCAAAAGATGGCTTTGATTGTGGCAGTGCCTACTCTATTTCAACTATCTATTAATTTAATTCGTTTAGGAGGCAGTGACTTTGATTGCCAGCATTAGAACAAGATCGTCAAATCTAGACTTACCGAAGTCAAAGTCTCAGAAGTATCGTCTATGAATAGGACTTTTAACAAAGTTAAACTTTACTACTTACTAGAGTCGACTTTGAGAAGTCTTCATCCAAAGTCTCGTTTATGAATACGGCCCTAAACAAACATGGATACCTCATCAGCAATTGGGGTTATGAAATCTGAAGATGCTTTGGAAGTGAAATAATGTAAAAATGATGTAGAATAATACGTTAACTTTAAACACTGACATTGTTAGTACCTTCTGTACAATGTTTTAAACATTATTGTAATATATTAAGCCCTTATCTTTTCCACATAACTCGTAATGAAAAAGCATTGGGACACTGCCTTCTTAATTCAGTGCTACACCGTGATGTCATGGTTTTTAGAAAAATAGACAGTGAAGAAGGCCATGTTTCAAGCATACATTTCCAAAGCTGCCTAGTGTGTAATTTACAAGTCACCTAGTTGCTAGTCACACAGTTTAGTATATACAGTTGCGAAGCTCAATACTTACTAAATATGCAAACATAAGACAGTTGAAATATGCATCCATAGATAGTTGCTAGCCAACAGGATCGCTACTATCGCCTCATCACAGACTCTTTCCCTAGCAGACCAGAAAATGTATTGTACTTTCGATATCGTGTTCTTTTGAAAAATTAACACCTTCCTCCTACTATTGAAATACAAAATACATATGGTTTATATATTATTTTCATAAATTATATATTATATTCTATAAACTCACCTTCCTGGATCTTTCGGAAGAAGGATAACTCTGACCTCTTTTTCTTAGAATTTATAGTGCTACAAACGTCTCCTTGTCCCATATTATTATCAAATTATTGTATTTTAGCCATTTACAGTTATTACAACAGATAACGAACATTTCACAGTTTACACAACTTTTCACAACAATGCGAAATGCGGCACAGTCAATGCCTTTTCGATCTAGACCATATGTTCGGGTTTTCTATTTCAGTTTATGTAGCTCAGTGAATTTTTATATTATAACTTTATTGCGTATCATACTAAGTTTTATTTAGTATAATGTGTCCATGAGTTCCCTTCACTTCTTGTTGCGTAATACCCGTTGTTGCAGAAATAATTACAAAACTGTGTTATTTTAATGTGAAGAGAATTTTACATGTTAACATAATCTTTTCGCATCAACATTTTAAGTTTACAATGGAAGCTATTTTGAGGTTTAATAAAAAAGAATTTATATTGTGATTTCATATAGCACATCTACCTTCCTTAATAAACACAGAAAATTAATCATACCACTCCTATGAAATTAGTGTACGTGCGATTGTTACTTCGTCTATTAGGTAGTAGATAAATACAATAATTTAATACTCAATTGTAGTATTAAAATACAGACAAATTGAATGTGCGGAGTATCATACATGACATTATGCTTAATTATAATGTATAATTGCGAATTTAGGAATATAAGTTAAATATAGTAAACATAACCTATAATTTTCGTATGAATGGCAAAGTATTGGAGATCACTAAATTTAGACAGAAAGGGGCAACTGGTACAGTAAACATAACCTATAATTTCAACATATCTAAATATCCGTGCGGTGCAATTGAAAATGATTAAATCGTGCATAAATGAATGTACAAGAATTTCGCAATATTTAATCGAAATAAAGGCAGGTATTACACATATGAACAACGTAATTTTCACACCATAAATAATATTACATCTTAACTCGCAAGTGAATTATGTCTCAAGTGTTTCATAATCATTGTTTTAAATTCTATTACTGGAATTACACTACATTTTAGAGAAACATATGTTACTGTTTATGCATTCCAACTAATTTATATGGTTGAAACGCTGCCCTTCGTGATCAGGTTAAGCGAGTTACATGGTCTGCCTTACGGCCTGTATTAGATCTCGATGGCTGTGGCAGTCTATTGTTCCTAGTACTCACAGCGCTCCAAGCGGCTAGCAACTATCACGAGAATTGCAAAAAATCATCCCAAGCTTCGCAACTGTATATACTAAACTGTGCTAGTCACTAGTGTGTAGTTTGTACTTGAGCTTTGAGACATGGCCTAAGTATTAATTATTCTGTAACACAACTTCTTCTTCTTCTTCCTCCTCCTCCTCCTCCTCCTCCTCCTCCTCCCCCCCCCTTAGTTTAATCTCTCCCTTTTAGCACAGTCTATTATATACAGTCACGAAGCTTGGGACGATTTTTTGCAATTCTCGCGATAGTTGCTAGCCGCTTGGAGCACTGTGAGTACTGGGAACAATAGACTGCCACAGCCATCGTGATCTAATACAGGCCGTAAGGCAGACCATGTAACTCGCTTAACCCGATCACGAATGGCGGCGTTTCAACCATATAAATTAGTTGGAATGCATAAACAGTAACATATGTTTCTCTAAAATGTAGTGTAATTCCATTAATAAAATTTAAAAAAATGATTGAGACACTTCAGACATAATTCACTTGCGAGTTAAGGTGTAATATTATTTATGGTGTGAAAATTACGTTGTTCGTATGTGTAATACCTGCCTTTATTTCGATTAAATATTGCGAAATTTTTGTACATTCATTTATGCACGATTTAATAATTTTCAGTTGCACCGCACGGATATTTAGATATGTTGAAATTATAGGTTATGTTTATTGTACCAGTTGCCCCTTTCTGTCTAAATTTAGTGATCTCCAATACTTTGCCATTTAAAATTATAGGTTATGTTTACTATATTTAACTTATATTCCTAAATTCGCAATTATACATTATACTTAAGCATAATGTCATGTATGATACTCCGCACATTCAATTTGTCTGTATTTTAATACTACAATTGAGTATTAAATTATTATATTTATCTACTACCTAAGAGACGAAGTAACAATCGTACGTAGACTAATTTCATAGGAGTGGTATGATAAATTTTCTGTGTTTATTAAGGAAGGTAGATGTGCTATATGAAATCACAATATAAATTCTTTTTTATTAAACCTCAAAATAGCTTCCATTCTAAATTTAAAATGTTGACGCGAACAGATTATGTTAACATGTAAAATTCTCTTCACATTAAAATAACACAGTTTTGTAATTATTTCTGCAACATGTTATGCAACAAGAAGTAAACGGAACATATGGACACATTACATTAAATAAAGCTTAGCAATGATACGCAAGAAAGTTATAATATAATATTTCACTAAGCTCCATACACTGAAATAGAAAACCCAAACAAACATTACGGCCTGGTCTAGATCGAAAATGCATTGACTGTGCCGTATTTCGCATTTTTGTGAAAAGCTATGTAAAGTGTGAAATGTTCGTTATCTGTTGTAATAACTATAAATGGCTAAAATACAATAATTTGAATAATAATATGGGACAAGGAGACATTTGTAGTACTATAAATTGTAAGAAAAATAGGTTAGAGTTATCCTTCTTCCGAAAGATCCAGGAAGGTGAGTTTATAGAATATAATATATATTTTATGAAAATAATATATAAACCTTATGTATTTCATATTTCAATAGTGGAAGGAAGGTGTTAATTTTTTCAAAAGAACACGATATCGAAAGTACAATACATTTTATGGTCTGCTAGGGAAAGAGTCTCTGATGAGGCGATAGTAGCGATCCTGGTGGTGAGCAACTATCTATGTTTGCATATTTAGTAAGTATTGAGCTTCGTGACTGTATATACTAGACTGTGCTTTTAGGTTCTTTTTACACGACCCACGCCACCCGGGCCTTACAGGGCCGCGACAGTAACACAACTACATATTTTTACTGCTTAATTACGTATTTGGGTGAGCTACGGTAATGTATACTAAAGGCTGGTTCACAATAAACCGGAAACGAGAATCGGAACGAAAACGGTAAAATTATTAAAATGTGTACAGATGCCTCAAACTAGCAATCTGTCTCGTTCGCGCAGGTGCATAGAGCACTTCTCCCCTACCACTGTCCGCCTACTGCTGTGCACTGTGGACTAGAACGGTACAGCTCGGTTCTAATAACAGTTGAGAAGGCTGCATAGGGAGGGTACATCTTGAATACATTGTCAAGAGGTCAACTTTTCAGATAATATGACTATACCTGGGTATCGGAGCCTAGGTGGGCCCCCTTCGTTAGCTCTACTACTTCCCCTCTCCAGGCAGCTTCCTAGTTTGAGGCATCTGCATCTGTACATTTAAATGTGGGCATTCACAATTAACGAAAAGCTTGCTGGAGCCGGGATCGGGAACGGAGAGTTGGCCAAGTTTCAACTTTGGCATTCACATTTCCGATCACAGCCCACTAGATTCATTCTGTTGCCATCTAAAAGCTATTTTGTCATCGTATATTTTGTAGCAAGAAGACCGTGACATAACCTATGCATTATTTTGTTCTGTGCTGTGCATCATGGAGCAAGTTTTATTTGATGAGATTCTAATATTGAGTATTGAGGAAAATCCTCACGTTTACGATAAGCAGAGCGCCTCGTATAAAGATGAGAAAATGAAGGAGAATATGTGGCTTTCAATAGCTGCATCTTTGAACACCGATCGGAAGCGAATCATATTTTATTACTGTATTGGTTGTATTACACACTACATATTCATGCTTCAATTCAATAACTACTGTTGTGTTCATTTTTGTTCTATTACAAATGTTTCTTCTCTAATTATTTTACGTTACGGTAGACTTAAAATAGGTTGTGATAATAAAGATGCATGGGCATATTTATAGTACCGTACCTAATGAAATGTTTCAGTTGAAATTTCGAAGTTGGTTAACCTGTGTTTATGTTGGCTGCCTTGTACTCATGAGAGAACGCCATTGGTCAATTAAACACAAATAACATCAGAATGCGTAATATCGACTTTACATATCATTATTGACATACATATAAATAAATAAATGAATAAATGAAAGCGCACTAATGTGCATTGATGTGGTGGTTATCTACTGTTCCCTGCTATACTCTGTCAGGGATCGTGTTCTTTTGGTGCAAATCGAGAAGTGGTATCGTTCACATTGTTTTCCGCACAGGTTACACACACAATTGTCCGCTGGCTCGTGGTATCCTTGTTTGATACACAGCTTGTGGTGGAAACCATGTATCGACAGTCTTGTTAGGGCGCTGCGTAATTCCTGGTTTGGTCTTGTCCAGCTGCGATCGACCATGGCATCTGTGGAGTACCGTCTTCGCGCTACGAGTTGGCGCGGGGAGTAGATAGGCAGGACGGGGGAACTTCACGCTACACTCTGACCTGAAAACTTCAGTCCACTTACTTGGCTACACGGGAACGGAGTCAGACATAAAAGATTCCGCATCTTCGGTGCTGTCGCTATGACTATCATTATCACATTTTTCAAAATTTCTGGAGTATGATCTGTCCATGATAATCGTCTGTTTATGTTCCAGCCGTGTATATTAATTCGAATCTCAACAAAGCCATTAGCCCCACCGCCCCATCCTGGTGGACAACAATGAGTGTTCTGGACACATTTGTGGTAGTCAAAACTCCTGTAACATTTTTATTGTGCCAGCACTTGGGAAACTTTAAATTGGTAGGCCTATCTATCCGCATTTCGTCCAGATACAAATCGGTTTTTCCACTTTCCTAAGCTTTCTTATTTGCTGTAGATATCTTCACGTAATCTAATTTACAGTGTTTTCCTCAATTTTTTTTGCTGCACACTTCTTCCACCTGAAATCCTTTTTCTTCAGTATTCGTCTTAATGTTGTCTTTCATTTCAAATCAATTTTCTCTTGTAAAAGGGTAGACGTTTGTTGCAGCTTGGTACTATTTTTTTTACTTGTTATTTAAGGACACTGTAATAACTACTAGCTTCTTCAGTGTCGATTGAATTGGTGATGGCGAGATGGTATTTGGCGAAATGAAACCAAGGATTCGCCATAGATTACCTGACATTCGCCTTCCGCTAGGGAAAACCTCGGAAAAAACCCAACCAGGTAGTCAGCGCAAACTGGAATCGAACTCACTCCCTAGCACAACTGCAGATCAGCAGGCAAACGCGCTACCTCCTGAGCTACGCCGGTGGCCCTCTTTCTTTTTCAAATAAAAATTCTCAATTATATCTTTTTTGTCAATCTCCCGTTGAAGTCATCTACATTTGCGTTTCGGTAGTCTGGACGTTTACATTTTTTTTCTCCCTCAGGTGTCGACAACGCACTTTCTTCTGTGCAGTCTTTAATTTCATTCCTTATACGCTGTATTGTTCTTGTGGATAGATTAGAGTACTTTTCTACCTTTGCTGTAGGTTTCGTAAGAGGAATGCAAAGGCGCTGTTGTTCTTTTTCTTCATCACAGAATTATTTTGCACTTCTAATAATATTCCTTTCTTCGCTATAGATTGTAAATCCTTGTTTCCTCTTTGTCGACATATTTACAATAAACAAAAAACTGCTATAAACCTAAATAACAGTATGCAATAACATAAATTCTATTAACTATATTATTATCAACACTATTAACACGAAAAGCAAAGGATAACTAAAGCAATACAAGATTTATGGTATACTGAAAACAATTGTCTTGTTGAAACTAATAAAACACTACAGTAAAAACCCCACTATTATTTTCACAAAGTCGCAAAGATTCATAGACACGTGTAGTAGATGTTTGTGAAACAGGAATATTGCAGTGAACAGCGCGGTGCGCATGCGCGACTGTTTCCCCTCCGCCCCGTCTATGTACTTCAGCCGCCTTCTCCTGGCGTGACAACAGTAGAAGTCTTCCCAGATCTCGTCTCTCTTTCTCCGTCGATCGTGTAGAACTTCTTCTGATTTTTCTGTTGATGGCAGTAGCAGTTGCGAACGTAGATCCTCAATGAGAAAGGTTTCCCTTGCAAGCTCGTATACTAGGCACGATGGTGTGTGTATAGATAGGCCTAGAGTTTTCTTTAGGAATCTCGCCTTTGTTGCTTCTATGATTTCTAGGGCCTTTTTGGAGAGGTGCGTCCAGATTATTGCTATTCCATGTCAGGATGGGTAGGATTTTTGCTGTGAATAAGGTCATTGCAGTTTCCAGGGATAAGCTCTGTAGTTGTGTGATGTCATATACTGCTTTTGTCGCGGCAATTGCTCTTTCTCTTGTGTGCATATGGAAGGATGTGCCGGTGGTTTGAAGAGTCATTCCTAGATATTTGAAGTGGTTCACAATCTGTAACTTCTTTCCGTCGAGCATGATGTGTTCTTTTTCTGCTATTTTGCCTCCTTTTCTGAAAATCATTTGTACAGTTTTGTTTTCATTTATTTCTAGGCTGTTTATACCTGCCCAGTTTGAAAGTTTGTTTAAAGCTTTCTGAAGTTTGTGGGGGTCCTTTGACCCCCACATACATACATATACATACATACATACATACATACATATCGATATGCATAGTCGTCTACGTTCTCGGTTTATTGTGAATCAAAAATTTTCATATTCACGTCCTCTGCTTCTTGTTTTCATTCTGGTTCTCGTTCCCAGTTTATTGTGAACCAGGGGCGGCCCGTCCTTATGTGCTACAGTGCTACAGCACAATGATAATTTTTGCTCAAATAATGTATTTGTAATACCATAGTATTTGATCTGTCATTTGGCAATTTCCCGTGGTTACGTTCATGACGCATTATGAAGTGTTTAGTCTTCGCTCTTCGCTGCCTCAGGGGGATCGTTGTGCTACTCACAAGTCCAAATTAAAATGTAGACAGTTACGCGCATGTGCGAAGCTGAAATCACTGCTCTGATTGGCTATTTTTACGCGGGAAAGTGCTATAGTCAGCTTCAGCACAACACAGCTTGGAGATTGCAAAAGTAAAGCGTAACGAAAGAATGCTTGTTTGTGGAGGAACTCGAACTGTTTACAATATATTTGGTAATTCAAGTGTCCGACTGGTGCTGCCATCTACCACTTAAAGTTGCTGTCAACAGCTACAGTATACTATATTGAACAAAAGAGTGTTCCAGATACAACTTGGATTTCTATACGGAAGACCCGACTTCCGAAATATAGATGGAGCTGTTCAATTGTCACAATACATAGTCTAATTTACAAGATCCATTATGTGAAGTAACGAAGTTGTTAAAATATTTTGGTTACAACACCAATGACCACTGCTGAACCAGAAAGATGTTTTTCTTGTTTGAAATGCATAAAAACGTTTTTAAGGAACCCTATGTCCCAGGATCGTTTCACTGCTCTTGCAATACTGTCAATAGAAAAGTGTATGATGTCCAAGATGGAGGGGTTTAACACCAAATGACAAGTTCTGCAGTACGAAAGAACGTCGTATGGGCTTCATATTTCGTCACTAGGCGAGTCTCAAATTAAGATAAATACATAAGTGTATGCCTCTACAGTAGGCCGATATAGAGATTGTAGCACACTCATTATTTTGATCACCAGCCGCTACTGTTGTGAACCAGCCTTTAGGCCATGTCTCAAAGCTCAAGTCCATACTACACATTAGGGAGCTTTGGAAATGTATGCTCGAAACATGGCCTTCTTCATTGACTATTTTTCTAAAAACCATGACATTATGGTGCAGCGCTGAATTAAGAAGGCAGTGTCCTAATGCAGTTTCATTACGAATTATGTGGAAAAGATGAGGGCTTAATATATTACAATAATGTTTAAAACATTGTACAGAAGGTACTAACAATGCCAGTGTTCAAAGTTACGTGTTATTCTACATTACATTTACATTATTTCGCTTCCAAAGCATTTTCAGATTTCATAACCCCAATTGCTGATGAGGTATCCATGTTTGTTTAGTGAACAAGTCAACAATCGAGCAAGCATTTTCGTTTACTAGATACTACGGACTTGATTGCTATGCACTATGTAGCTTTGGATCATAACTTCTGACGTCACATCCAGCTATTTAGTCAACAATCTAGTTCACTTCAGCTGAAAATGTAGCTTTGAGACACGGCCTTAATGGGTAACAGCTCTATGTAGTGCACAGTACTCCATATTGAATAATTATTGATAAACCAACATCTTTACCATGACTTGTGGTTTGTAGGCCATCTCAAACCCCAACTCCACCCCTCTGAGCGCGAGATCTTATATACTCGGTCAGTTATGGCCGAATGTTACAATAAAAACAATTAGCAACATAGGTATTTGAGTCATAACGTCATACAATACCAGATGAAACTTGGAAGTTTTTCATTGAGTAAAGAGATACACGATTAGTGTAGAAGTGACTAGTGACATAGACCGTTGTTTCATTCAAGAAATTCATGGTTATAACTCGTGTAGAAGCGCCTCTGGTACAGATATTGAAAAACAATTTTTGCGACAGCTTTGTAATACTATATAGAGCATTATTCCATTAAAAGCTCGATTTTGAAAAATTGTAACATAGACTATTATTCGGCCCAACACTTCATTGTCAATTACTGGGAATGCCTAATTATGAAATCAATATTTATAACCCTGAAATTTAGAGTAAATATATTTATTATTTATTTCCGCTCTAGTAGATCCCAAATAGAGTCAAAGAATATACTAATCAAAAGACTTTTATCCCCTAACTGACAATAAATAAAAAATAAATATCATGCAAATAACAAAATTGTAATGCAAGTATAAACAGTCATGTGAAATGAATGGCCATGCTTTAATTTTTTAGCAGTGAGATAGAAATCGAAAATCAAATTTCATGTAAAGGACACAGAAATTAAGAACACTTTAAAAACGGTGAAATGACAGAATGAAGTTATTCATTTTACAGTGGAGTATTACAATAATTTAGTGTGTCAATTTACAAATGAGTATGAATACATGCATAAACTAATTCCAAATATTATTTTCTTAACCTTACTACTGTTTCTTGTTACTTCATCAGAAGGAAAAGTAAATATCGACACTAAGTTCCCTTCTGATGATTGGATTTGCAGCCAGGTATACAACTCCTTGGCATTTTATTTAATGTATTCTAAATAAAACAAGTGACATTGATGAATGCAGTGAAATTTGTCTCTTGAATTAGCTGTCAGATATCGCAATTTGTACCATCTTATAGCGTTAGAATATTTTTGTTTTTCAAACACTTTATGAGGTACTGAGACTATAACATACCTTACCCTAAGATTCGCCTTTCAGTCTCAGTATGAAGTCACAACAACAGATCAACTTGTGTTTATGAGAGAGTGAAGTAGAAAGTGAGGGAAAGATATAGATTTTTAGACAGGAAAATTATCATGACGGATTTGTTACTAACAATATGGTGCCAATAAATATTGCTTTGCTCATGTATAATCCATCCAAGTTGCTCCTTGTCTTAACTCTTTTCAAAATATCTTTCTTTAAAAGTATATATATTTTTTTTTTATTCTTTCAATTTCGACCGAAAAAAATATTCAATAATAAAATGTATAAACAAGGATACTAGTAAACCCTTCACAGTGATTTGTTTTGGTAAAAAAAAGTACAATTCTTTTCTTTACCTCTCAAATCAGTATTTTTTATAAATGTTATGTTATAAACACATTTCCACTTGACGTAAGGGTCAAGTTTAAAACTACTTCCACTTTATGTTGTGATGCTATAGAAATGTATGTAAATTGACAAAGGAAGAGCATGTCTAATCTGTTGTAAATTGCTGCAACATTCATGAGCATTCTGCAAAACCAAGAAAAAGAGAATTTTTGTAATAGATGTGTTCATTTGTACTCTTTTCAAAATATCTTTCTTTGAAAGTATATATTTTTTCTTTCTTTTAATTTTGACCTAAGGTATCCTTCAATAATTTTTATTGGGTTATTTTATGACGCTGTATCAACATCTAGGTTATTTAGTGTCTGAATGATATGAAGGTGATAATGCCGGTGAAATAAGTCCGGGGTCCAGCACCGAAAGTTACCCAGCATTTGCTCGTATTGGGTTGAGGGAAAACCACGGAAAAAACCTCAACCAGGTAACTTGCCCCGACTGGGATTCGAACCCGGGCCACCTGGTTTCACAGCCAGACGCGCTGACCATTACTCCACAGGTGTGGACTCCCTTCAATAATAATGTACACAAAAGCGTTCCAGTAAACCCTTCACAGTTACTTCGTTTGGTAAAAAACACAATTCTTTTGCAAGGCAGATCTCTTAAATCACTATTGATTAATCCACCATCGTCTTTGTCTACAGCGAACTAACAACAAAGATAAAGCAACTTTGGCTTGATCATTCATCCGATCAATCTCAGAAGAAAATTGCTGATTGTTCTACTAATCTCTTCTTGTGAAATATTCTATATTTTCGGATCTTTTCTTTCACATTTGCATAACTCAAAACTACAAAACCTCGCTGCAATATGTTGTACACTATTCTCAAACAATTAGAAAAGGAACACAGTACAGTAGCTTCCATCAGACTATGTACTATGTACATATGAGACATCACTGAAGAAAATCGCAAATGAACTAGATTACAAAATGTCGCTAGTGTGGCACGTCTTGTGGCCACACATAGCTACATTTAACGCAGAAACTGAGCAGTATTTGTAGCCTCGTCTGGCTACGCATTTTGTGACAGTTACAGCAACTTCATTTGTCAATGAAAATCAAGTACATTTACTGTTCATCTGGCCGTACTCTAAATGTAGTTTCACGCTATAGCATAATGGTCTAAGGCATCATGCCAGGACTCATGTTAATGGAATGAGTGCTGGTTCGAGTCTTTATGGAGGAAGAAATTTTCTCATGAAATTTCGGCCATTTATGGGGCCAGTGCCTATACAGCATTGTGATGAATTTGGAGTGCTAGAGTAGGTAACGAAAATCAGGTCTGTGAATCAGTTGTAATGGCTAACCACACGATACCCTTGTACTGATTCGATGATCGTTCACCTCTGCTGTGGACGTGAGGCTAGCAATCGTTTGGTCGGTCTTGCGCCCTATGGACCGTTGCACACATGATTATATGAATAAATGAGTAAAAGTTAAATTCACTCAAAGTAACCATATTAATTCGGATTTATGATACTTGTAGAGAGAGATACCTTACATTCAACATGATACAGTGAAATGTTTAAGTTCATACCTCCGTAAGCGTCGTGTGTGTGTGTGTGTGTGTGCACGCGCGCGTGGATGCGTGTGTCACATCAGTCTCTTAGTCAGATTTAGTTGAAGTGAACAGTTCTGTCTCGAACATTGTAATGGATAGGGCCTACTCTTACACAGAGGAAGATCAGTCATTTCAAGAAGAGAAAATCTGTTGTGAAAAGTACTTAAATAAAAATTTGTCTCGCAAATAATAGCATAATTGTTATTGTTAAGAGGTTATAAAAAGAAAACTGACTCAATAGTAAATTAAGTAAGAAGGAGCTCCAAAATGATATTTGTATGAGGAGCTGAAATCAAATTTTGAGAAAATCGTTAGCAAAAGAATTTATAATTATGAAAATACGTTAATTCCTGATAAAATCGAACACAATTTCCTTGATTCAGGTGTGCATTATTATGTGTGGCATAATCATGGAGAAGAGTTTCTGTAAAAAAAAAAAAAAAAAAGAAAGAAATAATCTCTTTTCAGTAATTGTTAAAGGCAGCAATGGTAATGTGAAGGTGTGTGAGCATGTATGGTAGCATCGAGTGTGGGAAATGTAATTTTATTGGTGGAATAATGAAGGAACATGATTAGGCTACTTACAATTTCCAGAAGTCAAGTTCATTCCACTGCATTTAAAATTATAATTTTGTCTGAAATATCCATATTTCCTTAACATTTATGTAGTGAATTTTCACAACATTAGTAGTAAGGAAATGAAGCTGCCGTCAAGGGTTGGAGGGTATGGAGGGCCTGGAGGGGCGTGGCCAAAGGAGGGGTGGGGGAAGGACGCGTGGCGTTGCTTCGTCATTGGTTGAAACAGAAGTGGGGAAACTCAATTTTGATTGGTGCATGGGGAAGGATCACAAATGCGATTGGTTAATGGGGTAGGAAGCGGATTGTGATCAGCGAATGAGGATGGAGACGTCATGTATGTGAGTGGTCGTAAATGGTGGTTGGGTGGGGTGATCCGCGTATGCAATTGGATAATGGGAGAGAGATAATTTGGGGGGATGGGAGTGTTGGATTGCGATTTATCGTTGGTATTACAACATTGATTGATAGTGAGAAGAGGGGAGGAGTTGTGGTTGCTCCTGCGTGATAGTAATCCACCTTGAAAGAACTAGGTCACACCTGTCAAAAGGAAGGCGATGTTTCGAATATGCATGTTCCTGTGGGTCTTATTTGACACTTGTATTATTTTTTTCGACCACTGCCTGTTCCCTGGCCAGTTGAAAATAATTTTCTGTTGTGAAATATGTATGAGTATGTATTACGCAGTCGGTTTAGCCATCTGTGTGAGAGGTGAATCCCGCACGTGGAAGTGAAAGTGAGTCCTCGACTATATGACATTGACTGTACGTGGCTGTCTGAAGCACGCAGCCAGTTCGCCGTTCTTGAAAGAGAAAGTGTATCACCTTGGTGGAAGAAAAACAATGCATTAAATCTAATTCAAAAGGATGAAATAGCAGAATGGTGAGTAGAAATGAATACAATTACTCAAATATGTGGAGAAAACTCAATTCTCACTTCAAAAATTACCTATGATTACTAGAAGTGGATAAAATGTACAACATAATAACAATGAAGAAAACTCACTTCAACAGTCACCTGCTTGCTGTATTTAAATAGGCTTAAATACATAAAGTTAACATGATTTATACTCTATCTATGGCAGGAAGTAAAATCTTTTGAGCTAACTCTCAACAGGGAATGATTACTAGAAGTGAATAAAATGTACAACATAATAACAATGGAGAAAACTCACTTCAACAGTCACCTGGTTGCTGTATTTAAAGAGGCATAAATACATAAAGTTAGCATGATTTACACTCTATCTATGGCTGGAAGTAAAATCTTTTACCTGATTCCAGACATTCGCGGAGCGGACTGTAATTTCTCACATCAGTTGTTAAAAGTACAAAGGGATATACATAAAAAGACTTGGACTTTTCAAGATAGACTGACACATAACCATAGTAAGAGGAAAGGTTTCAGTAAGGCAGTAAAATCTTTCACCTTACTCCTTCCTAATAATAATAATAATAATAATAATAATAATAATAATAATAATAACAATAATAATAATAACATAATTTACATTCCACTTCTATTACATCTGAAATATGTTGAGAGTCATGTAATATTGTTTACTTAATCCCATTTTTTTAAATTACTTCCGTCTTCGGACTACAGATCATTTAACACTATTGTTATATGGGTAATTAATACATCTGTTTTTGTTTATAATTTTTGCTTTGTCAAAATAATTAGTGTGAACATGTATAATTAACCATCCTCAGACCAAACATCGTGTTTTTAATACATCTGTTTTTTGGTAATTTTTGCTTTGTCAAAAATAATTAGTGTGAACATGTATAATTAACCATCCTCAGACCAAAAATCGTATTTTTGACATTTTTGTTTGTTTGTGTGTATATATGTCTGTCTATCGGGATGGTTGTTACCTTTTCACGCAATAATGGCCGAACCGATTTCTATGAACATTGGAATATTATTTCGTTTTTTGCACTGTCTTGTTAATCACCCCGAGTACACATATAAGAGATTAATGAATATGGGACTGCTAATTAGATGCAATGAACTTACATTAGCCTACTGTAGAATCGTGTTTAAGCTTACATTCCAACTACTCGACTGTGAAAGAGACATGTGTTAGAGTACCACATGCCCCATGACCTTCCTTTAGATGTCTAATATGACATTGAGAGCAAGGTTCATGTATCGATACAACATTCACCGCGGTAACCATAATTGAGAAAATGGGTAGAGAAAGTAAAATAACTAACTGTTGCATTAGAGACAATTTCGAAAGCTATAGTTAAATATAAAACAGAAGTGGATCAGAACCGAGAGAGTTTGAGACTCGCATTCAGGAGGTCACGGGTTCAAATTCTGTGACCGATCAATCTGACTAGTCATAAAGACAACTGCCATATTGTGAAATTAACATGTCATGATTCATCACCGCCTCAATTACCAACACTATAAACATTAATTAAATCTACAATTAGTTACTGCTGAGGACGAACATTAAGGTATGTGATTAAAAATTAATGATTTATTTTTAATAGTTAAGAATGTCAACGTACTCGTATATGAAACAAATAATTGCGGGCTAAAGCAAAGAGATCCCTTTACTTTTTAACTTTGCTTTAGAATATGCCATTAGGAAAGTTAAGGATAACAGAGAGGGTTTGGAATTGAGTGGGTTACATCAGCTGCTTGTTTATGCAGATGATGTGAATACGAGTATGTTAGGTGACAGATCAGAAACGATTAGGGAAAACACGGACATTTTACTTGAAGCATCCGAAGGAACTAGTTCGATTAATTAAAATGTGTCTCAGTGAAACGTAATCAGGCAGAAGCTTTCCTCTTCCTAAAAGAGATCCTAAAACCATTGACGTCAACAATAAAGAAAATCATGAAATAGCGATTTATTTCATTAAATGCGTTTCCTAAAAGTGATCCTAAAACTAGTGACATCAACAACATGAAATAGCGATTTCCTTCATTAAAACCGTTTCCTAAAGGAGATCCTAAGACCAGTGACGTCAACAATAAAGAAAATCATGAAATAGCCGAAACATGTCACTTTTCAGATTTACAGCAGTTGCTTAAATCTTTGAAAATTCATTCTGTCAATTTTTCAATGACATAAGTCCTTTTTGCCACCAATCAGAGAATTAGATTTGGGAAGGATATGAGTCGATGACCCTTTTCTGAAACTGGAAAATCATGAAATATCCTAAGCATGTCACTTTTCGGATTTATAGCAATGTCAGAGTGACATAAGCCCTTTCTCCCCACCCACTAGAGAATTATAATTGAGAAGGATGTGGGTGAATGACCCGTTTCTGAAACTGATACTATCCAAGTATTTGTCTAGAGGGACTTGGGATTTTTTTGCAACTAAGACCGCTTCTCACACCTTCTGGAAAGTCAATTTTTTAATACGTCAGTAATGTATATTAAAAGTAAAATAGGGTCAATTGAATCTAGTATTCTGAAGAAACTAGTTCGATTAATTAACATGTGTCTCAGTGAAACGTACAGCAGGTTGAAGAAATCCTAAAACCAGTGATTTCAACAATAAAGAAAATAATGAAATGACGACTTCTTTCATTAAATCAGTTTCCTAAAACCAGTGATGCCAAGAACATGAAATAGCGATTTCTTTCATTAAATCCGTTTCCTAAAGGACTATTCAACTGCAAGAGCTTAATCATTTCTGGTAAACAGTCTGGAGCTGATGCACTATCTTCCAGACGAATGTATTCATTGTAATGCTTTGGGGGATAACACCATTTCACACAGGCTCATCAAATCCTTGTACAGCTGAGTAGGAAATGGTAAGAAGTGCTGATAAGTATGACTAGATTGCAGGTTGTGTCTAATGGACCTTTTCATATTCAACACTATGGAATCCTCACCTGCAAAAGTATGAAATAGGTTGACTTTCATGACAACAGTTCGGGATGTTTGTTACCTTTCCACGCTATAATGCCTGAACCGATTTCTATGAACATTGGAATATAAATTCGGTTAGTTCTAATT
The DNA here is from genome assembly GCF_040183065.1 of Periplaneta americana. Taxonomy (NCBI): domain Eukaryota; kingdom Metazoa; phylum Arthropoda; class Insecta; order Blattodea; family Blattidae; genus Periplaneta; species Periplaneta americana. The sequence continues at coordinate 88,200,565 of NC_091126.1, read as the reverse complement.
TAGATTTTAGGCTATATGACATTCAAAATACTTTTGGGGGAGGGGGAATTATAAGGAGGTATCAAGTAAATAAATCGAAATATCTCGCTTTTTATTGATTTTCATGAAAAATGTTACACAACAAAAGTGTCTTTGACCGATAAGTCTTATTCTATGCAAAATTGTGATAGGACTTATATTTAACAATACGTTTAACAAACACCATTTCAGACTAATAGGCTGTAATGACTTGTCTATTTAAGGCGGCCTTGCACAACAAATGGAGGATATTATTCATTTAACACTACTGTTATATGGATACAAATTGTCTTCTAGGATGGGAATGTATAAATATTTATCAGGAAACGATGCATTACCCTAAATTGGCTATATCACATGTGTGAGAATGTTAATGATTAAACTGAACCTAGTCATTGTGGATTGGGGATGGAGATGTGCTTGGTAAAAGAAAATAGTAACAAAATAACATGCAGTGAGTATTCAAATACATTTTCAATTAGTGAATTCCAATTGTGATGATGTTTTCACCAAAATTGAAGAACTTTTACATTTTGGAAGGTGCATTCAACATTGTCTCTGCAGTGATAGAAGCACACGTTTCTTCTTTTTTTTTTAATACCTTTCTTTAACGTAAATAAATTAGGACAGTCCATTTATTCCAAATTATACACATAACTGGTGATAAATTGTTCTAATAATTATTTCCTTTCCACACCCTTTATATAAACACACTGAATCAGCATCACTGTAATTAACATAACCAATACGATTAGTTTCATGGCGGCAAGTGACGGGGTGGTTTCAGCAGAAAACAGCATCCTTGCTGCAAATTCCAGTGGAGACAGCGAGTCCTTTTATCCCAGCTTCTTGGAAACCTTGTACATCAGTTATCATAATGGACGTCCTGAAACAAAATAAAAGCAGTGTAGAATGATACCTATTGTAAATTGTATAATGTCACAGAAAAAAAGTAAACACATACTTACATTTTTAAACATATGATGTGAGTAAAAGCACTTTATACATAATCCAATAAGACACTTTGAGCATTGTGTTCGAACAATGCTTTTACACCCTTTTTTGGCACATTTGTGAAAATGGCATTCTTGTGACATATACGCAACAACTTGTCGAAAATTTGACATATATGCAACGACATGTTGAAAATGTGACATGTATGCAACGACATGTCGAAAATGTGACTTATATGCAACGACATGTTGAAAATGTGACATGTATGCAACGACATGTCGAAAATGTGACTTATATGCAACAACTTGTCGAAGCTGTGACATATATGCAATGACATGTGGAAAATGTGACTTACATGCAACGACATGTCGAAAGTGTGACTTATATGCAACGTATTCTCGTTTTTCTCTTCGAAAATCGTATTCTCGTTATTCTGGTTGCATATAGGTCACATTTTCAACATGTCGCTAATGCAATAGCGGTGGTATTCGTTATTTTACTTTAATATGAACCCGTGACCTCCTGAATGCGAGTCTCCAACTCTCTCGGTTCTGCACCATTGTTTATGTGAATAAAATTAATTCAAATGAATTAGGTATATAAATATTATTTTAAGAAACACGGAAAACGAATATGGGTAGAATATTGTGACATTAAAATACACATAGCTAATCGTATGTTTCAATGTTAGATTTACCTATAAAGATTAATGTTTATCGTATTGGTAATTGAGGCAGTGATGATTCATGACATGTTAATTTCACAATCTGGCAGTTGTCTTTATAACTAGTCAGATTGATCGGTCACAGAATTTGAACCCGTGACCTCCTGAATGCGAGTCTCAAACTCTCTCGGTTCTGCATCATTGTTTATGTGAATAAAATAGAGTCTAAGGAAACCATGAAAAAGTTCAGTCATGTTGGTTGGTCCCAAACCTTGAACCCATGATCTCTCGGATGTGAATCTCAAACTTTCTCGGTTGTGTATTACAGCCTATATATAATTCAATAATTTCCATTTAAAGATTATATTTTAAGCCAACAGGGAGAATTGGATCCACTTCTGTTTTATATTTAACTATAGCTTTCGAAATTGTCTCTAATGCAACAGTTCGTTATTTTACTTTCTCTACCCATTTTCTCAATTATGGTTACCGCGGTGAATGTTGTATCGATACATGAACCTTGCTCTCAATGTCATATTAGACATCTAAAGGAAGGTCATGGGGCATGTGGTACTCTAACACATGTCTCTTTCACAGTCGAGTAGTTGGAATGTAAGCTTAAACACGATTCTACAGTAGGCTAATGTAAGTTCATTGCATCTAATCAGCAGTCCCATATTCATTAATCTGTTATTTGTGTACTCGGGGTGATTAACAAGACAGCGCAAAAAACGAAATAATATTCCAATGTCCATAGAAATCGGTTCGGCCATTATTGCGTGAAAAGGTAACAACCATCCCGATAGACAGACATATATACATACAAACAAACAAAAATGTCAAAAATACGATTTTTGGTCTGAGGATGGTTAATTATACATGTTCACACTAATTATTTTTGACAAAGCAAAAATTACCAAAAAACAGATGTATTAAAAACACGATGTTTGGTCTGAGGATGGTTAATTATACATGTTCACACTAATTATTTTGACAAAGCAAAAATTATAAAAAAAAAAAACATGTATTAATTACCCATATAACAATAGTGTTAAATGATCTGTAGTCCGAAGACGGAAGTAATTTAAAGAAATGGGATTAAGTAAACAATATTACATGACTCTCAACATATTTCAGATGTAATAGAAGTGGAATGTAAATTATGTTATTATTATTACTATTATTATTATTATTGTTATTATTATTATTATTATTATTATTATTATTATTATTATTATTATTATTATTAATTCTGGAGATTGACTAGTAATTATAGGTAATTGTTGAAGTGAGAATTGAGTTTTCTCCACATATTTCAGTAATGTTGTTCATATCAGATAAGCAGTTATGAGCTTATTGTAAGGTGATAAATACCATATTAAACTTTATTTTATTCAACAAAAATCAGGTAAGCAGTTAATACATGCTTGCTGCTGATTATATAGACTAAATGGAAATGTGGTTAATGAAATTATAAATACCATATTAAACTTTATTTTATTCAACAAAAATCAGGTAAGCAGTTAATACGTACTTACTCCTGATTATATACGCTAAATGGATATGCATTTAATTAAATTATAAATATCATATTAAACATAACGAGAATTATTGTGATGTAATTTTCACAAACTATCACTGAGGTTATTGTAAGGTTAGATGACTGATAGAATATTGCAACATTAAAAGACACACAGTTAATCGTATGTTTCAATATTAGATTCACCTATAAGAAACACGGTTGTATTACTCTTCGTACTCCAAAGATGGAAGTAATTTAAAGAAATGGGATTAGGTAAACAATATTACTTGCCTCTCAATATATTTCGTATTTCGGATGTAATAGAAATGGAATGTAAATTATGCACATTGCATTATTATTATTATTATTATTATTATTATTATTATTATTATTATTATTATTATTATTATTAGGAAGGAGTAAGGTGAAAGATTTTACTGCCTTACTGAAACCTTTCCTCTGACTATGGTTATGTGTCAGTCTATCTTGAAAAGTCCAAGTCTTTTTATGTATATCCCTTTGTACTTTTAACAACTGATGTGAGAAATTACAGTCCGCTCCGCGAATGTCTGGAATCAGGTAAAAGATTTTACTTCCAGCCATAGATAGAGTGTAAATCATGCTAACTTTATGTATTTATGCCTCTTTAAATACAGCAACCAGGTGACTGTTGAAGTGAGTTTTCTCCATTGTTATTATGTTGTACATTTTATTCACTTCTAGTAATCATTCCCTGTTGAGAGTTAGCTCAAAAGATTTTACTTCCTGCCACAGATAGAGTATAAATCATGTTAACCTTATGTATTTATGCCTATTTAAATACAGCAAGCAGGTGACTGTTGAAGTGAGTTTTCTTCATTGTTATTATGTTGTACATTTTATCCACTTCTAGTAATCATAGGTAATTTTTGAAGTGAGAATTGAGTTTTCTCCACATATTTGAGTAATTGTATTCATTTCTACTCACCATTCTGCTATTTCACCCTTTTGAATTAGATTTGATGCATTGTTTTACTTCCACCAAGGTGATACACTTTCTCTTTCAAGAACGGCGAACTGGCTGCGTGCTTCAGACAGCCACATACAGTCAATGTCATATAGTCGAGGACTCACTTTCACTTCCACGTGCGGGATTCACCTCTCACACAGATGGCTAAACCGACTGCGTAATACATACTCATACATATTTCACAACAGAAAATTATTTTCAACTGGCCAGGGAACAGGCAGTGGTCGAAAAAAATAATACAAGTGTCAAATAAGACCCACAGGAACATGCATATTCGAAACATCGCCTTCCTTTTGACAGGTATGACCTAGTTCTTTCAAGGTGGATTACTATCACGCAGGGGCAACCACAACTCCTCCCCTCTCCTCACTATCAATCAAATGTTGTAATACCAACAATAAATCGCAATCCAACACTCCCATCCCCCCCCAAATTATCTCTCTCCCATTATCCAATTGCATACGCGGATCACCCCACCCAACCACCGTTTACGACCACTCACATACATGAGGTCTCCATCCTCATTCGCTAATCACAATCCCCTTCCAACCCCATTAACCAATCGCATTTTAGATCCTTCCCCCATGCACCAATCAAAATTGAGTTCCCCCACTTCTGTTTCAACCAATGACGAAGCAACGCCACGCCTCCTTCCCCCACCTTTGGCCACCCCACTCCAGTCCCTCCATACCCTCCAACCCTTGACGTCAGCTAGTGACCCTAAAGTAAGTTATGACATGTTTAGACTTTAATATTAGGTGTCCATTTTCCTTATAATGAGAATTAAATAAAATACAACCATCTGCCGCGTAACGTGAGTTACAAAAATAGATGTGTTAATTACATCTGTCTCTTAAATTATTCAGTCCTCTTAGTAGTCATTGTTGTCTACAATAATAGGAAAAGATGCATTGTTGGTATTATACAAGAGCCTATTTTGAAATATGAACGTCTGTAACATGAGTGACGTTGGTGTGAGTTATGCACTTGTAACGTTAGTTACGACGAAAATTAGACGACATTTTCCTTAAATATTGCACTTAATGAGATGTTAAAATTCTTGACATTAGGAAGCAAGGAACAAAATTACTTCCAATGTGTGTCAGCTGCGAAGTTTTTAGATTTGGCCAAACATCAGCCTTTGTGTCTGATTGCTTCAGTGCTTACTCACTACTGAGTAGTTTTCTGCACAGTCAAACTGTGGAACCAAGTCTCCAACGCCCGGGTTACCTTTCTTATCTTCAAAATGTTTTGCTTCACTCACTTGACAAAGCAATTAATTTTAATATATGACATTTGATCCTGAAGATGAAACACATCATCCTCAATAAGTTCAGCATTAGACATGGGTTCAGGCTTGCCATTAGGATCCACCCATTGCTTCTACGTTACTGTATTATTTAAGTCACACTGTTCAGGCACTAAATCAAAATATTCTCTTTGCATTCTTTATAACTCCAGTCATACAACTTTCTGAAACATATCTACTTTGTTTAAAAGCTCTTTGCATGGAAAGGCAGAAACTATTTTTGCTATAGCATCAATAGTAATAGTAATAAATAATAAACATTTATTGCTAGAATAAAGATACTGTACATGTTAATTAATTAATTTAATCTGATAGGATTAAGGCCATAGGGCAGGCTTGCAGAACAGGGCGACAGTTGTGGTGTTGCGTCACTCATTGGAAATGTTACGCATCCCTTCCTTCTACCCCTACGTCATTGACTTGGTAGGGGAGCGGATTTGTATTCAGTGTCTGTGTTATGTGATTGTGTATGGGGCACAGTGACGTCATTCAATGCCAGTAGACTATGGACGGGGAACCAATGTTTTCCCTATGCTTTCCACCCCTCTCTTGCCAGTTCTGTAACCCTGCCATAGGGTCTTCTCTTTCATCCTATCAGATAGCACATACAAATACAAAAAATACAGTGAAAAAATAATACAAATTAAATTAAATCACTATTTAAAATAAACAGGGTCAAAGAATACTGTAGAGAAATTAAGCTAATGAAAGAGTGTCTTCATCTACTTTTACACAAGAGTTCTTAGCTTTAATAATTTCGTTGAATGAAATTGAACATTTGTATTTCACTCCACGTTTTTAAACAATTGAAATTTACTCAGAGAAATTATAGTTGAACCCTAAGCCAGGAGATGACACATCAAAACCTGCAGACTCAGGATCAAACCCTGAGAGATGGCAATCCTAGTCCTGCATTGAGGACAGTTTATAGTTGAAGGGCCTTATCGATTTTAGTAAATCACATTAAAATTATTTTTTTTTTGTATTAATGTATTTCAATATAATAAACCCAATACTTGCACCTGTAAGTCGATTATAGGTTATTAACAACAACGAAGTTCTCACAATAAGTCACAAGACTGCAATGAGGTTCCATCCAAATTGAAATAAATAAGTTATAACAACAATGTAGCCTACCGAACATTTTATTACTGAAAGGTCAACAAATAACGCACCAAACCCTTGGCAGACTACAATAGTATAATCAATTAAAATTGTCTTCATTAAATGTGATCATAACATCAAATAGAAAAAAAAAAAAAAATAAGACATCTTACATGCTGAGTATGTATTAATTTGGCATCCCACTGTATATTGAATGTAACTTTAGGGCTTTATTGAGACCATGGGATAAAATTCAGGCCATAAATAGATATATCTAACCTGAACATTGCAGCATAATATTGCCAATTAAACGAGATATTTTTGTAAATAAACTGACAAGTGAGATTATTTGCAATGTGTATGGCTTTGAAATAAGTGATGTAGTTCTATGCTTCGTCCCCTTACCATTGTTCCCTCAACAGATTAATTTTGTTGTCAGAATTGAAAAGAAAAATAACTTCAGGAAATCTTGTTGGCAAAAGGAGAATTGATTACATTATGGATCTAATGGAAGTGATAATGCCATTGGTCAAATTACTTCAGTAACATTTAAGGAACTAAACCCAAACACTGCAGTGCAATCTAGAAAGAGAGTACCAGGAAGTGTGACACCAGTGATTGTTACAGAGCCAATCAAGAATCATTATCAGAATTATATTAAGGGTAACTGCTGTTCATACAGTTTTATGTGGCTGGTTATATTTTCCCATAAGTGTATTGACGTGTTATTACTTGTGTGAGCACCTGAGATAATTTACGGAAAAGTATTTTCTGTTTACAGTCTGACAATTACATCTTATCTTGTGTTTGTTATTGCAAGGATATTAGATATTTTATATTTAGTACAGGGTAAGTAAAACCTAAGGCATTGGCAGTACAGTCTGGCAAATAGAAAATCAGCTTTCATTAATAACATTTTTATAATTTTATGGTGTTAAAGTGTGATGATCTTTCTTGTAACTAGGGAATAATTTATTTAAAGAACTGAAGAGAATATGACCTGAATTTAAGAGCAATTGCTCAAAATTTCCTTCATTATGTTTTATGCATGAGGTCTGGAAAACCTAATGCACTACTTTAACTTGCCACTGTAATCTCACAGCTTTGTAAAAATGCTAGTAACTTAGGTTTGATTAAAATCTGCCACAGGACACAATGCTGTGGTTGCCCTCATCAGTTGTTGCACTATGCTGCTGATAATTGTGCTTGCACTTTACATTGTCAATCTTAGTCAGCTATCTAAAAATGTATTGAGAAATAAGTATTTTAAAACATGATTCGATACAGAGTAGAGCAACGCATTTTCCTCACTGAAGAAGTCGTATGAGATGTGTTTGTACAATTTTCGGCTGGGCTTTACAAAGACTACTAACAGTAGACAACTATTGAAATACAGTATTTTAAATTAATTAATAAATAGCGAGAAATAGGTTTCATTCTTGAAATGTTGTCTGAAGTGTTCTGTAACAGAACAAGCTCTTGAAGATAGGCCGGTAGTTGAGCCCAAGAATAGTACTCACCACCTAGCACAAGAATTGAACATATTGCAGTATTCTGTGTTTGAAATTTTTTATTTTTTTTTAAGTTTTATCCATGTAAGTTGTTGATGGTTCATAAATTGAATCCAATAGTGTGCACACAATTTTTTCATTGAATATTAGAATCAACCCACAACAGAAATGTTGATTCAGTGCTGTTTTTTCTGACTATGCTTGGCTTAACTTGAGTGACTATGTGAATGTCCAGAATACTCTATTGCAGCAGTCACAACCTGTGATTTGAGAGGAGTCTGCAGAACCAAGTTGTGTTTTTCAAATGGTGTTTTAATTAAGCTACGTAAAGTAAATAATAGAATAAATAACTGAAAAATAAAAGATACACTTTATATGAAATGATACATTATTGGCTATGATAAATTAATTGATTTTATTCCCTAAGAATACATCATTGCACAGATACGAAATTTCTATATCTTTAAGAATTAACTGTCGCTAGTTATAATGTTTGCTTATTATGCCTCAGAGAATTTTTAAGGAACAATTGATCTACAAAACTTGCATTGCTTAAATAATAAATAAATAATTTATAAATGAAGTAAAATATTTTACTGCGTGAAAGTGTGAAGAATGTCTTGTGTGCAATCCAGAATACGAAAAGGTACCTTGATATTTTCGAACATAGAGTAATATATATTTTTAAATGGCAATTGTAAGTAAATTGTGAACAGTAATATCATTCAGAACAAAAGGATCTGAATTGTTGTAATGCACTTAAATTGTATAATGAGAAAGTAGAGTAGAGCATCGATTATCCGAATATCGATTAACCGAAAGCGTTCCAGTAGGCAAATTCAAATTTGCGCACGCACCATGTAGAAGTTTTGCTAGCGCTGTTTGCGAGATTTAGCGGGAAAAAAAACAAGTCTCAGCTCTGAAGCAAAAAAAAAAAAAAAATTAGACTTCTTTTCCTAAACTGTAGGCCTACTTTAATGACCATTTTGAACTTGTCAAACTAGGCTAGTCTCTATGTTGTTTGTAAGACATATGATACGAAATGTATACTGTATGTACAATTTTGTGTTTAATATCAGTGTTTCTTTTTTTCATACTGCTTCTATGACACTGGTACAATTTGTTTTCGTAAGGCCGGGAATACACGGACGCGCTGCAGCAGTAACGCGGCATTACATGTAATGCGCGGAGTAAATTGTGCACTCTCGAACAAGCTGTGTGCACGATACAAACCATCTGAGCAGCGCGCAAGCCTCGAACACCTTTCTAGTTTCATTCTATCTCGCACGATGCATGACCATGGAAAACAAGGAAGCTTTGCTAACTGCTATTTGCGCTTTGCTAGTAATAGGATACATTTTCAACAGAAAGAAAAGTAGACCTACGGAGTTGTACAAGAAGTGGCTAGGGAGTAATTTTTTAAGTGCTATAAAGTTTGAAGAAATTAGCGGCCAGTATAAAAAACCTTAGGACTACTCGGATGATATCCACCAATTCTGAAGAATTATTGATGAAAATCGGACCAAACTTCACAAAATCAGCCACCAACATGAGAGAACCAATCTCAAGACAAAATAGGACAGTATTTATTGTAAAGGTATCCCCGTAACATGCCATGAAGGCACTTGGGGGGGCATGGAGGTAGAGCCCCATGCTTTCCATGACCTAGGCACTAGAATGAGGTGGTGTAGTTGGCACCACAATCTGACCACCTTTTACCCCCCGGGAAAGACCCGGTACTCAATTTTATAGGAGGCTGAGTGAACCTCGGGGCTGTTCTGAAAGTTTGGCAACGAGAAAAAAATCCTATCACAACCTGGGATCGAACCCTGGACCTTCCAGTCCGTAGCCAGCTGCTCTACAGTATTTATTGTGCTAAACTCAATTCATCCTTTTAAGAATGTTATTGTGCAATTAACTAAGTATGCACAACACTATTTTTGGTTGATTGTATATGTCAATATTCCAGGTTTGCACTGACTTTACGATTCTTGGCGACAGGGGATTTATTTACAAGCCTTCAGTACCTTCTGCGAATTTCAAAACAGGCTATCGGAGAAATAATCCAGAAGTTTGGCTAGCAATTGTCAGCGCATTAAAGGAAAATATCAAGATGAATTAAATCATAGTACCGACATAATGTGCTTCTTTAATGGGATAGTTTAATTGCAATAAAAATAATGAAGCATTGGGAGAATTGCAATTAAAACATTCGAAATATTACATCAAGAAAAATCAATAATATTTCGAAGTCGCATTGTAATGAAGAAACACATACAATAAAACTACAAACATGTTCTTTTTCGAGTAATCAAAATTTGATTGCCAAATGAAGTTTTTAATTTAAGTGTACAGTCAAAACAAGTGTTTTAACCCATTACTGCATAGCGTCCTAAAAATGGGACGTGCGTAAAATACTGATTTCTATGGAACTTTTTCTTGTTTAGTACAGTTGGAGGCATTGTTTAGAAGGTAAATTATTACATTGTATTATGGTGTTGCAGTATTTGAATTCCGTGTGAACATTTGTTCATACCAGCTAATTTTTTACAAGATGGCAGGATAACAGTATTTTGTGACGCACTGCATGTAGGTTCATTCTTAGTTACTCTGTAATGGTGGTACAGAAATCTGATTTTTATTTTCACATAATGAGTTGAATACTTCAGTTTTCATGTGGTATATAACAACAATAAAATTTTCTTATATGTTGCTAGGTACAAGGTGAAATAAAGTGCCGTCCTAAAAATAGGACGCCATGCAGTGTGTACTCTTGTAGTATTCTATAATATGTACAGTATATGGTTTCCATTACATTGTTTTATTTCCAGTCTAACCGTGAGTGAAATTCTGGGGTTAATGGAAAATCAAAATAATAATAATAACGAGAGTCTAATATACGGACCCCTCCAGAAGATTTCCATTATACAAATAAATACAGTGGTAAATCGGATGACGAGCATGAGGCTTATTTGAATAATCTTGGCGGTAAAATGCTACTTAGTAAAGCAGAATTACAAAAAAAATATATAATGATGATAATGAAGATGACATTGTTGATGAAAGTATGCCAGAGTCTTCTAACATAAAAGCTGCAACAAATGATTTTGAAAGTACATTAGACAAAAAATGGAGCTGAGGTTTCTCGCACAAGTTATTGCCGTCCGAAAAGAAGGAAGCTAATATATGAACATTTCCAAGACAGGGAAGGTAATTCCAGGTAGAAGGCCATCATACTACTACAACTACAAGTACTATTATTACTACCATAACCACCAACGTACCGCGCCGTGGCATCGTGGTCTAAGGCATCCTGCCTCGGACTCGCGTTACGCAATGCGCGCTGGTTCGAGTCCTCATGGGGGAAGAAATTTTCTCATGAAATTTCGGCCAGTATATGGGACCGGTGCCCACCCAGCATCATCATGCATTTGTGGAGCTACGATAGGTAGCGAAAATCCGGTTTCTGAAACCAGCTATAACGGCTAGGGGGGAATCATCGTGCTAACCACACGATACCTCCATTCTTGTTGGAGGATAGTCCACCTCTGTTTCGGCATGTGGACGTGAGACCAGCAGCAGGCTGGTCGGTCTTGGCCCTTCATGGGCTGTAGAGCTACGAATTTTTTTACAATCACCACCATCAACACCAGTGCTAGCAGCAGCAATAGCAGCACCATCACTAGCAGCAACAGCAGTACCAGCGCTAGCACAGAAACAGCAGCACCAGTGTTGGCAGTACCGATGTTAGCAACAGCGGCAACAACAGAGTGGTGATCCATCTTCGCTAATTTTCTTGATGTTGCCGTAGTAAATGCTTTGTTTCTGTACAGAAAAATGAAGCCTCAAAACTCTTCAGAACCGCTCCTCAACTTTTGCCGTCTCCTGGCTTTTACAGTACTGAAAAGACATGGGGTGAGTTCCCACTAAGGAAAAATTGTTCCCATTCCATCAGGAGACATAAGATTTGGTGGTCAACACCACTGGCCAGTTGAAAATGAAACTCAGCGAAGGTGTGCTAATTGTACAGGGAAAGCAAAGTTCATCTGCAGCAAGTGTCAAATTGGACTCCACCCTAAATGTTTCTACCCTTACCACACAAAATAGTGTTGTGCAATGCGCAGGCTTGTGTGAGGAGGGCAGTTGAACCACTGATTCTAATATGTGTATATGTATTTGCTACATAATAAATACATAAATACTATTTGAACTAAAAGAGGGGTTATTCTATTCAGCTACTGTATCACTGACCACTATGCATAGCGTCCTATTTATGGGACTGTCCTTAATTTTTATCCCAGAAAGTAAATAAAGATAAAAATGGTAAGAAAGCATTCTTAAGTCACCAACTAGCAAACTTAAACTCAGAAACGCATTTTTCAAGTCATTAATAACTTTATGCAGTAATGGGTTAAATCAGCTAAAGAAAATTATTTTAAAACAAAACATAGGAATGCAAAATATACGCAACAAATGCCACAAAAATTGCTATTCAATTCATTAAAAATAATAATAAGAAAAAAAACAGAAGATATTAAATGTGCTGGTTTTGATTATCGGAGTAGCCTATGTGATGAACATTCTTGGGACGGAGTTTTGGTTGGATGATGTTGAAGAGAGCCAAGAGGGTTTGATTCAAATCCGGAAGTGACAGAGTGTAGTGTAGTAAGAATGGAATTGGAGATTTTGTCATTGAAAGGTCGGCTTGAGAAGAGTCCTGAGTCTGAGGACGTTGTGGTGGTTCGGGAGCTGAACCATTGGAAGTTGAGGGAGTAATTGGTTGAGTAGGTTGTTTAGGATAACCCATTTGGGAAGGAGATATCAAATGAAGGTGCATATGAATGAAAACGTTGTTGTCCATAGTAAGTTGGCATTTGAAAGAAATTTCGTTTTGCTTTCACCTGAATGTCATAAATAGCTTGCTGAATCCCTTTCCTACTAGTCGCACGATATGCTATCATTTTCGATGAAAGGAAAGCAAAATGATTTGACTTCACATTGTTCAACATTGCTCTTTAACCTCCCAGAAGCCACTGGCGTGGTTCAGGTGGTAGCGCGTTTGTCTGCTGATCCGGAATTGCGGTCAAGCATGGGTTCGATTTCTGCTTGGGCTGATTACCTGATTGTGTTTTTCCGAGGTTTTCCACAACCGTAAAAGAATGTCAGGTAATCTATGGCGAATCCTCGGCCTCATCTCGTCAATTGCCAACTCGCTATAACAAATTACATCATCGCTAAATAACCTAGTAGTTGATAGAGCGTCGTAAAAATAACCAGTGGCTTGCAGAATTCCAACGGCAGTTGCAAGTAATTCTGTACCTATCATCCTGCTTTTTCGCTCGTTTTGGAGCCCAGTCTTATCTTGCATGTTAACTGGTTGTTTTCGTTATAATAGTCAATATCACCAGGATTCCACAAGACTGGACATAATTTATGAGGTCCAATCTACTTCAGACCACTCCATGCTTGAGGTGTGCGCGCTTCACGAGACAAACGGCAACGAACCCGTCCACACTGCGGCAACAAATCCCTTTGTGTTCGCGAGAAAAACCAACAAGGAACGGATCACTGCGCGGCATTTGAGGTGTGCGCGTTCTTGCCGCAGCGCATGCTTGAAATCGCGTACAAACGAGCAAACGAAGCCTCGAATTCTGTTCGACCCTTGTTGCATTACTGCCGTGGTGCGTCCATGTATTCCCGGCCTAAATGATCAGTTATCCAAAAATCAGTTATCTGAACATGCCCCATCCCCAATTGTTTCGGATAATCGATGCTCTACTGTACATAATCACTCATTTTTACTTATTCATTACAAAAACGAAAGTGATGCTGCAAAATCAAGCTTGAGATCTTCATGGAAATGTACATTTTCTCATAATGAAAAATGGTTCCTGGCATGCCATCTGTCCATCTGTGTGTAGCAATTTCTTCTAAATTATTCGATCAATTTTCTTCATTATTTGCAAGTAAGTGTAATTGGGAATGAAAACACATGAAATATCTTTTTAGTAAAAAATTACTGATTCTTTTTTTGAATTCGGAGACAGTTACAATTTAAATTAAATCAGTTTTAGTGAATTCCTGCATAATTTTGCTTCTTGCATAAGTTGAAGTGATAAACAAAATGAATTGATAGTAAATTATTTGATTACTATCATATCGATAACTATTTCTTGGAAGGAATGAATGATAAAGGTGTACTGTGTATAATGTGCTATGGCATAGGAATTAAAAAAATGAATTACAAATATCTACTTGACTTATATAATTTATTATTTTTGTAAATGAAAGTGATCATTTTGTCATAACTGTGTTAAAATAAGGAAACTTGGATATATACAAAGAGAAGGATATTCATTATACAATGCCTGTACAATAATTTATTTTACACAAAGTTACGTAAAATGACTGTTCTATTAGTTATTGCATAAAATACAAAATGAGAAAGTATGTGCCATTCGTATTATACAGTTTATTTAGAGAGAGATTATATCCATATAAAAATTTGATTTCTATATTTCATTTTGCTAGGTTCATCTCCAGTGTAGTCCTAGTCGTGTGGATTTCATCCGGAACAACATCCATATGCTATTTCTTCCAAAATATATTCATCCCTGAAAGCAGTTTGTACGTGAGGCATCGCATCTACTGTACCAACGACTTTGCATTTATTTGGGAAACTGACTGCTGGTAACTATAATATATTTGTCTACTTAACAGTGTTCTACAGTGTATAAAATAAATTATATTAGACCTTTGTTTGAATTGTTCTTAAAGAGACTGTGTGGAGATCATTTCTTTTTATTTGAAGTACTTTAATTTTATTCACTAAGAAACAAAATGCAGAGTACCCAAAGTGTATACACACTTTAACACTAAAATAATTATTCTAAAATTGTACTGTATTTGTAAGAAAAGCAAAATTGACATGAGAAGTGTCTTTGAATTTTGGAATCAGTGTAGGTGTGCAAAGTGGCTAGCATCAGACTGTCAATGCTGCTGAACTGCTTCACAAATTACATTCTGTAATGTATCCAATGTGATAGCTGCACAAGATGTTTAGATGTTTTCTTGTAGGGCATTCATTGTAACTGGCTTTCTCTGATGAACATCATTTTTACAGCCCTTAAGATAGAAGTTGAGAGATGTTAGTTCAAGGGACTGTGGTGAAAACTCATCAGCACATCTTCGACCTATCCATTGTCCAGGTAGAGTTTTATCCAATTACGTCGTAACATCTTAATGGTAATGGGATGGAGTGGCATCTTGTTGCAGATAAAAGCTCTTGTCCCCATACAGCTCTCGGATGGTAGGTAAAATTTTTGTCTGAAGCATATCGAGTTACAGCACATCAGTAACTGTGCCTTTGAAGAACGGTCCAATCAAAACACGGGATGACAAACCACACCACACAGTAAGTCCCGGTAAATTGACAATTTCGTTAAGATGAATGTGTGTATCTTCAGATACCCAGTACACGCAATTGTGGCGATTTACATACCTTTCAGTTTCATTTGCACCTCGTCAGCCCACCAGACAACCTTCCCTGCAAATGCCTCATTCTCACGCATCATGCCTTCAAACCACCTACAGTATTGGAGTCGTCAATCTGATTCGTCTCTATCCATAGTTTGTAGCAGAAATCTTGGAATATACACCTTCTACTTTGCACTCTTAAAATTCGTTGCACACTTGATCAACTAACTCTGGTTTTGTGTGAACACTATTACACAGACTTCTGTGGTGAGCGTGTAAATTGTTGTAATACCCCAGCTACTGGAGTTGTTGCTAACCATAGTTGTCTGGATCTTTGTTTGCTCGCATCACCAATAGTACTATCGACTTCGAATTAATTTAGAATACACGTAATTGTTAGACGTGTTGGTGGCTGTGTTCCAAACTCATTCTGCAGTTGTCACTGTAACTCAATTATGTTTTCAAACTTAAAAGTACCATTTCAGCACTGCATTTCATTATTCAAACGACAACCTTGCTTCAGTTATGTTGCTTCACTGTCTTATCGCTCAAGGACATACATAAATGCCTATGCCATCTGTTGAGAAAATATTACATTACACTCTTGCCCTGAAGTAAAATTCACATTTCAATTTCTTACAAAGATATTGAATGAAGAGTCTATATATTTTTTGGGCCACCTTGTATTAGCTCATTTCCTTTTTATGTTTGTTTCTTAGCGTAATTTAAATATTATTTTCAACTATTTTGGTTATGTTAAGAATTATAGTGTGGAGAATGTAGTTTTTTTAGAAGGTATGATTTTTAACGACAGAGTATTTCCAAGGTGATCTTTCAGATATAGAAATTGATGTGCTATTGGTTTCAATAATTTGGAGACCTGTAAGTGAAAACCCCTTTGCTAATGGCAAATAGTACAAGTTTTGATGTTAGAGTCAATGACATATCCGGCCAACATATCGTGCTGAAGATTGTGGACCACTGCAGTCAATTAAAGCCTGTGGTAAAGGATGTGAAGGTCCCATGTAAAACAATTGGTTTAATGACATGCATGGTTGCTGATGGGGTTTTGGTTGACTGCAGTTGCAACTGCGTCACTCTTGTTTAAAAATAAACTTTGCAATAAAATGTTTTAAATTATTTTTTACTGTTCAAATGCTCTCAATGTGTCGTAAAATTAAAGAATATATATAACTAGTGGCTTGTGCAGCAAATGCTGCAAATTAAGTTCATTAGACGTTCAAATAAAAATTTTTCAGATTTATTTTCAATGAAGAATACCAGACATTGTGAAAGTTATTTGCTTCCATAATAATGAAACATACTCCCTCTGAATGTTTTTTTTATGCCAAATACTTTTTCTTGAACCTATCTACCTTCAGTTTCTGAGTTTCAATGCGAAAACACAAATAACAATGTCAGGACGATCAGTGGGTTTTTCATGTGGGAGTAAAGCAATAGCTATTACAGGTCATTGTGGATTATAGGTGAAAGTTTAAAAAAGTCAAGTTTGTTATGCTTTTGAACAATAGACATAGCATCTTGGTATAGCTCTGCATGTAGAGGGTAAAATCATTTTATCCTGCTAAGAGATCTTGCTGAAATGATCGGGAGACTACAAAATTTTGTAGGCCTCTTATTTATCAGTAAGTAACACCTTTTGGTCTTTCCTTAGGAACTGTAATTTTTGCGCTCTCTCGAACCAATACTCAAGAGAATGACGCATATAAGTATCTACACCACACTACCATTACTTACTTACTTACTGGCTTTTAAGGAACTCGGAGGTTCATTGCCACCCCCACATAAGCCCGCCATTGATCCCTATCCTGAGCAAGATTAATCCTGTCTCTACCATCATATCCCACCTCCCTCAAATCCATTTTAATATTATCCTCCCATCTACGTCTCGGCCTCCCCAAAGGTCTTTTCCCCTCTGGCCTCCCAAAGAACACTCTATATGCATTTATGGATTCGCCCATACGTGCTACATGCCCTGCCCAACTCAAACGTCTGGATTTAATATTCCTAATTATGTCAGGTGAAGGATGCAATGCGTGCAGCTCTGCGTTATGTAACTTTCTCCATTCTCCTGTAACCCACACTGCCATTAAGTATATGAAAAAGACTCAACCCCACTTGATTAATAACTATAAAAATATTTGATTTTTAATAACAATATTATTATCTTACGCAAGTTTTGTAGTTTTATATATATATATATATATATATATATATATATATGTATATATATGTATAATAGCCGCCACTCAGTAAATTATAGAAATGAAGATATAATTTAAGATATTCTCTACGTCTACTTATAACCCCAAAATGTTTCACTTTCATATCATCAATATTGCATTAATATGTAGGCTATAATTAATGAAAAATAGTCGCATCATGGCATAAACTATAATAATATGTAATTTCTAATGGTAATAATGTCATCAAACCACCTCAAGTTTTGTAGATTTTAATATCCAATACACAGCTGTACTGGAAAGTTACACACCGCAGAATCAGACCTGTAAATTATTTTTAGTAAGTCTTGAAGTTTGTAATAACCAATTGAATTTGAACTCTGTCAGCAATCCTACAGATCATGGCTTTTGTGTAATAGCCTATTGTTTCTTGTAGTGTGTGTTTTGTTTTATTCTAAAATGCAATTAATTCTCAAAACTGGCGAAAGATGGATTTTGAATAATAGGAAAGTTATGCAGGAAAACTAACGCTTCACTGAAAGTTACTATTTTACTGAAAATATTTGGATGCCAAGCTTCAAAATGAAGGGTCATTCATTAAAATCTGTTCAGCCGTTTTCCCGTAATTTCCATTACCAGTTCAAATTAATTATATGTAAATATATTTCCAAGACAGTGTTTTAGGTGTAGAAATTGATGTCCCATTGATTTCAATAATTTGGAGACTTGTAAATTAAAATGAAGAAGCATTAACTCCTTTGCTGATGATGAATAGTGCACATTTTGCTCTCGATATGTAAACCAATTAGGTACTTATATATGCATTTTAACACATCACCACTTGTTGGAATCTGTAGCTATGTGGTTAGAAGCATACAATTATATGTCTGGCCAACATATCATGCTAAAATTGCGGGCTCGAATCTCAGCCACTGCAGTCAGTAGAAGTCTGTGGTAAAGAATGGGGAGGACCCATGTAAAGCAGTTGTAATGACTTGCATCATTGCTGGTGTGGTTTCAGTTGACTGCAGATGCAACCAATTTTAAAACTATTTAGAAGTCTTGCATGTTTCACTTTTAACTACGACAGAAGCTTTTTCCATCTTCCTTTTTTGGCCAGATTCATGAACTCCCGCTATGTTTGTTTTTGTTTGAAAATGATTAAGTTTGACAGTAAAATCAAACAGTAAAAATTCGTGATTGCATTTGTTTCCTTTTATATATTTAATTAGTTATATTTTCTGATTCTTGGAGAAAATAATAATAAAATAATTGAAATTTCATATTTTAACATGTTCACTGCCGACTGTATTGTTGTAAAATCTATCCCCAGGAGCCGATTAGTTTTTTGTGTTTATTTATCATATAATAGTGTCTATGAATAATTTTTAGCCTCATATACAATTTTCGAGTACAGATAATGTTTGAAATCTTGATGACGCGTGTACGTGTCACCGGCACTGCATTAATAATTCCATTACCAGTGCCATTTGACACATTTATGCGTCACAGTTATTTTTGTTTGTTACGTGACCGTGTATTGAAATTGTTAGGGAAAAACGAATTAGGCCCACCTTACTTCATTTGTGTTAGATTCCGAAGCAGGGATCGACACACAATCCAGGTTGACCAGGGCAGTCAGGACAGTAGAATGATTCTCTTCTTCCGCCATTTTTGTAACACACTTTGCAGCATTTCCTTATTATTTTGCCTTTCTCATTAGCGCGTTGTTTTGCAGGCAAGTGTTTCACAGCTGGTGATACCCGTTTGATTGTTGGACTGCTGAATGTTGCATACGAGAGCAAATATAATGTTACTGAAAGTCTGAAATCATATAACGAAACCTTACTCCTTGTGGTGTACTGAGAATGCAAATTATGTATGTTCAGTAACATTATTTGGAAGAGGTGGATGCCAATTTTTTTATACCACCGAACTGTTTTTCTTTCACATGGGTAATACGAAAGCATTTGATCTTGCCGATGGATGCCTGATGTGTGGTTATTATACTTTTCAATTGCATGTGGCTTTTGTACTTTTTGCCCTCTTTTATTCACTGTTTCAACAATACTGTCTTCAAATTCAGTCGAGATAAACAAGACGTTCCTCTTGTCTTTCCACTTCGTTACAGCTACACCATTAGCATATTGACACCTACGTTCTCCCTTCTGTAACTTGGATTTCGTCACTTCATCTGGGTTGTTCTTGCGATTGGAGCGTAATGTTCCTGTACAGTACGTTTCAGCTTGGAGAAGCCGTAAAGCTAGGTCATAACTGTTGTAAAAATTGTCCATGTATAGAGCATGCTGCTGTTTGGTTCGACATATCTTTGCGAACATTCTTTCAGCAGAATGGGAAAAGTTGAGATGGTGTCGGGTGAAGTTCGTAAGAGCATTGGTGCGTTCAGCCAAAGGTCTCGGGATCGATACCCGGCCTTGGAACAATTTTTGTCTTGTAATTATTCAATCTTTCAGCAGGCTAAACAACCAGAAGAGTAATGTTCGAAGCCATATCACTGATGAAAGTATGTGCATTGTGTTTAATCAATCAATCAGTCTAATCAGTCAATCTCTTTGGTACATCAAACCTCGAAAGATTTTTGGCCTCAATCACAATTTTCCTCCAAACTTTTCTATCTTCCACTATGGTCTGTTTTCTCCGGTTACATTTAACTGATCCAAAATGGAACCTGAGTTCCACACCATTGTAAAAAAAAAAGAATTGTCAACTTTCAGTAGGCACATCAAAGCAAATTTTAAAACAGAGACAAAGAAATTGAAATACAAATTTAGTTAGTTTACCTATTTTCTGTTTAGTTTTTGAAGTATATACCTATTGCTGGTGAAAATATACCTGACTTTTCATTCTTAATATCCCAAACATTTATAGGTTTTGTGTCTTTAAAATAATATGTAATTGTTAATTAATTTGTGTTTAACTATTGCAATAAAGGTGCAGTTATATATTTTTGTGTATTTCTCTTTACAAGACTGTATTTACTATTCTATGTTATTTTCAATAATTGTTTATCATAATATGTTTCAAAAGTTTCATGTATCATAATACTATATATACAATCAAATTTATTATAAGAATATGAAATAAGTAATGAGTTAGTAAAATAAAATGACATTCGTAGACCAAGAATCAGCCACTGAAATCTTGTGTTGGGACATAAGCCATGGTAAAGCGCCAAGCTGTGTGCATCAAAGACTTTCCCACCCCTGGTCTAGACGAATCAATTCATACTGTAGAACATTTTCTGTCAGATGTCTTGAATGTGGAGACTACTGTACGTAGTTTAGTAATCTTATTCATCCTGTTATTTATTCAGCTTTATCATTGTTAGTGACGTTCATGTGTGCATTTCCAAGTGTTTTAAACATTGGCATTTTTTAAATATCTATACATACTTTGGAATAACACGTATGGTTTTGTTATTAAGTACTGATGAAGTGTCAACTGCATAGATTTAAATATTTGAAATCAGAAGTAGTATGTTTTTTTATAATTTTCGATATTCGTGTTTAGCATTGTAACAATGTTATCTAATTTAAAGAATTTATTTTCATTAATCATATTCTTCACAGAAACCCAGAGATACTTATAGAAATAATAAAGGTAGAGTAATACATATGCAGGAAAAACTTGCTGCCTCAACTTGGGATATGAAAGTGTATGCTGTTTCATAATGAGGTTATTGAGAGTAATTATAAATCTACATGGCAGTGACTGAAGAAAAGCTCGCAATTTTCTTTGAGATTGATATCTACTTGAGCAAGTAAGAAAAGTTATTACATGTCAATACACCTATTTAGGAACATTTGGGTTTGATAGTCTGTACACTAATTAGAAATCAAGTTATAAATGAATAGGAAAGTCTTCTACTTTGGAAATATTTCTTACATCTGGTATAGGTCTATTGTCCTTCATGACTCCTCCCTGTCACTCTCTTGATATGGTGAGAGTAGTGCACTTCCAAATAAAGATAATAAATTGGTCGATGTCTTCTGAAGTAGTGGTTTATGTAACTGTATGCACTAAGATAAATCCATTATCTGCATGTCTGGGATATCATTTTCGTGATAAAAGAAACTTGCTATATTTGTTATGTTTATGTTTGCATTAAAAAATTTGGAGCACTGAAATTAATTTTACCATAATTCAATTAAATAAAAGATGGAATTGAGCATGTGATATTTACGCATAATGATTACAACTCTCATAGGCACCATTTAAATTGTAATTATCTAAGCTGAACAAAATGCACGTCTGTATGTTTTTTTTTTTTTTTTTTTTATGATACATGATGCATAAATTTAACCAACACTGAATAATTAGAAGTTCACTATTGCAAATAGTTTAATTTTGCCTCCTAACTGTTTAGTATAACAACAATGCAGGAACTGCGAAATTGGACCGATGCTGGCAAAAATGATTACATATGTGAACAATCTGAAAATTGTATATTCAAAATAGTTTTCACTTGTACCTACACACTGCACACAGTATTCACGAAGCAACTGGAAGGAATGGCAGAGTTGTATCTGGAATTCTGTTTTGTGCTCTTGTGCCTTTTGAATACTGTTCATGTTACGAAAATAAATCGTTTAGTGTTACTTTGAGTTTTGGAGTTTAAAAAGAAATCACATGGTGCAAGTCTGGTGAATATGATGGCTGCAACAGCACACAGACTTCATTGTTGGCCCAAAACTTTCTAAGATTGGCTTGGTACATTGTCATCTAATGGGAAATAAATGTCCTCTTTTCGACACTGGGTTTTCCTAAAGTAGATTTTTCAGAACATCCAGATAGTAGACAGCAGTGACTCTCTGGCCTCTGGGTATGAACTCTTTGTGCATAATTCTCTAGTTGTTGTAGAAAATGGCTAGCATTGTTTGTATATTTGATTTTTTTTTTTTTTTTTTTTTTTTTTTTTTGGAAGAAGTTCTGATTTCCATTCTACATTTTATCCCTTTTGTTTCAGGGTTGTACTAAAAAAATTACGTCGAATCATCCATGACACTGGAATGTAGGAAGTTGGCTTTGTTTTCAGTGACCTCAATAATTTCCCTGCATTGTTCAACTCGAAGCTGTTCTTCTGTTCAAAAATATGGGACAAACTGGTCATAGATCTTAATTTTCTTAAACTTCTGAGTAATTATTTATCAGATGGTTTTCTTGTTAATGCTCAGAGTTCCAAGTGGCTCAGCATGTACCATGCTAGCCATCCGATGTGAGGTTTGTGGGTTTAGAACTGGCTCAAGGTGATCGATTTTAAAGGGCAACAAATCTTTTAGTGTGTCTTCCTCCAGTAGGGAAGTAAAGCTGGGAGTCCTGTGTTGTTGATTTATCACATGTAAACAAACCCTGTTCCTGATAAATGCTACTGGCAAAATTTGTCAGCTATTTCTCTATGTTTAATTTCGATGGTGATTAGCCTCTGAAGTTGAAAGCATCCTTATTGAAATACTACGTCATAAGTCATACTTCACTAGTGCTATTAATGCACAGATTCTCTAAAATCATTTAGTGTATTATACAATTGTTATTGGAGATTATTTCTTACACCTTTTCATTCAACTCTGGTGTTCGAATCACTTTTTATTTTTCAAAGTGTTCTTCTTCCATGCAGGAGCAGTTATGCTAATCAAAAACACGTTTATGAGAAAGTTAATTTCATACACTTGTTTCATTTCTCAAAATGTTTCCATGGTACTTTTGCTAGTAGTTGAACACGAAATATTATGTTCGCTGTTTGATGCATTATTGCTTTATAACACACACAGACACATGCACAACATCATGTGCATGTGTCTCGTATATATTGCAGCTCATAACTACGTTCGGAAGTGGTTGCAATGTATGATTCATATTCACTGGCAGATGACAGCACCAGTTCATGTCACATAACACCAGTCCTCTGTTCCAATTCCTGTAGTGTGTATTTCTCACATGCATTTCCTGAATTGACAATGTGGCATAGTAGCATTCATGAAATTATTTTATCACTCAGTGTTATGTGTTAGTATTGAATTGTAAATTTCACCATTCAAAGAAAATAACGTATGTTTTTATATTTTCATTTTTCTTTCCCCTTCCCCCACTATTGATTGGTTTCTTTGCTTCTTTCTTCCTTGTGGTCCTTTTATTCGTTATTTTATGTTTTATTTCTTATCCACTTGATTGCTTGCCATATTTGATTCCTGCTTTTTTTGTTCATTTTTATTCAACTTTTTCTCCATTCTTTATTTATTTCTTTTGTCCTTGTATTTTTCCTTCGTTTATTTTTCTGCCATCCTTTCAATCATATTCTGTTTCTTTATTTCTGTCATTTCCTTGACCTCATGAACTATTAATATTACAGATTCTACTGAATATCACTGAATTGTACTCAAGTTTGTGAATAAGAGATATTTTTCATCTAACCAATTAATGTTTTACGTGCATATTTTTATACATTGTTCACATATAATTGCTGGTAATCTCTATGATTTTATGATGTAAAATGAAAATACTTTCCTCACTATTCAGTGAAGATTTAGCATTTATCTGAATGCTGAGATAATTTCTTTAAGATTCCATTATTGTTTACTGGTAATGAAGTCCAGAATTCATATTATGCCATCTTGGATAATTCATACTGCACTACAGTTGTTTCATTTACAGGATGGAGATTAATATTGATTTCAGTTATTAATATAAAAGGTTATTAAACAGACTAACATGTACATATTAATGAAATTCATTAGCTAGTAGAGCTTTGCAACAAAAATAAAATAATAATGTATTTTTAATATACTCTTCAGGGAATCATAGCAATTTTTGAATGAGGTCAAGACTCGTGTGACTGCAGATCAATAACATGCTCTTAATACTAATACTAATACTAATCAGAATTAAATTAATTTGAGAGCTATCCTGTAGTGAGCAATGGTAGTACTGTAAATCAGTGAACGAAATACATGTATTTTCCCAGGATCCGAAATATAATACAAATTGAGTAAAAATGAGTGTTTTACTGTGGGCCAAACTTGAGGTAAAATGGTTCATGTATACATTACTGTGGCTCGCTATAATTCTAATGAAGAAAGTTCTTTTAAACGCAAAACTGAGTGTATGTGACATTCTGAAATGAACAACCACAATTTGACGAAATGTGACATCCAAAACTGAACACTCTGGAGTTCACAATTGAATGATGTAAGTTGTGTGCATGACTACAAATTGTTTCAGTAACCTCTTCATGTGTCCTCCATTTTTATGTGAGATTCGTTTGTTAAGCATAAATCAATCATGTGTCTTACATTGTATATATCATCACTTTGGTATTAAAATTAAAAAAAAAAAAAAAAAAAAAAAAAGTGTATGTAGGCTTGTATTTTTGGGAATTGCTCAGTTTTGAATATGTGAACGTGAATTGCTTTTCCATTAATACTTGCTTGAACAATCCCTCTTTTCCTAATATACTTTCGATACTTTTTTATCTTCTGGTTATGTAAACTAACATGAGTGTTCCTCAGTGTGTTGATTGCTTCATTTTTCTTGACACGTTGCCATACTTTTATTTTGTCCCTTGTTTTGTTTATAGGATCACCCCATGACAGTACATTCAGAGCTGAAATACAAAATCACTTTGTTAACACATTGCAGTCCAGAAATCCAATGGGTTAGTATGGATTAAAAATATTTTTTAAAAATAATTTTAATGTTTAAAGGGAGTGAGGTACGTATCCAGAAACATTTATATTAAGAGGGGGAAAGCTTTTTAATTTTTATTTTCATGCTGATTATTCTCTTTTCAAAACAGCACTTTGTCTTGCCATGTTATTTAATTTCACTCACGTTAATAATACAAATTAATTACTTGCATATATTTTGTAAAGGGTGGATACTACTAGTAACACTAAGTTTTCTTTGGCTTCTATATACAATTTGAAGATGTATGTTTGTGTATGCAATGCTATTCCTGTAGCTTGAATTTAAATCTTTAAGTACCTTATAATTACTTTTAACTTAAGGTAGGTTCACAGTTTTATACTTCACTTTCTACTTTTTCTCTTTATCCTCTTAAAGGAAATTGAACATTTCCGAAAGTTTTATGGTATTCCTTTAAATTGAATATCAAATTTTACTTTTAGTGCTGCTTAATTTCTCATATGTTACTTCCGTTATTGGTTTGCCAAATGTTGTCATTAGACAAAGCTAGAAGGAAGGTGATCACAAATGCACTCGATGTTTGTTCTGAATTATGTACTTTCACAGATATGAATATATTTTGAATTACTGAAGATCTAGTGCTTATGCTTTAATCACTTGCTTCTAATCTGAATACTAATATGCACACATTAAACTCCCTGAAAAATGTTATTTTCGTTTCTTTAAAACCGCCTTTCTTTGAAAGCATTAATAGCATGTTTTTTGTATTAATATGACTTGAAATGTAGCATGTACATTACAGTATAACAAAATCTTAAATATTTTTCATCTGTCTATACTATTTTAGTGCATAACGAAGTAATATATGCTATGAAGGTTTTGTCTCACAAATAAATATTTTAGAGGAACATAACATTATTAGAAAAAAAAACTGAAATAATTTGCTAAGTGTAATGTGAGGGTTTTCTTTGCGGGGGTATTTTCACTGTGTCATAGATGTAAAGATATCATTTGGTCCAATCCTGGATAATAGTTCTTGATAATGGATCTAACATATTACATGGGGACATTCCATGTAAAAAAAATCGGACAAAAAACTTGAAAAATTGACCTTCGGTTTTTAAAAACTTAAATCTTTGATATATATGTCAAAAAGAGCCAAAATAAAGATTATGTAAAATGTAGATCCCTAACTGTAATAGATCTCAAAGAAAAATTCCCTTAATCTATCACACAAACAAAAAAATGGCTAACGATATTTCAGTTACCGTACCCTTACATTGAACTAGATATCATTTTCATGCAGATAACAATTATGCTTCCTAGAGACATAATTAATTTGTTTTTTTTTTTTTTCAAAATATTAATGAGATTATCATAAAAATGTTAATTCCAGCTTTGTTCCAATGTGAAAAAAAAAGTTTGAATATATGAGTGCTTTTAGTGTCAGTAGTTGAATAAATCTGTGTATTAAAAATTGTACGCCCATGAATGATAGGCGAGCAAAAAATTAATAAAAACGAGTGAATGACAGTTCGTGTAGACACCATCTGCAGCTGAAGATTATATTTTCAGTATCAGCGTTCACCTGTCCTAAGCATGAGTGCTTGGTTCGAGTCCCGTGCACTGTATGAGCACTTCTAAATTTTTTTCTTGTGAATGATCATCACTATTGACATAAAATGTAAAATGTTTCAAATTACTTTGCGCCCACTGATATAAAATCAGGGGCATAAGTATTTGAGTGTTTGTAGTATGTTGAGGCTGGTCTTCACCACAAGTCTCTTGATCGTGCCTCTGACACTGTCACAAGGACTCTTACCGCGAGATGTGACAAGGAAATGCCATTCTGTCTTTATGCTGCAGTCTTTCTTTGTGACAGCACAAATTGATAAAATTACTTTTGTTTTTGTAATGAGAAGAGTCGTCATCACTGAAATAGTAGTTTTTTGCACAGTGTTGGAAATTTTGATGTAAGAAATTAATCATCTTTTGCTGTAATGTGTGGTCAGCAGTTGTCTCATGCTTTAAGCAATCAGAAATAATTACAAATGATTGGCAATTAACTGTAGAATTTATTTTTGTAATAAGTAACAAAAGGTGAAGAGTAGTTTGATTGGGTCTAATGCCTACCCACTTCACTTGCGTGATTCGGGTTCTGCATACAGCTAATAGATGGCAGGACTGTGACCCATTTTCAAGTTATCACTTTGGTGGTCCACGTTGTGCATGATGTGTATCTATGAAGTGTTATGTCATGTACTAGGATGGTGTATGTGTAAGTGTAGTGTAGGGAATGGGTGAGGATGATGATGGTGAGGAAGGGAGATGGGGAAACCCAGTGCCAGCATGTAGCCTACTGCTGTCGAATAGCACGAAGGGGGCCACCAGACTTAACATACCCATCCCATGGATGAATCGCTATCAACAGTGACATATGCCTTCTTTTCATATGCACTGCAGAGAGATTTGGGATTTAACCCAGGCATAGGCATATTGGTGCACAATTTAGTGATTAGAAGTTGTGCACTGCTATCTCTCCTAGTCCTGAAGTAGAAATTTTACATGAAAATTTCTGACCCCGCCAATAATCGAACCTGGGCTGGCTAGTCTGGAGACAGACATGCTACCACAGAGCTAACTCGGTGGACTGTAATCTGATTGTTATTCCAGTGGAATCCATGTACTTCATCTTGAACAACGAATGCATAATTCTCTGAAAAATCTACAAATACAAGAAATTCTCCAGGATTTGTTTGTTTTCAATTTTGGTGTAGTATTGGTTCTGCTGAGTTACTATAAAAGTGTGCAGTTTTAATGAAACTTTTTTTAATGAACACAATCTATGAACTCTTATGTGTTCTTTTCTAAAGTTTCTAAGGTTGTTTTGTCAAGTGCAATCCACTGTTTATATGTCACGTTATACATGATTGCTTCCTCAAATGTGGTGCGTAGTTGATTTTTTACTCAGATGTTCAGGGACACACTCATTGCAGTTGCCTAGATGGCAAGTCAGCAGTGGAGGATTCCAAATTGTTCTAGCAATGTAGTCTTTATAGTTATTTACTGTATTCTTGCTTATTGGTTATGTCGGGTAATTTAGCTCCATTTATCATTAATTTTGTGTTCTTTTGAGTCAGGAATCACGCACGCACACATACACACAATATTTGTCTTTTAATTTCTGTATTATTCCATAGATTACACAGCACTAACTTTTTTTGAACTTGTGCTTTCGAAACACCCTTTCTGTGACAATCTTTTTTCCGTCGTCCTGCTGACGTCTTCAGACTCATAGAAATATGTCACTAATTTTATGGTGTACTGTGGCAGAGATTTCCCTTTCTTACTGTGTGTAGTACCCATTACTTCTCCTTCCCTTGCTAACACTTTGGCAATTTGTATCGTGTGTTTACTTGCATTACAATGGCTTCGAATTTTCGTTATCTTCTAAGACAAAGGCAGTAATGTTAAAATTTGAATTTTATAACTTCTGTCTTTTACATTAGAAAAGTTTTCTTTGTGTTCAAAAGTTCCTGCTTGTCCTCTTGTTTTCGACTCAGTACTCTCCTTCTGTTAAAAAATGTTATATTTCAATGATCTTATATTCTGCATTTTTCTCTTCTAATACCTTTTTTAAACAATATTTTCTTCTTCTTCAGTGGACTATCGTCAATACTGGACTATCTCCAATACATTTTAAAGTTTTATTCAAATGAATATTTGCTTGATTTTTTCTACTTCAGTAACTTCAATGTCACTGAGCAGTGTTGTGCATCACTATCACTACAAATGAGTTGCACTATTTCTCTAACACTGTCCTGCATAGGAGCAGCAGATACTTTGGAACCCAACAGTTTTTTCCTGCAAACAGAACATAAACTTGTATCATCCCGCGTACCATATTTGCTCGCGTAATTTGCGCACTTTTTAATCTATTTTGGCTGTTTGAAGAATTGGGATGCGTAAAATATGCGAATTTTTAAAATTAGACTTCTTGATCTGGGTTTTATTCAAGTATATAGTAAACTAATTAAGAATAAAGTACATTTCTCACGTAAGACTACTGGTAATCTTGAATTATAAATAATTAAAAGGTTAAAAGCATATAAAGTTCTAGCAAGACCTGTCCTCATGTATGGTAGTGAGACCTGGACTGTCCGAAACTCAGATGTTCAATGTCTAACAACTGCGGAAATGAGATTTCTAAGGAGGACTGCTGGCTACAGCTTGCTTGACCATAAAAGGAATGAAGTAATTACAAAAGAATTGAAAATTGTACCTATTTACGAACATCTCAACCACTATAGACAAAAATGACTTAACCATGTCAATAGGATGGACCGTTCCAGACTCCCAAGACAAATTCTCTGTTATATACCACATGGAAAACGATCTTTGGGACGCCCCCTGAAAAGATGGATGGAGACCGTAACAGGCCACTAGGCCTAATGCCTTCAAGGATGATGATGATGATGATGATAAATAATTAAATTGGGTATATGACATAATGAATGCAAAGACACAGCAGACATATCATTCTCAATAGCTAGTCCTTAATTGAGCACATTATACGAGTTTATAGGCCTATAGATGGTTGATCAATGCATTCTTCATGTTGTGGTGACAATTGCACAATATCTGTTAAACTGTAAAACTTTTCACAGTCACTGCCCTTAGGGGTAATTTACAAGGACAAGCATCAGTGTTGAAGTGACGTTATTTAGGGTTTCTTTGTGAAGCAGGTAGTTGAGTTGGGTACTGGTCAATAAACAATGCTGTGGATTGCAAATATTGGCAATGGAATTTAGGGAAGGAAAATTCATACTACACTAAAAAAAAATTGTAGGTAAAATGTGTTTGGAAAATACATGGAGCAAAATTGAAATTCAAAATAATCCTTTAAAATTTAGGGTGCGTAAAATATGCGGTGGCGCAAAGTACGTGAGCAAATACGGTACTCTCAGGAATGTCTAACTTGTGACAAACAGAAACTTTTATTTTCAAGTCCTAAGAATTACTAATTTATGACGATGTTGAAATGGGTTTAAGGATCGGTCACATGTACAAACTGTCTCCCATGTCCCATCTTTACCAAAAACGTATACAAATAATACAGGAAGTTATTGTACATTAAATATATGGGTAACATTATACTTTTCTTTCAGTGACTTATAAATTGCATAATACCTATATTAATTGTGTATACTCACTTGAAAAGCTTTCGATTCTAATGGATGCAGCCACTGTGATGTTTTCTTTTTTCTTTGTCTAAGTAACTGATATATTATTGAACGTTGTGATCACTGAATTTAATGACTCATTAATACGTAATAACATAATATACTGATGAGAATTATGTTTCTACAAGAATTGTGTAGGCTACTGTTATCATTTGCTCAACAGTAGCAGGCAGCCATGTGATCATCTGAGTTGCAGTAAACATGCAATCGAACCAGTAAGTGCAGCTAGTGGAGGGTTGCATAAAATTAAGGTGCAACATCCGAAAAAAAAATATTCTTAATGCAATTAAAGGAATGAACCATAAGTTTTGAAAACATATTCCATTTTCTGCTTCAAAGAGAAAACCATAGTGACTTTCAAAATTATTTTTGATGTGGGAAAGTAGGTCAGATTTTATAAATATATTTCAAATATATGTAAATAAATAATTGAATAATTCAGTCAATTATCATTTCACTCTACATAAAATTATATTTCCAGTGGTGAAGAAATGGAGAGCCTATCTTTAATAGTCTAATAGTTTCTCTAAAAAGTTGACTGTCGAAAAAATATATTGTGTTCAACATTTAATATCATGAAGACTATTGCTCAGGAAGCTGATATTAAGCAAAAATAAATGTCTGTATTCACTTAATTTTTGTAGTATATTACTTCAAATTTTGAAATAAGGAATTCGGTTCCCCCCCCCCTCTTGCCCCCCCCCCCCTTTACTCTCCATCCTATTTCACTTGGATTCCCTAACTTCCCTAATGGTGGAGCTGATATGCAGCTTCAAAATGTTGGATGCCTTTACATCTGTGATACAGTGCAAAAAAAAAAAAACTCGCACTAATTTTTAAATAATTCTAGGCTCATTTTCACATTATCTAAGACAGTGATGTCAAACTCAACCACTGGTGGCTGGCTACTGCTCTCATTTTGCATCGAGTTTGTTGAAAAAACAATGCACTACTCAAATTGCTGTGTCTAATGCATGCTCTTAAGTCATACTGAAGCTCATAATTCAGACTTGAACAACTCATTGAAGGCTGACTTGCCTCCTGTTGCTCTATGCATCAACTTCAACAGATTGAGTCCCAGGTACTTGTTGAAAACCAAAACACTCAGTGGCATAGCTTCTTGTGATGAGTGTGGTTGGCATTAGAGACATGGATGGATCAAGCAGCAGTAGTTTGTGCCAGTTTCAAAATCTGAAAATTGATATCTGATCATGCTAGGTTTTTTAGGCTAAGTTCATTGAGCAGTATATAGTAAGAGGGCTGAAGAAATTTACCCAGAATTAGTGTTATTTTAAAAGTGTTAGTTTGTCCCATCATAGAGTCACAAATAATATTTTAGATTTTACTAACAATGTGGTAAAAGAATATATGTTTATTCACATGGTCTTGATGACACCACTGATAATGAAGAAACTGACAATTAGGTGTATTCATGCGAGAAGTGGATAATGAATTAAATGTAATCGTGAAATTGTTAAACCTCATCCCTTTGAAAAATGGCACTGCTGGAGAAATTTTTTTTTTGTCAGAACTGCAGAAAATGGAATTGAATGAAAGAAATGATCTCTTTGACAATAGATAAGTTTTAAAATATTATCAGGCTGCAGTGATGTGATTTTATTGTTAAGCTAAGGCAATTCTATGCACAGTATGGATGAAGATCTTGCCAATTCCTGATTCTCCATTGTCTTTTCCTTCATGAGGCATTATGTGCTACAGTAGCATAAAGATGTGAATTGTGATTATTGTGGTATTGTTATTGCCAAGTAAGATGGCTGAGTAGACTCCAAATGCTTAAATGCAGTGCATGTCCACATAGCAACTTTCTTGAGACAGCATTATTTGCTATGCTTGATTCTGTTTAGAACGTACTTGTGTGAACATTTCTTCAGCAAAATAAATAATCATGAAAACTTTATGCAAAGCAGTTTGACAGTTGAGGATTTAGTGACTTCATTACGTTTATGTTACTCCAACAATTGGATACTTTAAATAACAAAGGTGCTAAGTGCCAAATTAATGATTCTGAGATACATTAAGAAAACTGTTTATTTGATAAAGTTTGCGCGGTACATACAAGACAATTTCTCTAAAGATAATGGTGTGTCCGTGAATCAATATGCTGGAAGTGAATACTTCAAACAAACATTAATAAAACTTGAAAAAAATATTTTCTTAATAAAATTATTCTCATATTAATAGTGCTATGTGCCTCGTCTTTGTACCTGTTGGATTTGTTATTTACTACAAAGATTGCTGTAGAAATCCTGATGTTCTTGCTTAGATAGATATAGAATCATAGCTCTCAAATCTTTTAATTTCTCTTCCGAAATTGAGTGCTCTGGAGGAATAGCCTCAAAGAGAGCTGAAGTTATATCTTTCATCCTCTTCGCTTTCTTCAAAACTTCATCCTTTTTTCCAATATGAATATCACTGCGAGTTTCTTTAACAGTGATTGAATTTAAATTGCTACAATCAATGCTTTTGCTCACTGCTTTGGAAATATTAAGAGCCTTGGTACAAATTATGTTGTCCGCCACAGTTTGAATGTTGAGGAAATCCATACTTTGCAAGGAAACAACTTGGATTGGCTTCACCATCTTAGCTTCTTGCACTATTTGTTGAAGTTCGCTAGGGATATACGCTTTTGTAACTTTTTTCCTTCTCTCTATCAATGCAAAATCTGAATCACATGGGAGGAAACTGTGCCTACTCACAAGGAACCGCTGCTCTATGTATTCAAACAATCCAACTGCCACCAAGAAGAGGCACATAAATACCATCATGTGATTCTTATTTTGCCCAGCGCAGTTGTCACGCCATATTATCAGTCTTTTCTTCTCAGTGATTCTAATATTCAATACCTTCAAGAGGCAAGATGCAATTTCATTTCCTCCCCTACCTCCTATATGCTCGTCCCACATACATATCTACGATTGAAGGATATCACCAACGGAGATGCCAAAGTTGTAGCATGACAGCTGACGTCGATAAAACATTTTGGAGTGTGTAAAAGTTGGCACAAACATCACTTGCTGCAAATCCATTGAAATGCAGCACGTTCTGCAGTCGGGAAGCTGAGATGCACTGATATCAGCCTTTAGAAGGTCCTGTGCTTTCTGTGCTTTCCGATGATGTAACTCTAATCTCATCTTTGCATTCCTAGAGTCTGAAGTTCCTCTTTTGGTTTCAATATTCAAGACATCACATATCTTACATGTGTCTTTCCTGGGTCTCTGAACAGAGAGGTGTGGAAATTTTTTCAAGAATATGCTGCGATAAAACATGTAGGTAACTCTTGGCTCAGGAACTATTTTCTTAAAATGCGAATGAAGCCTGCTTATATTTAAATCTGGACTCAAATTCTCCTTATGGGACCTAACTGTGGTATAATAACTGACTTCACGGGGAAATGAGTTTATATGTTCCTTTACTTGCTTCCTGTCTTCTTCATACTTATTTTCTGCATGTTGGGTACGCATATCCTTGAATGTGGTTTCACCAAATTTCTTTTTTTTTTTATGACATGAAGTCGTTTCCGACCAAGCGCAAATACATCCATGAATGTGCATTTGCAAACACGTAACGTGTCACCTGTGTCATTTGGGAGGGAGTAGAAAACTGATCCTTGGTGACGACTTGAAGCAGGATCCTCATATGTTCCATGCCAATGACGAATTACTGACCCAACATGAATAAGGACCATCAAAAATGTCTCTTGTATAGAATGATCCTGGTCATAGAACTTCGTAAATAGCACACGCTTTTGGTCAGGTCTAAGGTCTTTGCATTTGTACTTGCACTTGGACGTCACCTAGTCAGATATGAAAATGCAAATGTTTATTACAAATATAATGAAACTAAAGTAACGTCCATAATCATTTATTTAACTTAAATCACTTCTTAAAAATTAATTTAATTTGGAAGCATCAAGAATTAAAAAAAAAAAAACTAATAACATACATCGTTAGAATATTGTAATAATATACATAATAACAAGTTAAGCATATATAAAATTCTAACCTCTGATGTAGGAGCTTTCTTTGGAGGAATTTCAACATGTTTTCCAGTTCTATACGATAAGCCCTTGGTCTTCAGTTTTTTTTGTTCGCTTTTTTTATGAACCATTACCTTTCTTGCGGTGCTTGTTATTCACTGGTGTATTATCATCCATAACCTAAAATGATCGTCAAGGCAGTATAAGAGGGCAGCCAATATTGGTTTTGAAAACATTCTATACTTTTCTGTTATATTGTAGCATGTTACACAACATTATACTTACCAAAAATTACACCAATCACTCAAATTATATTTTGTTGGTTCAAACAACTAAGAACAGCCATAAGCTGCACAGAACTTGCGTATTATCAACTATAACCTGTAAAAGTCACCAAGACAGTAAGATACGAGAGTCGCTAAGATTGTTCTTGAAAATATTCGACACATTTATGTTATATAGCAGTACATTACAATATAACATCCTACTTACCACAATGTTTAACAATCACCAGAAATGATTTTTTTTGTTTTAAATAACTAAAAACAGTCGCAAGCAGCTAATGTATACAGTCTGGCGACACCTTTCTTGCAAAACATCTTCGGAAGTTCACATTCGTGCCATCTTGTGACACAGTTTTCAACTACTGGCAGAGGCCTTGGAACATAGCACTTTTCATAGATGATAAAGCTTGGTACATAGCACCATTCTAATATAATATCTCATTATTTTCAATTTTGGCACTTACCACCTTTGTTATTTAAAGTATCCAATTATCCTAAATATGAATGTTGTGAATCATAAAGTATGTCAAGTTGCTAGGGAAAAGCTTACGAAAAATTGAATAATATAAATGCTGCCATTAATCTTGTAAAACTTTATTTTTCAAGGAAATCACAGGATCTTTAAGAACATAGAGATGCTTATTTTTTTAATCCTAATTTAGTATGAGGAAATAGTTTGAATGTTAACAATTATTTGTTTAACTAATATATTGTCCTTTCATTTTTTCAAACAGATCTAACTTTTATTTTATGATGTGAGTATAATATAGGTAGATTTTAATTTTATTTTGGTAAAAGGGTGCAACTTACGTAGAATAGTCGGCCTCAGTAGTGTAGTTGGTATAGCGCTGGCCTTATATGCTCGAGGTTGTGGGTTCGATTCTGGCCGTGGTCAATGGCATTTAAGTGTGTTTAAATGCAACAGGCTCATGTTAGTAGGTTTACTGGCATGTAAAAGAACTCCTGCAGGACAAAATTCCGGCACACCAGCGACACTGATATAACTTGGCAGTTGCAAGCATCGTTAAATAAACCATAATTAAATTACGTAGAATATTGCACTTTTTATAGTATCACAGCATTAATTATTATTGTTAATTACATCATTTATGTCAATAGTGTCATAAAAATCCCTGCCACTGTTAACCGAATTGGTAGTGCTGTTGTGGAGGGAGGAAGCTTGTGAAATTGGCACAGCACAATAGTCCAGTGATTTTGGTGGGTTTCCCAAGTCTGTCCTAATTTATCCATGTCCAATTTCTGGAATGACAGCTATCTGGACATGTAGAATTATTTAAGATTTAACATGCTATCTTCACAGTACCTGAAACTGTAACTGTCTGTTAGTACTTACTTACAAATGGCTTTTAAGGAACCCGAAGGTTCATTGCCTCCCTCACATAAGCCCGCCATCGGTCCCTATCCTGTGCAAGATTAATCCAGTCTCTATCATCATATCCCACCTCCCTCAAATCCATTTTAATATTATCCTCCCATCTACGTCTCGGCCTCCCTAAAGGCCACGGCATGGCGCGTCCTCAGGTTGCGGATAGAGGAGACGGCCTCCAGTTATGGAGGGTAGCTGCGAATATATTGAATAAGCAGTCGTGGACAGCCGATAAGGGGTGTTCCTCCAGCTTGGGGGTTGGGCGAAGGGCTAACAACCCATCATCGTAAAAAAACAGCTTGTTACGAATCCCTATAATAAGCCTCGGAATAGGACTATCTGTTAGTACTGATACAAATACAAATATGCAGCACCATTGCATTACTGATTCTTGAACTGAAATGAATGCAGTATATATTTGTGCAGCCTACAGTTCATTAACTCAGTTACTGTTCCAACATATTAACGTTTTCTTTATGTAAGTTGGAGTAAATATTTTACATATGACATATTAGAGACAATTAATTGTAATTATTTTTGTCTTCCTCACCAACTTCAGATTCTGTTTCTTCAGACGCAGAAGATTTTCTTTTTTGGATTCTCTACCAATGCCAAGAGTGTATCTGGCTATGAAAAGTCAATTTGAATACCCAAATGAAATCATATAGATGATCGTACATGTCTAGCAATGTGGCTGCCACAGCTGACTCTGGTTACAGTTTCTGTAGCAGAAGCTGTAGTATTATTTACTACAATAATCAAAGTACCAACAATTATTACTGTCTTAATCATATTACAATTGAGATGACAGTGTGCATGTGCAGCTATCACAAGTTTCTGTAGTTTAAAAGCTCTCAGCTACGTTCTGCAAACAGAGATAACTATATGTAATAAATAAATCACTGAGGATGAGAGAATGCAAACATGAAGTTCAATTTTTTATGGAGCAGGGACCCAAAGGAGGCTTATTGTGCTTACCACCCCTGTTCTGTGAATGATACTTGTAGCTGAATGGGCACATTCTTATACAGGTACAGCACGCACCGTGAATTTAACCTGGGCATATGGATGATGATTATATATGAATTAATAATGGCGAAATGAGTCCAAGGGCCATTGCTGAAAGTTACCCAGCAATTCTGCTTCAGTTGGTTGAGGGAAAACCCAAGAAAAAACTCTAACCAAGTAACTAGTTCCAACAAGGACTTGAACCCGGTCCTGCTTCTTTCACAGTTAGATGTACTAACTGTTACTCCACAGCTGTGGACGAAAACATGAAGTTATCCGAACTGTTAGTTACAAGCACTGAAAGTGCAGTTGTATGTAACTCACAAAGGCAATCATATTATAAGTGCTTAGTGTGGAAACAGTACTTCGTTTTAAAAGTAAAATGTACAAATGCTATGAACCAAGACACTAAGTGGAACATCAGTCTTTTTTTTCTTTTAGAAGAAAATTTTATTTTATTATAAACCTCAAGGCCATAGAAATATAGATCGACCTCTCTCCAGATGGCAAGATTAATTTCAGCTTCCTAGAATTCTGAACAGGCCTGAGTTCCTAAACCAGGAATAATAATAAGAAGGAAAAAAGGAGGATGAGCTAAGTTGGTAGAGAAATTCACAGTGTGAAATGTTACATTTAGCTCATAAAATAAATCAAATGTTAAAATTGTATACATATTTAATGATAATAATGGGATATATTGATAATACATATAATTGGCAGTTAACATACTGGGTAACAACCCTCTGCAAGTCCGCTTCCACTGCTTATGGGTCTTGGGCAAGTCAGGCTGATAATAGCAGTGAATGGGTGTCAGGAAGTCCTCAGTAGATCTACCTACAGTTTGTCACGTGAGTTATTAATAATAAACACTTCAAAAATAATCACTAATAAACACTAATGAACACTTAAAAATCTATCTATGAATCATACATGAACATACATGAGCACTCTTTGGAGAATAGAGTACCTGAATTGAGTCATATTAACTTAATTAACATACTGTATTAAATTGCTTAAAGAACACTTGTTTATCTAGCAAGAGTATAACTCACACTGATGCCTGACACGACCTTCACTGCAGTGGAGGCAAGAGACTTAGCAGCTGATTCCGCTGACTAGCTATAAGCCATTAAATTGCGGGCACATGAAGGATTGTTCACCCAGTACATTTAATAATATAATTAAAATTAATTATACGTCATACTCCAAAATAGTGCTTAGTGCGAAATCAATGTCTTTTACATGTTGCAGTATAGTGAAATGTAAATATAATGAGCACCACTTAAAAACAAATATTTACTTAATTCACAAATTAATATTGTAGCTTAATTTGGTGAACAGGTTGTTTACTTCTTCCCTGCTAACACTATTTCCTCATCTACACCAGTGTCCTAAAAAAATTGACTCTTTTGTCACAAATGGAGTCATATAAATCCAGCACAGTTATGTAAGGTATGTACCTGTAATAAGCGTTTTATTTTTTATCATTATGCTATTAGAAGACAGTTTTAGACTTCCTTATGCCCTGGACATTTAATGTCCTACTACTTCCATAGACTACTTGAGATGAAAATACTTCTTTAGCACGTGTTACATTTGAACTGCACTGCTTAATATTTGCTATCAATATGCTGGAATTGAAGTATGAATTTAAGACATCTTGTTCAGCAGGTATATCTCAAGGCAATTTCCTCTTTATAACACTACTACTGTAATGAAGTTGAACACTTTCAACTCATCTTCATCCCTACCCGTTAAACTTGTTCTTTTCTCTTTTTCCTCTCTCTTTTATTTTTATTTTCTTAGTAGTAGTGGCATTTGAGCTTGACATCACTGGTCGAACAGAAAGGCAAAAGAAAAAATGAATTGTCCATGCCCTATGTATAATTTTTTCATACCAAATTCGTGGAAAATATTTACATTTTTAACATTCCGTGGATAATTGATTGAAGAAAGGTAACGAGTTTTTTTTTTCCATAGACTTACTGAATATAATCAGAAAAACTTCTTGCAGTAGCCTGTTATTGGAAAGATCTTTTCTTTTTGTGCAGCATCCTGAGTATAAATAGATTGTTATTAACTCGTGAAATTAGTATATACAGTAAAACTTGTGCAAGGCAGAAACTTGTCCAATGTGAATACTTTTTTTTTAGTTGGTAGAATAGGCATTATAGCATTATTTATTTTGTATAATGCAGAATTTGATGAACATGAAACGGAAGGCAATATTTCAGGAAATTATCAAAAACTACTTCTGTAATGTGAAAAAAATATGTACTGTTTTTCTATACCACACCTTTAATCACTGGTAATTAATGCCAGTCATTGAGTTATTATTCAGACATAAATTCATACGACACAAAATTTGAACACAGTAGACTACAGTGCAGTATTATTGGTTTTCTCAGAAAATTGTAAAAGAGAATTAGGAAACTAGGAAATTGCTAGTTAACTACACATCATTGACCATGATGAGATTCATTCTGCTAACAGTTAAAGGAGGTTAAAAGAGAAGGAGCATGGGAGAATGAAAGAAATGGAGAGAAAGTGGATGAAAACTTCCAGTACATGGACGAAAATTATTACTAGTCCAAACAATACATCAAACCTCTGCTGTACATCATGACGAAATCTAATGCAACATTGTCGCTGAATGAAAAATATTGAAGTAATTGAAGCAAAGGAAATAATGAAGCTCTCAGTACGGACAATAGAATCAATTTGAGCGTGGAAAAACGCAAATTTATAACACTTTTAAACAGAAAATATAAAATAATGGATGAGTGGCTGCAACGAAACAGTTGAATGAAAATTAAGGTGAAGATAACTGCAAATGAAGAAATAATTAACGAGGTAGTAATTATTATTGTAGTAATAACAAAAGTGCATCACCTATGTTCACCAGAATTACTAAGGTTCACTCTCAAACAAAGGTATGTAATAGTTATAATTTTATTATACAGGTTATTAATACAATTTATTCAGGATTTGAGTAGTTTTCTATAATGTGCAAATTTGTCCAATTTGGAAAAGACATTCGGCCCCTTGTGATTCCGCTTTGAATAAGTTTTGCTGTATGTGCATACACATGAGCACATGCTCACACACGCACACAAAGTGATTTAGAAATTGATATGGTCTGTATGCTCTTTGTACAGCTATCCTTTTGTATTTGCAAACAATTGAAGAGATTTTCAACTCATATTTGAAGAATACTGTACCATGAAGTGCTTTTTAAAAATGTTACTATTTCAGATATAAGTTTGTTCTTTCTACTTTTTACGTATAATTTTTTTCTCTCCATTTTTACGTATTTCAAATGAAAATGCTGAAGGCATGAACTGTACACTGTTATTTTTAATTAATGCTATTTAAAATTAAACTTTTTTCTTGGGCTGATGACTATATGATTAAAAATTGTCTATTTTTCATGTAAAATATATTTTCTTTTTCACTCCAATTTTAAATTATTTTCTAATAATTTTTCTCTGTATGCATGGTAGTTATTTGTAAATTTAATACTGCTAACCTCTCCGACCTCTGAAATATTGTTTTGTGGTGGAAAAGAAATTGGTTATTTTCACAGAAATAGTTATGTAATGAAACTTTCATTCCTTTTGTCTTACATGACATTACAAGGGATGTCCAGAAATAAAATAAAATATATTTTGACATGACATTGCTTCATGGCTTTAGCGAAACACAACACAGTCATCAGAACGTCTTAGTTAACATTTGGCAATACATCAATAGATAGCGTTCCTCAACATCTTAACAAACCTTCTATCATGCATTACATTTCAACTATTTGAAAAAATTTGTCTGCATGTAATATTTCAAGAACAAAAGGATTTTTACATTCTAGAAGTCTATTGTGTAGGGCTGCAAGTTACACAGCGCTCCCAGTCTCGTGAAGAACGGCATACCCCTGGTTATCCACAACTCAACCTAGATTGGTTTTCCTCCTGGGAGGTAGTCTACCAACAGAGTGCCACATGAGTCCCAAAATCTTGAGGCCATCAGTTTATGCTGATGGAATGGTATTGAATTTGTTTTGGCAGGTGCAGACGTGTTGTTCCATGATGTAATGGAGTTGGCCTTTATCTTGGTGGTGATATGATTCATCCAGGTCTCACTACCACTGGTGATGTGCTTCACGGAGGAGGTGTTGCTCGTGATGAACTGAACATGATGCTCCATACACAGCAACAAGTTCATGGTGAATTATGTTCCTGTGTTGCTCTTGAAACTTCATACCTTGATGTTCATTCCACATAATCTTGGCTGTGATGTCATATGGTGCACTTCTGCCTTTAATGATGACCACTGGTATATTATCCTTTTAATGACAGAAACATCTGTACATGTTTTTACAGTAATCTTTACTTTACTTTCTGGACAGCCCTTGGTATTTATCTCTTTAATTATGAGTAGAGATATATAAATTATAGAGAGAAGCTTATGGAAGGTAGGGTTGTTTGATGCAAGGAACGATTTTGTAACATTTGAATTACAATTTCTAAAGTCGGTGGTGGTCTTCAATAAACATGATAAGAAAACCTGAATTAGTGGATAATTACATAGAGAACAAAGAGGAAAATTATAAAATGGATTATTATTTTGATGAATTATGATTTACTTCATTTTTTTACAGTAGAATCAGACTTCCGTTAATTAC
Source organism: Periplaneta americana (assembly GCF_040183065.1). Classification (NCBI taxonomy): domain Eukaryota; kingdom Metazoa; phylum Arthropoda; class Insecta; order Blattodea; family Blattidae; genus Periplaneta; species Periplaneta americana. Next base: position 88,158,538 of record NC_091126.1, on the reverse strand, counting down.
AGTTACTTCATTCATATGGCTGCAATTCTGCTGTACATATCTTGATTTAATTTTTCTTAATGAGCATAGTATTGACATTGTACATATATGACTGGTGCACAGTTATGATGAAAGCAGCAAAAGTTTAGTACCAGTATGTTAATGGTGCATAGTAATTGTAAATATTTTGTCTTGTTTTAAAATATATTACAGTAAGAGTAAGAAAATAGTGCTAATTAAGAACTGTATCCTTTTATTTCCAACTTCTTCGTAAAGCATTATTTCTGAATTTGTGTCATTTATGTGTAATAATTATAGGACCCACCAGCATAGCGCAAGTAGTAGTGAGTTTGCCTACTGATTCAGAGCTGATTACCTGGTTGGGTTTTTTTTTTTTCCGACATTCCCCTAACTGTAAGTTGAATGTTAGCTAATCCATAACAAATAACTGTCAGCCTCATCTCGCCAAATAACATCTCACTGTCACCATTTCCATCAATGCTAAATAACGTAGTTGATACAGCATTCTTAAATAACCCAAAAAAATACTAATTACAGTTTTTTTGGCTTACTGCCTAAGAGAGTTTTAAAATGTATTCGTATTTTTATATTATACACTATAAAAAAGTTTTTTTTTTCCTTCGAAATATTTGTTTAAATATGATGCAATTATAAAATGAATTATATGTCCCCATACTACTCTTAAGTAGAAATTATTATTTACATGATAATTACTCGATTGAAAACTTTAGAAAAAGAAATTGGACTTCAAGCTATCTATATGAATGCTTTGCAAAATTAAGGTAACTCGAAATGCTACAGAAAAAAAGCAAAATGGACATTTTATTCTTTTTTAAAAATTAACATCTACAGACTTGTACCTCCAGTAGGAAACTGCATAGAAAATTTATAAACCATAAAGATATATGTTAATTATTTTATAAAAGTAACATAATCTCTCCATTATGGAACTAGGAAGAAAACTGCTTTTCCATAACAATGTTACTTTTTTCTACAGGCCGCAAAATTTGTAATCAGAATTCCTTCCTCACTATAATGGATGATTTAAAAATCTGAGAAGAACACGTGATTAATCTGGGTTGTTCTTTGTGAAAATATGTGGTTTCCCAAGTCACTCACCAAGAGCACTTTTGTACTTACAGGCGTAAGATAATATATTTCCTTTTCAGTGGTTTGCTTTCATAGTGATTTGGATGCTTGACGCGCCAGAATTTTATTAGTGTGCAGTCATACACAATTTGTGAAGTAATAAATTCAATATTTGCAGTAATGTAGATAGATTCCATGTGTTACAATCTGACATTCAGAATACATTGTTCTATATAAAACTGTCTTTAATTATGTAATACATTTAATAAATTAAATTGGACATATGGTTTGAAGAAGGAATTATTATTGGAGGTTATGTTAATTTTGGAAATGCACTTCAGAAATAAAATTTGTGTCCTATATTAAACATAATATTTTCCATTATGATCTGACATAAATATAAACTCATTTTACAGTTGTCCATGTTCTTATCTCAATTTCTCTAAAAGTTAAGCCCGAAAATGATTTGCAAAAAATCAGTTTGAGATTAAGGTTTTAGTTTTCATATGCAATAAAAAAAAATCACTTAAAGTTATTATTAAATGAGTTATGACGGAAAAAGTAACACGTTACAATCTTACCTATTATCGTTGCGGTCTGACATCTATGAATTTTATGCTGGTGGTCATTATTATTTTGCTGTTTCTCAAGAAATAAGCTGATAAGTGCAAAAGCCTAGAATAATATATTTTAACAAAATACAAAATATAAATTCAATATGCCTTTCATGAAATGGAATCCACTAAAGATTGTAAATTATAACTTTAATGTTATACATTTAATATCAGAAAATAATACATAGAATTGAAATTATAAATCATTGCTTGAAGAACCAATGCATAGAATCTTTTGATGATAATTATGCCTAAGCGAATCGTAACTTACAATCAGATATTTTTCTTCTTTAATCTGTTGTGCTTCAGATGATGTAACACGTCCAAGCTTATCAGTCACAAAAATGCACTTGGCAACATTGCCTTGACCTGTAGGTTACAGTATATGAAGCTACATGATCTTGGCCTTGAGTCTATCTGACACTGAGATAAAACAACACACACACGTGCATTACAATATTATACAGTATACTGCATAAATCCATTAAGCACGAAGTGCATAAAAATAATCATATATACACCAATTTCACACGTTATTTTTTATGTTAACCTGTTAAATTTGTGTAAATTTCTTACTGACTCAGCACATGAAAAGTCAGTATACTCTGCTGTGTTTAAACCTAACACTCTTGCATAATGAACTTTCTGAGTTCTTGGTATAGGTGAAATGTGTGTCCAACTTTTCTCCAGATACTTTTTTCCAGCTTCTATATCAGCTTTAAACACTTCCTGGATATTAATGTGCAGGTTTTTCTTGCTCGCAACGTGTTCAAATTCTTTAGAATTTCGTATTGTATTTCCAGATTTGGCAGCTAACCATGCTGTCCTTCTTACATGCCCTCCAATAACATCTACTGCTCCTTTCATGCGGTACGATTCAAAGAAATGTCGTTGCATAGGAAATCAAAATATTTAGAACAAGTACGTCAAATGACTTAAGATAAACTTTTTCTTGACATGGCTTGCAGCTCCATCAGAAAAAAAAAAAAACTTGTTTATAAACTTGCGAAACTCAATCTGAACAGGCACATGCTCCTTGTGCAAGGATTTGAGAAGAAATGTCATGTTTTCATGTATTATGCAGGTACATACATTGTGGGGAATGTCACCTTGTAGATGCACGTGAGCAGGATGTAGTTCTGCAAATTTGGAATAACTGACACGCATATTATCACTGTTCTTTGGAAATACTGCATGTGCTTCTTTTACTGGTACCAATTCATATCTAATCCGGACTTCTTGCATTTCACCATTAATACTGTCCTTTTTGAAATCTTCTCTCCCAGGAGATGGGTATGATATCGTATCATCCGCATAGAACTGGAGAATTGCTGCGTGAATGTTGTCTGGTAGTTTGTTTTTTAGATATATGTTCCTCTGTTTTCTTGATTATTAAGCCTTCCTTTCCTGCTTAATTAGCAGTGAGTTCTTTTCATTTGGTTGGAGAGTTGGGCAGTGCTTCTTCAACTCGTTTTTTTACATTTTCAATAAAGCTGCCTACTTTTAAATCCTTTTTAAGGCATCGCAATTTCAGCAAGATCATCATCTTTCTCGGTTCTTCTCAATTTGTCTTTCAACCTCGTTTATAATCTATTTTTTTCCACACAAATCTAGCTTTCAGGTATAGCTATCTGTGAAGCTGATTTGAATAATTTCAAGAAAAAAATTGTTCTGCAGCCAGGTATTCAAATCAGCTTCACAGGGAGCTATACCTGAAAGCTAGATTTGCATAATACACATCATAGTTCGTTAACAGAAAACCACAATCCAAGTCACACAGAGTTTGTGTGCAGTCAGTGTTGGTTTCTTGATTGTTGTCAGCCCACTTTGAGGTGTGTGGATTTAAAGGGAGAAATTGAGTCGGAGTCTGGTAGAGTTCCTGGGTAGCTCAGTTGGTAGAGCCTTGGCACGTTTAGCCAAAGATCCTGGGTTCGATATCTGCTCCAGAACAATATTTCCCTTGAAATTATTCTTCCACTTTTAGTTTTTCTGAGCACAGCTCTTTTCTTCCTATTTTTGACTTTCCCTTTTTCCTTCCATTATTCATATTGTCTCTGTTCCTTTATGCATTGCCTAAATTCACGTTGTCTTTGTGCTGATGATTTCTGAACAAATTACGAGAAGTCCAATTGAAAGAAATAACTAATGCAAACTGGTTATGACTAGAGCAAAGTATACTTACTGCTATTAAAGCCATTGTGTATAAGATTACTTAATAAAATAAAAATAGATTATGTAGAACACCTTGATTTACAGATGAAGTTGGACATTTAGCAGAAAAGCAAGACTTCCTAATATGTAAACAATTCAAGTGTGGAGGATTCTGAGAATTAAAAAGCAATTAGAAATTAAACGAATACAGAAATGAAGAAAATTATTGGGAGATATACAAACAGATGACATATTTTATTACACCAAACATGTACCTTATTCCACAAGATATTGAAATTTCGTGCACACATCTATTGTTATGGGAATTACAATAGATGTTGCAGAACATCATATTGCTTCCCACAATCTTCAACCATTCTGTTTCCTGCCATGGGCGATAATGGAAGTTTCTCTTTTGAGCAGCTTGTTAAACAGTAATTTTATTTTTTTGTGCTGAATGAAGAAGCATTATCGTGATACAGAAAATTTTGAGCTGTATCACATGCTCCATGGACATAGCAAGGAACATTATGTAAGACAGTTTGAGGGAAGAAACGACCTCTTGCACAAGCAATTTGTTTCCCTGAAAATGCAAGAGAGTTCAGGAAATTCTTTTCAACTAGCTTCAAGAGAGATGGGAATATCTTGCCATACAGTACAGACAATATTACTCTCTGGTCTCAGACTTTTCCCTTACCAAGTTGTCGTGCACCGGTCTCTGTTGACGTCCCTCTGGCGTGTTGTCGAGGTGTAGAGAGGGGAAACAGGAGTGACGGGACAAGGGCTGCCGATGCTCAAAGGGAGATGATGTGTTATTATAGTGAAGAAAAGACTGTTTAACAATATTTTATTGAAAACAACAATAAAAGTATTAGATGTTTTTCCCTGGTTCTCAGGTAGGGAAAACAGAATTGCGATAGAAATTGGTAATTTAGAAATTTGTCTTGAGATGCTGATGTGTGGAAAGTTACGATAATGAGGTAGAATTTGTAAGAGAGACAGGGGTAATGGGAGTGCCTGAGTAGGGGAGTGTTAGACTTGTCCGGAGGGTATGATGTGGGTGTAGAAAAACAAGAGAGAGAGATGGAACTGGGTTCGAGGTTAGTTCTCTCAATCGATGGATCAGCTAGCCTAGTTTAGCAACTTTCCAGCAGTGAGAACAAACTCCATGAGTGTCGATGGATCAAAGAAGCCTAGCTTCGTGACTTTTCGACGCCAAGAGCGGGAAAATGGATAACTCTTCTCTTGAGGGATGAACGACACTAGCTTCACGACTTTTTGACAGCAGAGGGGTTCGAAGGAGGGACATGGGTCGAGCAAGCCAGGATGTACATGGGGAAATCGAAGTCGGGAATGTTACAAGGGGTGAACGGTGGGGAGTAGATGCTAACATCAGGAAGGAGATGTGAGCGCTTCCAGACTGTGGAACACACTGACTATCCCTGGCTTCCGCACACACTATCTCAAGTCAAAGCTCTGCTTTGTCACGTGACTAGCGACGTCACGCCAGGCAGTGAAGTGGGAGAGAGCTATGACACACTCTCTCGTGTACAAAAACAACTCAGTATGATGGTGGCACTGCAAGGTGGTGAAATTCGATGGGCACAGTGTAGCCGACCACTGCAAGTGACCTGGCCACCCTCCTAACTCTTGACTGTTCAAGTTCTACAGAGGGTAGAAATGATAATACCAGATGTGACCAGCATCGACCACTTAAGTAAGAAGGGAGAACCAGTGAATGTCTGGTGTGGCTAAACATTTAGCTTGAAAATAGAAAAATAAAAACGACATGAAATCTAGGTAGTACCGCAGAGGGAATAAAAATTGTAGATACACAACAAAGTGACTGTTGCACAGGCTGTCTCAACATAAAGGGAGAGGAGATTTGGCTTGGCTTTTCAAGAACTGGACCTAGGAGGGATTCTTGTACTGTTGCAAAGGTCCATTGTGCATGCTGCATATCAATAATATTGTTGAAGTCCATCACAACCTAGGAAGGAATCTAAGCTGGGCTTTCTTGTTAATATAATTATTTATCTTGTTTATACAAACTTTTTGTGCTAGTGCTTGAGACACTGACAGCTGAGGGGAGATTGCATTACACTTTGAGTAAAAAGTAAAGATATAATTTTGAACATACAATTTTCTTCCTCAAGGCCTATTTTTAATTGAAAGGGACAGTATACAGACAAAATGTCCTTTTTTGGACAAGAGAAAAACCACTAAACATTCGCTAAATTTTCAGTTATGGGGGAATTTTGATTTTTTTTAATAGATTTACCTAGCCATGAATTAATCGAGCCAATTTTCTTCAGAGAAACGGTTAATTTGCAGTACTATTTGAATATGTTGCAGAATGATTTATACCCAACTTCTCACTATTGAACTGCCAAGTGACCCTTAGAAGTGTATTCAATATTCGGTATGGTGTGATGTTCATGAAGAGGTGGATTCCAGACTGGTCGAAGTCAAAATGACAAGTTAAGAGTGAAGTGACAAAAACTGGTACAACAAATTTAACGCTCCTAGTGCCTGCATATTTTATTTCATTAGGTAGTTGAATTTATTTTGACACTTCTCTGAAGTATTTAGAGTCACTCTGCTTGTTATATAGATTTAGTTATCTTAGTGTTTTTCAAACAGATCCATGTGAAGACTTAGGATAATCTGAAAAATATAATATGATATGATATATATGTATTTATCCATCATATATCTGTAAAACAGACTTGTTACAATTCTTAGGCCCGGTTTCTTCAATCTTTGTTAAAATGTACCTAACATAGTGTTAATTAACTGTAAGTTAAAAGTATAAATTTCTCTTAAAAATATTGCGTTTCTTCAACTTTACATTTCACATTTTAACATTCTGTTTGTTAACTCACTGTTAGAACCAGAGATTCTAGAGTTTAACAATAACCTATAACCAAGTATAGGCTCAATTCTGTTTTCTGAACTTTGACAGTTGCGAATCTCGCTTGTTTCTGTTGTTTGATTCAGAGAGGATAGAAGTCTTTCTATTCTCTCAGGTTTCATTTATGCTTCTTTTCATCGTCTGTATCACAATAGCATGGAGTGGCGTATTGCCGTATTGGTATTGCTGTTATGAAATGGAAAACACTGAAACGAAAAGAAATTGTGGGAATAATTTCTCTTTGTTCGAGAGAAGCCTTATGCTGGAAATAATTTTGCAGTATAAAGAAATTATTGAAAAGTGAGGCTTGACAGAAAATAGGCTGTTCTGTCAAATCACTGAAATCATCTGCTCTGTTTATATATTCATGGATATCATTTTCTAAATAATCAAGATATAGAAGTTCAGCATCTAATGCACCAGCCATACTGAATACTTCTATGCTAACAAAGAGTTAAATGATTTAATTGCGTGAAATTGAGCAGTTAAATTAACATGGATTTTAACAGCCTGTTAGTACTAACAGTTATTGAAGAAATGCTTCAACTGTTAAGTTTACAGTTAAAATGGAATAACACACTGTTATAATTTAACAAAGGTTGAAGAAACCGGGTCTTAATCTGGAAAGTAAACTTATATTTGAGTTTGCAAAGGATAAATTAAAACGTGAATGAAACCATTTAAAACATTTTGAGAATGAGCAAATTTTATATCCTGAATCATTCTTTCACATTTCCAAATAAGCCATAGTTTTTTAGCACTGAACTCTGAGAGGGAAGAAAGTTTCTTGCAATGGTTTCCCCTGCCATAATGGCTGTCCCGAAATTTAAGTTTAGAAATAGATGCAGTGATCGAATCTGAGACTTGCACATCCCTTGTAGTTTGCCTGCTAACCCCTCTTCTTTTTGGTCTACTGTGACTTGATTCATGAAATACCTACACCAAAGTATTCACTGTCTTTGTCCAACTTTGGTCATCGATAATAATATTTTAACCTCGAGAGTAACAACTAAACCATTACAGACACTTTTTTGTAACTGTAGACTTATTTTAAAAATATGTTGCAGCATCATTTGTCAAACTACTGGCATTACAACCATGTGTTTATGAGAACAGGTTGTGATTGGTTTTCCTCTTGCATCTGAAACTGAATTATTTCTCACATACTTACTGCGATTTCTATTGTACACCAGTCAAACTCATTTTTTACTTGTCCTATTTGAGACTGTGGAAGAACATCACTGCTTTCTTTAACATTAAGTTCATTCATATTTTACAGATATCACGTACGTCCTAGCCAACAGTGCAAGTGGAAATAGTTTTGTGTGCAGTCTACTGCATATAGTGTACGCATGTGGGCATAGGTCAGTTTGGAAGCAATAAACTGAATACTTAGGACAGTTTGGAATAAATTTGATATTTCTCATTGCATGATTGTTTTATAGCATTATAGAATATATGTTTATGTCCCTTTGATAGCAAGTGAAACCATAATTTATTCTGAAGCTACTTTAAATTAAAATCTGAAAAAAAAAAATGACTTAGGACACTTTGAAATCCACCTCTTCAGTTGTGGAATTTTTGTTGCGTCTTAGCCCAGATTGAAAGTCTTTTATTTTATTTTATTTTGTATCGGACTTTCTGAAACAGAAATTACTTTACAACCTTGCAGTTGTTTAAAAGAATGCATATGTGGATTCTTCACTGTGTGGTAAGATCCACAAAGACGTGTGCCACAATTTCAAAAGTTTCACAGTATTTGGGTGTACAACTTAATTGTGAGAATTTTCATATTTTAACTCCAACACCAATCTGGAAATTAATGTGTGATCCACTTTTAATATATATATTTTTCCCCCTTGAGAATACATTAATTTTTGCAGATAAGCTGTCACATTCAATCTCATAGGATTCACCTAATTTCACAAACACACGAGGACCAAAAGGATAACTTTACGAACATGTATCATACAGTGTTTTTTTTTTTTTTTTTCATGATAGCACAAATGTACATTAAATAAATATTTCAATGTGGAGAGTTTATACGACCACAATTTCATGGCTGTCTAAACTCACAAACATTTAAAAATAAGTATCCATGAATTGCAGTGTGTAAAGTAATTACTTACATATTTTACACACTGGTGTTTTAAAGGCTCACTTTATGCCTTGATAACAGTGGATAAATACAAATTTAGGCACTATCGTAGAAAAAAAAACTGTTAATGAATACACACAAAAAGCAGGAATGTTTAACACATGTGGCATTGCTAGTCACTGGAAAACGAAACAAATTTATATCAGTATATAGAAGTGTACTTTGGAATAAAACAAAGGCTCTTATCATTATCTAAAGTTTCACAAACTGATGTCATTGGTTTTAAGAATTGTTGGATTATTTTTTTTTATTTAAACAGTTAAATTTGATACCTATTTTTGGAGAAAAAAATATATAAATTAAATTTGAATTGGAAGTAGAATTTTTATAATATGTTATGTTAAAATTAAAAATTTCCATGTAATAGTGTATCGTGCTTACGAATGTTAGCATTGAGATATTATAATTATTTATGCAACAAGTGGATAATCTTGATGATTATGGTATGAATGAATGTTAGCATTGAGATATTATAGTTATATATGCAACAAGTGGATAATCTTGGTGATTATGGCATGAGTGAATGAATGTTTGTCGCACAAACAATAGCGAGTGCAATAGTTTTCACGAGTGTCATAATAATATTATCCATGAGTTGGGTACAACACTTTATGGCATCTTAGCAATATAAATTGTAGGAAAGAAGTTATGAAAGAAATTCAATTCGGGATCCATAGCTGAAAAATTATCTTATATGTTTGTATCGATTAGTTGTGCCTGGCATTGACATTGAGTAAAGAGGAATGGATGAACTTGCAGGTTATGTTACAAATGTTCCTTTATTTTGTTAATATAGCTTTTCTGAACCACAGAACTGTTTTATGTGATACTACAAAAGTCATACAAAATTGTTAAAGATTGGAAATAAATGATATGTTACCTTCTGTCCTGCGTTTCATTTCTTGTTACGTGGCGCGTAGAAGCAATAACCAAGATAGCAAGCATTCCAATATTACATCATAGCAAATACGTCATTGCTTTTATTGGCACGCGTGCTATAATAAGCCAATTATACACGATTTTCGATACAGTAACAACCTGTTTATAATGCTAGGATGGCTAAAATATTTTACGTAATTACTTCCCTTTTTGTTAATACAGTGCGTTCTGTATGGAAGTAGCAAAAGATAGTTATTGGAGAATCAGCATTGCTTGTTTATTAATTAATTTATAAATAAAATAAAATACATAAGACTATGACAAGCACAATAAACAGGATGACGACATGGACCATCACAAGGACAGGTCTTTGTTGTAGTCCTTATAATGACTTTTGTCATAATTTTTGTCATTGTTCTTGTCATGGTCCTTATTGTAGTCCTTGTTGTCTTTGTAATGGTCCTTATCTTGATATTTTTTGTCTTTGTCATGTTAAAACAAATATAACCCCATTTATCATATTTTAAGATTTAATTGATAGTTATTATTTGTTAAAACATGTCACTAAGTCACCTATTTTTTTTAATTTATTTATTTTCCTAAGAGTGCATCCATTATATCATTTATAATACTATAATTTATAATTATGTAGTGTCTATGACCAGTAACCCTTATCAGAAGCCTACCTACTTATCTTTGTGCTAGGTCACTTATTTCTAGCACTTTCTAAACTCCATTTTAACGTAATTGAATTATAATTTGATTTCTGTACGTATAGTGCCCACCTAATGACTAGCCCACCAGGGCAAAAGAAATGTGGCGAGCATTATACTCTAAGGTATTTGACTACACTTTCAGGCCCACCTTTTTAATGGAAAATCCTTGCTCCCCATTCCAATTTTCATATACCCAGTTGCCACCACTGATGGATTGTTCAGTAAACTGTCCGAAAATAGGTCTGAACCTCACAAGTGGTACGAACTGGCACCACTTACGAGACAGTTATTAAAGTATTATTCCACTCTTCTAAAATACAAACACAATGTCTGATCCATCTGAATACAGGCCTCATCATAATGATGTAGTAATTGTTGTATACAAACAAACGTCCCAGGGAATGGGAAATGGTTGCACATGGTTAAAAATATATACTGTTGCAAAGTTTCCATCTCGTCCACGTGAGTGGCACAAACTAAACATTTCAAATTTCCCTACAAAAAGAAATGCTTCGGTTGCGGACATATATGTATATGGATTTTTTTTTCCATTGTGTTTGTGTGTAGAACCATCTCCCAAAGTTTATTGAAGCACTTCAGAAACACTCTGAATAATTGAATATATTAAGGCCATTGTGATATTCCTCGAGTAACTAGATAGTGAGAATTCAGAGATTAAGTTTCTAAAAAGCATGAATGATGTAGAGATTAAAACTGCCAAGGCCCAGACTGTCTGTTATTCTTTTCTCTAAAAATTGTAATTGAAACAAATTTTCGAGAAGGACCTTCAAATCCATTTATTGATGTGATCATGCTAAGCTAATAAATTTAGTCAAAACGCTTGAACTTTGGAATCTAGTGTTTTTTAAACAACCCTTCAGAACTTGTCAACTTTAAAAAGGAGAAGATGAAGCTCAAATTTAAGACTGTGTTATAATTGTACGCATGTATCTGTAGGAACTTGTCGCAAAACATCCCTCCAAATATTTGGCTAAAAGTTTTTGTACAATTTTAAGCTCTCGCAACATTTAAAAATTATGAGAAAATATAATACTTAAAGTGTACCAGATACACCAACAATTCGTAAGGATCTCACAGAGTCTGAATGTCTGGAGGGTTATTTAGTATAAAAGTTCCAGGGGGGAAAAAAAAAAAAAAAAAAGTCTGGACTTTCGAACAATGAATTTTGACGAGTTTTTTGTGTTCAGTGACATGCCATTATTCATCCTGCATTTTCTACAGCTGTGTGTGTTAAAGTTGATTTGGATCCCTTGCTCCAATGTTGATACTGAAAATAATTTTCTGGTGGACGGGAAAAAGGGCTTAAAGTCACTATGCAAAATTTCCAGGAGGAATTTTCAAAGATTTAAAGAACTACTGTAAATCCGAAAAGTGACATGTTTCAGCTATTTCAGGATTTTCTTTATTGTTGACGTCACTGATTTTAGGATCTCTTTTTAGGAAACTGATTCAATGAAGGAAATCTTATATCACAAAAAATAATGGCCACCCACCAGAAAATTTTAAATGTAATTAATTATTGTTTATTCATTATATTATTAAATAGTGTGGTAAACTATTTTGATGTTATGTAGCTGATTCTTAACTTTAATAGTTTCCATTGTCCTGAAATTGTGTTGATGATACAGATAACACCAAAATTTGTATTTGTAAACACTGAGAGAAAAAGTTAACGCCAAATAATCTGATATCTATTGTAAGAAAATGCACTTGATGATAATATTAACATTTTATTTTATTATTGTTGCTCATTCCATGTACACAACTGCGTATTAGTGTTTCTAAAATGCCATTTGCAAAAATGACTGTATCAGAACAAATAGGAACATCCTTTTTAAATCTAAAGGTGGCAACAGAAGTCAAGCATATGCCTATGCATAATATATGGTTATCACGATTTTTCCATTCTACAGCTGTTCATTTGTTTGCAAATGTAAATTTTTCTCTCCACTGTGAACATCAAACAAAACTCCTCCCCTATTAATATGCATATCTCGAATGTCTTCATAGTCCATTTTACTTCATTAGGAATACGGCTTAAAAGAACAATAGAAAAATAAGTTACATAACAAAATGCATGACGGACATAACTGTACACCAAAAGCAACAAATACTTCTTAAGTAAATTTTTGTTACAATTAATTTATGACTAGAACTACGATTACAATATTACTATACAGTTCAGGTTATCAAGGACAAATGTTTGTAAATAAATAAATAAATGTATTGAGTTATTTGATGGAACACTATAAAAAGAAATCTCATTTTTCATTTTGCCACTTTCTTCCCTTAAGAGTCACTGCAGTCCACCACTGTGGAGTAACAGTTAGCATGTCTGATCATGAAACAAGTGGGAAGTGTGATTACCTTGCAAATTTATAATTTATAAATTTTTTTTCAATAATTTCGTAAAATTTCCATTACAGGCTGCAGTTGAGTTGACGCAAAATATAAGCAAAGTGCTCAGTGGACACACATAAAAATATATATATATATATATATATATATATATTCACACTGTATTCCTTTATGACAGTTGTTCATTTTTATGCATGACTAAACCTTTGATTTTACAAATATCACTGGATTCACTAGGTCTAGATAGGGTAGGTTTATGATTGAAAATTATATAAATAACATTGACTATTGAAATACGAAATGCAAATATACAAATTTATAGGGGTACTGCATATGCCTTTAATGAAACACTTGCATTTTACATTTTACTGAAACTTAATTTCGAATGAAAATCTGCGCTTTTTTTCGGGATGTTTTTATTGAGAAGTGTTAGAAGTCCAACATTTTAAACTGTTTTTTAAATTAGATACTCCTAACTTAACAAATGACAGAACAAGTGAGAATGCTGAACTCTGTATTCTCAGTGTACGAAACATCATTAAAGGAAGGAACTTGCTGAATAGTATGAATTGTTTAGTCAGTGAGGACAAAACACGAACCCTTTGTTACATAAATTTTCTTTTCCAAACATGTTAAAAAACTCAAATTTATTTTTCTAAAAATAAACTTGAATTTAGATGGAAATGTAGGGTACAAATTTATGTTGCGACCTATTTCTCTGACGTAATCTAACAGTATGTTTTCATCTTTGCAGATCTCATACTGAGCTGCTACTGTCTTAAATCTTTACCACACATTCACCCCGTGCTTTTTTTATGTTTTGCTCTGACTGACGTCTCCAGTGCAAATTCTGCAAGTATTGTTTCTGCCTCGGTTTGCTTTTTTATTGACCTTACCAGGAGCACTGTATAAAGTAGGATGTTTTCCCATTTTAAGCTGAAACCTGTTGTGCCATCCCTCGCTTATATATTGTTTAGTGCAGGTTATGTCTTGTTACTTCATATCTGTTTTACCATCCTTCGATCACTTGCTCTCTTTTACTGTGACACACTATTCCTCAAAATAATCTAAAATTATGAGTATTTCATCTTTGACGAAGTCTTTTACTGATTCAAAATCATCGCTTACTACCTCTAGTCTGTTAGCATGATTGGTAGAACTAGTAGCATATGCATGGAGAATTTGACCTCCCAGTTTATTGGATTGTTGTGTGACTCTTGAAGGCCCTCAGTGTAATTTTTTTTTACATATATTGATTGTCCAAAATGGAACAGACATTACCTAATATGAGAATTTGGGAAAATTTTGACATTCCGAAACTTATAACTTTTTATAACTACACATTTATTGTTGTCAGCACCATCTTTTAAACAGGCACTGAAAATAAATCACACACACACAATTTTTTGAAGATACAGTACATTTCACCTATTTGCTCCCCTGTTACATAATTAATGCATCCTATGGCTTTATTTTCTATCACAGAAGAAATACATTTGCAAATTGCTTTGGTCTGTTCCGGAATAATGAAATACCAGTGGTTCTCATTCATGCACTTGATTTATGTGATACATTAGTATTACATTGATCATACACGTAAATAAGTTGAAGTTGTAGTACATGTGACATCTCTAATATTCCCCATGTATTCTCTTTTAATGTTAACATTGAGTCAGGATATTGAATTGTTTCTTTTAAGGTTTAATAATTATTTTGTTGTGAAATTCATATGAAATGATCTTATTTTTAAAATTGGAATGTTATGATGTATATGAATATATTAAATAAATGTAGCTGTGAATATCATTGTCAGAATGTTAACAGACCTTAAGGAAAGTTCTTTCCTTTTTGAAGTATTGAACTGCTCTTTCAGTAAAAGATTATTTGTACAGTTTGCCTGTTGAAGAAATCTGATGGTGATATAATTGTTCTGTGACAACTGACTTCTGATTATTATTTATTAAAGTACCATGCTCATGTATAACCTATGAAACTTCATGAAATGTTCTAGAGCCACTTCAACGAGCCCTGACAATGGCAGTCCATGGAGCACCTCCAAAGCGGAAGGAAATCTATAAATATGAAGCTCCGTGGCCACTCTATAGTATGAATTGGTCAGTTCGACCAGATAAAAGATTTAGGTAAGTTGAAAAATAAAACTTTTTTGGTTTGTATCACAATGAGCGTTTTAAAATTCACAGTAGTGGAATAAAGATTTGTATCTTTTCTTGAATTTGTGATTAAGTTGTTTAATATTCAAATTATTGTATAGTGAAAGAGGAGTTTCGAGTCGAAAAAATATTTTCATGTGCCTGACCTAATTTGAAGCATCTGCTACTTCTATAGATTCACATTGATTACTAGTCCTATTTCATCCCAACAATCCCATGATATTCTTATGTTAAGTGTATGAGATATGTCGTATGATGAAATAGTTTCCATTTCTGTCTTTGTTCCAGTCTGCAACAATTTTTTTCATTTTCTGTACTCCCGTTCTTTAATCCTTCGTATTTTTATGTTCATAATTTTTGGAAGTTTGATTTCTTTTAGGTATCGAGGCTAATAGCACCATAAATTTTGGAGATTTTTGTTGTTCCTTAAGAAGTTAGTCTTACTCATACAATGAAGGATTGTTATTTCGATTAATTTACTTCTTTTAAATGACAGTAATGATTATAACATGTTGAATTCATTGAGATATTTCATGTAATTCTTTAACAATTAATAACCCTTATCTGTATTTCTTTTGGAAAATTTCACATGCCACACTTCCTTGTAAGATCAGAGATGGTATCCGAAAAGTATCACATAACATTAATTCATTTTGGTTAGTGTCACATAAAACTAAATTTTGAAAGCTTATATAATGTTTTGGAACTGTAAGAACAGTATTTTATTACATTTTCACTACATTTACTGTATTCCATAGATCTTACATTAGCATTGAAACTTTAAGATGTGGAACAAGTCGAGAGTTATACTATCTTTGTGGCAAGATGAGGTGAGGCTGAGGATACTCCACAGATTATCTGATATTTGCCTTACAGTTGTGGGAAACCTCGGGGGGGGGGGGGGGGGGGGGGGGGATTCATCCAGCAGGTAATCAGCCCAAGCACAGCTGCTTATCAGCAGGCAAGCAAGTCTGGCGACTAAGCTACACTGGTGGCTATGCAAATATATACAATACATGGCATGCAAATTAATTAAATTTACAAGCAGAAATAATAATTTACCGCTTGAACTGTACAAAAATACACAATATATAACAAGGAGAGTAATTCAATTTATATGCATAAACAATTCGGAGAAGATACGAGTATGCAGAATTTTGGTTAATTGTGCTCTGAATCTGTTCTATTGGCCCTTCAAATCTTTCAGATAATGAGGTAGATAATTAGAGTTTAATACATTAATAATGAACTACTTTTTTATAACATCTTAGACTTGGAGGGTGCTATGCATAGACATTTCGCTAGCCCACGCTATGAGCGTGCTAAACTAGCCCCGGCTGATTACTTGTACAGGATTCATATCATATAATATCACTAACACTGGTTTATGAATACGAAAAATGTTAGTTCACTGATCATCCACCGGAAGCGCTAAGAATGTCTATGAATATGGCTCACAGAGATTAGATGGGGAACTAATTTGTGTATTATATTAAAATATGAATGTTTTGTTTAGTACTAAATGTATCTTGGTTTTTAATACAATGCATACATTTTATATTCTTCTGCTCACAGAAGTAGAGTGGAAGTGACAATATGCAGTGTAGCTGCACACAACTCCACACACCGTACAACCAGTGAAGTACAGAAAATGTGCTTAACTTTTTCAAAGACGACGTTGAAAGTGTTCCCAATTTGCTGTGAGGCAGGCTTTGTAGCACCGAAACATATTTATTTTTTGTTTACATGTTGCAGCTCCGTTTCTGAAATGCAATTCATCCAATGTTTGTAGATTTGATTTATAGATCCTGTCTTTTAAAGTACCATATAAGTAAAAATCGCTGGAGTTGAGACATTTTTTATACCATGGGATCAATTTTTGTTGTGTTGTACATAGAAGTCAGCCGCCTGGGATCAGAACCAGCATTTGACAGTTGTCTGCACCTCTCTGTCGATCCCATGATATGACATATGTCTCAATTCCAGTGGGGAATAAGTAGAAAAGTAGCTCAACAATTGCTGTGTCTGTTCCAATAAATTTTTCGAATGAAATTGTTTTTTTTTCTGTTAATGGTTCCTGGTGAACTTATTCTTTTAAGGCCCTCATAATTGCGGTCGAGTGGCCAAAATTTGTATAAGCACTTCTTTTGACATTAACATGATGAAAGAAAAAAACCTAACTATTTTATCTGCCTCCATCAGAATGTTTGCTTGTTAGTTCACAATTAACAATTAGATAAATTCAGAATAAGTAATTTTGTGTATTTATTTTCACTTTTTATTTTCTATTTGAAAAGTAAGATGTAAACCAACCTAGGTCTCATCTTTAATACCGTAAAACTTTATTTATTTAGTTTTTACCAACCAATGAAATGTTTTAGTCACATCGCAAAATATCCTTCCGACATAATTTAGAATTAAAAAAATTCTATACTTCATCCAAACTAATATATTGTTGGATTCCAAATGATAGAATATATTATATATAATTTTAAACACTTTTGAAAATGTTGTTAATAATGATATGTGTCTAAAATTAGCAAGAGTACATTTATCTCCCTTTTTGTATATTGCTTTTAATATTAAGTATTTGTCCCTATGGGAAAATGCTACTTTGCATTGACAAATTGCATAAATAGCTTAGTGGAGGACATATTATTTCAGAACATGCTTTTAAAACTTTACTTGCTATTTCAACATTTTCAGGGGCATCTTTTGTTTGTAGATGTTTTATTACATACATGATTTCTGCTGCAGTATGTATTTGGTATAAATTTGAGAGATGGAAATTCAGTGTTAAATTTGTCTTTTAAATAACCATTTGCAACATCATCTGCACAATCTTGAATGTTTAAGTTGGCAATAATATTTATATAGATGTTTTCTAATAATTTTCAGTAGATATTGGATCCCCTGCTTTATAATCATTGATTTTAATGTAGATAAAGAAAGTATTTTCATTCTTTGAATATTGATAAGATTCATTTCTAATAATATCCCAAATAGTTTTAATTTTATTATCTGAATTTTTTATTTTTCTATTAAAATGTGTTATTTTGCTTCTTTTATACATTTTGACAAAATTTTACAGTAGTTCTTTTAATAGTTAAGAATATGACTATCATTATTTTTCGTACCAATTAAATCTAGATTTCTCTTTATAGGCCTAACACATGAGATTATATTTCCCTAAATTATTCACATGCTTTTACTTTTGGACTTTTTCACAGACTTGAACTGGAAAAGATTAATTTAAATAATTCGTAAATTAGTTAAAAATACATTGAATTTACTATTAATATCATCCACATCTGTGGAGTAACGGTTAGCATGTCTGGCTGTGAAACCAGGTGGCCCGGGTTCGATTCCTGGTTGGGGCAAGTTACCTGGTTGAGATTTTTTCTGGGGTTTCCCTCAACCCAATATGAGCAAATGCTGGGTAATTTTCGGTGCTGGATCCCGGACTCATTTCACTGGCATTATCACCTTCATCTCATTCAGATGCTAAATAACCTAGATGTTGGTACAGCGTCGTAAAATAACCCAATAAAAAAAACTATTAATATGAGTGATAATAGTTACTATATATATATATTTTTTCCCAAGATTCACTTCATAGACATATATTGTAAATAAATGTTATGATTTCGTTTTTCTATTGAATTGCAAAGTAAAAAGTAATTATGTAAAGAAGGATTGAAACATGTGTATTAATTTTGTTGTGTGTTTAAATTTTTCTTCCATTATGATCTTTGGCTTAGCCTGGGGGTAATGAACAGGACTGAAGCTATGCACAGCTGTAATTTTGTATTCCACTTGGAATGATTACATGTTTGAGATTTTTCAAGTTTTATCAAATTGTAAGGCGAATATCAAACAGTTCCATGACGAATTATTGAATTCATTTTACCAAGATACATCACCAATGTCATCAATCCTAGATAACAACACAGTTTATGATACAGGGTCATTAAATAATAAAAAGAATATTCCATTGTATTTAGAATTGAAAATTTTATTCAAAAATAGATGTTGAGATGAATATTTACAAACAAGATGGTGTAATATTTAATTGTATAATTTCAGGCTTGCATTGGGCAGTTTTGTTGAAGAATACAATAACAAGGTTCAGATAGTTTCACTTGATGAAGACACATCAGAGTTCAGTGCGAAAAGCACATTTGACCATCCCTATCCTACCACAAAAATTATGTGGATTCCAGACAGTGTAAGTATTGATTTTTCATGAGGAATTTGAGGCAGAGATAATTTTTCTATTTTTCCTTTTAGTGTTCTGAACGATATGGAGAGTATAATATATTTAGACAATTGCATCATTGTGGGTAATTAAATGTTTTCAATGTCTTTTTGGTGAAATCTAGAATACATTGCTTATTAGTGTTTAAAATATAGTAGAACCTCGGTTACACATAACCCATTTATACTTACTTCTGGTTTGTACGTAATTATGCACAGGTCTTGACAAAATTACATTTCATTATATATAAATTAATTCTAAATTGTACATAATTGATTTGTAAGTAATTCGTTTTTGTATGTAGTATTTTTTTAAGGTCGAGATTGAATTGTACATATTTTTGTTCACTTTGATACGTAATAAAGTTTAATTCTAAATTCATATTATTTGTCTTCTGGCTGAATACATTCTAATCATTTCCACAATCCGCCAATCCACAAGGTGAGCTGCAGGATATGGGAACATAATACATACCGTGTGAGAGTGAAGAATGTTGCCTCTTATATCAGTGATCTCAATATTATAGGACTCGAACTGAAGTCCAGCAGCATACTGCATTGGACCTTCTGTCTCAGACAGGAGGGGTTTGTCTCGGACCATCCGATGTGATGTTGATTGCACACATTTTATGAGGCTGCAGCAGACTGCGTTGGATATTCATCCCGGGACATTCGTCTGAAGTAGTATGCTGCAACCTCATAAGAATGCGTGTAATCACTGTCACAGCAGACGGTCCAAAACAAAACTGTTCTGTCTGATGCAGTATGGTGCCGGCCTAAGACAGGAAACTCGCACAGCCCAGGCTAATACAGAGACAGCATACTCCGTCTTTACATACTAGCTTATTTTCTTTTTCATGAAACATGTTCCAGACATTTAAAAATAGTTGCAGGTCTGTCTAGGTGTCATGTATGTAAGATTAAAACTACTTGTTGGAAGACAAAGTTAGATTTAGGCCTATAAAAGAAGCTGAGGCAAATCCCGGCAAAACAAAACTGAAATTGCAAGAGGTTTGTAGTAAACATGTATAATATAAAAAAAAAAAACTAATAATTAAGATACCTTGCATTGTATTGTATTATATTTATTTACATTTCATGGTATTCGTACATTGTTTCACAGCTAGAATATGGAACTTGTCAAAAAATCTTAATAGTACTACATTCTTAATTCATAGTCACAGTCTGGTTGAAATATATATATAGAAGAGTTCTACAATATACTGGGTGTTCATTTCAAAGTGTGTCATGACGTCACTGTTGTTGGGTCACCGATTTGAAGCGAGTTTCAGCTTATATGTTAGAGAAGTTGCCTATTATTTAAGGTGTTCTTCAATCTGAACTTGAGAACGTGTACGGTATAACTTGAACATCGTAGCAACAGATGGCGGTCTGTATGGTCTGTGTGCTACTATAACCTCTTTCGAACTGTGTTTTGCGCCGGCAAGTCGTATGCAGGGTATTTGTTATCATTGGTTGCGTACGGTAACATTCCACAACACAAATCAAATGCTCCGTGTCCATGTTGACTGTCGAAGTTAATGCCAAGAAATACGTAATCGTCTTAACCCTCTCCCCATATCCCGACAGTACGTATTTCCAAACAGTTCACATTCCTGCCACTACCGCGTTACCGTATGTATCGGTAAGTACTCTTCAGAATGAACGCCGTACTTGCTAGGCAACTTCTCTGCCTCTTAGGTTATACACCTCTGCGGAAGTGTAGGAAGATTGAATTCTCTAGGCTCATCGGCTAGCCACATGACGGCATACAGCGAGCCATGACACATTTTGAACTGAACACCCAGTACTAGTACAACACAACCAGTTAGTATTGATACTTAATACAAGACAGAAATATTCATGCAGTGTTGTTGAATGTCATAAATTCACCTACAGAATAGAAGGTTGAGAATTTAGATACTTCTTTAATTTGGTCCTAAATAATCGTACGTTTTGAGTTTGATTTTTTATTTTCATAAGGAGGTATTAAACATTTTTACTGCCAAGTAATTAATGCACTCTTTTTTGATAGCACAATAGACTTGACGATGGAATATGAGAGTCATTTTCTTGAGGGTGTATTTATACTATGAACGTTGCATTAGTTACAAAGTTTTCACTATTACATAGGAGGAAGTTTATTAATGAAAAAATATACTGAGAATCCATGGGCATTATTTGTATTTTTTTAAAAATGGTCCTACATGATTCCCTAGATTTAGTACCTACTATTATTCTAATTACTCTTCTTTGTAGTAGGAATATACTGTTATTGTCTGTAGAATTTTCCCAGAATATTATTCCAAAACTCATTATCGAGTATCACAAAGTATTTTGACTTAAGCTATCGATATTTACAATCTCTTGCATAGATCTAATAGCAAAAAAAGATGAATTTAGATTGGGAATAATTTCTTTGATAGCATTTTTCCAATTTAATATATTATCGATTTGTAAGCCAAAAAATTTGTTTGTTGTTGTTTCTATTAGGGACCTGTTGTTAATTATTATGCCTGAAATTTGCGAGATTGATTTTGGGCAGGATTTAAATTGAAATATGTTAGTTTTGTTAAAATTTAATACTAATTTATTGGCACATATTTGAAGGAGAATTGCCTCTGTTAAAGATTGTAATGTGTTTGAGTTGTTGGCTGTAATTACTATACTTGTGTCATCTGCAAATAATATGGGATGACCTAGATCTTTTATTAGAGGGGCAAGGTCATTTATGAACACTTGAAAAAGTAGGGCAGCTAATATTGAAAAAAAAAAATTTATTTGCAATTTCATTTGGGTTTGACTTTTTTGTATTGTTAGATATAAGGGTATAGCTTTCGTTTACTTTTTGATCATCCACTTTCTTTTTTAATTATGTTCCAAGTTTTGATTTTATTATCATCGTTTTGTATTGTTGTATTATAGTGTAATTCTTTAGCTTTTTTTGGTCACTTTGTGTAATTTTTTGGAATAATTTTTATAGTGTTGTTTTAAGTGTGTCATTATTTTTCTAGTCTGTCTGTATACAGTATATAACAATTTCTTGGTTTTGCATGAGATTTTTAATACTTTGTGTAATCTTTTGTTGGATATTTTTTTCGTTTTTATACTTTATAGGAAAACTGCATTAAAAATATTTAGAAATGTTTTATGAAACTCATTGAATTTACTGTTCATATCGCTTTGACCTGATTTCCATGTTTCATTTTTAAGATTTGTTTCAAAACTATTTAACGATTCCCCATTCGTGGTTTTGAATCTCACTTTAGTTGGTCTTTTTGATGACGTATTAATATTTATGTTTGGGAGTTGAGCATCATGATCCAAAAGACCATTAATTTTTGGGGTTGTTTGAGATATACCTATTCTTTCCTTTCCAATAAATATATTGTTTATTGCAGTAGCTGAATCCTCTTGTATTCTAGTTGGAAAGTTGACTGTGTACATTCAATTGAAAGATGCTAGCAATGAATTTAGTTGATTTCCTATTTCTTTCTGTTAGGTAATCGACATGATGTCTCCTCAAATAATGCATTCATGTTTCAGTTTCTGTGGGTATTCCAGTGTTTTTTCCAGTAAATGAATAAAATTTTCATAGTCTTCAGATTGCACTCTATATTTCTAATTCAACAGCACCCTTAAAGTCTGAGTTCATGATTGAAGATAAAAGTTATTTGTAAATGTATGTGTGCAGTGCATTTATATTAAACATTAATAATCTAGTCACTTCCTATTAATTGAAACACATTTGGATAACCTAAAAGAATCCCTAAGTACTTCCACTATAGTCTGTTGATCTGATTGCCAGTCATTCAAAAATGATTTTTATATTCAAACCTTATTTATACGCATTGCTAAGATCTGCATAATTTAAATCATTCTCCTTCAGTTACGTGCTCACGGTGGGCAGGAATCAGGCATGTATTGGGCAGGCGAGGAGTCCAGTGGTGGCCACACAGTCCCTAATCTCCTAGTGAAAGGGTTCTTAATCTGGGGTCCATAGACCCCTTGGGGGTTCTTGCATGGGCTTCAGGGGGTCCGTGAAAGTCACATAACAAGTTAATATGTATATTCAATATGTTATTTCAACGTAAAAAGCAGAAACATATCTAAAATTGTTTCTCACTTTTTTTTTACATATTTATAGGGAAGGGTCTATAGCTTTTACCAGATTTTCAAAGGGGTCCGTGACTCAAAAAATGATTAAGTACCATTGTCTTAGTGGGATTAACAAGAATATTTTATCGCTTCATTTCAATATTATGTCGTTTAAAATTAGAGAGTTATATTTATAATATGTTTACATTATCTATACAACAATATGTTTTGCTTTATGCATTTTCTGTTATGTTTTTGACAATATTTAATTACTTCATTTCAACTTGTCTTTTCAAATTAGATAGCAATATACTGTATGTACATTATCTACACAACGAAATGCTATTATGATTTTGCTTTATCTATTTTCTTATACTGTATGTTTTGTTTTCTGTGTTCTGATAAGCAAGGAAATGTCTGAAATAGTAATTTACTTTCCTAAAACAATTTACCTCATTGATGACGTTTGCTTTAAAATTTGTATTAGTTGCATACAAAAACAGATTAAAAGTGTTAAAAGAAATGGTATAAGATCAGATTAAAATGTATAAATAAAATCAACATTTATATATTTATTTATATTATGTTTTTTTTTTTTTTTTTCACTATAACAGTGTGTCCACATACTAAACATTTGGCACGTTCGCCAGTTTGAACAGAAAGAAACCGTTCCTCTCATTGGGAGCCTTGAATCACTTTAAATGTAGTGCTGGTACTTGTTCTGTTCTCTTTGTAAATAGTTCCCTTATTGTAGCATGAAATATTTCAATCTCCAGTAATTTCATCCCTATATAATATTATTCTACGTTTAATTTGTACTTCAGTAACTAATACTTTCTTTGTTCTTATATTTTGCAGTAAATTGTCCTGTCTTTATTAATCAGGTAATGTTTTAGTACTTTGATTTTATTTTAACTGTAGTTGTAATCCCTGGTAGAGGGGAAAAGAAGGTCTGCTGACCTTATCTCTACCAGGTTAAATAATTAAATAAATAATTGAAGGGAGATAGAAAGGAAGGAATAAATAAATATATAAAGAAATGACTAAAGAGAGAAAGAAAAGATGAAGAAAGAAACAAAAGAAAAAAGAAAAACGAATAAACAAAGAATTAAATACCGGTAAATAGAAAAGAAAGAAATAAAGAAGAAAGAAAAAGAAACAAATAAATAAATAAAGAAAAAAAATAAGTCTGGTAACAAAATAAGTACCTGAATATTAAATAAGTAAATGAATGAATAAATAAATGAATACCAGTAATGTATTAGTAGACCTATCCATTTTACAAACTGCCAGCAATGTTACTACTCGGTTACGTTAATTTTGAGCAGCCGACACTGTCTGTAGACATGTGCAGCAGATTTTCAGTGCACACACACCTAGTGCCCTGGGCACACAGTAGGCAAAATGCCCACCGTGAGCATGTCTGCTATAGTAGCAGCTTATAGCCTCTTAATAACTGTTAGCTCTCTAAATTACAAAATCGTTTAAGAAATAAATCTTATTTTCCTTCTTAAAAATATACTTTTTCTTTTCTAAAGATATGTAGAATAATTGTAGTTCATGAACTGAGGAAATACAGAAGATACTGTAGTGTATATTGAAAAAGTGTTATGGAATTTGTATACTTCACATTTTTTGTGTTGTTAAAGTAAGAATATTGCATGTTTATCAGCTTGCACTAATAGGATTAGAAAATTCTGGTATAGCTATGTACGAGACGCGTCCATAAAGTAACTTTCCCACTCATCCCATAGCTAGCAAACCATATGTTTCGCGAAGCGACTGCATGTACGTGATAGAGTAATGTCCTGGTAAGACGCATGTGCTAGCGGAACTTCCTGAGTGCTCTCAGTAGCTTTGTTGCATTGGTTGAAGATGGACACTCCTATTCCAGCTCCCGCCGCATGTGAAGTGCGGTCAGTGATAAAGTTTTTGAATACCCAGGGTATAGTACTGATTGAAATTTATCGTCAGCTGTGCCAGGTCTATGGGCCTAACGTCATGAGCAAGCAGATGGTGCATTGCTGGTGTAGACAATTTTCAGCAGGACGCCAAAATGTGCATGACGAGGAGCGCAGTGGGAGGCCAAACATCATCAAAGACGACCTCGTGGAGCAATGCATCATCTGCTTGCTCATGATGTTAGGCCCATAGACCTGGCACAGCTGATAATAAATTTCAATCAGTGCTATGTTCTGTGCATTCAAAAACTTTATCACTGATCGCACTTCACACGTGGCGGGAGCTGGAATAGGAGCGTCCATCTTCAACCAATGCAAAGAAGCTACTGATAGCATTCGGGAAGTTCTGCTAGCGCATGTGCCATGCCAGGACATTACTCTATCACGTACATGCAGTCGCTTCGCGCAACATATGGTTTGCTAGCTGTGGGACGAGTGGGAAAGTTACTTTATGGACGCACCTCATAAATCATTTCATCCCTCTTTTCCAGTCCTTAAGCATGCAACAGTCTGAGTAATTACTTGGTGTGTTGGCTACAACTGTTACACGAAAATTGACACCATAGAAATGCATCAAATGAGCTCAAATTAGATGCATTATATTGTCGTTCCTGCAATAACTATATGTGACATATTTATCGATTTTCAGATTTTTGCTCTATTACATAACTTAAATAGTGATACAGCAAATAATAAAATTTCTTATATCTAATTATATTTCTTTGTTTCGAAAATGTAAGAATTCACAGTCTCCTATATACAACTGCCATAAGATCAATAAATGTGTTTTCTCTTCCTACTAAAAAATTTTATATTTTGTACATAGGAGTTATTGCAGGAACAATGACAATATGAATAAATGGAAAATCACAGAAAATAATAATAATGTAGTAATTACAACATTGAAAAAATTTATCTGTATAATATAGTTCTTCTCTGTGTTTTTGTAGCTTTTTCCACAAATTTTACTATTAACTGAACTTGTAATAGGTGTGAATTTCTATGTTTTCTTGTTGCTTTTATAGAAAGGAGTTTTTCCGGATCTCTTAGCTACCAGTGGAGACTATTTACGAGTGTGGCGTGCAGGGGAACCAGAAACGAGGCTTGAATGTGTTCTAAACAATGTGAGTGCCGCTGGTTAGCCTTTTTTTCTTTTGTATATTATACTGTATCGTTCCTTTAAATTATTTATGTAAATTGTAGGTCATACGAGTTAGTTTTCTTCAATTATTCGTGAAATATCTAAATTTTTGTACTCATTTTAGATTCATGACTTTGCTAGCTGCACTTAAATGCTTGTCTGCTATGGAAGTTCTTATTGGTCTCATCATCAGTGAGATAAGTTGAGCTCCTGTGCCATCATCCGAGTTGTCATCTGTGGATTGTTTGAAATAATTTAATGATTTAATTAACTAGCTAGCTAGCTAGCTAGCGAGTACCATTAAAATTATAAAACAAAAATGTTTCTAGCCACTACCGTAAGAGCCAGACTCGAGTATGGTGTGGTCTTGGCCAATAATATAACATAAAATTTACGAGGACGGTTTACTAAATACAGTAAGTAACTTAATTCAAACCAATAAATAACACACAAGAGCAAAAAAAAAAAAAAAGAGAGAGAGAGAGAGAGAGAGAGAGAGAGAAAGAGAGAAAAAACGCATTTAATATACATTGATAATCAGACAGAAGCCAGTGATATTCATTAAAAACATGAATATAGTCGACAGAAATAAAAGGTAAAAAAAATACATTTGTTAATATTATATATCATGAATAATTTTATAAATTTCTTTTTTAAAACTTCATATATTTCAAATTTGGGAAATGGTTTGTAATTTTATTATAAAGTCTTGGACCGAAACTAGCACTATGTTTAAGAGCTGCACTTGTATGACATTTAGGCTCAATTAATGGAATGTAGACTTTTGTCTTCGAGTACGATATTCATATCGTTTAGATTTATGTTTTATTTGATTTCTGTGGTAGTAAGTTAGTAAACTATATTTATAAATTTCTTCAATAGTTAATACTTTAAAATCTGTATAAATTAAATTTCTTAGGTAATCCATATTTTTGATCAGACAAATTTTTATTAATCTTCTATGTAATAAAATTAATGGATTAAGTACAGATGATGCTGCTCCACCCCAATTTATTACACCCTATTATATTAATGATTGTACTGAAGCTAAAAATATTATTCTCAATGCCTCCTTAGTGATATAATTTCGAAGTATTATGAATTTATAAATTCTTTCTTATCCTTGTACACATAAAATCAATTTGTATATCCCAACATAAATGATGATCTATAATAATTCCTAAATATTTGACTTGTGTGCAAGGTGTTAGATATGGGCAATTACAATAATTATTTGTTAATTCATTACATGAAATATTATGTATTACTAAGTGATATTTATTCATAGGTGGAGGTAATATCCTTTATGCTTTGCACGTCTGTAACCATAGACATCTCAGCACGAGGGTTTTCTTTTAGGGAGAAATTTCCAGTTCGAAATCGAGTAAACCACTTTTGACACGCCCAATTTTTCACTGCATCATCGTAAACAGCACAGATTTTTCGTTGGATTTGTGAGGCAGTTTTACACTTAAGATAATAAAACAGCTTAAGATGCCAAAAATATTCCTTTTTGTTTTCCATGTTATTTTTGTAAACACTCGCAATTCCATGCTGCTGCATTCAACGTCAGTCACAAGCGCGTAACTGACATATCCAGTAGCGGGTCTGGTTGTTGAACACTATGTCACAGGAATGTTTTGGCAGCTATGATAACTTCACTGTACAGAGTGTAGCATTTTCAAGTGAAATATATGAAACTTACGATAAAAGAGAACATACGAATATATAATAAAAGAAAAATAAACCTGAAATATAAAATAAATAAATAAAAAATGGGCAGTCATTAGGATTCGAATCATTACCAGTACTAAATTGAAAGCTTTTAACTTCCAATTCTAGCATCTTTGTTATGAGTTATTGCAGTGTCAGTGGCAACTGCCTCATCAAGTGATACAATACCTTACAAAGGAGATAAGAGCAACACATACTCTAAGAGGTTCAAGTACAAGACAGTGTCAAGTTTTTCTGTCCTAAGTTGTACATATTTGCGTAAGATATGGCATGGAAAAATTAATCTGCTAACCATAATTTACTATTTTTACCGATATAGTGCAACATAAAAATATTCAGGATTGTCAAACTTACTTTACGATGAAACAGCATACTGATGACAAATTTATTTACACAAATATACAGGGTGTATATATATATATATATATATATATATATATATATATATAAATGTGGGGGGTGTTCCTGACACCAAACCATAACAAAAAGTTCATATGAACATGGGTCTGCAAACCCTTCGTTAGGGAGTTATGAGTTTATTAGTAATGGTGCATGTGATACATTTCACAACACACATTTACAAAAATTATTCAAAGTGACCTCCTCCTGCTTTGATGAATGCCCTGAGTCTGCCTTTAATGCTTTACCGTACTCTGTGCAAATGTCCTGGGATGTTACGGATTTGATCAAATGACGTGCTGCTACCATATTCTCATCTGCTAGGCCATAAATGTAGTGCATATCAGTCATTTCTCTTAATGAATACATCTTGTGATGTGATGAATGTTACTGTGGATAACACAAAATAGAACAAAAGGCAATCAGACAAAACAAAACAAATGTCATGACCAACCGTAATGAAGAAAGTGGGGAAAAATGCAAGTTTGAGGTGAATTACATAATCAGGGGTCACTACAGGAAATGCCTTTCATAACTCCCTAATGAAGGGTTTGCAGACCAATGTTCATATGAACTTTTTGTTATGTTTTGGTCTCAGGAATACGCCCCCACATTTATGGACACATATATAGATGCACCCGGTATAAAACACACATATATAACAATTACACCATAAACAATATAAACACAATAATCTGCACTAGCAGTCTTGTTTTGTACAGCAACGTCACTTTCACTCTCACTATCGGTTTCTTCTTCTGCTGCAACGTCACTTCCTACGTCAGTCAGACAGCTACAGACATCATCTTTACTTCCATTGAAGGTATTTGATATATCTTTCACTTCGAAAGTTTTTATGACTATTTTTACAGCAGCAGATTTCAAGCAATGAAGCCTGTTTAACATGATTATCTCGTGTTCCATTGTTTGCATTGACTCATTGTAATGTCGTCCAAGGAATTTCTTAAACAGTTCTTGTAAAGTTCGGTCATCCCACTGAGTATGATATCTATTTCAGACTTCTCATCGAATCTTGGATTTTACCTTGTCTATAAGGTGGCCTCAGCAGCTTTGAAAATAACATCGACATCTGTTATAGTAGACCATGAGGTCTGCTAACCTACACCATATCAATCGAGTCTGTGATAAAATTTTCTGTCTTTCAGTCGTTCTCTTGCATATGTACAATAATTCCTGCAGAAAACTTCTCCTTTGGCAAAGTCTTTATTTTGGAGAGGATATAGTGTGGCAATTTTCTACCATCTGCTGTAATGACAAGCATGAGAGTGCAACATTGTTTTTTCTGAACTTGTAGTTTTTACTTGGGTGTTTCTCTGTTCAGTAATATTCACAATTATATTTTCTAGTTTACTGAACCATTCTGGGTTTGAATGCTGTTGCCAGTTTGCGACAAAAAAGTAAGTTTCCATTAATTGAGAACATGTTTTTGGAATACCTTCAACATTAACTTTGTATTTGCTGTAAATTTTGGCACATCATCATACTATGAATAGACAGCTTCCACTTATTCATAAATTGAAATACCCAACCACAGTTTGTCTGCAACACCTGAAAGGATATTTCCTATCTCTTAAGCATTTTATTAGCTCCAACCTGAAGCATTTCCAGTGTTATGGCATATCTCGACTTTCTGATGTCCATTGCATATTTGTACAATTAATTTTCCACTTCTAGATAACGTACATTTCTTTCTCAGACATACTATCTTTGATTTTGAAGCATTTTGCAAGTCCTTTCTTCAGTTGCACCATTTATGCATACACTTTGCATCTACATCATAGTCCACACCTGTGGAGTAACGGTTAGCGCGTCTGGCCGCGAAACCAGGTGGCCCGGGTTCGATTCCTGGTTGGGGCAAGTTACCTGGTTGAGGTTTTTTCTGGGGTTTTTCCTCAACCCAATATGAGCAAATACTGCGTAACTTTCGATTTTGGACCCGGATTCATTTCACAGGCATTATCACCTTCATCTCATTCAGATGCTAAATAACCAGAGATGTTGATAAAGCGTCGTAAAATAACCTACTAAAATAAATTTACGTCATATTTCTTAGCAGCTGCTTGCATTCCATTTTCTTCCATGTACGATAGAACTTTGATTTTAAACTTCGTGATAACTCAGTTTTTTCCTATAACTTCACTACATGATGTTGGACATGCTTGTAACAGACATGTTAAAACTCAGTCTTAATTCGACAGTGTTTTCATTCAATTGATTAAAAAATTTAACATACAAATACAATATAATTATTACAGTATTAAAACACACATTGAAAATCGTGTTCACTACATGAATATACAACTTACCCAAAATTTACAGAACATGCTAGCAAATATAATAAATCACTGGTGCTAACCACTGCCAAACTTCAGCAGAAAGAGTGTGTGGACATGGAAAGAGCAGTGCCAGCTTAGGCACATTACAGTATAACATCCATTTTTTATCATTTTACTTGATAAAATATAAATTGAGGTTGGTTCCGGAAGAACGGCACATACCCATAAAGTGCATTTTGAGATAATGACCTGCAAAGGTGTTGTGTTGCCAGTACGCATTTCAGACACAATTTTGATTTAGTTCCTTATCTATACTAATAATAAATCTGTAGCCGAAATTTTTCTGGTAATTTTCGATTTTCCAAAAATAATTGGTCCTAACATATATAATTAACCGCCCTGAAACCGAAAATCACTTTTTTGAAATTTTTGTATGTATGTATGTATGTCTGGATGTTTGTTACCTTTTCATGCGAAAATGGCTGAACCGATTTATATGAAAATTGGAATATACATTAAGTTCGCTGCAACTTAGATTTTAGGCTATATGACATTCAAAATACATTATTTAAAAGGGGGGGTTATAAGGGAGCCTGAATTAAATAAATCGAAACATCTCGCTTATTATTGATTTTTGTGAAGTATGTTACATAACAAAAGTTTGTTTAAAAATGATTTCCGATAAGTTTTATTCCTTGCAAAATTTTGATAGAACTGATATTTAATGAGATAAATGATTTTTAATGTTAAAATACAATGCCATCTAAGGTGGTGTGATGAAATGAAAACAAATGACTACGTCTATAAGGGGCCTTGGACAACAACAATCGAAAGCTATGAAACATAGCCTACAGAGAATGTTTCTGTGTTTGTATGAAGTAATATCGGAAGCTAACTTAACCGATTTGTATAATGAATTATTATTTCACCATTGGAAAGTGTAGTTTCTCTAGATGGACATAATGCTATAATGTTATTACAGTAACTTCTGAGTGCTCTCTGGACCAAAATGACCGCATTTTAATTATTTAAATATAGTTTAAATTAAGTAACATATTAAACAATTTATCCTTCTATCAAACACGAATGTTCCCTGGATCAAATGCCCTATTTTAATCATATAATTACTTTATTTTTATTTCTAACAGGTGCAGCGGAGTGCACGGGTATGGCTAGTATTTTGTAAATTCATCATATGTTATTATGCTAATATATATTACATTTGTAAACCTACTGATATTTTGTCACAATAGTAAGTACAGTAGGTACGACCTATGTGCCCTTTTTCCAAAGATACTTTTATTTGCTTTAAATAAACTTAAGGAGTGATGAAAACGAAAGAATAAACAAAGGTAAAACCACAGTCTAGTATATACAGTCGCGAAGCTCAATATGTAGTAAATATGCAAACATTAGGTAGTTGCTCACCACTAGGATCGCTAATATCGCCTCATTACAGGCAATGCAAAATAGTACCATCACAGTCTATTGCTTCTAGCACCCTCAAAACTCAAGCTTCGTGACTGTATATAGTAGACTGTGGTAAAATTATTTACAAAATAATTTGAAATAGAAAAAATTATTAACATAGAAAAATATTCACCATATCATCGTATTTCAATGAATAGTATAGCAATAATGATAATGATAATAATAATAATAATAATAATAACTCATTAATCAACTTATTTTACAAAACTTTTGTCTGTGCATACATAGGCATAGTACTACTTTGTTTTTCTACAAGTTATGAGCTTCTTCGAAGACAAATTCTAGCCATTTCACATCGTCCTTGTTTAAGTACTTAAATAGAGATCTTATGTCATCAACCTTGGCTTGGCTGATTGTTGGGAATGAAGCAATCGTAGGTTTGATATCATTATACCTATTTCTATTCAGGCTGATGAAATAGTTGAAGGGAATCCATAAGGGGTTGTAATTTTTGGAGCACAGAAAAGTACCATCCACTTTGTATTTCACTATAACATAATTCATAATCGTAAATTTGCATCTTGGAGATAGAGCCTTCATGAAATAGGGCATTAAAACTGTATCCTACTCTTTTATAATAATATGATCCATTACAACCTCAAAGTTACTAGGATGTTTTCTGCGTGCTGCTGTAGCTTTCAACCATGGTTTTGCACTTCCAATGATTTCTTTCTTTTTCATAGCAGATCTCACGAGTCCAAAGTTTCTGTCACATTGTGTAAATAAATGGCCACGAACAGGACACATGGATTATTTCAACCTGATATACCTTGGCAAACCAAGCAGAAAATTTCAGAAGCGTCGAATTTCTATTTTGTCCTCCTGCAGCATCAGACATCATTATGACAGTTTCCACGTTAGGAAAATTTTTAAGATTTATTTGAAAGCAGTCATACAAAAACGATGCCACTGAATTAGCATTCTTTTTTGCTTGAGTTTCCATGAAACAGCAGGAGTAGGAGTTTTCATGAAGCAATAATAGAACAGCATTACTCCAAGTATATTTCATTATTTAATAATAATTACAAGATAAGTTTTTAAATTGTTACACATAAAACACTATCACCAATAAGCACATACTCTATAGGCCTCAATCTGTAAATGGTTGAACCAACTGGGCAACAGCGTATGGACAGAATGATATACCTGTGAGCAGTGAACTGCCCATGCACATGGGATGCTCGATCCTGACCCTTAGCATCGTTGCATAAACAGCTCTCCTGCCCAGTTGTAGCATAGTCAAGAAACGAAAAATGTAGGTATATTCCTGTGAACTCGAGTAGTCAATTAATGCAATCTTTGGAAAAAGGCTTATGTGCCCCTATTCTGGAACATGCCTCAATTGAAGTTTAATACAACATACACAATTGATCATTGCATTGAACATCAAACAGTGCGATAATTTTTAAATGTTGAGTTTAGAAACAAGTAATTGTTTTCTATAAAAATATCTTCAAATTTTGAGTGAGGCTATTTCACGCACAAGTATATGCGATATGGCATTTAAAAATATCAAGTGTGAATTGTAGAGTACATTCATAACACAGTTATGTAATTAACTTTTTATTTAATTTTTCCCAGAACAAAAATTCAGACTTCTGTGCTCCATTGACGTCATTTGATTGGAATGAAGTGGATCCAAACCTGATAGGAACTTCAAGTATAGATACGACTTGTACAATCTGGGGTTTGGAAACGGGGCAGGTAAGTTATACCTTATTGTTTCTGTTTCCACACAGTGATTTATACTAAAATATTGAACTATGTTCTGTTACACATCAGTAGATGTAACAATACATAATAATTGTATTCGAAAGTTTTCTTCAACCTTTCATCCGCTAGTTCTCTCTTTGAAAGAGATCATGCAATTATTAAAATAACAAACTACAACCCTAATATACCAAATGATAAAAT
Source organism: Periplaneta americana (assembly GCF_040183065.1). Lineage (NCBI taxonomy): Eukaryota > Metazoa > Arthropoda > Insecta > Blattodea > Blattidae > Periplaneta > Periplaneta americana. The sequence continues at coordinate 88,124,175 of NC_091126.1, read as the reverse complement.
AGAGTTACAATATATACCAGCGAATTCTTTTAGGAGAAACTCCATTGCAGAAATAATGATACATAAGTTTGTTTAGATTAATATACAGTGATCAAGTGAAGACAATTACTGGTTGAAATCAACTCATTTTAAGTGATTTGTCACTAGGATGTACCTTTACCCGGCTTTCATATGACAGCAGCCAGAAGTACAGTAAAGAAGAATAAGTGATTGCTGTCATCAGACTATACGAATATACTATGAGAACTGAAAATATGAGTGTCAAGAAACTTCAAATTTCAGCTAAACAACTGGATAAAATAAAAAAAGTATTATATATTTTTTACATCTTGATTACACAACTTTTAACACTGTATCACTTCAGAATATGTAAACAAGGTACGTTAGAATTTAACACAAGAAATTCTTATCATACATATTCCGAAAAAAAAAATATATATATATTTTTTTAATTGATTAACTAGCGGACTTACTCGTGTTAATTATGTAAGTTTGTGCGGCTTACAGCTGTTTTGGTGCTAGTCTCTGAGGATGGTGTGTGAAGCACTGAAACAGCTGTAAGCCGCACAAACTTACATAATTAACACGAGTGAGTCCGCTAGTTAATCAATTAATTATATTCAAGTGTTAAAAGTAGTGTACGCAAGATTCAAAATGGAATATATATTTTTGTTTCAAATATCATTCTCTATTACTTTTCAGGTAGATGCACTCAATGTTCATAAAAATTAATAAGTTTCACATTTATTGAAATACCAGTAATACTTTGTATTTCTATGACATTCACAATATGTGATACGATGTCTATGTATGTGCAGGTATTGGGTCGAGTAAATCTAGTTACAGGGCATGTTAAAACACAGCTCATAGCCCATGACAAGGAAGTGTATGACATTGCCTTCAGTCGTGCTGGTGGTGGAAGGGACATGTTTGCATCAGTAGGTGAGTGGCATAATGTAGTAAACTACTTCATGAAAATTCTTGTTATCTAGATTTTGACTTCGTTTAAATCTCTGAGCCAACTGACACAACTTATGAAATCAATATTGATTATGTGAGTATGCAATTTCTTTAATTATTCTTCTTATGCTCTTAATCACTTTATTGGGCGTCAGTCTAATTCCTCCTTCTCTCCTAGAAGGAAAATGAATTACAAAAATGCGTTTTTTTTTATAGGAGCTGATGGATCGGTAAGAATGTTTGATCTTAGACATTTGGAACATTCAACTATCATCTATGAAGATCCTCAACACACTCCACTTCTGCGTCTTGCTTGGAATAAACAAGATCCTAACTATTTGGCTACAGTAGCTATGGATGCATGTGAAGTAAGTGACATTTCCTTTATACAGTATGCAGTTAGGTGATTCCAGGATGTTGACTCAGTGTAAATGCTCCTCCAGTTTCCATACATAATACATAACGAGTTTTCATTGCTACATAATTGATAATGTGTGCTACAGTCATACGTAAATACATACCATTGAACCACAAATAATGGAGTTTTTAGTGAAAAAAAATGATGAGAATTTTTCTCATTGTATTAATTTTTTTATGTGGCATGTACAACTATGAGCAGTGGTGGTTTTAACACTTTTGTGCCCCAAGACAAAATGTATAATATGCACCCCCTCTTCAGACATGTTTTAATACCTACATATATAGTTTTAAAATAACCTGGAATATGCTATAAGTTGTTAATAAAATTACAAAAAAATATATAAATATTTCAAACTGAAAAATTTAAAACAAAAATGAATAAAGGAAAAAAACTCACCATTCATAGAAGTTTGCATCTGGCTTTGACGGTAGCAAACTCGTTGATCATATCTTCATAGTTGAGACAGCCATCAATCAGGAGTTGGCTTTGATGTGAAGATTGGACAAGATGTTCAGTCTCTTCTCAGACAAAGTAGAATGCAGATATGATTTCATCCTTTTAAGAGCCAAAAACAAGAATTCTGCTGAACAATTTGTAAGTGCCGTACACAAAAATATTGTAAGAACAATATTATAATTTGGAAACATGGACTGTAACCAGAAATAATGTCTAGTGAACTATCATTAAGTTTACTGAAAACTATGGAGGAGTCTGACAGTATTTTATAACTTTCCTTCCTCCTCTCCCAATTTTCATTCAGACTTACACATGCTTCCGCTCTTGCTGACCAACGTGTTTTTGATAAACTTTTTAGTGTAATGCTTCCTTGTTGTATGAAAGAAAACAGTAGTTACCAGCATTGTGTAGAACCAGAGAAAAAATTGCAAATGTTTTGCAACTAAATTCAATGAATGCGCTGCACAAGGCTTTCGGATTTCGTTCTGTAATGCGTGCCTGTAAACCTGTGTAGACAACCGACATATTGCTTGCATTGTCATAAGACAAGATTTTCAATACGGCTTCAGCTAGGTTTTCAGACTTGTCTCCTGGGTTTGGGAAAAACCAAAGGAAACATTCAACAGTCTCCCCCATTTTTGTCCATGTACTTTAATACGAAAGATAACTGATCAATATGTGAAATGTCTGCAGTAGAATCTACTACTATAGAGAAATATTTGGTCTGTTTGATAACACTAATAATAATTTTTTTCACTTGTTCAGAAAGTAGTGCTATTATTTCATCACAAATTGTTGAAGATAGGTAGCCTTTTTGTCCCTGTCCTTGATTTCCATGTCGTTAAACGTGCTTCTCGAGAAAAGGATTAAACTCAGTTATAAGTTCAAAAGACATCATAAACTGACCATTATGTAAAGAATGGATATTTTTCAACATGCCCACATAGAGGAAGTTTATGACTGGTTAGCTATTTCACTACTGCAAACACCCTTTTCAATATTGGAATTGGACTTCGGGTAATCCACCATGTACTGGAACTTGACATTTCCAACATTTCTGGCTCGTCTGGATTAGTGTGGTGTAACAAACCCAACCGAGTAGGCGAACTCCCTTGTCTTACCCTGATGATGGAACCTGTATGTAGTTCCGAAACGTTGGAAATGCCAAGTGTGGATTACCCAAATGTCCAATTAAATCACAGTCACCATGAAAGCCTAAAAACTCGTATACCTTTTTCAATACATTGCACCAGTACATTTTTTTTCTGCCTCAACATATGACTCGAAATGATTTTCTATGGTTCCAAGGGATTTTTTTCTTGTTAAAAGTGATAGTTCACAATTTTTGTGTTCAAGTAAATTTTCGTGATGAGAGATAATACTAGAAATGTTTTCCAATCTGAAACACCAAGAGTAGTGATTGTGGTCTTGTCTCCAACAATTTACAGGGCGCACAATGAATGGCACCAATGCCACAGGAGTATGCGAACTAATCAAGCAAAGTTTACCTCTGATTGAGGTTTTGCCTGAAACGTACAGCTATTATCAAGCAGTATACCACACTTGATGGTTTGTGTCTGAGGAAGAACAGTTGTTTTTATACATCTGAAGTCTGATTAGTGTAATATGTAATCTACATCCATCATAAGAAAAAAGCAACATAAACAAAGCTAGTAAGTATCGTTCAGTGATAGTCTGTTCTGATTGGTAGATTTCTGCAGAGGTACTATTTGCAGTAGTCAGTTACAACGCCATTCTAATTATTACTTTGTATTGGACGTTATGCATTCTGCTTCTGTTTGAAAAATATTATAGGAAATTCAATTTGTTATTTAATAACGTAACAAGAAATTATTCAAATCTGCTTTACAGGAAGCTTCACCTGAAAGACTAGATTTGCAAGAAATGTTTTACTCCTATAACAATATCTTTGCAACCACACGTCATTGCCTGTTGTTTAATTCTTCTACTAATATCAATATATAATAAAACCTTATCACAAAATGCAAAACTTACCTATGTTCTAGTCGCTCCAACTTTCACGAAGAAGACTTACTCCCAAATGAGAATCACTATTGGAATCAATGGAAGAAGAGTCGTTTCCGATGTTAATAATTAAACTGCAAATTAAGCTTTCAGGAATATATATTCAGCTATATCCACAGACCTAAAAGTGGGCAGCTCAGTGGGAGAGCGTTGGTACATTTAACCAAAGGTCCCGGGTTCGATACCCGGCCCCGGAACAATTTTTCCCTCGAAATTATTCAAATTAACTTTACAGGGAGTTATTCCTGAAAGCTTAATTTGCATAATACACGTCACTGTATGTAACAGAAAACCACAATTTAAAGTCACACAGAGTTAGTGTGCACTCAAATGTTGGTTGCTTGATGGTTGTCAGCCCACTTTGAGGTCTGTGGATATAGAGGGAAAAATTGGATCAGTGTTGGGTAGAGTTCCCCGGTAGCTCAGTGGGAGAATGTTGGTACGTTTAACCAAAGGCCCCGGGTTCGATACCCAGCCCCAGAACAATTTTTCCCTCGAAATTATTCAAATTAACTTTACAGGGAGTTATTCCTGAAAGCTTAATTTGCATAATACACGTCACTGTACGTAACAGAAAACCACAATTTAAAGTCACACAGTTAGTGTGCACTCAAATGTTGGTTGCTTGATGGTTGTCAGCCCACTTTGAGGTCTGTGGATATAGAGGGAAAAATTGGATCGGTGTTGGGTAGAGTTCCTGGGTAGCTCAGTGGGAGAGTGTTGGTACGTTTAACCAAAGGTCCCGGGTTCGATACCCGGCCCCGGAACAATTTTTCCCTCGAAATTGTTCAATAATTAAACTGTCCACCACATGGTCCACTTTTCTGTCGACTTCCCACATCTGCTCCGCTTCAGAAATCACATGTCTGATATGTTGCCACACCTCAGCTGTGACCTCTTGAAGGCTGTGTGGACAAGCTCGTGCACCTCTCGTAATTTGAAAGTCCAACTACTCTCTTTTCCTCACTTCTTAACGTTTACCTTTAGAATGTTTGATAATATCACTCGGTTCTGCCACTGTGACTTGTGACTGGATCAGCCATAATCACACAGTATTCCAGGCAAGTGGTACAACACTTGGTGCTACTGCAAACTGACTATCCGTTATAAATGTGTGAAGATGCAAATACTCAAAATTCATATTATTGGTTACAATTACATCAGTGAATCAACCATTGTGTAAGATATTTATTTCCGTGTCACATACGTTTTAAATGTATATATCTGTATGAGAACAGAGACGAAAGGCGCTAATCAGAAGGAAACTATTTTCTTCAAGAGCATTGTAGGTGATGCAATCAGGCACCAATCATAGTACTTCTAACCATGTGCTTCTATTTACGTTGCTTTTTTCTTATGTTGGACGGAGATTAGGTAGTCAGAGATGTATGCAATGGAGGGAGAACGGAACTGCCACCCTACCCATTATTTCCTGGCTTAGTTGCCTCATAAGTGGTGCCTTATTGGTATCACTTGTAAGATTCAGATCTGTCTTCGGACAGTTGACTAAACAACAACATGCAAAGTTGACTCACCATTTAAAAATCTATGATAAAATAAATTTTTGTTCAGATATCTGGTTTTACCAGCTGTCAGCCTTCTTGAATCACAAAAAATTACTGTTAAAATTTTGATTAATTCCACAGTATAGAAGAATGTCGACTGTTGACTCATTAACACACCACCCCCTGGAATCATCACTAACAAGATTATTACTTTTTGTAACGTCTGATTCGACATGTGGGTCTGTTTGTGACTCGAATTCAGGAACCTTTTATTCTTCTTTATCTTGAATAATTTTTCATTCGCATTTACTTTCAGTATGGTTGCAGTACTGCTTAAACTCGAACCAGCAACATTTCTTGTGAAAAATGTGTCTGCTCTACCAAGCTTTTTAAAAATTGAGCTTCTGTTTCTCGCATTTTCTTTGCTAATTTACGAAATGCAGCCCCACTTAAATTTGCGCATTTGTTTTTGTCACTCCTGTTAATGTTATGTACTTAGCCTACGTGATTGTCAACCAAAAAAAGTAAAGGATCAAATTTATACTACATGTAAATAAAAATTAACTAACCACTTCAAAATCATACTATAATATCACAAAGCCTTGAACTTTAACACACAACCACTACCATTGACCAAATAACCTGGATCATTTTACTAAACTGTAAAATAAAATCGTTAAGAGAACGACAATGCAAAGTAGTTCAAATTTAATTATGCGTCTCTGTGTTTTCAAGTTGTGAAACTATAACATGATTCCAGGCTGAAATTGATTGTTGGAGTCAGCCTTAGGAAACGATTGCAGGTTAATAATAATATTTTTAAAAAATCGTATTGTCAATTGTCATTCGTACTATAAAACTGTTTCATAATTTTTATCACATTTTAAGCGCAGTTATTAAAAAAAAAACATAAAATATTGATAAAATTAAAAATATAATGCAAAATATGTCACCCCCTAAAGCTTCCACCCCAAGGCCCGTGTCTGATGTGACTACAGGTGAATTTGCCTCTGACTATGAGATGCTTAGAGATTTGGACCAATGTACTTATACTTTGTTTACTGTATTTTAATTCTTATGTCAACAAGTGTGAACAACTTGGCAATCTACCACACAAAAGTACCGTCATTTCCCATAACTATGGCCCTGGAACACAACTATGGTCCACGATAAAACTATTCAAAGAACATTGTAGAAGTAACATAGACCGTTCGTAGATAGCTGTAGTGACTTCACTTCAAACTACAGTACAGCAAAAATATAGATAAATGAGTTACTACGATATGGAGTACAAAATTTGAATGGACCATAGTTGTGTTTCAGGACCATATTTATGGGAAATGACGATATGTATTCATATGGTTTTGTTTCGTTCATGTACATACTGTACGTACTATTTCCTATTTACACAGATAAATACATATGACTTGAAATTATATATTATATTATTACAGAAAAGGATATATCGGGAAATGAAAATAATATTTTAAAATATGTAAATGGTAGGTGTGACTTTACAGTATAGGGATTACACAGCACCAAGTGATCCTGCTTCGAAATCTGTCTGTGACCTCTTATACCATTCTGTATGTCACTGCATCTTGATGAGTTGTTTAGTCTGTAACCATAACGAATAGAAAGAAGTAGTGGTCGCACTCTGTTAATTCAAACGGCCGATACCACGCGGCACTAGTGCAGAGTTCGCTCAGTCTGTTCCGTGTGTAAGTACGTAAATACATTTAACGTAAGTTGCACTGTTTACCTTTCGCTCCATATACGTACGTAACTGGCATTGTACTTACAACATTAAGACTATTTGAAAGAAAAACACATTCATATACATCACACTGTAAAACAAATAATAGTTTAATATGTAAAACTTAACTTAGGGCTGCTTGTAGGCATGCAATATGTACTCACCAACAGTTACTTGTCCGACACTTTGGAGAATTTACGAGATGATTTGGCGGCTCTCGGAGCTTGGAGTTCTCGTCAGATTTGTTTCGTCCGGAAGAAGAACCGACATTTCATATAGTGAAAAATTAGTTTCGGTATGATATCCATGGCATGATCCAAGCAGTATCCTGTTCCCGGTGGCTGAATTACAATTGAGGTAATACTGTCTATGCACTCGTGAAATATGTCACCCCACATTCCATCGCTCAATTTTTCTTTTATTGTCTGTTCTGTTTGCATAAGCAAATGAAACACGCTCGTCAAAGGATGAGTCAGGAAGGAGATGTCACGACCAGATCCGTAATCCTTTATTTCTGTAAGTGCGGAATACGGTGATTTGTGTCCATGATGACGGAGGGAGCGGGCAAATTGGTTACATTGAATAAATTTAGAACTCTTTTTCACTACGTACCCAGCCAGGTGATATATCAAGCATTTCTCTGCAAGAGTAGATGAATTTTCTAATTCTGGAATAGCACTTTCCCAATCTTGAAATTCGGAATCATGTTGAAGGACAATTTTTTCTTTAAGATTCTTTTCCGTCGATGTTTTTATTTCTTTATTACACTGTTCTACATTTCGGGCTAGTAAACGCATTTGGTTCACGAAAGATGTCAACGGCGCATCCGATTTTGGTTCGCAGTTCCCCCCAGATGACAAGGCCTGTTTTATAGGGACGTAAATGCATTGCAACATATGTAATTGGAGGAAATCAATAGGTGAAGGATGGTCATCGCAGTTCAATGATCGCATGATTCCGAAATGGCGTTCCAGGGGATCTTGATGTAATTTTGCAGTTAACACATATCGGAACCCTTTGCTCCAAAGAAATTCACACAATTTCAGTGTACTTTGAAGAGAAACTCTCAAAGATTCCATGGTTCTGTCAGATGCGAAAGTATTGTTTGTAGTGTTGATGGAATGAAGAAAATTGATGAGGACGGTGTGAGAATTCGAACCTTTATAGAGACCTCTAATGGGGATACTTGAATTTAAGCAATCTGCAACTTGATTTAAATCCCTTGTAAAGTGTTCAGTGCTTTCACTGCCTTCGAAACCTGATGTACAAATTTCTTGATAAAATTTCAAGCCGTTGGGTACACTGTTGCTGAAGATCTGAAAGGCTAGTCTTGCACTCATTTTTTGAAAGGAAGAGGGTTCTACATGTGCTGAAGACAGTTTAGGACACACTTTAAGCCCTTTAGATGCTGAAGAATCTTCATTATACAGCAATTTATAAAAACTGAAGTATATTAATTCGTTCTTATAATAAACGACGTTTTTACAATTAAAATTGTTTCGTATACATTTTAAGATATGAACGAAGTCAGAAAATGCCCACAATTTCCTTTCATTGTCTGCAGGATTTAAAATAAAACACTTAGACTGAACCTTCTTTCCACTTATGCCTAACGATTTCCAAGCTTTCTTATTTGTTTGGCTTCCATCACATGTAAAGCCTACAACTCTTGCTCCTGCTTCCTCCGGTTGCAAAATTACTTGGATGAATATTTTTGCAAGAATGTCCCCAGGTGCAGCATTCCTACTGGCATAAATCGCGACGGATTGCACCCAGCTTTGCAAGAAGGGAATAAACATGAACACCAAAGCGTGGTTTGCCAGTTGATGTTTATGAGTGTCTGGTGTTAGATCCCCAAAATCAATGAAGCCATCTACTTTAAGTGTTGCATTATTAAACTGAATTTCTTCCCTAAGTTTCACTTCATCGAATATTAGTACACCGTATTTATTATTTTCGTCTTCATCTTTGTAGCACTGTGCAATAGCATCAATGGCGTGCGGATTTACCCCTTAGGGGCATTTAAGTCCCTTACATAATTTTCTTAGGTGTTTTTCAGAAGGGAGTGGTAGCAATTCATGTTGTAAACAATGTCTGTATCCTTTAGGTGATTTTATTTTAAGCAATAAACTTTCTAGAATGAATTCACTGCTGTACCTCTTTCCATTAGGATTCTTAATATTACATTTTTTTAATATGGTATCTACTACTATTTTCTGCTTTTTACTGAGACCTGCAGTGTCCTTATAATGCAATTCTGTACTTTTAACTTCGCTTTCTAAAGCGCTGATTCTAGCTTTGGCTGATGACAGACAGACCTCAGTTGGTTTTTTAGATATGCTATTTTTTTCTGAGGATCAGAAGCTACAGTTAGTTCCTTATTATTATTATTATTATTATTATTATTATTATTAGTAGTAGTAGTAGTAGTGGTGGTGGTGGTGGTGGTGGCGGTGGTGGTGGTGGTGGCGGCGGGGGCGGTGGTGGCGGGGGCGGCGGCAGCGGCAGAAGCATTTGGTTCACCTCTTGTTTCCGGAATATCTGTCATGCTTCTCTCAGGAAGATAATCTTCATTCTTTCTCTTTCTTTTACGAGGAGTTGTGGATTCTTGAATTTTCCGTGTTGGTCATTTTCGGGATTTGATAGGCGTTGAAAGGTACTTGGGCAGGTTCGGAAAAATATGAGGAACTGCACCTGGTTTTAATTTCCACTTCAGTCTCGGCAATTCAACTTTTTCGTTATTCACAACGAACGCGTCTACTTTAACAATAAAATCGTCTGAGAAATGAGAGTCACAAATAGAACTTGTTCGCAACAACGGCCTGTCTTTTCTTGGGATCGCCCTTGACCATTTATAAAATTCGTCCTTGTCCTTGGGAGGGGTGAGAAAGTGTTTATTGGCTGCCTTTCCACCATATCCCGCCCTACAACCCAGAACAAAACACGAAGGCATTGCTTCAAATATAACACGAGAAAAACATAATAATCTCGTCCTTTAATAAATAAATCGTGAGAGCTACTCACTTGTTACTCGTGTACGAATAATTGCACATTAGTATATTGGCACTTAAGTATTTAATGCACTTAATTACACTAAAAAGCAAACGAAATGAACGAACACTCTACTGCTTCTTTTATGGATGTTCGCTTTCAACTGAGCAATACTGATCGCAGCGCCACTAATTCGCTTGGTCACCGTCGACAATGCTGAACAGATAGGAGTGCGCACACTTCTTCTTTCTATTCGTTATGCTGTAACTCTAACTCCATGGTCAGGAATAAATGAGGCCATTATTTCTTATCAGGTTCATTTTCAAGCTAGCAGTGTACTATTCCTAACACACATGTTCTTTCAGTTAACAATTGAATGCTTGAGGTGCATTAGCATAAAATCAAATGTTATGTGCAGTCGAAAATTTATTCTTCAGAGTGACATTGAACAACATGATAGAAGCGCTAGTTAGTCTTTCGATAAGAAAATACAAACAAGAAACGTCATGGTACATCAGCTGTTTGAGGATTACACTGATCTGCATGGATTTTGGTGTTTTTAAAAAACGAGTGTTTCTGAATCAGAATTTCACGCTGATTGAGAAAATGAAATCCGTTTTCGTGTACCACGTCAGAATTTTTCACAATTCAAAATTTTATGTTTCTAATATTTTTCAGAATATTTATTTATTTTATTTATTTGTACTGTCATCATTTATACCAGTTATGGTGTACCACCACATTTCTGTATACGGGTTTCAACATAACTTCTATTACATTTACCTACAATTAGTATGCAGTCTCGACAGTCTGTTTAACTAATAACTCTTCTACTCCCGCTATTAACTTAACTCCCAAAACATTCCATTTCTCCTTATTGGTCTTAAATATCTACCATCTGTTAGTTCCACACTTTACTTACGTCCCTTCCAGCATTCTATTCTTACTAACATAAATTTAAATATCCCATCTTACTCGTCCTACTTTATGCTATATTCTATTGATCATTATTACTCTTTCAAAATATCATACATAAATTTTAACTGCCTATCCAATTTAAAATCACTATACAAACATTTCCTTTTTAACACTTCACACGGTTTTACTCATTGGAATCCTCTTCTTTCTACTATACATCATCATTATAATAATCTTGCTAAATCTTGGCATGAGTATCAAGTCACTTTAGTTTTATCATCCATTCCTTAACCTCAAGCAACACTCATAATAAACTATCTAAACATTGTAACTACTCTCACTAATATAATCTTTCAGAACTTACCTACATAACTTTCTAAGATTTACTTCTTTATCATAAACATCTACCGATCTCTATATTATGGCTTTTTTACAAAACAATAATGTAATTTTATTGTTTCAACAATAAACACTTTCTATAATTGAATGTTAACACTCCCGTCAACAATGGGATTCCACTCCACACAGTAACACAGCATTCATTATTGCACTCCACAGACGACAGTGACAATTTACTTGGATTATTGAGAACAACAATGTACTGCTAATTTTAACTAATGTTCACAAAGCACTATTTACAAATCAGAACTGTCAGTTCTCAGTTCACAGTTCGTTTGCCTTGGCTAGTTCTTCTAGCTCAGTCACTCGAGTTCACAGTATATCGAACCCCAGACCTTCAGAGACAATCCACTGAACTTCGAACTCAGGTCCCCCAACTGCGGTCCATTGCACTCGAACTCCGGACTTCCAGCGACAGTCCACTGGCCAGGATGCTCACACAGCTGCGGACACACTCAAGTCAAACTCTGGTCTCAAAGCTGGCTTCACTGCTACACAAGACTAACTGGCTTGCTGTCCAAATCTACAACAACAACTAATTGTTAGCTCACTTGCGTCTCTTCTTTTATAACCAAACAATAGTTTCGAGAAGCTACGATTTCGCGAACAATCTTCAGATACCGAGAGGATGACGCTTCCTGAAACTTCTCTGGATTTCTCCCCTCAGTCGCAGGCGCATACTCCCCCCTCTCTGCCGCGGACTAGAGTGCCGTCGTTCCACTTACGTCACGGCCCTCCAGACCTGAGCGGCTGCAGCCTTCTTCACTGCGTTTTCTCGTGTGCCCCACCCTCTGCGGGACGTGTGATCGAGCCTCGACGTGGCTGTCACAATATTAATTAACTAGACAATGTTTAAATTTCCCAACATCCATTTCAATTGCACTCCACACTACCATCATATAAGATGATGGAACATGACTACTTGGGTCTGGTCTGTATAGGAATACTCTGTACATTGTGAGGTGTGTGATGGGAGACTCATAACACATAGTCCCAGTCATCTTACTTTATACCCAAAGGATGTACCCTAACCTTTTCCTCCCCTATTACTACATATGCTAGTGGATTGTAGTGATTTTTTAGTTGTCAAGTTGAATTATCTTTCGAAATTTCGTTACGAATTTCGGTTGTGACACATGCTACAATGGGCAGTTACTTCCTAACTGATATGTTGACAGGATTGTTTGCCTTTGAAAGCTGCCAACATTCATGAAGCAAAAGTTACTAGCAAATGTTCTTTGAAATTTAAACGTAATTAATAATTAATAATATCGATCTTAATATATAATATAGTAACAATAAATAAGCTGTACATATTTCAAAGTGATTTTCGGTTTTATTTCAGCTCGTCAGACAAAATACCCTGAGGTGCAAAAAAACTGCTCATTTGAAAATATTGTAAAAAATAACATTTCAGGCTGAATTGCTACATTACAGTAAGAAGAGCATTGTTGTAGTGTAATAACATTACATTTAAGGATATTTTGACACATGAATTAGAGCTTTCGAAGTTGTTTTAGAGGATTAGTTACAATTCATCTGAGTGGCATAAAAAGCTGCTCACTTTCTTGATTGTAATCTTTTCTATAGCCTATATCAATGTTTTCATTGTTTTATCGCTTCTCTTATGTTTTTCTGTTAGGAACATTGTTGATGAATAATTATTTTGTAAATTCAACATTGAATTAATTTGCCAAAATGCCATTGAGAGCAGAAGACGTTGCAAAAGCTATTGCACTAATTGATGATGGTTGAAGTGTGCAATATGCTGCTACTGCCATAGGTGCACCATACTCAATGGTTAGGGATACTATAAAAAGGCTCAGAGAAACACAAAGTTACTCTAGGAAGCCTGGATCTGGCCAAAAACGCAAAACTACTGCCCATGACGATCGATTTATAGTACTGCAGATTTTGAGAAATCGTCTTACAACGGTGATGCAAGTCCGAAATCGGGTCCAGAATGCAACGGAAGTCAACATAAGTGTGTAGACCATTCATAGACGTCTTTGGAAAGTAACTCTAAAGTCATGTCGACCTGCAACAGCTCAGCATTGACCCCAGATCATTGAGCTTCAATTTGCCTGAGAACATGCAGAATGGACAATGGTGGAATGGAGGAGAGCACTATTCTTCGACGAGTCCAGATTCTCCATGAGATCACCAGACAGCAGGGAGAGAGTCTGAAGGTGAGGTGGAGAGCATTATGCAGCATGTGCTTTCTCTAATAGAACAGCATTCATGGAGGCTCTATAATGGTATGGGCTGGTATCTCCATGGAAGATCAGAGTTGGTTTTTGTGAGGAATGAAAACTTAAATGCTGACCACTACATTGAAGAGATCCTTTCAGAGCATGTTGTGCCTTTCATTGGAGATGAATTTTGACTGATGCACGACAACGCTCATCTGCACACTGCGCTAAGGGTAACCGCTTACCTCGAGGAAGTGGGAATTGCCAAATTAGAGTGGCCAGCATGGAGCCCTGATTTAAATCTCATTGAACACACATAAGAAAGTGGGCCGACATATCCGAAGTCCAGTGCCAGCTCCAGAGACCTTACAACATCTTCAAGCAGCACTCCTAGAGGAATGGAACAATTTTGGACAAGAAGACTTCGCTAGCATCATAAGAAGTATGGTCGAAAGAATGGAGTCTGTAATTAAAGCTAGAGGAGGACAAACCAGATATTGAAGGTTCGTTTTTTGTGAGAAGAAGAGAAGAAAATGTGGAAAAACAAACTTACGAATTAATCTTAATTCTGGGAACTGTGCTTACAACTTTTAAAACTCGTACATTTTTTTTTCTACATCACTGTACTTTGTTCTTTGTTATGGGCCGAAACATTTTTAAAGTTGTTTTTCTTAAACTTCGGCAATGTTCTTTTTATTGGAATACTGTAATTTAGCTTGAAACGTTATTTTCATTCATATTTTGAAGTGAGCGGTTTTTTGTTTTTTGCACCTCAATGTATATTTTAATATTGGATTAATAAAAAATGTATTGTTGTTGTTTCATTACATAGCTCTGTTATTTAACCTGCTTTGGTGATCTCTGGTAACAGTTGGCAACATTGAAAAATGGCCATATTAGCTGTATTCATTATTCATTTCTTAGTTGTCAGTGAATTTGTATACAAGTTTCTGACATTGTCAAAATCTTAAAACTACATAAAATCTTAAAATTATAAATTAGTAACGTTATATTAAAACTATGCACAATAAAGAAAATGAAGATTACAATGAATTACAAAATGACTGAGAATAATGTCTACTTACAATGATCTATAGCTACATATATTGGCATTTTACAAGATGATTCAAAATAATTGATAGTCTGTTTATTGCGTCCTGTAGTCATTGATATGGGGAGTAGATTCTAGCGATGGAATTCTTCATATTCCAGATGATGATATACAACATGCAGGAACACCACCCCTGAATTTTGTTAACATTTAAATACTCCTGTAATGAGTAAGAACATTATTCCTGTAAATTTTTAATAACCCCTTTTTTAATTTTCCTATTGTAGGTATTTCCTAAATATGCTGGGGTATTCTGTTGTATGATGTGTAGTCATTATAATTATGTAAAAAAAATTTCATACCGTGCAGTTTTATGTGAGAGAGAGGACAGGTCGTTTTTGTTTCTTTTGTTGCGTGAATGTATGCTAGAGTTTTTCTGGTAGTTGTTCATGTTTGTTTTCATGTAGACAAGGATTTTTAAGATGTAAACACAAGGAAGTGGTAGAATTGTAATTCTTTGAAAATATTCCTGCAACTGGTTCTATTGTTCACTTTCATGATTATTCTCGAAGCCCTCTTTTGTAATTTGAAAATTAATTTACTGTCGGTTGAGTTTCCCCAGAATATCACACCATAGATCATGAGGGAATGAAAGCAGTCTTAATAGAGAGTTTGAACAGAATCTAGACCTGACATTTTAGTTACTGAGCATAAAACACATTATATTTTACTTAGTTTTTTTGCCAGTATTTCCATATGTGTTTGCCAATTTAAATGTTGATCTAACCAAACACCCAGCTTTTTAAATTAAATTATGGTTTATTTAACGACGCTCGCAACTGCAGAGGTTATATCAGCATTGCTGGTGTGCTGGAATTTTGTCCCGCAGGACTTCTTTTACATGCCAGTAAATCTACTGACATTAGCCTGTCGCATTTAAACACACTTAAATGCCATCAATCTCAGCCGGGGTCGAACCTGCAACCTCGAGCATAGAAGGCCAGCGCTATACCAACTGTGCTACCGAGAGCGACACCAGCTTTTTAGGGACTAATCTTAAGTGAACCCCACTATAAAACAGGAACACTGTATTTGTGATTAGTTTATTTCTATTTCTTGAAAGTTTTATTTGTAGTAGGATTTGCCTCAATCCATATTTTTATTTCTTTCTCGACTGGATATTAGCTAGGAAGACATGGTTGGACTGCCATTACATGGAGTCAGCACTGGTTGAGCTTGAACCTGAGGTAACACAAAACGTCACAGTAATAAACAACAAAAATGCATGTTCTGAGCAGAATTCGAACCACGACTGCAAATATCTCTTAACCTGCAAACATTTCTTTACTATTTTGGACCTTACCTACATGCTCACATTCCGACATTGTATGAAATATCTTTGTTTGCAGGTGATTATATTAGATGTGAGAGTGCCCTGTACTCCAGTAGCTCGTCTTAATAACCATCGTGCCTGTGTTAATGGCATAGCTTGGGCACCACACTCTTCGTGTCATATATGTACAGCAGGTAATTCAGGAGGAATTTATATAATAGGATAAAATATATACACTAACATGACAGCTGTTAGATTGGAAACTGTGTCATGAAAATCATTAAACTAATTTACAGGTGATGACCATCAGGCTTTGATCTGGGACATCCAACAGATGCCAAGAGCTATTGAGGACCCTATTCTAGCTTACACTGCGGCAGAGGGTGAGATTAATCAAATACAGTGGGGTGCAACACAGCCTGATTGGATAGCAATCTGCTATAATAAAGCATTAGAGATCTTGCGTGTGTGAGAAGTGAGTGGATCCTTCTATTACAGTATGAAAGAAACTGTGTGTAGCACATGTTTCTAATTACATATGTGACTATGCATCCAGAGCTGTATCAACGATTAATGAATAATGTTGCATTAGCCACATGGTGTTTGGTAAAGTCTACATATATCTCACCAGTGGTTGTATTAATACATTTGTAATATATACATACTATTAGCTATGCTGCATATATATAATGACTGCCACTGTATGTATCATGTTTTGCGAGAGATATTCCATGTGAAACCAGCACATTTTAGATATATCTCTTTTATTCTCTTTCACATTATTTCGGTGAACTTCATGAGATGGGGAAAAATGCGAGATCCGTAATTAATATTACTAAAAACTGAAATTATTGTGGTTGTACTTTTCAAAATTCAAGAGAAAATTTATAGCCTACTAGTAATGAACACTTTCAAATTTTTATTTATAATCTGGAAGGGAATATAAGCTAGATTATGAACGATATATTCAGAATAATTGTGAATCTTTTCAGTTTTGTTTTATGAAGAATAGTGATTTCCACTTAATTTCTTTGCTACATCTCTGCATTCTCTTATATTTGGTGAGATTACTTTACATTGCTCTCATGATGGTTGACTCTGTTCTGTGTGTGCGTCCATGTCTGCAGTTCCTCTCAACTTTCTGTTCATGATAAAATTAGACAAGGTGTTTAGTGTGTCACTTTACGTTGTCTTCCATCTGTTCTGCGCATGTATATCAGAGCTCATCAGTGATTTGTGTTGTAATCAATCTGGAATAGGTACATATCTTTAGATGAAATATACTTTTTGGCCGATCTCAGGGAAATGAATGAAACCTAGTGGATGAAAAAAAAAAAATGTTTTAACACTAGAGGAACTGTGGACGTGTTCAATTGATTCAGAACTGTTCACGTTTACTAGAGCATGGACAATTGAGAGGAAGAATATAAGAAATGCAAACTGAAAATAAACTCCACTTTACTTTTATAGTCTCTCCAAAATGGGGATTTCTGTAAGAATCAGACTTACTCAGACGAAGCTTATTCTGGAGCATTTTTAGTAATGTTGAACAAGTTCTTAGAAGAACTTTATATACCCTCTCCCCTCCAAAGAGCAACGAAATTAAGTTACAGAAATATTCAACACAAAATATACGTACTGAAATATAATACTAATAATGAAACGAGTAGCAAATAATTCCTTAAAAAATATAGACCTGAAATAAGATTCAGTCCTCTTCCTCGAATTATGGAGTCCCTGAAAAGTATGACGTTTTAACATAATATAAGATTTTAAAATTACGTTTCTTGTGTGCTGTATATGAGTATGATTTATTTGTTTTTGGCTTTAAATGTTAAATAGTTTTCATTATTTAAAATTACTTCCTTGAAATTATTTTATTGTCACACTACACAAAAGGTCATGAAAATACTTTAAATTCAGCATCTGTCCAGCTAAACAAGCACTCTTCTGAAATTAGAAATGCCGTAACAGTCCAGTTTTGGTTTACATCTTGAAAAACGTGAAGTTACTAATTTTGTTAAAGCTAAGCAAAATTTTTAAATGTTTCATATGTCAGAATTGTAATTAAACATTAGAAGCATTGGTTTTATGATTGTGCTGATTTGACATGGAGTGAATGCAGTATATAAATGTGTGTAGCATGTGCTGCATATATCTAAAGCCTACCAGTAGGTGTGTTGGTTTCATATATTTTATATTGTATATACATGAGCTAGACCACTCTAATTTTGGTATATTTTATAGTTCACACTTACTTAAATGATATTTTGATTTTACTTCTTTTTATGGAATAAATATGATAAATGGAAAAATCGTCATCATAAAGCTTTTGGAATAAAAGTTATAAACCACAGCCTTCCAAAATTAAGTGGTTTGCTGTCCTCTGTATGATAGGCGACTGTCACATATTTTTATACCTAGATTTGCAGCTGAGGTCACTACTATAATTTAAATTAAAAAAAGACAATCAGAGAAAAAACTTTAATGCATTGTAGTGGCGTACAAGTAATGTAAATGAATGAATTACAGTGAAAATAGATATTTATCTTGGAGGTTTGAAATCCCAGTAATCTTCTTATAATATTTCTGCATATTACCATGTCTTTAAAATTCTGTTTCTTATAGTTAAAAATTTCCAGAAAGTTAAGCCATTAGGTATGAAATGTCTTGCAAAACTACTCTTTCCCTCTATATACTATATTATGTTGTTTAAATATCATATCCACTGGCTATCACTTTAAAGAATTTCTATCACCACATTGTTAAATGATGGGGAATGGTGAAATGTTATATAGTTTTTCCCTTTGTTCTCCTAGAGTGAGTAATATAATGATGACAAATGGGAAATGGTGGTACGCTGATAGGGGAAACCTACCACCAAACACCATCACTTTCCGTCACAAATTCCACTTGGATACACTGAGATTTGGATCCCGGTCTGTGTCATGGAAAGCTGATCTTTGGTCGTTTGGCTAACAATGTCTTGCTAGATATATTATTAGTAGTTAATTCAATTTTTAATCCGATATGTCGTCCTGAGTGGCGCAGTTGGTATAATGCTGGCCTTCTGTGCTTGAGGTTGCGGGTTCAATACCAGCCCAAGTCGATCTGATATTTTCAGATGTTGAAGACATATTTTATTTACAGTTCTTTATATTCTCATGCCTGTAGGTAACATATTATTGAACAGTACTTTAATGTAACAGAATTTTAAAGACAGAATGTAAAAATATTGTATGAAGAATGATGGTACAGTATATACTAATAAGACAATGTTAAACATGAAGTTCAGAATGTGAGCCTGAGTAACGCAAAATGAATCAAATTTTTATTGTATTTTTAATTGTAAAATATTGGAAAGTTATATAATTTTATTAATGAAATACTTGAAGTTCATGAACTTCAATTTTATTGTTAACATAGATTGGTTCATATTTAACAGATTCCTATCTTTTATACAATACATACCAGTACTTAGTAAGATCGAGTTCTTGGGAATGTGAATTTGTATGTTGTTTTGTTGGACAATATTTTAAAGATTTGCGGTTTCTCAATATTTAACAATAACGAAAAACACAAATAGTGATTAACTCATTATCTTCACTGTCACCAATTTTAATATGTATTATATTTAAGTGTTGACTGGTCGAATGAGTTTAAACCTTTATTTATATATTTTTAATGAATTTAGACATAATAAATCATGATGTAATTATGTTTTTAATTAACAATCGAGGCCTTCGGAACCATATTGATCTAAGTAGCGTGGGAGATGTTCTGAGATATTTAACTTAGGAAGTTGGGAGATAGCATACCTTCAGTTGCAAGTAGGTTATGGAGCTCAGTCTGTCTGTCTGTCGGTAGATATAACATTTAAATATAAGCCAGTGCACTTTTCTCATTTTTCATAAATTTGTTATTTAGATCACTGCGGTTCTAACAGTCTCAATTGTACTGTAGGAAACTCAATTTTGAAATCAGAAATGACGATTCTTTTGGGCCTGTCCCACATATTAATGGTAATCCTAACATTAATTTAAAACTGAGGTCATTAGAATCACAGTGATATAAGTAACATATTTACGAAAAATGAAAAGAGTGCACTGGTGTATACCTAAATGTTGTATCTACTGAGGGACAGAATGATATCATGAGCTCCATCATCTACTTGCATTACGTTGGGCAAAGAGTTTACTACGTGGACTGAAGGTATGCTGTCTCCCAACTTTTTAAGTTACATATCTCAGAACATCTCCCATGCTACTTAGAACACTATGGTTCTGATGGCCTCAAATAGTCATTGGAACTAGCAGCTATGTCATTATTTTTTGTTTAATTAGTGAATATAAAATGTTTCGTGTTCAGCTTAACCTTCCTGCTATTAAGTGGGGTAATAGGATTACCCCACTGATGATTTTTGAGTATTGTTTTCATTTTTCTCCATATTTATTTTTTAAATTACATGTATTTTTCCGTTATATGTATACTAACATCTTGATCGGTCATGAAAATTCCGAGATATGAAATTTAATGTGGCTTAATTTTCTTCATTTCTGAATTTGGTTTCAAATTATTTTCTTTTGTGTTGTTTATATCATTATTCATATTGTTATTTATATTATCATGACCTTTGATTTCAAATTTGTGTTATATTACTGTGACATTCACAGCTTGTAGCTGTTTTTATTCCATCATGTCAAAAATATGTAGTGCTGAGGAGTTCATCTTCAAATGGGTCGTCCTGAGTGGCGCAGTTGGTATAGCACTGGCCTTCTGTGCTCGAGGTTGTGGGTTCGATCCCGGCCCAGGTCGATGGCATTTGAGTGTGCTTAATTGCGACAGGCTCATGTCACTAGATTTAGTGGCATGTAAAAGAACTCCTGAGGGACAAGATTCCGGCACACTGGCAATGCTGATAAAACCTCAGCACTTGCGAGCATCATTAAATCATAATTTAAAATATTCTTCAAATGTAAGGAATCAAGTTCAAATTTACTGTGTGCTGGTATGTTATCTTATAGTGTCACCAGTAATATACATGTAGTTCTTTAAGTTTGGTATACATTTTCAGCAATATAGAATGGGAATTTTGAACCACCCTGTATTTTTAAAAACAGGACAAGTATTTTACATTTTTACATTTTTTGGAGGTTTACAGCAAATAGTACATAAATTATTAAATATTCCAAATGCTTAATAAAGTTTGATATATGATTTTGATGGGTGTAATTGTATTACACCTTGGTATTAGTAAGTTGTAATAAACCTTAGTAGCAGGAGGGTTAATAATTCTGACAATGAAGGTGTATTAACTGTTGTGTTATGGCATAAGCTGATATGAATATTTTTCTTATTTTATAGGAGAGCAGTTTTAAAATTGATTCTATCAAGAAAAATCAGGGACACATTAGAAGAAATATTTTTTATCAGTATCATTGTTAGCTACTACATGCCATGTTTTGCAATAATGTTAAAAACAACATTTACAACATATTATTTTAGATAATAAATTTTTTTTTACTGAAATTGTACATATCAGCTTCTGCCATAACACCTCATTAGTCGAAATAAATATGTGTTATAATTCATGCTCTCTAAGACAAGCAGGTTTTTGCTGACGTGTATTTCAAGTAAAATATGTAATAGTGATAATACATGTAAAGTACGTAATAGTGATGATACATGAAGGGTACATGGGAAAAATGATCAAGGCACATCAAAAATCGAAAATGAGTTAACAATGCCATCTTATAGTGAAAAGGGTGTAGTATCATGTGGTCTGGCTAGTTTTCTATTAAAACGATCATGGTCCTCGAAAATGAGTGTCGAAGTTTTCATGTCTTCAGAAGAATGCTCAAGCTCCAGTTGGTTCTGTGGAAGAACGATCAAGATCCATTTTCCTACTTTTAGTTTTTTCTCCATCAATGTTTCACCTTCGTGTTACTGGCTTTCGTCAATTTAGGTAAAATAACCTGAACAATAATTTAATTACTTTTCCATTGTCCAGTATGAATGCAAAGGTTAATTTTTTTATGCTGAAGGAAACAAGGTCTTATATTGCAGATTGTTACATCAATATTTTTTTCAGTCTTATGTTATAATTATCCAAATTGGCCTTCGGTAGTCATTTTCAAACATTATTTGAATCATATTTCAGACCACTGGAAAGAAAACTGAAGAAAAGCAATGTAACAGATTTGGAAATTCTCACAGCTGTCATTATGTATCAAAAGAACAAAATTCAGTGGTGTCCAAATAATGAAACAGTTCTGCAGTCCCGCAGCACAAGAGTGTATTATCTCATTACCAGTAAAATGAAAAAGAAGAAGAAGAAGAAGAAGAAGAATTTTATTTTGAAATTACACATCAGACTGGCAAAAAACAAATTAACTGTTTGAGTTAGAAGTGGTGTTTTACTACAGTGCGTGCTGTATCCCATGTACCTCAAAGTTTTCTGTTTGGACCTTGATCATTCTTATTTTTTAAGTTTACACATTGTTTGTTTATATTGCATTTTCCATTGTTGCCACCCAACTTTAGAACAAAATAACATTGTTTATTAATGAGAAAATTGTTCCTTACATTCCACTAAGTCATTTTCCATTAAATACAAGTTGTAAGTATTAAGTGTTTAAATTTTAAAACACGTTTTTCTCGAAAATTTGTAAAATAAACCTTGATAGTTATTCCCGTGTACACTTCACATGTGAGTGGTTAGAAGCAACAGTACCTAGCATAAGTCAACAGTTGCGACAATGAGATGCTTTAACTTTGGTGTTCTATGCAATTAAAAAATCTCTTGACATATAATTTAAGTGATTTTGATGTTATTGCATTGAGAAGAGTTGTAATCCTTAGGAAATTGTATTGTTTGCCAAATAACTACAATATTTATATATTTGACAGATTAATTTTATTTGTCCATTCTAATATTTCATACTTATCCATTAATAACAAACATAAATTACAGTTCTTTACATAACGGTATTTAATTTACACATTTTATAAAATATATCGGTACTTCGGTATCCAGGATCATCATCATCATCATCATGGACCCAAATCTTCTTCCTGGTTCGTCTCTGATGTTTGGAAGAATTCCTGGTGTATGGGAAGAATATACTGTATTTCAGCTGTTACATCATATCATTCTTTTTTTTGAACTGTTGTGGAGTGTTTCCGTCCATACATCTGAGATTGCACTATACTGGAAAAGTTTCTTCTTCATCTCTTGTAGGTGTTAAGTTTCTTTATTGCAAGTCCTTCATTAAAATTAGTCTTTTATAAAGCATTGTGTATGGTTAATGGCAGTCATAAGTGAATCAGCTGAATTTTAAGCCAGTTTATTCTCTGCTTTTCAGTGTTGTGATGCATTCTTCCAGTTCTTTGGTACTCTTGAAGTCTGTCTGCTCCATCACATCAACGATAAATTTTATTTTTCCTATGAGCCTTTCTTATTGTCATATACCAACCAATCAGAAGGTGCGTGGAAAGTGGTTTTCCTCGCAGCATATCCAGTGTTTCCAAAATCTGTTTTGATAAGCAGACATGAATGTCCTGATACAAGAAAATTAAGGTCAACTGTTTGGACTTTCAAGTTCTGATTAGAAACAAGTTTTATCCATGTTAGACACATTTATATTACTATTTTTCCCACCACATAAATCACTGAAAGCAATAATTTGGGTCTTGTCAGCAGTATTTCTTTGTATATATTTAGTGAAACAAGAAGATATCTCCTTTGAGACTCATGGAAGACTTTCATGATAACAAAATCGGCAAATCGTGATAACCCAGATTGAAGGAATACATGTTACACTTGTAATATGCTATTGAGAATGTAAGAACAGAAAATGGGTGTTCTTTCTGTAGATCAAAGGAAAAAACGTAGTAGTCATCATTATTCCTTCCATATTTCTAATTTATTTTCGTTGTACATTGTGCTTTTTATGCCTTAGACAGGTGATCCTCATGCTCTGCTTTTAAACACATTTTCCTCATTTGCTCCATGTTCTGATATATCAAATGTGCACAAAAACATAGATCTTGCATATCATTATATTTTCCTTAGCAACTGTCACAATATATTTATTTGTGCATCATTTTCGCAGGACGAAAATGATTTTGATGGGGCCTTGTCTGGACAGGATATCTTTCTATGAAGGTACATAAAAGTTTGTTTTGTTCAGAGTAATTCCCCATCTTCCAGAAATTATCAAAAAGAGTGTTATGATATTTTTCCATAAGAATTTTAGGAACATTTTTTTTTTTTTTAATTTCTTTTCCTTTTCCTAACATTCCTACAGGTTTCCACATCCCTGATTCTTTTCAGACTCCTTGGAGCAGGTTTACTATAAGAATTATTTCATTGTGTGAGAACCAGAGGGATGTAACTTCATTTTATCAACATTACAGGAGAGAGGAAAGAAGGTATTTCTAAGAGTATTTGATTCATTTAAACAAAATGGTAAAAACTTCATTGACTTCATGACTTCACAAAGTGAATTTCAGCAGCATTCACTTGACATCATAACTTCAAAAAATACTTTAATATTTAAGTGTTGAACACTCTTTGATAAGGGTGACATTCTTATGACTCTAATTATACTAAACTTTAATTATTAATGGTGGAGATACACATTCAGTTCTTAGAATATAGTAACATTAAAAAATTACTTTTAATGTAAATGCACAAATTACAATTCACATTTATAAATCTAGATTGGTTAATTTCAGCAATGATTACACTCTTTGAACTTTCTTTACTCTTTCCTTATTCAATATCGTTATCATTATCTGTGATGCACCATCTGATTCTTCAACTCTTTCTCATCTAGAAGACTTATAGAAGCCATGGTACTGTTCTTTGTTTATACCGGAAGAACATAGATCCATAAGATCTTTCACTTTTTTCCTTCCTGTAATTTGAGAATCCCGTGATATTTGGGTTCCACCTGAAGGAGTGTGTCTGGATTCCGGGATTTTCTGGAAACTGATAAGCATTTTAATTCCTGTTCATTGCTGTGTTTGAAAAAATTTTATTAATCTCACTTTTGCGATACTGGGAACGGACTACCTTAAGCCAGTGTACTTGGTTTCCTTCAGTGTCAGCTTTATTTTTCAGTCGCTCCTTTTGCATAGCACCAAAATCCAAAAAAACCCTTCTAATCCATTTCAATAACTTCGTACAATCTTTGCTTTGAGGCAGTCTGGATAACATTAAACCATCCTGAGGGATTATAGATGTTACATTTTTTGTGGCGCTCTCTATATTGGCATGGACTGAATCGCACACCATTATGGAATGTCCAGGTTCAAAGCAGCACTGGTCTATCACAGGAATATTCAGAGTTTTGGCAACATGAAGAAACATGGCCTTTCGATTTTGTCCGCACGTATTGGAGAACAGAAAGACTGGACGACCATCTTGTTCAGTTCTTGAAATACACATGATGCTATTTCAATTGACTCTCTCTTAACCATGCCTCCATGTCACACATAGTTCTTGATCTTTCTAATAGCAGCATTGTACACTGTGAGGTTGTATGTGGCTAGTCTTATTTTATACAAGATAGCTTTTGCAATAACAGCCAGGCAGTATCTCACAGCTTCCAAATCAAATTCCAGCAAATGACTTTCTCCTGCTAGGGCCCGGACTTTCATTTCATTTTTCAAATTTTGAGCTGACTGTTTCCTACTTAAGTGTTCAGAGTGTTGTTGCTGTGCCTCTTGCTCTGGTTTGGAGAGATTTTGAAAACGGTAACAGTGGTCACAGACGTCTTCCCTTGGTACATGGAAAGCTAAGTTGAATATCTCCCTGTATAGTCAACATTTTTCTGGGATAACTTCTGAACTTCACAACTGTCTTTAAGCAAAAACTATGTTTTACTCACATTTCATCGTGACTGACCACTAGTAGTACGAATTCTTGCTTTCGATATCTCCTTAATAAATGGTGCTAAATAAGGTCACTGTTTTTCTACATCTTTCATTAACCAATATTCCTCAAACATCTTTCTCGCTTCAGCTTTGCTCATTTTTTATGGCATTTCCTTGGACAATTGGAGCTGTCTTTGTACTTGAATACTCTACAGCGTACTTCTAACTGCCTTTTTATTTTCCTTATATTTTTTTTTATATACTGTGTTTTCCTTCTTCTTTTTCTTGATTTCTTACGCTTGTCGGCTTTTCCTCTGTTACATTCCTCTTTTGATAAAGTCCAAAGAGACCTTTTATTCGAATATTACAAGAAAAAAATATTCCAAATTTGCTATTGCAAAATATAATAGAAATCTACACAGACAGCAAAATAAGTGTCAAAATAAATAACTGTATATCCGAAAGAAAATTAGTTAATAATGGAGTTCGACAAGGTTGTCCACTATCACCAACTTTATTTAATATTTATATAAATGAAATTATTTTAAAATGGAACCAAATCTACACATCAGGAATCAAAATAACCAGTGCTCTAACATTAAATACCTTACTCTATGCCGATGATCAAGTCATAATTTCCAATTCAGAGGATAATTTACAAAGAGGATTGTATACATTAAATAAAATATTAAAAGATTTTGGGATGGAAATTTCAGCACAAAAATCAAAAGTAATGGCATTTTTAGGACAAGACCCAGTCAGAAGTAAGATAATACACAATAACCAATGCCTCGAACAAGTGCAAAATTTCAATTATCTGGGTTGTGAAATATCTTATCAAAATGAAAAAGATGTGAACAAGAAAATTACCAAATTTACACAAATTCTAGGAATAATAAACAATGCATTAAAAGCTAAATTAGTACAAAAATCTACAAGAATAAAAATATATAATACACTAGCATTACCCACCCTTTTATACGGAAGCGAGATTTGGTCATTAAAGAAAAAAGACGTGAACAGAATCAAAGCAATGGAAATGAAATTTTTGAGGACAGCAGGATATAATCTTTTAGACCGAAAAAGGAATGAAGAAATTTTAAAACAATTAGAAGTAGAGTCAGTAGAAGAAAAAATCAGCAGATACAAATTCAATTGGCTAGATCATGTAAGAAGAATGGAAAATTCAAGAATCCCAAAAATTATGATGCAATATAAACCTAGAGGACATCGTCGACCAGGAAGACCTTTAAGAAGACTGCTAGATGGGGCCGAAACAGGTCTACAGAGGCCTAATTCGTGAAGGATGATGATGATGATGATGGTGATGTCTAAATTTGGCGAATTGTCTGCTTCTTGTTGCACATTCAACATAACAAAACCCTTGCCAAAATTAATTGAATCATCCTAACTAAATACTTGTATGTTCGCTGGGAGGGGATCTGAGCCACTTTTTCCCCACTTCAACATGGCCTAAAAGAAGCAATACGTAGGCCTAATCAGTATTTGTGTTTACATAGCGTAGTAGTTGTTGTTTAGTCAACTGTCCGAAGACAGGTTTGAACCTCATAAGTAGAGAGCGGAATTTTAGGCGCCTAAAATAGGCTCTTAAACTCCTTTATTTAGGCTCTATAAAATAAAAAATAGCTTTTTTTTGTTACAGAATGTCACTAATATAAGATTCAACATTTATTTAATGCAACATTCTAGGATTAAAAGAAACTTCCACACATTTCACATTTTACAAGGGTACACATGCATACACAAAATGAAGACATTCTATCTTTAAGTTAGTGTGTTTCATTCACCAATCACATTTCCATAGTTGTTTCACAGTAAATGATCAGCACTTATTGTGGCTATTGTGTCGCTCATTGCTAACTTACAAATGGTAAAAAAAAAAAGTAAGGGGTTGTTATCTGTCTTGGAATGTAAGAGAATGCTTATTTGAGTACAACTCAGCGAGTTTGTGTTAAATTGCTGACAGACAGAGAAAGATATGATAATAATAATAATAATAATAATAATAATAATAATAATAATAATGATGTCTTGCAGGAGTTCTTTTACATGTTAGTAAATCTATCTACTGACATGAGCCTGTCGAATTTAAGCACACTTAAATGCCATTGACCTGGTCTGGGATCGAACCCGCAACCTCGAGCACAGAAGACCAGCACTATACCGACTATGCTACCCAAGCCGACTGAAAGTGGCCCGGAGGTACTTCTCTATTGTGTTGTTCACTGCTAGGAAGGAGTTGTTATCTGTCTTGGAATGTAAGCGGTACATGATGTTAAGAAAAACAGTAAACAGTTACGAAAAATGATGCTAAAATTTAAAAAAAACTTAGAAATAGGCACTAACGTCGAAATAGGCATTTTTAGGCACTATAAAACCCCTTTATGTGTACCTATAGTTCCATGAAAAATGTAAATATTAAATCTCAAGCTTGTATATATCAAGGAAAAAAAATAGGTTTTTGCCTAAATTCCACTCTCTACGTCATAAGTAACACCAATAAGGCATCTCATGAGGTAACTAGGCCAGGAGATAATGGGGTAGAGTGGCCAGTTCCTTTCCCCCTCCAATGCATACATCGGCAATTAGCTACATATTCCACTAATCAGACTTCAGATGCATATAAACAATTGCTGTTCCTCTGACACATACCGTCAAGTGAGATGTACTGCCTGATAATAGATATACATATCAGTCAGAACCTCAATCAGAGGTAATAGCTTAGAATAAAGTTTATTGTAGTTTTCGTTGACTATATTTTATAATCTTCTACAAAGGCAGCTTTCGCTAATATTCAAACATCTCTATAGAAATAAATATACATAACCATAACAAAAATATATACATAACTCAATAAATAAGAAAAAGAAGATCTGCCTGCTCAATAACAGGCCAAGGAGGGTGATAGAGAAGTACAACTCTAAGTTTGAGACAGCTGATATATTTCAATGACATGCTGTGAATTGAACCCGTTACCTTTTGGCTATTGCATAATTTCGTAAGTGACTATGCTATTACACTGCCCCACATATAGATACTTCGAATTGTTTAGTACTATGTCAACTAATTTTCGTCCTCTCGTCATTTTTTTATGGTTAAGAGATATTTTCCAACAATATTATAATCAAAACACTGTTCGCTCCTCTAAATATTAGTCAACACAATCAACAGATAAGCTATGATGATGGGAATCAAGGATCAGGTCAGTCACATAACTTGTCTTTGAAATGATAAATTGCATGTGTCAACAATGCTTGTAATGAATTTATCTTGCAACATGGAAAATAAACCTGATATAGCACATAGGATAGCTAGTGATACCTAGAGGACGTCACAAGGCATTGAAAGTTTGAATATGAAAAGGAGGGAAAAGATATCTATGATCCATTTCATAATGATAACGAGGATTTAATTCAATTTCATATGCTGCAGAAATGAGGCAGTAGAGCAAGTGGACAGCTTCAAATACTTGGGATGTATTATAAACAGTAACATGAGCTGCTGTGAAGAAGTCAAAAGGAGAATAGCAATGACAAAGGAAACTTTTAATAGAAAAAGGAGCATATTCTGCGGACCTCTCGAAAAAGAACTAAGGAACAGACTAGTGAAGTGCTTTGTGTGGAGTGTAGCATTGTATGAGGCAGAAACACGGACATTACAACGAAGTGAAGAGAAACGAATAGAAACATTTTAAATGTGGATGTAGAGAAGGATGGAGGGTGTGAAATGGACAGACAGAATAAGAGACGAAGCTGTGTTGGAAATAGTGGATGAAGAAAGAATGATGCTGAAACTGATCAGAAAGAGGAAAAGGAATTGGCTGGGTCATTGGTTGAGAAGAAGCTGCCTACTGAAGGATACACTGGAAGGAATGGTTAACGAGAGAAGAGTTAGGGGCAGAAGATGACGGCATCAAGATATGTGAATCATATGAGGAGACAAAGAGGAAGGCAGAAAAAAGGAAGAGACTGGAGAATGCTGGGTTTGCATTGAAAGACCTGCCCTTGAGCAGAACACTTTGAATGAATGAATGCTGCAAAAATTTATAATTGCTATCCTAATTCAATATAAGAAGTGTTTTATGCTAATATAAAACTGATAGTTACGTTAAGTATGTTACTATTTAATTGCAACACAGGTTAATTATGGTATAATGCATGTTAATGTCTACACATAAAAGACACATCCATACTTACATTCTAAGTTTTGAAGTCTGTGAAATGTATGTGCTGTTACGTTTGGTTCTGAAAATAGACTCTCATTTGGGTCAAGACAACGTAACAACCAATACGTCTATCTGGCTCTAAATGAAATCAGTAGACTGTAGATACAGGACTCCAGTTTACTGCTAAGGAAAAGAGGTGGAGATACGTCAATCTGACTCTGAATAGAAATCCTCAAAGTAAGTAGATACGTTTAAAAAACCGAAAACCGCATTTTTGAGTTACATTCCTCTGGTTCTCACACGACGATTTGGCATGACTTAACTCGAAAATTTATTTTTATTTTCGTTTTATTTTTTTGTTTTTAGTTGGTTATTTAACGACGCTGTATCAACTACGAGGTTATTTAGCATCGAGATTGATGATAGCAAAATGGTATATGGTGAGATGAAGCCGAGGATTCACCATAGATTACCTGGCATTCTCCTTACGATTGGTGAAAACCTCGGAAAAAACCCAATCAGCTCAAGTGGGGATTGAATCCGCGCCTGAGTGCAACTTCAGACTGGCAAGCACGCGCCTTAACCGACCCACACTGAAAATAATGTATAAAAATAATTTAATAAACTTCCCATTGTAAAGAAGTCAACAGTGTTAATATACTGTTAGTCTATTATAGTACATTTTTCTAGGGAAACACTATGAATTAAAAAAATTTTAAGGTTCAGAAGAAAGTTTTAAGAAGTATATTTAAACTTGTGTTGTTATTTATAAATATTTAATTGACTTTAAGGGGAGAGGATGGTCATTTTTCCTTATTGATGCACATATTTCGTGTTCTTATATTGCTGCAACAAGTTAAAATCGAGATTAGTTTCTGAAAAAAAAAAAAAACATTTCTGGGGCCCAAATTTTTAAAAAGACTACCATTATACAATAATTCACTAAAATGGATATACTGCATTCAGCCATTTTTAAAGATAAATTCAAAATTTCTATGACATTTTACTTCTAAAAGCACATTCTTTAAAATGTTTGGACCATAGTTTTGTTATTGGCTTCCATAATTTTTAGATAATTACATTTTAAGAATTAGTTTTAGAGGTATTTTTATAGAAATGTGGAGGTATATTTTTCAAGTGGAACAATAAATAACAAATCTCTATTACAGAGAAAAGTTTCCTAATAGTATTTGTGTTCCAAATGAAGTGCATATAGCATTAATAGTTCTGAAGGTATTGTATATATATTTTTTTTGTACGGGAATAAAGCAAAGAATTAAAGTTATGGGAAATTACAATCAAAGTTTAGTGACATTTAAAAATTTTGTCCACCAGATCTTTGAAAATGGCGTCATAGCAGTTAACAAAGCCATAAATGCGAATAAAATTTTATGTAATATAGTTTTCACATATCTAAGATTATTTTAAAACTTTTTTTTTTAATTTACTAGTTTTCCACCATATTTAACTATCTTTTCCCCTTGAAATCCCTTTGCACCAGACCTTTAAAAATAGCATCGCAGCAGCTGACAAGGGCATAAATGCACATAAAATTATATATATTGTTTTTCACATAAGAAAGTGTATTTTAAAACAAGATTTTTTTTTAATTCACTTGTTTTTCACCACATAAAACCATCCTCTTCGATTAAACATTTTTACTGACTCACACCAATGTTGTTCAGAACAAAATAATGATAGTGTTGCAGCTCCAAGTTTTCATGTGCTACCCAGCGGGACTTACGCAACTGTTACTTGAATCCCTCATATGTTCTCAGTGCAGAAAGTTTTTGTTTTGGAAGATGCCAAGCAAATAGATAAATACAGAGAACATGTTGTAGAATTTCAGTAAAATGTATTTTATTATTATTCAGTAGGTCCACTGCTTTTGAGTAGTGGTCAGCGTGTCAGACTGTGAAACTAATGGGTCCAACATCGAATCGGTTTCCTGGTTGAGGTTTTCACTGGGGTTTACCCTCGACCCATTAAGAGAAAATGCTGGGTGACCTATGGTGCCCGACTACACATTTCACCAAAATAATAATAATAATAATAACCTAAGGCATGACAGCCCATGAAGGGCCATGACCGACCAGCTGGCTGCTAGCCTCACGTCCACATGCCGAAGCAGAGGTGGACGATCATCCAACCAGAATAGAGATGGTGTGGTTAGCACAATGATCCCCTCAGCTGTTATAGCTGGCTTTCATAACCAGATTTCACTACCTATCGTTGCTCCCCAAGTGCATCACGATTCTGGGTGGACACTGGTCTCATACACTGGCCGAAATTTCAGAGAAAATTTCTTCCCTCATGAGGACCCGAACCAGCGTGCATTCTGTAACATGAGTCTTAGACAGGATGCAAGAAGCTCACTCTCAACCATTGTTTTAACAGAAAGTCTATTCCACTCATCTGTACACAGGTTTTTCATTATTGAAAACATGTCCAACCGCAGAATTCTTCACGAAAATAGGTAGAAAAAATTATACTATTTTAATTAAAATAGGACACATTGTATTCTTCACCTGACATAATTAGGAACATTAAATCCAGACGTTTGAGATGGGCAGGGCATGTAGCACGTATGGGCGAATCCAGAAATGCATATAGAGTGTTAGTTGGGAGACCGGAGGGAAAAAGACCTTTAGGGAGGCCGAGACGTAGATGGGAGGATAATATTAAAATGGATTTGAGGGAGGTGGGATATGATGATAGAGACTGGATTAATCTTGCACAGGATAGGGACCGATGGTGGGCTTATGTGAGGGCAGCAATGAACCTTCGGGTTCCTTAAAAGCTATTTGTAAGTAAGTAAGTAAGTAATTAAAATAGGAGCACTTCTACTGGATTTGCCAAAAATCTCCACCCATTGCTGATCAGTCTGTACATCTTACTGTATTAGTTCTTGGGACTCTGTGTCTATAGAGTATTCGGACCTTAAATTGCAGTACAGTGCTTATGGGTGCATTGTTCCGACGTCAACTGCAGAAGAATGCGCGCAAGAGTGGCTTAAGCGAAACATCACAAGTACATAAGCTTATCTATGAAACATTTCTTATTAATTTGAGAATCCATTTTACACTCTGATAACTTATAGGCCTATATCTTATTTTATCTTGCACAAGTTTTACATTAAGAAACTCTACGCACAAGCACTAACACACATAAAATTACTATCCTTACTTGTATTTTTTTTTAAATTTTAGTAGGTTATTTTACAATGCTTTATCAACGTCTTTGGTTATTTAGCGTCTGAATGAGATGAAGGTGATAATGCCGGTGAAATGAGTCTGGGGTCCAGCACCGAAAGTTTCCCAGCATTTGCTCATATTGGGTTGAGGGAAAAATCCGGAAAAAACCTCAACCAGGTAACTTGTCCCGACTGGGAATCGAACCCGGGCCACCTGGTTTCGCGGCCAGATGCGCTGACCGTTACTCCACAGGTGTGGACTCCTTACTTGTATATAATTGGATATATTACACTATAAAATTACTTATGATCGTCAATGCACGTGACCATCTCAAGATTGAAATATATATAACTCTGTGATCTCTATGAGGCAAAATTCGAATGTGTGCATGTTGTATGATAGCTGCAAGAGCTATCTCGGCATGTCAAAACGAAACAGAACAGATGTCCACTCTATCATAAATCTGGAACTAAATGAGCTACAGACTTCGGGTTTGTTTTAAAAATAACTTCCATCTTCGAAGGACATTTCTCCCACTTTGACCCCATGTATAGATAACACCGAAAAAAATTTTCCAATGGCTAACTTTTTCGTGTTTTCGTGTAAAAATTTCTGACTATGACTAAAAAGAAAGAGACATTCTGCATTTTCTTATCATTCAAATCTAGATTTAAACTTGCTTACGTGTAGAGTGAATGTTTCTTTACCAACAGTAAAAGGAAAAGTTTCTAACGGATTTAATATAGGATTTATGACGTGATATGTTTCGTGTAGCGAAGATTTTGCATTTGGGGTAAATTTTCATTATATTGACGTTTTAATCCTTAATTACTTCGTAAGACATGTTTCATTAATGCCAGCAGATGCAGCTTCAAATTCGCTACATAACTCTATATTCATGTGTTTTAACCGATTACTATATATTTTATGGAAATGTGGCAACCTCGTTAGATTAGAAAAGGATAGCGGTTATTGTGAAATTCATTAGAAGGAAAGAGACGAATAGTTTCCATTCTTTGCTCTACTGCAATTTAAGGTCCGAATACTCTATAGTATTATTGTATTCTATTCGAGTTAAAGTTAATTGCCTCTACAATATTTGTGAGACCTTCAAATGTTACCGGTTTGTTTAAATCAAAGCACTGAAGTGCTTGGAAGGAGAGGAATCAAAGTCGAACTATTTTTTTCAAACAAGCTAAATTTCTTTGATAAACTCTTAGTATATCTAATCGACATATGTTCCTTAAACTTTGGCGTACTTTGAACCCATGAAACCCATCACGAATTCTTAATTTCAGATCATCTCGTAATTTATTTAATATTTCATACACATCTGTTGATTGTTTTGAACGATTTTACAGTAATGTGGAAAGAAAATATTTGTAACTAAATAATACACAATAATATAACTTTTAAAAGTATATTACAGTTCTATTAGTAAAATATTAATTTCATTGTAAATTATTACACTACAGTTCCAGATAACCTGTGAAAATTACGAGTTCGTGTTACATTTAATTTATGAAAGATGTGTGTGTTATACAAACAGAAGTTAAATATGCTTGACAATGATGATAATTATTGCTGTACAAACATGTGATCAGGTGCTCTGCTTGGTTCACACAATGACACTGATTGTTTAGTTCTCTTCTGAAAGTCTTGAGACAATCGTTCTGATTTCTTTGAGAATTGTGTGTATGAGATAGTCTGTCTCTGTTGATTAGGATAACGAATTGAAAGGAAGTGTGATTATATGGCTTGTGAAATAACATAATTATGAAATTTATTGAATATTCAAAGTTTTGGTTCAGTATAGGATTCAACTAATTCTTCCATGCTGAACTTTTTAGTTCTATCATTACACTCTGAACAATTTTTGAGGGCCAACTCGACTAGAACTGGATCCTTCACGACCAGTCTCATCCACTTCGCTAAATTTAATTTTCAGTTCTTCACTAAGCCAGTCAGGCTGTTTGTTTAAGGGGTGCTTGGAATGCTGACACAAATTTTAAGCTTCATAATATGAAGGTCCGAACAAAGTAAGAATCAGTACATTCTATTTTATGTTTACAATCATACACTTTTAGTTTATTCACTTTACAATATATATTTTATAAAAATACAATAGAATCCCTCTTAACTGGCACCAAAGGGACCAGACTAGTTCCGGATACGAGATTTTGCTGGATATATGCAAAAAAAATGTTCGTATTTCATGGTGCCAAAAACTGCAGCCATTTGAAGCTTATTTCTCCATCACATAACTGAATAAACATAAAAACTGTGTACATTTTCCTTATTAAAACACATCACACAACACAATTCTAGGTTCGAATATTCACTGAAAACGAAAGTTCGTGTGAACTTCCTATGTGGCAATGCTGACGATCCGAACATAATTAAATACACAAAAATACTATGTGGATTTCCTTTATTAAAACACATCACATAATACAAATAATACACCAATTTTAGGTTCGAATATTCAGTGAAAATGAAAATTCGTGCAAACTTCTTCTGTGGCAAAACTGACAGCCCGACTGTGGCAATGTGGTAGATTTAAACATTTTTCTTTTTTCTTTGGCTCAGCCAAAAGTGCCATTGCTTTGGTATTGCTGGTTATTTGGGTTCCGGTTACGAGGGATTTTACTGTATGTGAATAATTTGTATGAAGAGTCTGTATTGCTCGATTTCTCTGCAAGATTTCAAATATTCACTATTAAAGTAGTTGCCCACAGATGGACCAAGCATAAATCTGAAGATGAGAGTCTATGTGATTAATGACATAAAGCCGAAATTGACCATTTTTTTTTTTTACAATTTTATTTTAATCCTAGTTAAAAATTATTGTTTAAATTACACACAACTTTACTTTCCATGATAAAAATAACGCAGCTTCATATGCACTGAATGATTCTTCAAAACACTTTAACAGTAGCTAAATTGCAACTAAAACCTCAACAAAACTGGAGGTCACTGAACATCATATTTGAAGTTTTTTCCTATTGATATGTTATACAGACTTCGTAGTATAATTCTAACTAAAAATACTTGCTGTTTTTAAAAGTTTGAAAAATAGTTTTTTGCACCTAATTCTTACAAATAGCCCTCTGTGCGATTGAGCTGTCATCTGGATTAGCTCAGTATAATGAGCCTAACAGAGTAGGCAACCCCCCCCCCCCCGGACTTACCTATCTGCTCTGTTGATGGAACCTGTAAGTAGTTCTGAAACGTTGGAAATGTCAAGTTTCAGGAGATGGTAGAATACCTAAAAACCTAATTTTGGTATTATATCATGCCATGAATACAATACTACGTAACTGTCCGCTGCAATGAACACTCAGCTTTTGTAGGTTAAGTTGATAATCAAAAATGGTGAGTAAATATTATTTCACAGTTTGTAATGTTTTATACTTATTTTTACCATATTCTCTTTTTGAGAACATAACTTCAGGCAAAATTTCATAATATCTGAATATAACAATAACCCTGATATAATAGTTTAATTTTTCTAGTCCTCAGAAAATTGTATATAGGTTTGACTGTGTTATTTATTTTCAGTTTCTTTAATTTTATAAGATATTGTACGATTGTACCTTGAAGAATAAGCTTTGTTTCTCAGGTTTTAACTAATTTTGTATGTGGGGTTGTTGCAAAGCTAATATATATATTTTTTCTGTAAAGTGTACTGCAATTTTTCATATTAACCTTCAAGGGGGTGTGCCTGTGCAAATTTTACGACAATCTAAGTTTTCTAACAATGACGTTTAACTGTTATGCCCGAACTTTTCCTGACCATTACTATCCCTTCAGCCAACCTCTCTCTACAAGGTTTGAATAGTTATATGGATATGTTGGTCATTTTTGAGTTCCTACTCTGATCCATGAAAAAACATATTTTATACGTAATTTTTATTTCTTATTAGATTCTATTAATGTTGTATTATTGGTATTATTTATTAATAGTTCAAAAGTACATAAACTTAATCTTAAAAGTGATACATTCATAAATAATGATAATACACAATATTTACACAATTTAATAACACATTTTCTATCATATAATTATTCAACTTATGTTGGTTTAACTTACACTTACTTCTGGTTTTAGTGTAAGTTTTCACCCTATCGCATTTCTTTTACACATTCAAAACTTGTTTACATGCTAAGTTTGAAATTCTCATTTTTTTTTTTATTCTATAATAAACAAGTGTATATAAATCGTCCCTGCTGCTATTCTATTAATGTTAATGTTCGTACATTATTTAGCCCTATGTTATAATATGTTTTTAGAATCCTTTAGTCAAAATGTCATCACAATCGACAAACAAACAGAAACTTTTGAAAAAGAAATGTTAGTATTTCCTGATCACATTCCGTGTATACTCCTGGAATTATCTGTTGTGGAACAGGAAAATGAAAGTGAAATCGATAGTAATAGTGATGTTAGTGGAGAAAACATTGAACATGGTGATTTTGGCAATAAATCAGAAAAAGAAATTTGTGGAGAGGAAGAGTTCCAGCACTGGGAGACGATCAATTCTTTACTGGTAAAGACAAGACCATACAAAAAAAAAAAAGAAGTGATATTGTGAAAGTGCTTCCTGGCCTGACATGAACCCCAAAGGATATAGAAGATGAAGTGAAAGCTTTTTTGAAAGTGACTGATGTCTCTGTGTTTGACACAATTTTGGAATGCACTAACAAGTACATCAGTCACCTAATAACACGACAGTATTACTCCAGAGAGAGAGAGAGAGAGATTGTAAGGATATATAAAGAAGTGAAATTATGGCTTGGACTGTTACATATGATTTAAGTAAAAAAGCACACTACACCAACGTGAAGGAAATATGGACAAGTGATGAATAGGAATGGAAATTGCCAGAGCTGTGATGAACTACAAATTTTCCTTTTGATTGATTTAAAATTATTGGAATTATTAATTTATTCATTCAGGCAAATATATATATATATACGTTTTATAGGTAGAGCTTAGAAAAGTAAATTTGACATAGTCAGAATAACCGACTTTCAGGTACTGGTGATTATAGTTTTGTATTCAGTTGCTATATTTTAATTCAGTTTAAAATTAGTATGATTATTTAGATCTATTTGTTTTTCCCTTTTAGACTATTACGTCCTCTCAGACAGTTAGGCTACATATAAATATGTTGAGTACCATATAGAGAAGTAAATTTGGCAAATCTGGAATAACTCGCATCTTTGCATTGAAATAAAATATTTTGTTCAGTTTAAAATTGCTACAATCATTCATTCATTTGTCTCCATTCATTGTTATATCAATTAAAGCAATTATATATGGTGACAAAGCCGTAATAAACAAAATGCAATATACAGTATTATATGGAGTTAAAACATAAGGCATGCCCACTCGAAGGTTAATGAAATTTTTGTTTTGTCATTTCAAGTCACTTGTATACATGTATTATGCTAAGATAATTAAATAATAGTACGTATATAATTACAGTTGAGAAGATGATGTGTGGGTATTTTACTGTATACTTAATATCTCCATTTTGGAACTGTGTACATATTTCAACTTCAGGCCACCAACTCTGTTGACCATTATGCTGGGTACTCCAACAATTTAAGTGTGTTGTTTATGGAAGCAAGGAACTGATTAAAGTTATATTAAAATTTTAGGTAATTTTATATTATCAGCTCGTCACCTTCCTGAATAAGTAAATAAATAAATATCGGTACATAAAGTGTACAATTCTGATTAAGATAAAGAGGTACAGTTTCAAAATATGACTATGGGATCTTCTGCTTTCTTCTTCCTCCCCTGGGTTTGTTCTGGAATTGTGTACCACAGTATCCATTAAAAAATGTGTCATTTGTGCATTGTAGGTTGAAGAAATGTATCTTGGTGATGGTACTACATTTCAAAGTTCACGAAAGCAAGGAAGTGGTCAGAGTAAATAAATATTTTATATATATTCACCTTAGCAGACTTCTCAAGGTAATGAATTAATTGTGTTTCCAAAAGACGAATGTAATCTCACAATATGTGATTGTAGTCATAGTAGTTTTTTTCTCTTACTCCCTCTGATATTCTCCCAGTTTCACTAATTTCTCCGGCATTGATTCATATTTTCATTTGCGTTTGATCGTTCCAATATTTGTAATTATTTTCTCCTCCCCTCATTTCCAGTTGATTTCAGTGTTTGTATTATCCCTCATATTGAATAGCACACTGTATTAGATGTGTGAAACTTCTTTATTAATAAGGAAATAGTATACGTATGAATTTTAACTTTGTTATGTTTTGCTTCAAGTTGTTAAATTGTAATAAATTAATAATGTAATGGTAATATCACTGTGTGGGTGTGTGTGTTTGTGTTTGTATTCATGGACATTGTGTACACCACAGTGTGCTTGCATACATCTAATAAGTGGCAGACTATGTATCAGTCTGAATTGTATACCTTATGATTTAATTTAGTTCTATTATTATTTTTTTTTTACAGATTAATAACAATTACACAATATATAACCAGTTACAAATTAGCAGTATTTAGAATTTGATAGTTGTAGTGGTCATTTAATTCGTGGATCTCTGATTGATTCCATATTTACATAGTGAACACATTTGTGAGCTGATTGCTTTCTTATGTACGTTATGTGATGTGGACTTTAATTTCTGTTGACAATAATGATATACCAGTAACTAAAGTTTGGCTGAGCCTATGTTCACGTAAATGACATGTTTTCCGTTCTCATTTTTATTACATTTATACAACAATTCATATTGTGTAGTGTGAATTTTTATTTTCCATTCTTTGGGTTCACAATTGTGATGTTCAGAGCTAAAGTGGATCAAGTCACAAATTTTCATAAACTGAGTTTAATTCATTTTCTGATTATCTGAAGTTGGATCTTTTCCGAGCAGGAATGGATCAAGTCTTAATTCCAGGCATTCGCCGGTAAGTGACACCAGTCACTTTTGGCTCAGATTATTTGTTCACGATGTTCTGAGCCATAGTGGATCAAATCACCAAAGCGTTGCATCAGTTAACATCACAATTGTTTATATTTTATAAATCTAGAATTTCAGAATGGAACAATAAAATTATTGCTAGTGAAATTAGATAATCCACTAGAGCAAGTTAACTTTAAGTCTTATTATCTCAAAACTACGTCTCATGGACTTGATCCAATTTAGCTCTGAACGCCTCAATTTCAGGTGCATTTTATTGTTCATTGTGTTTATGTTTTACTAATACAAAGATTCAGAGAGCTTTGTGAACTATCTCATATGAATTTAAAATGCTCTGTTGATATATGAGGTGCTGCTGATGTTAGGGTGAACTCGACAAAGAATCTCGAAACTAGTACAGTATTTTAAGAATTCACTCCTAATATTCACAATGTCTCTTATCACTACCATTGCTTTATATTTTATACCTATATATGAATAATATGAATTTTACGTAATTTAGGTCAAGAAATCAGAGAAAACCTACAAATTAATGTTATTGACAGAAATACCTGGCTTCAGTACTTCAAGAGTTTGTGAGTTTGTGGTCACTCCCCCGCTATGAATTAGAATGAGTAATGTCAAAAAGAAAGATTTCTCAGTATATTTCTGAAGAGGAATTAGACATCGCTCTGAAGGCATGCAAAAACAATAA
The DNA here is from genome assembly GCF_040183065.1 of Periplaneta americana. Lineage (NCBI taxonomy): Eukaryota > Metazoa > Arthropoda > Insecta > Blattodea > Blattidae > Periplaneta > Periplaneta americana. The sequence continues at coordinate 88,083,227 of NC_091126.1, read as the reverse complement.
GGCACCCAGTGAAGTTAAACTAAATATCGAGCTTTTAAATACACAGATAAAACTTTAAAATTAAGATATCTCAGCTTTTTAAGCAAAATATTTAATTGTGAAGAGCCTCAAAGTTCTTGTCAAAAAGATATTTTGTACTGTACCAGTTTTTGAAAAAGGAAATCGCAAGGACTGCAAAAATTACTCAGGAATCACTCTTCTCAACAGAGGATATAAACTATAAGAAAGAATTATAGCCACCAAATTACAAATTCACTTTAGAGACTTACTTGGCGAAGAGCAGAACAGCTTTAGAAAGGAATAATCTTGTGCTGAATGATATCTTGCGTTAAAACTTTTAATTGAAAAATATAAGAAATTTAACAAAGAATTGCACATAGCTTTCATAGATTCAAAAAGGCATTTGGCAGAGTTGACAAAAGATACTCTTACAAATTTTAGCTGATGATGAGACTCCAAGGCAAATTATATCTGCGAGATATAACCTATACAAAAATAATATGATTTGAATAAACATTCAATCAGAATTTTCTACTTGTGAACAAATAAGTTGTGTCTGACAAGGTCTGTTACTCCTGTTATTCAATATATGTATTCCATCATTCGATGTTGGTGTTTGACAGTACATGGATCCATCACACTCCAAGGAAATACCACTCTAAATACTCTGTTATATGCGGATGATCAAATTCTTTTTGGCAGTACCGAAGATAAATTGCAGTACTCTATTCACCACCTAAATATCATAGCAAAAATTTATAATTTAGAAATCTCAACAAGAAAAACAAAAATGATGACTTTTAAGTGTAAAGAGCCAGTGAGAAGTAAGATTTTCATATATAACTTCATACGGGAGAGGTCAACTCTTTCAAATATTTATTGAAGAGTGTGATATATCTAATAAAATTCAAAATTATAATAAATCTTTGAGAATCATCAACCAAGTTTTTCCAGTCACAAAAGTCTAAAAACATACAAGACTTAAAAAATATAACATTTTGGCACGATCAGTTCTCAGCTATGGCAGTGAAGTCTGGATTGTTCAACTCCAAGATGACCGATGATTGACAGCTGTAGAAATGAGATTTTTACAAAGAACTGCTGGCTGTAGTCTTCTAGATCACAAGAGGAACAGTGACATTGCAGACGAATTAGAAATAACACCTATTGTACAATATTGACAACAATAGAGACGACTAGCTTCAGCACATGCAAAGAATTGAGTGTACCAGACTACCTAGAGAGATGCTTCAGTACACACCACGAGGGAAAAGACTTATTGGAAGAACGTAACAGGCCACTAGGCCTACTACTTGAAAGATTAATATGATGATGATATATGAATAATCTTCTCTAGAATAAGTTCGAATCCAGAGATTATGGTCACAACCAGTAACACAATGCTGAATCTGAATTCAGTGTGATTTTTATTCAGTAACAAAGGCAACTGACATCAAGTTCTATAAATCTATGGTTTGTCACAGTTGGGCATAAAGCAGACTGTGCTCATAGTAATGAACACAGATGAATTAGTGTAACTGTGGCATGTTACATAAATTAAGCTGAAAATGTGGTAGGATGATAATGTAAAACTTACTATCAGAAGAGAATATTGAAGGAGGGAACTTGAAGGTGAAGTTCTGGAAGTAATTGAAGTTGACGATTCTTTTGAAATCTACGTTTAAAATACATGATATTAACACAGAACAAACGCCCAAGAAATGTGTGTGTTTGATTCGTGATATGACTAATCTCTGTTCATCATAAGAAAAAAGCAACGTAAATAGAAGCACATGGTTAGAAGTACTATGATTGGTGCCTGACCGCATCACCTACAATGCTTTCGAAGAAAATAGTTCCCTTTTCTTTAGTGTATTTCGTCTCTGTTCTCATACAGATATATGCATTTAAAACGTATGTGATACAGAAATAAATATCTTACACAATGGTTGATTCACTGATATAGTTGTAACCAATAATATAAATTCTGAGTATTTCATCTTCCCGCATTTTTAACTGATAGTCAGTTCGCAGTAGTACCAATAGTGCACCACGTGTTGTATCACTTGCCTGGAATACTGTGTGATTATGGCTGATCCAGTCACAGTGACAGTGGCAGGACCGAGTGATATTATCAAACATTCTAAAGGTAAACCATTAAGAAGTGGGGAAAAGAGAGTAGTTGGATGTTCAAATTACACGAGGTGCGGGAGCTTGTCCACGCTGCCTTACAAGAGGTCACAGCCGAAGTGTGGCAACATGATATCAGACATGTGATTTCTGAAGAGTAGTGGCTTGTTGAAGGAATAAAACATTTCTTGTTACGGTATTAAATATCAAATTGAATTTCCTATAATTTAATGTACTGTAATATTTTTCAAATGGAAGCGGAATGCATAACATCCAATACAAAGTAATAATTAGATTGGCGTTGTAACTGACTGTACCACAAATAGTACCACTGCACCAATCTGCCAATCAGAGCAGACTATCGCTGAACGATACTTACTAGCTTTGTTTACATTGCTTTTTTCTTATGATGATGGATGGAGATCATGCTGTGTAAACATGAAATGCTACATGGATGAAGGCTATCTCGGAATTGAGCAGGTTTTTATATTTCCATTATGTGAGTTAACTTTGATTTACGTGTAAAATGGACGTGTTATGAACTATGGAATTGTTTCTTTTTAACCAAAGAAGTATATAATTCATAATGATGATTTCTGTTAAGTTGAAATTGGACACTGTGACAATTATAGACTAGTGAATCAAAGTGGTGTCATAGTGAGATGAAGAAATAACTGGAGGGATAATGTATTGGCTTCAAACAATTAATGTTTCCTTATATGAACTTGCCAGTGCCTTCACTCACTACGTCACTTTGCATAGCCGTGCTTTAAGGATATGTTCTATGAACATGCATTACAAAATAAAGAGATTCTGGTACATAATTGTGCTTAGAAAGATAACCCAAGGTTATCAGTGTTTGCTATATTGCATATTAGTCATGTAATGACATTGTGAACTGATCACTCAGATAATTCCTTTCTGTGGTTAGAACTGTGTTATGACTTAAATAGCACATAGAATATCATAAAGTATAAATGAATATATGTTGTAATATTGTAAGTGAACATGGAATTTGAACAAATAGATTTGCAAAACATTCTTCTGTGCTTAAAATTAATACAGTTTACTTTTCCATATTTAATCATGATATCCTACCTTTCCAGTCTTTATTACATACTATCATCCAGTGAAGGAATGTTGGAGAATTGTATGTAGTACACTCGAAAAATATTGGGAATAAATTTGAATAAGAAACAAAAAAAAAAGTTTCCTTCCCAGGCAGGATTCGAACCACGAAAGTCTTAGTTACCAGTCTATCGTGCTCTGGAGTGAACAAGGCTCTGAAATAGGTACAAGGCTCAGTCTGGGTTTTTTTGCCACTACTGTACATTCTTCTGGTACATTTTCATTCATTTTTTGTATTTAATTGTAACTATTTAGTTCTTATCTTAGAAACAGAATACTACTACTATTAATGTTAAAAATCGATACATGATCTGCAGTAACATAATAGTGATTCTGCTTGCTTTGGACATTATTGTATAAGTTTTTATTGTGAGAGTAGAATAATTTTATTTTAGAAAATGTGTCCTTTATGATTGTTGTTTAATCTAACTGTCCGAAAATCGTAACACCAATAAGGCATCAGTCATGAGGCAACTAAGCTATGAGATAATGAGGTAGGATGGCCAATTCCTTTCCCCCTCCATTGCAATACATCACTGTCTAGATACATATTACACTGATCAGACTTCAGATGTATACAAACAATTGAGGCCATTTCCGGAAGAAAGCCACACAGGCAGGAACTCCATTAAGAGATATTTGTAAACGTATGTTTGGATAATGATTATTGTGCATGATAAGGATATTGATGTCCTTTAAGGTTTGAGGTATGTCATTTTTTATATTCTATGCCCTGTGTATTATAGTTTGAGAAATATATGCATATCCTCAACATGTACTTAATAATATTATTGTCTTACATTTGCCCTTCTTCCAAATAGCGGTATATGCAGTGGCGGCTCCTGCATATTTCTTAAGAGGAGGAAAGAAATTAACAGCACGAAATGACACCTTCTTGAATGAAACATACTACAAATTAGCCTACATGCATACATGTAAGACAAGGTAGTGTTGGGGTTGGCCTTCCCTTCTGTATAGTAATAATCTGTTCTTGTAAACTGAGTTTCCTAAATTGTCCAAAGTATATTATGTTTTCACTTCCATTCATTATTGAATAATTGCTCAAATTAACAATTACAAGGAAATTCACAACCTCATAGCATTTTTCGAGCACACTACAGCATCACATGCGTTGGAAGAGACTAGCTATTAACTCGTAACCGGAACCGTTTTACGGAAATGGAAATGGGAATAGGAAATAATCTGAGGAAAGCGAGAACACTGCACCCACCCACGTGGTCTGTGTTGCCACATGTACATTTTACAAGTTCAGTATCACATGCTTTTGAAGAATGTCAGTTCTTGTAAAGTCATACTATCTTTATTGTTCAAAGCTGCCGGTGGCCAATTAATTTTTTATGTTAAAAATGATGTAGTTTGGAGTACCTACTTTCAGTTTCAAATATATTTGTACAAAACTGACAACTTGGCTGTTGCCCTGTCTAGTAAACAATGAATAGAAGTGAATTTCAGGGGTCAACTACGTAGAACTACTTCCTCTTTGTTTTACATAAACCCAACTAACTTTCAAATATCCACGAAAGTTTCAAACCATGAATAGAAGCCTATATAAAGTGCAATGAATAATATTTTTGATTTATAATTTTAAAAAAGTTTACATGGTGTCTTTCATAGCATTGCGTTAAAACTGTTTTTGTTGTGTCTCCTCCTAGATGTGTTATAGTCCGGTTGAATGCAACATCGTTAGATGGCAGCAGTAGCGAGCTTGCTGCACGACCAGTCGGTTTCTATTTCCCTCCCATGACTGATTCAGAGGAGGATCTCCTCCCTCTCTGTTCATTTACTTGCTTTAAAACTCTGCTTCTTTCTCTGGCTGCTAGTGCGCTGTTGTCTGTGTGTGTTAACTGCAGTAGAGGAGGAATGGAGTGCCTTTCCTCTACACAGACAATCTCGCATCTTTCTCACAGTTTTCTACAACACATGAGCGCGCGTCGTTTAAAACTCGATCAACCGAGTTTTTCTTATAGCTGTGAACTTAAAAATTATCGAATCTTCCTCGAATTTCAAGGCACATATTTTATTTGGTATTTACTTTCAAAAGAAGAAAATGTGAGGAGGACATTCCTCCCTTCCCTCCCCCGAAGAACCGCCACTGGATATATGTTTCGAAAAGTGACTTCGAAAATGCTATGAAACTTGAGCATTCTATTGAAAATTACAAAAATCAATAGTACCAAACCAATTTACATCTATATTTGTCAAACCTGTGTATTGTATACAATGTTCGGTTCTTAAATGACAAATTCCAACCATGTAATACCATAGTCTCATATGATTTAAAGTATAAAGAACTTAAAAGTTGTGTTGAAAAATACACACAACTCAATATTACCATACTTATGTACATCTTTGTGTGTCACAATGTCCGTTTTAGATAATGTAGAGTACTTCAAGGAGAAATTCTAACAGCGTCTTCTTTGAGTTATATAAATAAGGATTTTATGTTATTCACTTTAGCTTTATTTATTACTGGAAAGGGAATGATGTAAGATTTGACATCAAGCAGCCTATTTATGTTCTATCTGATGACATAAGTGAAAGGAATCCACATGAGGCTTTTCTTGAAGTATGATACTAGAGCTGCAATCCCAGTCAATAATATTTCGATCAATGGGTACCTCAAATCTGCTAGGATTGTTTCTGCATGTTGCTGCTGCATGTAAACATGATTTTGATTTTTTTTTAATATGTTACAAGGCTGAAGTTTCTATCACATCCCGAGAAGGAGTGGCCACGAATAGGAAATATTTGCATTACTTCAACTCTATGCACTTTGGCAAACCATGCACAAAATTTCAGAAGTATCGTATTTCTATTTTTTTCTTCTGCTGCATCAGAAAGAAATATGGAATTTTTCACTTAAGCAAATTTTTGGAGGTTACCATTTGTCGTTTGTTATTATTTGTGGAAGTTTTTCTGTAAGCAGTCATATAAAAATAATGCTACTGAATTTGCACGACAAACTGTAAACAAAACATATTAACCCTTAATATAATATAATGTTTTTATTTTTTCTTTAAAAAAAGAGCAAAATCATTTCAACTGCAGTCAACTTAAACCCCGTCAGCTTCCATGCATACCATTATACCGGTTGTTTTCCATGGGCCCTCCCCATCCTTTACCACAGGCTCAATTGACTGAAGTGGCCTGGACGCGAAGGACGCGAACACAGTATGCTGGCCGGACATATCTTGTGCACCTTAAACCACTCGGCTAAAGAACTCAACATGAATTTACCCAATTATGCAGGTATACGAACCCCTGGTTAAGTCAGACATTTGCGTGCAATAGTGGTATAAGTCTTTTGGCTTCTAAGGGTTAATAACACACTAACATTGTGTTTCCCATATGCGGAACCCAATCACGCAAGTGAAGTGGGTAGGCATTGGATACACACACACACACACATACACACACATTGCATTGTCCTTACCTCTAACAGTGCAATATTGCAGTGAAACCTGGAGACTATTCTTCCATTATGGTGGTACATTTGAACCTATTATTCGGAAAAAGAGCACATAGCCTTATATGCATTTCTTGTTGTCCTGACCTCTATCAGCATGATCTTGCAATGAAACTTGAAGACTTTGTTCTTTGATTATGGCAGTACACATAAACACATTGTTCGGAGAAAGAGCACATAGCCTTATATGCCTTTTTTTCCTGCACATGCATGTTCTTCCTTTTATAGTAATAAATAAATAATGTCTTCAGCTTACATGTGCATGGATGTTCTTATACAGTACTCGTGTAATTTCAGCACAAGTTGCACACTTATGCTGGGAATCTTTCCACTCATGCACAAAAAGTTCCACTCTACACATAAACTACATAAAGAATTATTACAAGTGCATTTTATGAACAAATAATGCATTTGTTAAAGGAATTTGTCCACATATCCTTCACAATGCGTATTTTGTGATTCAGTGGTAGCTGTTAATATCTGTGCTATGGAGTTCTCCCCTCCCATTCTCATTCCATCATTGCTTTCTTACTACCGTATCATCTCATTTCTTAGTATCTTATATTTTAAATATTTGGTGTCATGAAGATGACGCATACATTTGCATAAGTTTTATGCATATTATAAAATTTCTGTTCTTTATTTTGTTACCAATGACATCTCTGTGCAGTACATAACATAAGTTGGGGTGAGATTATGCCAGTCGTACTTTTTCCGCAAGTTTGAAAATGGCAACTTAACTCTGTATTTGAGCAAAGATTCATACTCTTGTCGATAAGCTTACTAGTATCGCCATTTGTTGACAACTTATGGAACATCATTATAGCGTGCTGTTATGTTGTAGGACGCCATTTCGATTTTGCGATTTTAGTCATGTTTGCATGTTGTCTGTAGGAGAAGGTCCCCCAACCTTAGAAAACTCCCAATATTGGACAAACATAGTTCTTGCTGTGCCTGGTAGATGGTAGACAGCAACTATGTATTGTTACAGAATATTTGTTGATTTGCTGCATTCGACAGGTTGAGACACGTGTTAGGTCACTACAATAGATTATGTGAGTGTTTTAGTGTGAGGTGAATGTTTTCCAAGTGCTATATCTTATTTTCTACACTTTCTACTGTCTCTTGAGGTGGCTGTAGCATTTGTTATGTGCAGTTATTGGATTGTATATTAAAAGTGCTATGTACTATATAATTGGTTTTGATTTGCGAGTGACTATGATCTGAAAGCAAGAAATTTTAGATCAGTGCACTAATCACCCAGTATCAGATAGTATCTGTTCCCCCAGTACCGGACAAGAGAATTTCATCAAGGATAAGATTTCATAGCCTATTTCTTACTTCAAGGCCTTCGTTCTGACATGGAAAATAACAAGAGAGGCAAATGGGAAGAGAATACAGTAGCGTGCATATTAATCCGAACACGACATATTTTTACATTTTCTGTCATTGTTGGCCTCACAGCTGCTCATACCGCTTTAATTGACATCTGTAGTACGTGTAATTCCATTGTTGAAGGTCTGTCATTATTATTTTTTTTATAATATGTGACATTTTGCCTGTTGTTTTGTACTTATAAGCATATCAGTTGTGTTGAAGACTTAATACTGCAATCCTGTGTACATTCCGTCGTCTTCACAAATGGATACAACTCCACGAAAACGGTCTAAAATTATAACATTAGCAGAGCATTCTTCTATGACACAGAGGCAAATTGCTGCAGAATGTCACAACGGTTTGGCTACTGTTAATTCGATCATAAAACGATACAGGGAGACTGGATCCATCACACCCCAGAAAAAAGGAAACTGTGGCCGGAAAAGGAAGACTTCACCTGCAGATGATCGTTTAATTGTCAGGAAAAGTAAAATAAATCCTAGACTAACTGCTGTCGACTTAACCCGTGAGTTAATGGCTACCACTGGGGCTAATATTCGCGTCACAATAGTGCAGCGTAGGCTTTTGGAAGCTGGACGAAGGGCTTGTAAGCCTATTAAGAAGCAACTGCTAACCCCTGTTATGTGCAAAAAACGCTTAATGTGGGCAAAATTACATCAACACTGGACAGTGAATGACTGGAAGAATGTACTTTTTTCCGATGAGTCTCATTTTGAGGTCCATGGCCACCGTGTTTCTTACGTACGGAAAGGATCCGAAAAAGTAAAAGCAGCTCATCCCCAACAAGCACCCAAATACCCCCCTAAAGTAATGTTTTGGGGTTGTTTTACACATGAAGGGCCTGGAGCATTAATACCTATCAAGGGAATGATGAATTCTGACAAATATATTCACTTATTGGAAACCAGAATCGTACCTCAGCTGCAAAAATCATTTCCGGATGGCAGAGGTGTGTTCCAACAAGACCTGGCACCATGCCATACATCTCGAAAAACTACAGAATTCTTCAACGAGAAGAATATTCAGGTACTCCCCTGGCCAGGCAACTCACCCGACATCAACCCCATTGAGAACTTGTGGTCAATTTGCAAAAGAAGAATGCAAAAAATGGATTGTTCTACAAAGGAGAAGATGATTTCTGCCCTCATTGGTGTATGGTTTCGCTATGAAGAAATGAATATTTGTGGGAAATTAGTGGAATCCATGCCAAATCGTCTCAGAGCTGTTATTAGGAACAAGGGAGGCCACATAGATTACTGAGGTATGTCTTAGATCCTTTTTTTTATCCCGTTTGAGTGTTTTTGCATAAGTAATTACGTTGTTCGGATTAATTTGCACACTACTGTAATATGAAATGTTCATTGCAGAAAGTTATGGAAGAGGGGGATCACTATCAGATAGGCAGCTGCTCATGTTTCTGTTCCTGAAAGTACCTTAGGAGATATACACACTTCAACAAAAATTTGGAATAACATGGCTACAACTAGATCGAATTCTTACAGTCAACCTTTTGATGGTTTTACAATAACATTTAACAAAATAAGCACAATTCTCTCTGAATCAAACATTTTGAACAATATATACAAAAAATATACAAATAAAAAGATAATCTTCTGAACTTAAGTCTTGACAACAAAACTTTGAAAATCTCTTTATCTCACAGTCTTTATTAATTGGTATGTTCACCCTGCATACGGATGAGTTCTTCTACCCTGTGACGCATGCTCTGAATGACCTCATCAAGTTTTTCTTGGGGCAAACGGTCCCACTCCTCTATTGCAGCTGCAATAAGTTCCTGAAGATTGTCAGGTGGGTTGGGATGCTCTGAAATGTCCACTTTTAGTATGTCCCATGCATAGTCAATTGCATTCATGTCTGACTGTGCAGGCCAGTCCATTCATGTGATGATGTGACGTTGGAGATACCGAAACACTGCCCCATGATGGTGAGGTCTTGCATTGTCATCTGCTAGGATGAAGTGGTCGTCGACAGCAGTTCTGAAGAGCCACACAAATGGTTCTAGCACCTCTTGAATGTAAGGGGGGCCATTCAATTCGCTCTGGAAGGGAATTAGAGGGGATTGCCGTCCTATCATTATTCCTACCCAAAACATAACACTTCTGCCAGCATACGGATGGACTTTCTGGACATGCCTAACATTGATGGCGTCACCTACAGGTTCTCCATACCCTTGTATGTCTGGTGTCAGGTCTCAAACCAATCCTGGTCTCATCAACAAACATGACATTACCCCATTCTGCAATGGTCCAATGTTGATGAGCAAGAGCCCAGTTCCTTCGATAAGCTCGGGTCTGTTGGTTCAGTGCAAAGCTTCTCATTCATCTTCTGAAATGAAGATGAACCTCATGCAGTCTTCTGCGCACTGTTTGGTCTGTGATACGAACCCTTGTTGCTCTGGAGAGGTCATATCTAAGAGCCCTGGCAGTTGATGTTGGATGTCTGAGAGCGATCCTGACGTGGTGTTGTAACGCGAGGACGGCCAGAACAAGGTCTATTGTTTACATTTCCCGTCTCTCTGTACTTCTCCACACCTTAGACACGCCTCTTTGTGTGACATTTAACCGATCGGCAACATCTTGCTGTGTATGGCCTGCTGAAAGTGAAGCCACTATCTGAATCCTATCAAACATTTATTCGTCTACGTGGCATGTCACTGCAAGGCTGAACACAAAATGACTGACGCATTTGTTGTTATGTGAAAACGCACCATCTACTACAGCACTAGTGGTATGGTCACGTGACTAGGATACAAACACAAACCATGCCTGTAGTAAACACTGTTGAATGCAGAGGATTGTTTCCGATCTCTGGAAACGAATTTTGAATGACGTCATATGCGTCAGGAGTCACACGACAGCTGAACTGTGGTGAGAGGTGACAGACCAGTAGTGAGTGATTTTGTAGTCAGAGTGCACAGTGTCTCACAGCAGCAATGGCCAAGAAAATCGAGGCTTTTTGGGAGGGGTACATTGCGACCCTTTCCAATGCCAAGAACAGTTTAGTGAAAATAAAAGAAGCCTGCAAAAAATGTGGTTTCGTTATTTCCAAGAAAGGCATCTTCTGTGTACCTAATAAGACTGATAAAGCTCAGATGGGATTAATTTGTATCATTTCGGAGGGTGCAGCTTGTGGTGGGGGGGGGGGTGGATTTGCTTGCTTTTTCCCCTCTGGCATTAATCCCATCTGAGCTTTGCCAGTTTTATTAGGTACACAGAAGATGCCGTTCTTGAAAATAACGAAACCACGTTTTTTGCAGGCTTCTTTCTTTTTCACTAAACTGTACTTGGCATTAGAAAGGGTTGCTTTCAAAAAGGCTGGATTTTTTTGGCCATTGCTGTTGTCAGACACAGTGCAATCTGACTATGAAATCACTCAACACTGGTCTGTCACCTCAGTTCAGCTGCCATGTGTGTGACTCCTGACGCACATGACGTAATTCAAAATTCGTTTCCAGAGATCGAAAACAACCCTGTATAAGGGATCTGATAGTATAATTAGTGAAGTGCCTGTGTAAATGAGGCATGAAATATCTCCAAATACTCATTTCGGTGGTATTACAAACTTTTGTTCAGGTGTATAGTTAAGGAACTAAAATCAGGGAATTCAATTACTACAGTGCAAATCTGGCAAAGCAAATGGAATCATAAAAGCGAACTAACATAAGATGAAACAGAATGCATCACCTGTATGGAAACAAGTGATAAATCCTGGGTATGGTGAACTTTATGTGCAAATTGGGTGCATTTGGACTGTACCGAGTCAGGTAACATTGATTGTTTTGTATATGATCATTGTCAGTAAATCCAGTAATTGTCCCACATAATATAATCAGTGTCTTCAGGTAGTGTGGCAAAGGATTGTTTTGGTATCAAAAATGTCCACTTTCGATTGAAAATGCTTTCATGCTAATGATTCCATCTTTTTATTTCCTTGCATTTGTTTTAAATTGTATGACAGATGGTGCTTACTGTATATCCGATACTGGGATCCATTTTTTGCTCTATATCAAGGTTGTTCAACTTTAATTGTTTATGTAATTTGTCTTAACTGTAGGTCATTAAATTCATGGAAATTGTAACAGTAAAAGTCAATTTATCATATTTGCAGTACTATTACTGCGATCAGTTACTTAAATTTTCCACAATTCTTGAAAAGGCTTAAGTGTCCGGTACTATACTAGGTATTGGTGATAAAAACCTGTTTGGAGTTTTCAGGTATATTTTTCGTTTATGCCATATAACTGACCTATAATACCACATTTAACACGATATTTATATGTACTGGTACGTGAGTTACATGTATTAACAAATTCCATTGCAAAATCGTGTGGTGACTTTGTGCCCTCAGTATGTATATAGACAGAGAACTCAAACTACTATGAGAGTAAATAGCGATTTTTGTTCGTTTAACGAACCTATTACTGTTATGTTTGTGTTTTTAACACGATACCACGCCAATATGTTAGAAAACAAAGCTCAAAATCTTACAAGAATTATCTACTGGAGGCCTTGGAGCGAGTCTTGAAAGAAATCTGTACTGAAAAAATTTCTGTCCATGCAGCATGAAGCAAGTATGATATAGGAATATACTTTGCAATAAATTGAAAGCAAAACACGTAAAAAAAAAACTAGAAGTGCAAGTATTTCGAGGAATTAGTATTAGTTTCCCATATTATAGCAATGGCCCTATAAAAGCTTGCTATAATTTAAGAAAATTTGTCTGATTTGACTTTAAGTGCTTTGAAGATTGGTTCAAGTTTTTACTGCTGTCCATCTCAAAGAACCAAAATGGTAAAAAGGTGATCACTGGCCATAACCTCAGTTCACACATTAATATTGAAGTGATGAACTTGTGCCAAGAAAATAAAATATCCTTCAAAGCCTTGCCACCGATTGCTACTCACCTTTTGGTCTGCTGCTGCAGTCTTGGAGGAAAATTCGAGCAAGATGGGGGAGTACACATATGTCACTCATGAGAGCTGTTGTTACCTTACCTTTTTAGTCACCCTCGTATAAATCATGAACTTGTCAAGACAATTTTTAACCATACCAAACCATTAAATGGTTGCACAGTTCCATGTTTGCACAAAATGGGAAGGAAATATTCTTCTTGAGGTGAGGTGATCTCGTACACCTGTGATTACAAGCTCGGGTCGAGTTGAACTATCGGTTAGACTTCCAGAACGAGTTGGGTTATAGGATTAACGACCCAAAAACAGGATCGGTACGAGCCGATCAACTTTGGGTCGGGACGGGCTACGCTCCTAAATTAAGTAGGCCTGTGTTATGAACTGAGTATCGACTCACATAAAAAAAGAAGCTTCACTGTATATGCCGCTTGGTCAGAGATGGCCAGCACTGATTCAATGGATAAAGGGAAGAGAACTTATCAAAACTGTTTTTAGACTTTTCTGAGAAGTAAAAGTGCATTAAAAGAATGTAAGTTTTAATTTTAATGCTAATTTTTCAAGAGTTTGCTTTTTTTTTTTATTATTCAAAAGGAATATTTTCTCAACATTTTTACAGAAAAGTGAAGTTGTCATAGATGTTTATTTAGTAGCCTTACAGGTACTGAAACAATGTTTTCGTAAATATAATATATCGTAAATACGTATTACTGAAGATTGTGTATTGAAAATTTTGAAAATATTCACATGGAAAATGTTTGTAAGGAAATGAATTAACAAAGAAAGTACTGTTACATCATATACAAAAGATATGTGCCCATGTGTTGTAAAAACGTCAGCTCTATAGCATATTTCGAGAAAATAATTTAATATTCTGATAGGAAGTTGCGCACCAATATCACCTTAAAAGCATATTGCGATAAGAGTTTTGTTATGTAATATTAGTTACAGTTAAAACATATACAGTACCTAGGTAACTTTGCTTGTACTATAATATTGTTTTGATTAGTTTATTGATTACTTTTATAAGGCTAAAGATATCCTCAATATCAATTCAACTTATCATGTCATACTCAATCTCTTTTTTCTTTGGGGGGGGATATCACTTTCTTTATGAATGATGTGTTTCATTCATTTAGTACAGCAGACGTCTCCAAAAGCGTACTCGCGAGTAAGCCCCTGAACGGAACCGAAGCCAGTACGTAATGAGAGCGCTCCGCCTCACCCATCTCCATCTGTACTGTACTCAATGTTTATGCGTAAACGAAGAGCAGTGGCGGACTGCCATTATCATTGTGTTGATCGGCGTGGTCCACCTTTTCACAATGTATTCTAATCATGGACATAATACATTCAAGGATGAAGAGGAAGAGAAATTTTTTTGAGTTAGTGGGAGAATGTGAAATGCTTAATTTGTTCGAAAATTCTTAAGGGTGTGTTAAAATTCAACACGAGAGACAATACTCGACTGTTCACAAATATCATACAATTACAGGCATGTTGAACACGTGAAAATAATTTATTTTGGGGCTGTCTGTATGACTGTTGGTTATACATAATAATCAACATATTACAATACGTTTACACTCAGTTCCGCATGACAAACATATAGTTTTTCGTTTAATTTTAGATGAAATGCGTAGGCATACAAATATTTTGATAAATATAAAATAAGAAAATACAAACACAAATCACACGACCTCAGTCTTAAACAAAAAAAGCTTTTTGCTAGCTATGTTTTAGCTTGGAATATTGGAAAATCAATTAAACCTTTTAAAGAAGCATTATTTGTAAAATCGTGCATACAGGACGTTATTAAAATACTGTGTCCAGAACAAAGTCAAAGTTTAAGAAAATTAAAATGGTTCCAATTATAGTTCAGAGAAGGAATTTCAAGATTGCAAATGTAATTGAATCTGAAATCGAAACCACAATTAACCAGTTTGTAGCTTATTCACTTGCATTGGACGAAAGCACAGATAGAAATGACAAAGCTCACCTAGCCATTTTCATCCGAGGAGTTAATAAACATTTTACTGTGTCTGAATGTCTTCTAGACGTCAGAATGATTATCTGCATACAAAAGCAACTAAGGTAGTGGGAGAAGCTAAGCTCTCCCAGAGGGGCTGTTATAGTAGCATTCTTTGCAAGTGTGCGACGCAAGTGAATTCATACGTCACTTTTTATGAATGCACTCTTAGGCCCACATACTTCTGCTTCAGTTATGGAATATTTTAAAATTTGTTTCAGATTTTCATCGTTAATTTGAGGAACAATGCCGTTATGGTTAATCAGTATATATTTTCCAATTATCTTATTTCTAATCTCTTCGTTAATGACTACTCCTAAAATAAGAGTCAAAATTTCTGGCGTCACGTACTGTAGTGTCATTTTTTAACACTTTCCTCAAAAGAAAGTTATTTACAATGTTATTCTAGGCAGCCATTCAACTTTTGCTGTTTTGGTTTTTAATTAAAACATTGTTGTAATTTGCATGAAGTTTGTAAAATAGATATAAAAACCAATTGAAAAGAAAAATTAATGCCAGGAAGTGGAGAGAGCTAGGCCAGTTCTGGGCAACCTGATTATGTTTATGATTGTTTATTGTATTTCAAATGTTTCAAATATATAGGCACATTACATTTCGCGCTCAATTTCGATCGGACAGAAATAGGCCTACTAATTTTTCCGCCACGTGTAAATTGTTCTTGTTAAACAAGACATTGACAGTATATCGTCGTTGATTTTATGAAACCTCCTATGTGACAGTACAGAGCATATTTTTTTAGGAGGAAGAAAAATGTAATTAAATATCAATAGGCCCACATAAGAACATTAGATAACTCGGTAGAAAACGTTGGTGAATATGATATCATCGAGGATCAGTGTAGGCCTATTGATATTTAATTGTTTTTTTTTCTTCCTCCTGAAAAATTATGCCCTGTACTGTTACATAGGTTTCATAAAATCAACGACGATATGTATATCTCCGTCAATGAAACTGATATCCTTCCGGGAACTCTAGCCCAATACTGCGCAGGGCGTGGATTCGAATCACGCCAGGGTTGATTGCCTCGTTGGGTTAGGTAACGGTGGCGAGTTAAGGACGGGGCGGTGGTAAATTGTACTGGAATTCAAACTTCCTGTATGTAAACTGCACTGATTTTGAATGTGGTAAATTGCACTTCTCATTTTATTAAGTTTTGCCCAACATTTTTGCCCGGTCTGTACACTCGACAATCGATACATCGCCTTGCTTGAATTTGATAGGGTTTGTTTTCATGAACTGATTCCTTCATGACGTAGACTTTTGCTGCGTACTGAAACTGATATTTGTTTTTGAACAGACTCCAGTCACTTTAGTTATGTTATGTTATGTGTACTCTAGGGTCGGAATGCCTGTTGCTACTCTTGCTACTAGTGAAAGAGGAAGAGAATTACTCATTATTGACTACCGTATCTTAAATTTTACAAAGATGGTGAACTTAAATCTGGTGAAGTGAAGTGGAGATGTACAGCTGTCAAAAAAAAAAAAAAGTGGCCGCACTCGTGAACAGCGAATATTTTCAAAGTCCACTTCGGGTCGCGGCGATGTTACACGATGCATGTGCTTGTACAAGCAGTTCCGGAACTATGAAAGTGTTCCATATCTGCTCCTCGCAGACCAGCGGTAGAGTGCTTGTTTAATGATTCAAAGGTTCTGGGTTCGCGCCTGCTTCAAGTTTTCATTTTATTTTTTAATCGTTCTTTAGCGATGTAAATGATATTCAAATTATCATTTATATCCAGTTATCGTTCTTGATGGATATCACGTTATTTATATTTTGTTATCGTTCTTTAGAGATATGAATAAAATTCAAGTCATCATTTGTATTCTGTTATCGTTTTATAACGATATGAATAATAATTATTACTATTGTAGCTACAGTATCTCCAATGGGGGTTAGCCCTATTTTACATATGTATGTTAGGGCTATAGCTTTATACACAAAAAAAAAGATGAGCATAAAGAGAAATGGAAAAGAAAATTAAATTAGCTTACGCGATGTAAACAAAACATAAACAATCCGTAAATTAGGCATTGCGATTGCAAAACAAATATCAGTTATCAATTTGAAACATACAAAAACATTAACAACACACATACGTAACACTTCTATAACACAAATATGCAGCTTTCCGTACCATACATCATAAATTAATACACAATAGTCACACAAACACAATCAAACTATAATTACGACATTGCGACGACATCAAGCATCCCATAACTGACTCACATACATAACAAATCAAGCATCCGTTGCAACAAATACACTTCAACATAGTAACCACACTTTTAAAAGTTACAAATTTGGCTCCAAGAAGAATAAATAGGACACTTTTACTAATTACTATTCTTCTGCAATTTCTTAAATACATCTGTAATAAATCTGTGAAATTCCGATATGAATAATATTCACGTTTTTTATATTGTTATCGTTCTTTAGCGATATAAATAATATTCAAATTATCATTTATATTCTGTTTTTCTTCATTAGCATTATAAAATAATATTCAAGTTATTTATATTGTTATTGTTCTTTCGCAATATAAATAATCTGTATTTTATATAAGTAATTATTATAACACAAACATCTATCTTTGTAAAATAGGTTATTTTATTTAGATAATTAAATACGTATTATATAATATCTTATTTTAATTAAACAAACCGATATTTATCATTTATATTGTGTTATCGTTCTTTAGTGATACTGTATAAATAAAATTCAGGTTATTTATATTGTAATCGTTCTTTAGCGATATAAATAACATAAATTTAATATTAGGTTTGGAAAAATCCAGTTGCATAATACTGGTATTAGTTTTTCTTTTTGTATTATTACATTATACTATCTTGAACCACAATAAAATGAAAAGGAGTAACGAGGAATTGAAACTGAGACGTTGACATCTAAATTCCGACGTTCATCCGCTGAGCTACGAGGGCAAAAGTGTGGAAACATTTTCGGAAAAATTGGCCCAATCACACTCCAAGATTTTCCGATGATTCGTAGAAGCTAGTCCAGGATGCGGGGGGCAAAGGCTAATTGAGATTTCCCGATCTCTGATAGGGTCAAACATCCTGATAGAATTAATATTTAACCCTTGCCGTGACTTTCGGTGAAGTCCGGAGGGCCCAATTAGTCAAATCCACTCTCCTCATCTCCACGCTTGGGCCCCCTGGAATTTAATAAGATGCGAAAGAGATAGTGGTGTGCGGAAAGCAACGGGATGTTACCGCATTTAGGCCTATCCTTACCAAGAAAACTGCAAACATGAACAAAGGAAGCTTTAAATAGAAGAAGAAGGATCTTCTGCGGACCTCTGGAAAAAGAACTAAGGAAGAGACTAGTGAAGTGCTTTGTGTGGAGTGTGGCATTGTATGGGGAAGGAACATGGACATTACGACGAAATGAAGAGAAACGAATTGAAGCACTTGAAATGTGGATGTGGAGAAGAACGGTGCGTGTGAAGTGGACAGATAGAATAAGAAAATAAATTGTGTTTGAAAAAGTGAGTGAAGAAAGAATGATGCTGAAACTGATTAGAAAGAGAAAAAGTAATTGGTTGGGTCTCTGGTTTAAAAGAATAATAGACGACATTAGGATATGTGGATCATATGCGGAGAGTAAGAGGAAGGCAGAAAATAGGAAAGATTGGAGATTGCTGGGTTTGCAATGAAAGACCTGCCCATGGACAGAACACTTATGTATGTATGTTCAGAATGCCTGGAATATCGTGTCTAAGAACAGTCGCTATTTGCAAAGACTAGTCAATTCCATGCCCACTCGACTGCAAGATGATCGAGATAAGAGGAAGATAGACTAAATATTGAATTGTGGCTTTTTGTTTTGTTTTTTGAACGCTTAATTGTTTGAATGTTTTAAGGCCGACGCCAGTAAATTTGTTTTGTTTATGTCACGAAAGATATTTTTATTGAGAATAAAATCTTTTTTCTTTCCATTTGCAGCCACAATATCATAATGATAAAATCATGGCATAATATATTAATGAACCTGATGTTAATTACTAAAATAATCGTAAAAGAGAAAGGAGCCATTATGTATAGTTTGTCTCTCTCAAAAACAGAACAAAAAAGAACTTAAAAAGCACGTGGTTGTAGTCGAACGCAGGACCTCATGAATAAGAGGCCTGAACGCTACCATTATGCTATCGATAACACACAGAATACTTCAATTATAACTGTAGATATCAGGCAACGTGGTCCAACAACATGTAACATCGCCTGTCTCCGAATTGTAGCGAAGATACCCGAAGGGAACTTTGTTTCAGGAGAGCGGCCACTTTTTCTTTTGACAGCTATACACTCCGAAAGTGTAATGCGAAAATATATACGATAGGAAACAATAACATTGTTAGAATTGAGTTAGTTCATAACCATGATAATGAAGTGAATAAGTCAGAACGCCAAATTGTGAGTGCTATTGCAAAACGTAAAGCAACAGAAGATATATCTTCGCGGCCGAGCAAAGTGATTCGGACAATTGTAAGAGAACTTCTTTTCCAGAATAATAATTCTCTTGACAATAATGATTTAAATCGAATGAAAAGAAATGTGTATAATGCACGCAGGAAGATGTATCCGAAATTACCAAGCAATCGAAATGAAACTCACGATGTAATTCTTTCAAAGCGCGTTGTAACTAATAAGCAGGTTTCGAGACTTTGGACCCGATACAATAAGTTTACTGTGCATGCACTATAGGTTGTTGACTCGCTGCAGGTAGATAGAGATGTGTTGAGGTAACAACGTTGCTATTTAGAGTAGAGTATGGTAGTATGGGGAAACACACATATGTACATTCAGAAAGTAAATATACATTACACAATGATAATGTCAAAAGAATGTGAAAAGCATTTATGCTCCTGTCTTTTATAAGCATTTGTGTTTAATTATACACAGTGTTAATGGTGGAAATAAACATGTAGCAATTTTAATTTTTTCATTTATCCTATTGGTCGTCTTTAGGAAGTGCAGTTATAGTACCAAATTGCAATGTACTACAAGACACATTTTCAGTGTCTCAAACGTAAATCTTTTTCGGTTATCTGCCAAAGTTTGTACTGTAAAGAGCTGCGGTCTACGTTGCATGACGTGATAGGAGCAAAACGAAAAAACCTAACATCATTGCAGTCTGTAAGAGACAGTCCTTTATTCTCGGGTGACTCTATGTCCATTAATTTGCTGTTTATGTTACACCATGTTCCATATCCGTTATTTTTAGATAAAATTGATTTCCACTTCTGTTTTACACGTTCAGTAACCGGTGTACTTGATGTCCCATTAATTCTCTGCATCATTTTCTAAATTAATTTGATGGTTTCCGGCATCTCTTGCTCTGATTTCTCTAACCGTGTAATACTTTCAGACACAGTTTGTATGAAAACCAAATTATTCGTCAGAACCTTCAAATCCAGAGCGTTTTTCTTTGCGTATTTGTTGGCATTCATTCTACAGTACCCCCACCCACTGTACGCTTTACCACTATATTCAGTACGCCGTTATGCGGATTTCCTACTGAACTGCTCTATTGGGTCCAAAGTCTCGAAGCCTGGTCATAAGTATGTCGAAATTAGTATAGGGCATTTGTCAAGAAGTTAAGATATGCACTTAAATTATGTGGCTTTCTTGTAATAATAACAAACACTCTTTAGGAAATGCAATCGTGAGATAATTCCTTGCTTATATTTTTAAATTAATTCCTCTAGGCATATGTACTGCCCACGTTTTTCGCAGGCAGATTTAAATTTGTAAGTAGCCTACCTGCATCATTCACTTTAATGTAAGTGCTTGATCTGCGTTTGAATGATAGCTTCAAGAAAGTTGAAATGCCTCACAAGCATTGTTCGTTCTTTCTGTTGTGATAGTGTCAGAAGCCCAAATTTCTGGAGGAAACGCAAAATCAGAGTCTATGAAAGTTGTTAGGGCCTAAATAATCTGCAAAACTTGTAACATTCAGAACGTTGGGTTTTATATTCATTAATCTTCTACAAAGGCATCTCCTACTTCCTCGGGAGACAGCAAAGCTAAACCGAACATCCAGTGCAACCAATTACCGATATCAGTACTGTTGTGTTTATATTCGGAAGATAGTCCTAAAGTTTGAATTTTTCTCCACAAAGCCTGTTTGAAATGAAATGCACAACCTACTGTAGATGATGACGACCACACCTGACTAACTGCTTTATGTATGGCTACTTCGAAAACCAGCCACAACTGCTGACTGTTCATACTTAATATTAGGTGGCTCATGCGTCCGAAACTAGTCCATCCTCCTTGTTTTTCCATATTTCCATGATCAGGATCCGGGACACTTTAGCAACTTATGTACTCAAAATTTGAATATAGAGTTCCTTTAACATAGTAGACAGACATACTGTGAATGTAAACAACGATGCCAATGTGCTGCATTATATTCTACTGTTAATAGTACAATCTAGTGGCGGTGGAAAATGAAGTAGGAAACAGTACATACCTCTCAAGTTTTTCATGTCCCTCGGCGACGTTGAAGGCGTTAGCGTTACAATGAACAACCAGTTCGAAAAAACTGTTCACTATGAATTAAAAATGCGCTATGATGGCCTGAGTGCGTTTCGTAGGGAGAGACGGAAGAATACTGTACTTCTGATCACGAACCGGATTGTACACTAACGCACAGGTAAACAAAACTCAACGCGACACCTCACTCCATCTGCTCCGTTGCACTAGGCTATAACTTCACTTCATTCTGAAGTTGTCTCGGATCCTAACCCTGTTCATGATGGTTATTGGAGACAATTCCAACATTTGAGCAATTTCACGCACTGATTTTCCAATCCTGAACAAAGCTTGAATTTTGATCATGTATGTTTCTTTGGAGACATGGGAATCTAAACCATTAAACACACAATTAACTTCGATAATAAGCAATGCACAATGTTATGGGTATTAAAACTTAGTTTTAAGCACAATTTTTGTGCGTGTCCTTATCGAACATCTCTGTAACAAAAGTTTATGTTACGTACCACAAATTTTTGTTACACATTTCTCATCAATAAGGCTCAATAACTGGTCCTTGAAAATTATTTTTGTAAGTAGGGTAAAAGAATTCACTCACTTTTGTGGGTAGAGAAGATACTTACCAGTTCCAAGATCCCAGCGCACAACAAAGGCTTGATCTCGTAACTGACTGTTGTTTCTGATAAGAAGAAATTAACTTGAATGGCAATGGCAGCTTATTATTTTCCAGAAGCAGCATTTTCTGCGAAATTTCTCACAGTAGAAAGCAGCACAATCTAGTCAATCACGTGATAGCATAAACCGCTGAAATTCAAAGACTCTGCGCAAGAAAAATAGAAAGAAAAAGTAGAGCGTTTTGATGCGCTACTGTAACAGAAACTTTTGTTACACCGTGTATTTGTGGTACACTCGCTCGCGCGCAGTTGGCCTGTTTACGCTTCAGTAGCTCCCGCGCAGTTGATCTATTTACAATTCAGTCGCTCGCGTGCAGTTGGGCAAAAATTGACCCTTTCGAGCGCAGTCTGTACCCATCCGGTGTACCAGCCCACCGGCCGCATGTGACCCCTCACCCGCTCAGGGCCCCTATCCTCCTCCCCAAGTTCATACCGCCAAGATGACCAAGCAGCACAAGATTCATTCCAACGACTCTTCCAAGGTGTCTAAGCGCCCTTGAAAGTGCTCTTAAGGAATGAATCCTGGCAGAGATACTGCGGAAGGCTGGGAACCCAGGAACGGTTGAGGAGAGGGACACCCGCCCCCACCCGTAAGAGGACGAAGACATGTGTCTTGACCTGAATATGTCTATGGAATGAGATGAAGAAGGTGGATGATATGAAATCTAAATTCGTTTTATACACGAGAGGGAGATGGACCGTGGCAATGAAAATTACAATCCGGCATTTGCCTAAGTAATTGTGGAAAACCACGGTAAAAACCATAGTCGGGTTGTTCGGTCCGGGAATCGAATGCGAGTCCATGCGGAACGCATAAGCTCGGTCAGGGTTTTTACCCAACTCTATGGCGTATGTCAGATGGTATATGACTAGGGACCGTACCTTGTCTCAGAACGCTACAAGATTAAGTATTACCGGAGTTTTTAAGTGAACGACCGCATGCATCTAGCAAACGAATACTCGACTGACGGCTCACGCGAATCTTGTTTCGTAAAGTGGGACAGAACAAAACACAGATCACTTTAACAATTACACCAATATTTACAACTTAAATTATTTACGCTATGTACACTAGAATGCGCTATTTTTACTATTTACACTATCATGCAGGCCTACATTGATCAAACATATTTACATTAATATTCTTATGTACAGTGTTGTGTACTGTAATACAAGGTATTTCATTTCATAATACTGTAGCCTACTTATTTTGTAAATTGTGTACAATAGTGTCAGTAATGTTTGATCAATTAAGCCTTCATTCTTTATGATAGCGTAAGTAGTGAAAATAGCGTAATTTAGCGTACATAGCGTAAAGGGCTGTCAGATATTAACTACTTTCATAAGCCGATTGTCAGAAAGAGTACTTTCCATCTCTAGAATATGATTTTTCTTCAAATATTGCTTTTGTGGGATATTTATTTTTAATAGGCCTATATCAATTTTTCTTCATTATCTTAATCATTCCTTCCATCCATACGTATTGTCTTGTTTAACACTAAATTGTAATTTTTTAACTATTAGAATTACATATAAACAAACACATCTACATTTTACTCTTATTATTATTATTATTATTATTATTATTATTATTATTATTATTCCATTGTTTTCTGTATTGATGTTATTTATATTTGCTATGTATTTTTATACTGGTTGAGTAGAAAAGAAAGCCTTGTAGTCTTAACTCTGCCAGTACCAGTAAAAAAAAATTAAATAAATAAATGAACAAATAGTTTAAATTATAGGAAAGGTCATCGTAATATCAAACTTTATCAGTAGAAAGCATTTTCAACAGTCTTTGAGGTCTAGTTTCGAATCATGAATAGGACATCAACTGCAGTGCGAGCAAGATGCACGTGTTACCTGATAGTAGCCTACCTGTACCATGCGCCAAATATGACGTCACGCCAATATAGTCTATGAACAACTAACTTTAGGCCCTAGGACAGAATACGGTCCCCAAATATGACGAACTCTCGGTCTTATCTCTCATTATCACCTCAACAACATTTATCATTTTTAGTTGGTTATTTAAAGACGCTGTATCAGCTACTAGGTTATTTAGCGTCGATGTAATTTATGATAGCAAGATGGTATTTGGCGAGATGAGGCGAGGATTCGCCATAGATTACATTTGTTTTACGGTTGGGAAAACCTCGGAAAAAACCAAACCAGTTAGCGCAAGCGGGAATAAAATCCACGCTTCAGCGCAGATTCGGATCATTAAATAATCTCGCAGTTGAGAGAACGTCGTTAAATAGCTGATTAAAATGAGAAATGTGGGATTCTAAATGGATTAAGTGATATTCTTCTTACAGATGAGAACGTCGAAAAGAATTCACTTAGATAGTCAGCCCAAGAGAGTTTGGGCGATTGTAAATTGTACTGAAAAATGAGAAATTGTACTGAAAAAGAATAATTGCTGCCCAACTTACTTTTTAAACTGCACTAGGAGGCGAAGGATCAAGAATGTACATTGCACTGGGAAAATATATTGATATTTTTTGGCACGGGCTGTACTTTTGCATTGCACCTTCAAAGCTTAAATTAAAACAGCAAAACAATACAACATGGTCTTCTGTTGTGACGAGAATCCAAATCCCCACATACCGATAAGGCATCATGCCACAAACATGTTCACGTCTGAGTATTTATAACTAAATATTATTCTACGCCTTGAAAAAATGGCGCAAATATTAAGGATATTGCTGGAGAGTTTAAGGTAATATTTATTTCTTTGTATGTATGTATGTATGTATGTCTGTCTGTCTGATTGTATGTCTATCTGTCTACTTGCCAACTTCTCCATGTACATGGGTGGGCAACTCGTGCTCTCAAAGTGACAACACAATCTCATTGCAGGTAGAACGGACTCTATACTAGCTGTACTCTCTGTGTGCGGTTCTTTCGAGACGCAAGTTCGATCGCGTCTGCATAAGTGGCGGCTCGTTTTAAGTGAAAAAACAATATAATTCCCAGATCATTTCCCTTTAGTTACGAGTAAAAAGATAATTTTTTTATTAAGAAGGTAGGTATTATATTACACTTTCTTACGCATGACATTTTATGTTACAAATAAACAGTGAAGGTTTTAGTAAAGAAATAGTGTCTGCATCTGCTTTAGAACAGCTAAAGGTAAAAATGAGATATCAACAAGGTAAGACTGAAATCAAATATCATTATCACATTGTGCGTGCGAGTTACAGAATTGCAGGACATATAATCAACTAGCTAAGAATATTTATGGATAAATTTGAGATGCGGTAGTATCATGTAAAACATAGACAACTTCACTTTCTTTGACTATAAACTATCTTGAAGAGTGATAAGAAAATCTTCTTATGAAATATAAGACCCTACTTCAAGACACCTACAGCAGAATTCACTGCTAAGTTTGAAGAAACAATGACAATTGACAAGGAATCGAAATTTTTCTGAAATCTTTTTGGCTTAAGCCGATAGAAAATCCTGAACATTTATAGCTTGAATTAATAAATCTACAGAACAGCACGCCACTCAGATTCCAGCAAAATCAGGAATCGAACTGTTCGAAATATTACCTAAGTCAGAATTTTCAAATATACTCTTTGCTTCCATATATACTGTATGTACTTGAGGCAGACTTTAATATAAGAAAGAAGTGTAAAAGCTCTCAAAGTAAAGAAAGAGCTCAGAAGTAAGCTTATTTCATCTGCCGTGACATGTAAAAAATACTTCCTTGAATTTGTTTTTGTTTGCGAATACAGACTATTACCTTTCTGAGAAGAGAGGAATACTCTTTAATGTATAAATACCTGTAAATTCTAGCGTTCTACGTTTCAAATAAGACATATAATAAGAAATATTAACAAATAGTGTAATAATAAATAATTGTTGCAGCTACTGTATATTTGTTGTATCTTGAACAGGTTATATTCAGTTTGTGTTTCCAGTACTAAACTAATTTACAAAGCTAGGAAATAATATAATTTTGTTATGTTTTCAGGTATAGTCTGTCTAAAATTACTATATTTACTGTACCATCCGTCATTCTGAAATTCAAATCATGGAATAGATATCATGACCACCTGCATGAGCCGCCAGAGCGCACCGTGGCTTTTGCAGTGAAACTACAAACAACTTGTAACTGCTGCGGCTGGCTCCGTCTGCCTTTCTCTGTTCCAAGTTTTTTTTTAGCACTTTGGGAGCACGAGTTGCCCATCCTTGTCCATGTATCTATTTACCTATTCATTTATTTATTATTATATTTTATAGATATTTATTTTTACTTGTTTGCCACCACCGTCTCTGTTTCCGTTTCTTTTGCACACATAATGCAAATAAATATAGGCTGCTGCAGCTACATCCATAATTGAAAGTAGGAGTACCTGAACTGACGGAACGCGGTTACGTGTTGCGGACTCCGACGCAGGTTGGAAAAGTTTACCGCATAACCACCGTGCGTAACCTTGCCCCGTTTAGCTTTGGCGCGCGACGTGTGCGATACGGGATTCGGCGCGCATATCTGTACGAGCTTTAATATCTAAGTAGATAAACGTTGGCTTTCTCCTATATCGACGGAGCAGTGTAATAGCAAGTGCTCTTGACAAATGCAAAACGAGCAATTTGATTTTGCTCATAAGATCAGATTTGGTTTTGAATGTAGTCTTGCTTATTTAACGTGTAAGCATTATTTCCTATATGTGGATTTTCGGTGTTGTTTATTTTGACATAGACGTCGTTCAGTTAGAACGTCAACTCTTTTCCGAAAGGATATAGAAATGAATGAAAGGAATTAGCTTGCATTGGAATACGAATGCAAAAATTCACAGCCATTCATAGTTCGTCCCGTTCTGAGATTTGGCTGCCCACATACTGAGAGGGAAAGGGGTACTTTCATCAATATAATTTTCAACCAAGTAAGAAGAAAATTTTACCTTCTCGCTTTCGGGCTGTAAACGCATCAAATCATAAACAGATGAATCACTTATTTCATTTGGGTCCAAGTATAGTAGCCCAAGCGCATAGTGTACCCAGTGTTCAACGAATGAACCCTTATCTTTGTACTGACAGCCTAGAAAGCCTGTATTTTTCCACCATGAATTATAGAGGATTCCACTTTAAGAAAATAGCATTGAGCATATGGAGGTTGTTCCATCAACTATTTTTAAGTATTTTTCTTGAGAACTGGGGATTAATTAGTTTCATTTAATTTATTGAACATAATTTCATTTAGAAATACATCGAATTCGTGTGCTAAAATTGTGTTACACCTCTAAAATTACCGTATGTTTAATTTACGAATAACGGGGTAACAGCTAAATTGATGGAATAGTCTTCCGCTCTCTTGCCAGACATCTGCACTGGAAAACTTAACAGAAAAGTAGGGGTGGTACAGTTAAGACTAAGATTTTACACTGTTAAAACACGTACATTTTCTGCGCTTATTTGAAGAAGTACACAAAATTTAACTGTCAGAAAAACAACAAAGGCTTTAGCATTAGGTATGTATCTTAGGTTTTTGTTTGATTATAATGTGAAGTTAATAACGGAAAAAGTGTGCTGTACATAATCCTAAATTTGTATTATAAGCACTTCTTAATATTTTTAATAACGGAAAAAGTGTGCTGAACATAATCTTAATTTTGTATTAGGCCTATAAGCGCTTCGTAACATTTAATAACGAAAACGTGTGCTGCAAATAATCTTAAATTTGTATTATAAGCGCTTCTTAACATTGAATAACGGTAAACGTGTGCTGCACATAATCTTAAATTTGTATTCTAAGCTCTTAACATTTAATAACGATAAACGTGTGCTGCATATAATCTTAAGTCTGTATTATAAGCACTTCTTAACCCAATAAAATAACAGTTTATTATTATTATTAATATTATTATTATTATTATTATTATTATTATTATTATTATTATTATTAAAATACTTGGGGTGTACTATAAGTAACATGAGCTGCTGTCAAGAAGTCAAAAGGGGAATAGCAATGGCAAAGGAAGCTTTTAATAGAAAAAGGACCTCTGGAGAAAGAACTAAGGAAAAAACTAGTTAAGTGCTTTGTGTGGAGTGTAGCATTGTATGGGGCAGAAACATGGACTTTATGACGAAGTGAAGAGAAGCGAATAGAAGCATTTGAAATGTGGATATGGAGAAGGATGGAGCGTGTGAAATGGACAGACAGAATAAGAAACGAAGCTGTGTTGGAAGAAGTGGATGAAGAAAGAATGATGCTGAAACTGATCAGAAAGAGGAAAAGGAATTGGCTGGGTCACTGGATGAGAAGAAACTGCCTTCTGAAGATGAACTGGAAGGAATGGTGAACGAAGAGAAGAATTCGGGGCAGAAGAAGATATCGGATGATAGACGACATTAAGATATATGGATCAAATGTGGAGACAAACAGGAAGGCAGAAAATAGGAAAGACTGGAGAATGCTGGGTTTGCAGTGAAATACTTGCCCTTGGGTAAAACACTATGAATGAAGTAGTAGCGGCAGCGGTAGCGGTAGTGGTAGTGGTGGTAGTAGTAGTAGTAGTAGTAGTAGTAGTGGTGGTGGTGGTGGTGGTGGTGGTAGTGGTAGTAGTAGTAGTAGTAGTAGTAGTAGTAGTAGTAGTAGTAGTAGTAGTAGTAGTAGTAAACGTTTCAGGTCCCTAAAACTGTATTAAGTGCCTACTTTCGATCATTACGGAGCCTAGTTGAGTTGTCTAAAAAGTTGGTTAATGGCCTAAATATCCGA
The DNA here is from genome assembly GCF_040183065.1 of Periplaneta americana. NCBI lineage: Eukaryota > Metazoa > Arthropoda > Insecta > Blattodea > Blattidae > Periplaneta > Periplaneta americana. Next base: position 88,054,184 of record NC_091126.1, on the reverse strand, counting down.
AGTCTAGTTAAAATGTATATAAAATATAATGTATGTTTTTGCAGAGATCATTATGGCATTAATAGATTTTTTTTTATCATTTCAACGGACTCAACGTACCTATCTTGTGCGATAAACTTGCTGGAACGCTGTACGTATTAGTAAGAGAGTGAGATAGAGATACTATACCTCACTCGTTCTACTATCGGAGTCATTTTGCGGCAACAGTGTACTAGCCAAGACCCATAAGACCAATTGTTTTTTCTTAAGGTGGAATACTCTATAGTTGAGTGAAATCTGAGAGAATGATTTCGATTTCCGGCGTGGTACAGTCAGTACAAAAGATTTCAGAATACGTATGTAAATAATAAACAGTGCGATTTACATTCTCCCGTGTTAGTGATGCAGTGCAGTTTATATTGTGGATTATAGACTAGAGTCGTGCACAACCGGTTACGAAAAATATAAATTATATATTGCTATTTGACGCCTAATTATTATAAAATGGGAGGCAGATTAGCTAATACCCAGCATAACCAACATCGTCAATAAAATATTGGAAACAGAAGACATCCCAGAGCAGTGGAAGACAAATACAATCGTCCTCTTACACAAGAAAGGCGCAAGAAACAACTACAGACCAATAAGTTTGATGTCCAATATCTACAAGATGTTAAAAAAAAATGACAAAAAGGATAACGAAAACCTTAGACGACAACCAGCCTCCAGAACAAGCAGGATTCCGCACAGGCTTCAGCACAACAGACCGTTATAAACCTTAATCCAACTGATAGAAAAGACAGAAGAATTAACCTACCACTTGACATCGCCTTCGTTGATTATAGCAAAGCCTTTGATTCAATAGAACACGCAAGTGTACTACAGGCCTTGTCCCTACAAGGTGTAGAGAACAAATATGTACAGTATGTACACTGAACAATATATACGACCACAGCTTTGCAAAGGTGAAAACGGAAAGGGAAAGACCAACATTCAGACTGGAACGAGGAGTACGTCAGGGAGACCCAATCTCTCCGAAACTTTTTACCTGTGTTATGGAAGACATATTCCGGAAAATGGAATGGGACAGTCAATACGGAATAAACATAAATGACAGTAAATTAACGAATCTAAAATTCGCGGACGATGTGATTCTATGCTCCAAAACACCAAGTAAACTATAAACGATGTTACAACTCAACACAAAGCAAAACGGTAGGCCTATCAATGAATAAGACAAAAATACAGCTGATGACAAATAGATTGAAAACTCCAACCACAGTAGATGGAGTAACACTACCATACGTAAAGGAATATGTATACTTGGGATAGGACAAGACGAAAAACGAGATAAACAGAAGAATATCCCTAGCCCGGAAGGCTTTCTGGTTCCTTCAGTTTATACTCTCCGACAGGAAAACAAGCAGAAGACTTAAATTCGAAACACTAGAAACCTGCATCTACTCAGTACTACTATGCGGGTGCCAGACGTGGTCGGCGACAAACAGACAGATGAAAGCACTGCAAATAAGTCAAAGGAAAACGTAACGCAAGATACTAGGAATAACTAAAAGGTACAAAATCTCCAATGAAGCGTTATCCCAAATAACATCAACAACAGACATCGCAGAAAGAGCCATCAGACTGAAGTGGAAATGGGAAGGCCACATAGCGAGGATGCAGGACGACAGATGGGGGACACACGCTTAGGCATACGACACAGAGACAGGCCAAGCCGGAGATAGGCAGGCTTCTACACAGCATAAGCATGTCCACAATGGTCCAGCATAGCAAGAAGTAGAAATACATGGAAAACCATCGACCGTCAACTTCGCAACGTGTGAATATTCTACAAGTAACATTGATGAAAAAATGTACAACAAAGTGTAGCAATTTAAACCAATCAAGTGACTAAGTGTAAACAGTGAATAAGTGATACAATATAGACACAATACAATACAGACCATCATATAGGCTTCTCCCACTAAGTACAGTCCTAATGCGAATTAGCTCATCGCATTAGACGCAGCGTTTCTCAAACTATGGTCCGCGGACCACCTGTGGTCCTCGAAGTCTGCCCTTGTGGTCCTTCAAAAAGTACAGAAGAAAAAATGAAATTCAAACGAATTGCGTATCTCACTATACCTGAAAATCTCAGAGTTTGGAAATGACACATGGCAATCGCCTTTCACTTTTTCTCCCAGTAGTAACATTTTATGAAATTTATTACCCTACCCGTCTACCACTTCCAACGCTACTCTCAGCAACAAAAAAGAGATTTCAAGCACTATGAGCGTGGTGTTTCTTCTTGACATCTTTTCAATGCACATCAGCTGATGACATATGGCTAAATACATTCGCATATCTTTCAGATGTATTCTCAAAACTAAATCTCTCTCTACAAGGTAATTCTTTGACTGTTCTCAATGCGCATAAGAAAGTAAAGATGTTCGAGAGAAAACTTGGTTTGTTGTCAGTTCTGTAAAACAGAGGATTTTTTCACTATTTCCAATCCTAGATTAGGCGGCCGGGTAGCTCAGTTGGTAGAGCAGCTGGTTACGGACTGGAAAGTCCGGGGTTCGGTTCCAGGCGGTGATAGGATTTTTTTCTCGTTGCCAAACTTTCAGAACGGCCCCGAGGTTCACTCAGCCTCCTATAAAATTGAGTACCGGATCTTTCCCGGGGGTAAAAGGCGGTCAGAGCGTGGTGCCGACCACACCACCTCATTCTAGTGCCGAGGTCATGGAAAGCATGGGGCTCTACCTCCATCCCCCCCCCCAAGTGCCTTCATGACATGTTACGGGATACCTTTTACCTTTACCTTTCCAATCCTAGAGTTTTTTGGTTGAAAATGACTTCGTTATTGGAAAATAATTGTGCAATGATATATGTTCGCATCTCGAAACTCTGAGGTCAAAATTTGAAACTTATTTTCCAAGTAAATATGACGAACTTTCTTGGGTTCGTGATCCCTTTCATTGCGATATTGAAAATAACAAACTTTCATTGAGTGAAAGATAACAGTTAATTGAACTCTCGAATGACACCGGACTTAAAATGAAATTCCAAGCGGAAGGTATGGTGAATTTCTGGATCTCATCACAAATGAAAATAACATTAACTTAATTAGTTAAAACTAATATAAAATTAAATGAATTAAATTAATATTAAATTAATTTAATTAATTGATTCTGTTTTAAAATATAAGTATACTGATATTAAAATAAACTACAAAAATGATAAATTTGCTTTCGAAGGGAACAAGAGCATGGTGGTCCGCGGATCTTTTCTGACTTAAAAAAGTGGTCCCCACTTCAAAAAAGTTTGAGAAACGCTGCATTAGAGAACAAGAGCTACCCTCTTGCAGGAGGCCTTTGCCCTGCATAGGGACACTCGGGCTCATTATTATTATTATTATTATTATTATTATTATTATTATTATTATTATTATTATTTTTTTATTTTTTTTTTTTTTTTGAACTCCTGGCGCTGTAGTCAGTATGCAAAGCTCTTCCGTCTCCCGGAGTTTCTCAGGTTCAATTTAACGAATATTCGAGTTGTTCCTCATTCTTTGTGGGTGGACACAAAGGCAGACCACACTGAGCCATGCAGGAGTTCCAAGAACCCTTGCAGGGACGCGATTACCATCGTGTAGGCCTACTATTTACTCTTCTCCTCTCACTACAGTCAATCATTCAATCAATCAATCAATCATTCATCCATTGATCCATCCATCTATCCATCCATCGACTCATTGATTCATTCACCCATGGATTCATTCATTCATTCATTCATTCTTTCATTCACCCATGGATTCATTCATTCATTCACTCATGGATTCATTCATTCATTCATTCATTCATTCATTCATTCATTCATTCATTCAGATACTACAGCTGGTATCGTCAAGAGCGAAACATATCTTCTTAAAAGTGATTTATTAATTAAATAATGCATCTGCTTGGAGTAATTAAACGGCATCAACAACTACTGTTTTAGAGGTATGCATTTTGAGTTTAAAGTGTAGGCCTAACTTTACAATAGAATGTACAGTATGTAGCCTACTTATTTTCCCTTCTCTTTAGTAAGTAAGTGTAATTTATTCTATTCTTGCATTTCTTTATGGACCAGATTTCATATTATCCATTACACGTATTTCCTTTGTTGTTACCGGTGTTCATTTGTTCATAATATGTTATGAAGATAAGTGTAATAAAGTATGATCCACACCTGCGGAGTAACGGTTAGAGCGTCTAGCCGCGAAACCTGTGGCCCGGGTTCGATTCCCGGTCGGAGCAAGTTACCTGGTTGAGGTTTTTCCGGAGTTTTCCCTCAACCCATATGAGCAAATGCTGGGTAACTTTCGGTGTAGGACCCCGGACTCATTTCACCGGCATTATCTCCTTCATCACATTCAGACGCTAAATAACCTTAGATGTTGATAAAGCGTTGTAAAATAACCTACTAAAATAAAAGAACATCATAAGATTTCATATTGTTCATTACACTTGTTTCCTTTGTTGTTACCGGTGTCCATTTGTTCATCTATATATGTTATGAAGATAAGTGTAATAAAATATGCACTCAATTGTAGGCCTATATTAAACAAATACATTTTTTATATTACACATTATAACTTTCCTTCAATTGTTACTCTGTTTGTGTACTCAGAAAATGTCAGTGTTCTGTCTAGCCTGCAAAACATCAGGGGCAACCGGTTGAAATTCGAACATTCGATCGGATGTTCTACCTTGACGGATGCTCTCTGACCTGTCGAATGAAAACCGTCTGTAAGCCCTATTTTGCACTCTTTATTATAGATCTTCAGTGCAATTTACTACTACCCGCGGGATTTGACTTCGATCTCACCCTCGAGTGCAGCCGTGAGTCACGGGATCGGATACTTACCTTTGATCTACGCCGATGGTTGATACCTGTATAAAGATTGCTGCTTCCGTTCTGTTATTTTTTTTTGAAGATACTTTCAGACAAAATATTCAAATCTAAACAAATCGGTATAGCTCACTTGTCGTATTTTTTTTTCTTAATGATGAATTAGATGCAATTCAGATAACATTATTTATTCTGAGAATCCTTTGACAATGGAAGTGCATGGTGACTCAAACACAGACTCCTCGCGGGACATTTGCGTGACACTCTAAACTGAGAGGAAGAACATGTCTGTTGATATCGAGTTGAAATATTTGAAAGGGGGCTCAAGGTATTCTTTTCTGACGGCAAGAACGGAAACATAAAATGACGTTGCAGTCATTCTGCAGTGTTCAGTCTAAAAATACGAATGAGCAGCCTACAGGTCCGGAGCTGCGCTCGGGTGTGGGTTCAAATCTCGCTTGAGCTCATTACATGGTATAGTTTATTCAGAGGTTTTCCCCAACCGTAAGGCGAACGACAGACAATTCCATTGTGAATAATCGGCCTCAACTTGCAAAATACCATCTCGCTATCACCAAATTCCATCGATGCTAAATGAACTAGTAGGCCTGATCTAGTTCATACAGAGTTTTAACAAACGACCAAAAAAGCGGAATGTGCAAGGGCCGACAAATGTTTTGTAGCATTTTAAACTTATTCAGACTGAAATTTAAAATACGAAATCATAAATACAAGGCATTTAGTTATTATTTTATTTAATCACTAAACATGTTGATGTAAAAGTCAGCCTTTACACAGAAAAAAATTGTTACGTAGTTTGCATGTAGTTCAGGGATGTCGAACAGCGCTCTCAAATTGTGAAATGATTAATATTGTTTCCTACCGTAGCTTAGCTGAAACGACAGTCAGTCAGCTCGCTGTAGCAGTGTTCGTACGCAGTGTGTTTATCAACTCTGGCGGCTGGTATGGATATGGAACGACGATTCAATAGTGAGTGGACAGATAAATATTTATTTATCTTAAAGTACGGAAAGGCACATTGCTTAATATGTACTGTAGAAAGGAACTTGGATACATTGGCTATCATAATATTAAAATGCATTTTAATTCTACAAGTCATGCTGAAGCTTAAGGATCAGAAAAGTTTTCCGGTTTCACTCATGAAAAGACTGTAGAAGAATTAAAATCAAGATTGAATTCAGAAAAGCTCCCATCATCATCGGGTGTTAGTAGAACGAGCTTGCTTCGTGCTAGCTAAAAATTTGTGAAATTATTGCAAAAGCTTCAAAGCTACTCGTATTTACTGACAGAGAATTTGTGAAAGGCTGTCTCATAGCTGTTGCAAAAGGGATATGTTCGGAATACGGTAATGATTTTAAATCTGTAAGTTTGTCTCGTAATATTTTTTGCAGAGCACGTATCATAAATGGGAGATAACTTGGAGGAACAATTGATAACAAGAATGAAAACTTTCACTTATTACTCACTATAGCTGTTGATGAAAGTACCGACCGGAAAGATACGGCGCAGCTAGCTACAGTATTCATAAGGGGAGTCGATTCAGATTTCAATGTTCATGGAGGTCTAGTAGATGTCATTTCACTAAAGGATCGAGCTCGAGGAGAAGATATTTTTGAATCTATAACAAAAACTATGAACAAATCTCAAGTTACGCTTAAAGTAATTAATTTTATGCATCAAAACAGATTACGTTTTTGAACTTGAAGTTGAACTGCTACAGCACATACACACTAAGTTGATATTTTAAATATGATATTAACAACATTATTATTATTATTATTATTATTATTATTATTATTATTATTATTTATTTTCATCACCGACGAACAACATTTTATGGAATGACCTAGTAGATAAAACTCATTATTATTATTATTATTATTATTATTATTATTATTATCATCATCATCATCATCATCATCATCATAATTCGTCCTCAGGTAGGCTACATTCTTTGTTTATCAGAGTTCATCAAGTGCAAATCTAAACTGAGTTCCTAATCAAATGGTAAGATGTATAAAAGTTGTCAAAGTACCAGCCGCCGCAGTTTCGCTTTTGTTTACGATCATTCGGCCGGTCTGTCTGCTACCTGTGTTCGACCGTTGCACGGTAAGGGAGGAGTGAAGGCTCTGCAGTTCACAGCTCGAGAGCGCTGTTCGACATCCCTGATGTAGTTTCTTTTGTAGGCTACCTACATTTCACCCGTTTCGCAAGAAGTAAGTTCTTTCACCTTTTTGCGAATGATTCTAGCCCTAATCTGGGCGCACTGGAATTGCAGGTCAGAAAAGTAAACATTGAATTGCACTCGGGGTTTTCTGAACACACTCGATTTCCATGCGCGCGATCAGAGATTGTAGCTGGCCAGTGAATGCACACAAGTCAAGGAGTCAACTGTGTCTATTCATTCGCGCAACACAACAGGGTGGGTTAAAGTACTGTATATGTTATACTGATTTATTTATTAAAACAATAGCATCTGACGAAACGTGTTTCATATAGGTGGATTCAACTGAAGGATGATTCAGTCAGGGAGACTGCTGTCAGTACATGATGAGTGAGAAAAAAATAAACCAATAGTAATCATTGCTTTTAAATTTTATTTTCAAAAGACTGTGACTGATAATAAGGAAAGATGGTCGTATTGCAAGGAGACTTTGTAAGGCGTACAGTTTCCCTGCAAAATAATGAGACGATTGAATATTCCTAAGTCTCATCTGTAAGACACTGCGCATGATCGGAGACCAGAGCACTGATACACAAGATAACGAATATTGAGTTACTTAAATTCGGGCTATTTGGTTTGTTACTAGCATCGTTCCGAAATTCACTTCAAAAACTGCAAAAAATATGATAATATTACGTAAATAAAAGATAAGTATATACATAAATCGACAATGGACCTTCATGACTAGATCGACACTCCGCACAGAAAGGAAAGCTTTCGTGTCGTTTTAATAGCTCAGGCGCTAAGACTTCTGCATGTTGTGTAGAAGAGAGCGAGTTCGATTCTTAGTCTACATCAACGATTTTTTTTGTCTAAATAACGTTGGAATAGAGTTTTACAAAGTCCTCGGATTAAGTGTTAATGATCACAGACAATACAAAATTGCAAGTTATAATATTATAAACGTTAATCTAATGAATGCATTTATACACGCACATATACAATATATATATATATATATATATATATATATATATATATATATAAAACTAACAATTAAAATGAAATCAAAAAATATTCCTAAGCCACACAGACAAATTTTTACAAAGGTTTAGAGTCCTTAGGTTATGTCATTTGCTGAGTAATTATTACAATATTTTATTAGTAGCTTTCCCATATGTGTAAAGGCGGCATGCGGCACGATCGCATGCTGCAGGTTGCTCAATTTGTCTAGGCGGCAGCACAGTCGCATACGGCTTGCGGCGCCAATCCGCCGGTTGCTTCAGTTCGCAAGTTTATCCACTACTGTTGGGTTCAGTTAGAGATGAGCTTAAACGATATTTTCAAGTATCTGTGACAACTGTGACTGTGACAATTAAATATCTGTGACTTTTATAGGTAATTCTGTCACACCGATATTTTATATCGATACGTAAGCACAATATGCATGAATTACACCGATATTTTGTCACACCGATAGAAATTAGCTGGAAATATTGAAGAGCAGTGAAATATGAATATGATTTCTCTATACACACCACTCATTGGTGCTTTATATGGAAAATCCAACAAAGAAATTATGTACATGTACCATTAACAAATAAATACTTACCTAACTGAACAGTAACATGTCAAAAGTTAACCTCATGTACCAAGAGGTTATATTGTAGATATTGAACCAGTTGATCATTTTTAAATGTAGTTCGGTATGTAGAAATTGAGGTTATATGATTATCGTAATCGTTTTAAAAATTGATCCTTTTTATTGTATATAATATAATGGATAAATTATTTTAAGTCGTGCATTAACATTATAATATTGAGTCATAGAATAAAAAGTAACAAAACATAAGTATTCGGAAAAACATTGGAAAATAATTACAAAACAAAACAGTTGTTCAGACAGGATTTTACACAAGATTAAGTACTGGTAACCAATGGTGTTATTATTTAAATCGTGTAATAACTACATCATTTATAATAAGATGGAGAAACTACCGCCAGATTGCTGTTATTGTATCATGCGCACGCGCAAACCTACGACGTAGAGGAGAAAATATGTCACTGAGTACTGAATACGGAGCAGATTTCGATAGCGATATTTTGTCACAGATATTTCGCGTCATCAGTCACAGGTTTATCTGTGACAAAATATAGGTTTGTGAAATATCGGCCATCTCTAGGTTCAGTAGTCCAGTCGCATGCGGCACGATAAATTGGGATACAATTTTTTTTTTCGTTTCTCTTTTGTGTTTTTCTGTTTTCTTTTTTTCCGCTTTTCTTAAACTAGTACGTACACAACATCCATGCCCGAGGCGGAACTCGAACCCACAACCTTTCGGACCAAGCGATAAAGACAAAAATGAAACAAAGCTTCTAATTGAAGAATACCATGAAAATCACATTTTGTAGGACTTGCGAGATCCCAATTACAAAGATAATAGAAGTTGAAGTTATGGAAAAAAAAAAAGCTTTAAATTCGATTGTGGCAGTAAAGGAAGCTAAAGACAAAGTAAAAACTTGAGAACAACATTCCACAGCTATAGGAAGAAAAAAGCTGGTCAGCTCAGGGTGATCAGTGGGTGCATTTCGCTTCACTGTGTTTTCTTCTTGATGTTGACGCGCCAAGAAAGTGACTTTCAACTGATGAGAATATTGATTCCGAGGCAAGTGTTTGTATTTAGTGTACATAAAATCATTTTATCAGTGATCAAACGCATTTTACGTAACATTAAAATAATACAATACCTGTTATGAAAGAAATGTATTGTCAGGAAAATAATAAAGAGCCAGTTTAATTATTTAAATGTCTTTATTGTACACAATAATAGCAATGAACATTTTCCATAAATGTTTTCACTTTTAGCACAAATCTTCAGTTTTATGCCAAATTTTAACAGGGTAAACACGTCTAAATATAAATATAAGTGCCTTGCCATGGGATACTTCCTTCACTCGACATGAAGTAGGCTTTAAACTCATCCCTGATAACCTTTGCTGCTTCTTTCTGTCTTCTAGGAAGTCTCTGAAGGTCTAGAATGCCTGTGTCTCCTCGAGTTATATTTCGCCACGCATCGGGATAATTTTTTCATCCTGTCTTTCACACTCGAAACTTCCTGACCCGTTTTGTGTTCTCTAATTTCAAAAGTAAAGTTTTCGGAATACACAAAATGTGCAATGTAGTTTTTCAGCTTGTATACTACCTCGATAAATAATTGGTACTGGATTTTGAAATGAGAGGAGCTACCGTGTTCAGAAGATAATCGAAGTCCTCTTTACTAATTCGGATAAAATTTCTGAACAGGTAAGCGTCATCAGCAAGGAGTTTATTTAAAAAGTCATTGCGTTGTATATCACTATTTATGAAGATCTGCCTGCACCACATCTTTCTCTGAATAAGTTTCCTGCTCCTGTTCAAAAGTAGGTAGGCAGCAGCAGCATCTGTCTGCACTGACATCTCTGCATAAACTCGCTCAAAAATTAAAGCAGCCAATCGCAATGGGCGTAAATGAGTCGGCAGCATGCTGCAATGATTGCTCCCGACAGCATGCTGCGTGGCAACACGAGTGGCAACCAACGATAGCATGCAGGATGCTGCCGACTCATTTACACCCATTGCGATTGGTTGCTTTAATTTTTGAGCGAGTTTATGCAGAGATGTCGGTGAAGACAGTTGCTGCTGCTGCCTACCTACTTTTGAACAGGAGCAGGAAACTTATTCAGAGAAAGATGTGGTGCAGGCAGATCTTCATAAATAGTGATATACAACGCAATGACTTTTTAAATAAACTCCTTGCTGCTGACGCTTACCTGTTCAGAAATGTTATCCGAATTAGTAAAGAGGACTTCGATTATCTTCTGAACAATTATTTATCAAGGTAGTATACAAGCTGAAAAACTACATTGCACATTTTGTGTATTCCGAAAACATTACTTTTGAAATTGGAGAACACAAAACAGGTCAGGAAGTTTCGAGTGTGAAAGACAGGATGAAAAAATTATCCCGGTGCGTGGCGAAATATAACTCGAGGAGACACAGGCATTCTAGACTTTCAGAGACTTCCTAGAAGACAGAAAGAAGCAGCAAAGGCTATCAGGGATGAGTTTAAAGCCTCGTACCGAGTGAAGGAAGTGTCCCGTGGCAAGGCAATTATATTTAGACGTGTTTACCCTGTTAAAATTTGGCATAAAACTAAAGATTTGTGCTAAAAGTGAAAATATTTATGGAAAATGTTCATTGCTATTATTGTGTACAATAAAGACATTTAAATAATCAAACTGCCTCTTTATTATTTTCCTGACAATGCATTTCTTTCATAACAGGTATTCTATTATTTTAATTTTACGTAAAATGCGTTTGATCACTGATAAAATGATTTTATGTACACTAAATACAAACACTTGCCTCGGAATCAATATTCTCATCAGTTGAAAGTCACTTTCTTGGCGCGTCAACATCAAGAAGAAAACACAGTGAAGCGAAATGCACCCACTGATCACCCTGAGCTGACCAGCTTTTTTCTTCCTGTAGCTGTGGAATGTTGTTCTCAAGGATTTTACTTTGTCTTTAGCATCCTTTACTGCCACAATCGAATTTAAAGCTATTTTTTTTCCATAACTTCAACTTCTTTCTATTATCTTTGTAATTGGGATTTCACAAGTCCCACAAAATGTGATTTTCATGGTATTCTTCAATTAGAAGCTTTGTTTTATTTTTGTCTTTATCGCTTGGTCCGAAAGGTTGTGGGTTCGAGTTCCGCCTCGGGCATGGGTGTTGTGTACGTACTAGTTTAAGAAAAGCGGAAAAAAAGAAAACAGAAAAAACAGAAAAGAGAAACGAAAAAAAAAATTGTATCCCAATTGATCGTGCCGCATGCGACTGGACTACTGAACCCAACAGCGGTGGATAAGCTTGCGACATGGATAAATATATAATAGGATGCGAAAATGCGGTCAGCACCATCTAGATGTGGTGCTCTGAAATAAGGTGATCGGCGCCCGACGTCGTAGGTAGTGAACATTAGAACTACGTGTTGGGTACATTACTGAGAGTTCTCTATTTATCCGTTCGAGATATTGTATGGGAGAGTCGAGGAGAGAAGATGGCGGACTGAAACTTACTAATAAGTGAACATGAAGTGATACGTGTGTGTGTATAAGCAGTGTATGTTGAACAGTGATGTTTATGGACGTTGTAAAAATATTGTTGAATGTATTGTAAAGTAAAAGTAATATAATAAATTGAACTATCTACGTAGTTCTTGCAGACTTTTCCATTGTGCTGTACAATAAATACCCCTTAGAATACAATCCCAATTATCTAACCTTTTGCTTTATTTTCTGTCTCTGTCTGGTTATATTTTAATCGGGTAGTGTAAAACACATCGTCTCTTTTATCTTCCTGCTGGCTCCGGTAAGAATTTTCAGTAGAATATGCTGTGAGGAATAAAACCGTAAATGTTTTATTTTAAATTGGGTTAGTTTTGAATATCGATGAGGGTGGGAGGGAAATCTTTCTGCACAGTTTAACATTTTCGTCACCAAGTGCGCTACTAAATGCATGGAGTAATTACTCTTTTCGCTACTTGGTGCGCTCCTATTTGTAATAACGCCTCTCCCAAAAATAGATGGCAGCAAGATCAATTTCTACAACAGCGCCTCTAGTATGTGTTACAGGAAACTCGTTAAGTTTCGCATCCTATTATATATTTATCCATGCTTGCGAACTGAAGCAACCGACGGATTGGCGCCGCAAGCCGTATGCGACTGTGCTGCCGCCTAGACAAATTGAGCAACCTGCAGCATGTGATCTTGCCGCATGCTGCGTGATTGCCTATGGTTGCTTCAATGTAAAGGCATTTTAAGCTTGCGAACTGGTGCAACCGGAGGATTAGCGCCGCAAGCCGTACACAAAGTGGGCAACTTGCAGCATGCGATCATGTCGCATGCTGCGTGATTGCCTATGGTTGCTTCAGTGTAAAGCCGCCTTTAGAAATGCACTCGCACAAAACAATTTTTGTTAAAAGTGTGGCTTTGGATTATTTCATTGTCACCCCTTCAGTTGATTGTAACTATTTTATCTACGTGTTTGAAATAGTGTTTAATTTAATGTTAATTCAATTTTATTCATGTTATTTTTTATTTTTTTTTTATTTTAGTAGGTTATTTTACGACGCTTTATCAACAGCTTAGGTTATTCATGTTATGATTGAATGAAAAGGCACTCTTGCAGTAATTGACTAATTACACATATTAATACTAATTATTAAATGCGTCTCTTAAATAACCAATTGCAGTATCTTTTGCAAAATCTTGAATGTTTAAGTTGTCAATAATATTTCTGTACTATATACTATAAGACGTTAAAAGAATTTGCAATAGATTTGGGATCCTCTACTTTATAATCACTGGTTTTAATGAAAAAATATTTTCTTTCTTAGGATATTTACAAGTTTAACTTTAATAATATTCCGAATAGCTTGAATTGCATTATCTGAATTTTGTACTTTTCTATTCAAATGTATTCTATTTCCCTCTTTCATAATTTTTGATAAATTACACTGTACTTCTTGTAGTATTTAAGAGCATGAGGATCATTACATTGCAACTCATTGCATATAGATTCTTCTTTTTAATACATGAGATTTTTAAGTCCCTGCGTTATCTATATGTTCTTACTTTTGAATTTTTTCACAAAATTGAGTGGAGAACATCCACTGAAGTGATTCTGAGATTAAGTGAAGAATACAATACATTTTCTCTTAATATCAGTAGTACCAGTATCATATACGTTTTTGCAAGATTCATTTTGAAGACATAAATATAAATAATCACTAGATACAGCATTTACGACCCTTTTTTAGTTTCTAAATTAATATTTTGAAATTGTTCAGTGACATTGGAAACACTTAGGATTTGTTTATCATGTTCAGACAAGCCATTGGTTATAGATTCTGTCGAATAGAAATTCAGTCTAATTCTGTGTACAAAACTTTGATCAATGGCTGTGCTACTTCAGCTTGTATGCTGGTGGGAAAATTACTCTACGACTAAGGTGTTCAGTTTCAAGGAGTGAATTTAATTTACTTTTACGGAAAAGTTCCGAGAGATAAGCTATGTTTATGTCACTAAAGATCACAAATTCGAAATGAGATTTCTGAAGTCTTTTCTTTACAAATTCAATGTTGGCTATAAATATTAATAAATAATGTAAGAAATATTAATGATTGTAGTTATAAGTCTGATTTACATTATAAAAAGCAAGAAGTTACATTCCGCGGCAAGATTCGAACTTTCGATGTTTGGTTTTGTCGTTCAGTGCTTAAGTACGGACCTATTCATTGCTTATGTTAATAACCTACAATTTACCTGTAGCAATGTGGTGTCAAAGCTTGCGGCTTGTTTACTTAATGTAATTAGATTTAATTTGATTAGTTTCGAAACAATTGGACTTTCTGTTATATCCTGTTATTTAAATATTTACGTTAGAGTTGATTTATTAACTCTTACTGTGCAAGATGCCCCTTATTTCAATAATTCTATATCACGTTAAATAGTCATTGTCTACACTAAAGTATTATCGTCATCCCTCATTTCTCATCGTTACAGCTATAGTTGAGGCTGGATATGGGGCTAGATCTGCTGGCCGTTTGGTCGGTGTTCCTGGAAGTACAGCCGCGAGGTTTGTTCATCGTTACCAAAATTCAGGAGGTCCAAAATCGCCTTATTCCTGGGCGTCCGCGGATTTCTTCATTGGAACAGAATGCTCTCTTATTCGAGACAGTTCGACAGGACCCCTTTCGGACTGCTAACGAAATAAGAGCAGCATATAACTTTCCCAGTACTTCACAGACTGTGATCAGCAGGTTAAGGAAGAGCGGTATTAGGAGCCGGAGGGCTGCGCAAATGGAAATACTGGGGAAAGCACAAGCTGTCGACCGTCTTGCCTTCGCTACCAATGGAGTGGATTTCGATTGGAGAAATGTAATTTTCTCTGACGAAACAATCTCGAGTGATTACGAAGGTCCTGTCCGTGTCTATCGTGAGGATGGTCTCCGACATGATCAGCGCTATGTGCACCGACGTGAAAGATCGGGGCGCTTTAGCATATCGTGTTGTGGGTGGATGTCTTACGATGGACCTGGCGATATAGAACGCATTGATGGCCGGTTTAATGCGGGAACTTACGAGCACATTCTGGAAAATATATTCCTTCCTTCCGCCCGAGAACGTTTTCCCGAAGGAACATTGCTGTTTCAGCAGGATAACCATCCCGTTTATTATGCCGCAAGCATTCAAAGATGGTTTCAAAGGAGACCCGAGATCAAAATCATTAATTGGCCTCCAAAGTCACCTTATTTGAATGTCATCGAAAATTTATGGGCGGAATTGAAAAAGAGAAGAATAGCCACCTATGTCCACCGACGACCTCGAAATCGAGACGAATTTTGGAATCAAGTTGTTGACACCTGGGAAGATCTCGCCGGGGATCAGAACTTATTCCACAATCTCGTGACATCCATGCCGGAATGACTTAGAGCTGTAATAGAAGCTGATAGCATGTGGACAAGATTTTAAGTTAAAAGGTCTCTTTTTGTTTCTTATGATTTTTGTTTGAGGAAGAATACTTTTAACGTCCAAGTAAGATTTATTTTTTTTGACGAGGTTCAGCCCACTTGTAAGACCCAGAAATTGGGCAGAAATTATTCCATATTTTTCGACAAATTAGACATTCGAGGAACTCTAAAGAAATTAATTACACCTCAATAAAAAAAAGTTTTACCTGGGATCGAACACGAGACGTTTAGTTTATACAGTGGAACCGACACGCTACTATATGAGTTACCGAGACAAGACAGCGACAGCAGCAGTCCAGAATGTAGATCCCATAGCAGGCATTTGCCATTCGGTACAGAGAAGCAATGATATTTTGTGACTCGAGCTATGTTGTGAAGTCGTGGCCTTAAATGGCTATCTTCTTCGTGATCCTTATTCTGGTCCTTGTCCTTGTTGTGGTCCTTGTAACAATTCTTGTTATGTTTCTCATGGCACTTATTGTTACGTCGATATCGAGTGAACCGCGTTGTAGAACTTTAACTTCCGACGACCAAGAGTCGTCTCATTCCTTTTAAGGGTAACTGTACATAAAAGTTGACGATTAGTGTGTTCTAATAGAACGTGTGTTAAACCTAACCACGAGAAAGCCGATGAACACTTTATAATCAGGCAAAAAATAAGTAGCAATAAAATTGGAAGCGGAAAGCTATTGAAAACCCTTCGGAGAAACCTACTAAAATTTTGCATACGTAACTACCAAACAAGGACGTTAAATCCTTAACAACAATAAACTCAACTAGAATTCGTAATAACGCGCTTCATGCTCGTGTTTTGATGAGACGGAAAGCATCTATTTCATTGGAAGAGTTGCATTCTATATTTTAAAATTTTGATATTATGACAAATAAAATTGAATCATTTTTACCACTAAACGACCCTATAAAACATATTGTAGCTTTTCCGACAGAGACAAACTTGAAATATTTGAGTATATATATATATAATTATTTACCCTGATGTACATTCAGAAGTTTCCCAAGACTGTTTCATCAGATATTTACCATTCATGGGGTCAAAAGCTCTAGATACGTGCCCTTAGCATTTTTTTTTTGGTGGAAGAGATTAATGATTAACTGGCTGATATTCTGAAGCTAAAATAGTGTTGTGAATCTCTTAGTTGTTTGTACAATTTTTTTTGAGTTTTTAACAAAAATTGTATTATTCTTATGCACTTAATACAACAATTGTTACAAATCTCACGACTTCTAACAACTTGATTCTATAAAGTTGAATTTTGCATTATAATGTACTGTCTTAAAGAGTTTACAACAGTGGCGTGATTTGTAACAATTGTTATGGTAAGTGGTTGAAAAAAAAATGTAATTTTGAAGTTAAAAATCGAAACAAATTCCTGTACGAAGCAACTATGGAATTCACAACAAATGTTTAGCTTCAGAATACTAGCCAATTAAAGAAATGGTACTTCTGAACAGTTCATTCTCTATTTGTAATATTCTTTTACCCCTAAAACTAAAGAAAAATGGTATTTTACAAACAACTTCAAAATATTGAGAATAGGACTCATGTTTATATGAAATTTTTTGCTCAAAATGTCTTCGGAAATAAACTCCTTAAGTAGTGGTAACTCCTCGTGAATCACGCTGTATAATAAATCGCTTATTTGTATTTCTTGATATGAACTGCATCGTTCCGGAAGTCAGTTTACTCTACGCAATAGAAAAAGGCACCTCGAGTAAAATCGTCAGACTTATTTTACAGTGGAAGACTATGGTGGGTTTGATTTCAAATAAAGCTTAAGAATACTAGCCAATTGAAGAAATGGTACTTCTGAACGTTTCATTCTCTATTTGTAATATTCTTTTACCCCTAAAACTAAAGAAAAATGGTATTTTACAAACAACTTCAAAATATTGAGAATAGGACTCATGTTTATATGAAATTTTTTGCTCAAAATGTCTTCGGAAATAAACTCCTTAACCCTTTCTAACCCAAATTAAATTTACAAACAATCCATGTTGAAACAAATAGCTGTATTAGGGCCAATTCAGTGACCAAGTTACGGGAGTGGCAATATTTGAAACAAAACTATATTGATGAAAATGTATTGAAATAGAAGTTATCCAGCAAAATTTACCTTCATATGTAATACACAAGTATATAAATGCTATGAAGTTAATTATTGCCATATGGTATCTATAGGTGAGAAAGGGTTAAGTGGTAGTAACTCCTCGTGAATCACGCTGTATAATAATTCACTTTCTTACACAAAATCGTTTATTTGTATTTCTTGATACGAACTACATCGTTTCGGAAGTCAGTTCACTCTACGCAATAGAAAAAGGCACCTCGAATAAAATCGTCAGACTTATTTTACAGTGGAAAACCATGGTGGGCTTTGATTTCAAATAAAGCTCCAGTGAATAAAATTACGACAGGAATTATTAAGACTCACGAACATAAAAAAAAAGAGAAATTGACTTCAGGTAGTAAATATACTGGTAAACAAAATCCGACAGATTATGAGATAGGCCTACACATACATACATACAGCTCAGTCGGCAGAGGCGCTCGCCTATTGTTCCGGAGCTGCGCTCGGGATTAGGTTCGATTCTCGTTTTGGCTGTTTACCTGACTGGGTTTTTTTTTCAGAGATTTTCCAACAGTAAGGCGAATGACAGGTAATCTATGGCGAATCATCGGCCTCGCCTCGCCAAATACCATTTCGCCAACACCTATTCTATCGACGCTAAATAAACTAGTAAATGATACAGCGCCGATAAATAACTTACTGAATAATAATACATGCGTACATACATTTTAATTATTTTATGACGCTTTATCAACTGCGATGGCTATCTAGCGTCTGAGTGAAATGAAGGAGACAATGCCAATTGGTTGAGGGAAAATGCAGGAAAAAAGCTCCGAACGGATAACTTGTCTCAACCAGGATTTGAACCCCGGCTCGCTAGTTTCGAGGTCAGACATGCTAACCGTTACCGGTGGACAAATTTGAATTCAATATGCTTTTATAGCCAACGGCGTGGTTCAGTCGGTTAAGTTGCGTGCGTGCGCGGGTTCGATTCCCACTTGGACTGATTACCTGGTTTGGTTTTTTCCGAGGTTTTCCCCAACCTTACTGTCAATGCAAGGTAATCTATGGCGAATCCTTGGCCTCATCTCGCCAAATACCATCTCGCTATCACCAATTTCAACGACGCTAAATAACGTAGTAATTAATACAGCGTCGTTAAATAACCAACTAAAACAAATATATATATATATATATATATATATATATATATATATATATATATAATTTTATCATCCATCCCAAACAGTTCATTTCGTTTAGTTCACCTTCAATTACATATTAAGAATACATTGAAAGCACTTTTATATAAATTTTAACGAAATGGTTATACATTGTTATATAAAAGGTCAACAACTTATAATAATTCTGGACAGACATTATTGTGAATCCATGAGACACGTGTGAGATCATTATCTGTTTGATATTGTATTGTACTACACAATGTGTCCGACTCGCGAAAGAAAGGAAATGTGGGAAGCGTGAATCCTGCTGTGAGTTTCGGAGAACGTTGAAATAAATATTATGTACTACTGCAATCGCTGAGTAATGATTGAATACTGCAAGGGAATTAGCAAGGGATCGCTGCAATCTTTGCAGTATGTTGGCTTCACTTCACTGTAATCCAAGTTACTGTCGATTCTAGGAATTTATTGTGAGTCCAGCACTTCATCCCTATCACCAGGACTGGCTGTTTCGGAACCCTAACAAAAAGCAAGTTATGTGCACATAAGGTTGTAACTACTGGTCTACGTCATGCAGTTCCCGTTTACACTCAGCATAATACAACCACTGATTACAGTGATCTAAAGGAGGCGGTGTTATATGAAGGTACAGAGAGTTCAGCTGTTCAGCGCATACAGCGGAAACAATATATTCCAACGAATAAATATTTTGTGAAGGAACTGGACAGTAAGCAATTCAGTGCACGGTTTGTTGTTCAGTTACAAGAGGACGAAAACGCAAATATAAGTCCTTTGTAATACCAAGATATTATACAGGATGTTTCAAGAATACGGGGCATAATTTCAGGTATGAATTTCCCACATGTAAACAATCAAAATAGTTCATTACATGTGTCCGGAAATGCTTTATTTCCGAGTTATGGCCTTCACAACATTGAAATTCACCGGAACGTTTTTCTTTCCGCAGGTCGTTGCCGTCAAAGGAGACATTAAGAGGGCACTCTGACAGTTCATTCCGAGGCGAAGGTTATATTCAGTGTTGTGTAGGCGTTAGACTGTGCGACATGTATACAAATCAAGAGCTGGCAGAGATACACTTCATGTACGGTAAGGCGGACGACAATGCTGCGCTGGCTCGTCGTTTGTACCAGGAGAGGTACCCACAGCGACATGTCCAGATCGGAAGACATGTGTAGGTCTCCATTACCGTCTGTGCGAGTATGGAAAATTTAACTCTCCTGGTTTGGGAAGGGGACGACCAAGATCTACAACTCTAGAAGTACAGGAGGAGATTCTGGAGGCTGTGAACATGACTCCTTCTATCAGCACACGAAGGGTAGCGTTGCAAGTCAATGTTCCTCATACGACTGTCTGGAGACTGTTGAAAGAGTATCAATTGTATCCTTATAATTTGCAACGTGTACAGGCCCTGTCACCAGCAGATTACCCTGCACGAGTTAGGCTCTGTCAGTGGTTCTTGCAGCAGTGTGGTGTAAATCCGAACTTTCCTGCCTTAGTATCATTTACAGATGAAGCACAGTTCACACGAGATGGCATAACAAATTTCCACAATCAGCATGTATGGGCGTATGAAAACCCACGTGCAACTGTTCCATCTCATCACCAGGTGCGGTTCTCCCTCAACATGTGGGCCGGTATCATTGGTGATCGATTAGTTGGACCCCATGTACTTGTAAACAGACTGACGGGGCAGGCGTACACAAACTTCCTGGAAAACACCATACCTCATGTTTTAGAAGACATTCCACTGATCAATCGTCAACACATTCACTTCTTGCATGATGGCGCTCCTGCACACTTCAGTCGTACGGCTCGCCGGTACTTGGATCGAAGGTTTCCTGATCGATGGATAGGTAGAGGTGGCCCAATTGCTTGGCCTCCACGCTCACCTGATCTGAACCCTCTCGATTTCTACTTGTGGGGCCATTAAAAATCATTGGTTTATTCGTCTCCGGTGCCTGATTTGGAATCCCTTCGGAATCGAATTGTGGCATGTTCTGAGGACATACGCAATACTCCTGGAGTTTGGGATCGTGTTCGCAGGTCAATGAGACATCGATGTGAGGTCTGTATTCAAGCAGGAGGTGGACATTTTGAACATCTTCTGTAATGACAACGACCTGCGGAAAGAAAAACGTTCCGGTGAATTTCAATGTTGTGAAGGACATAACTCGGAAATGAAGGATTTCCGGACACATGTTGTAATGAACTATTTTGATTGTCTACACGTGGATAATACATACCTGAAACTATGCCCCGTATTTTTTAAACATCATGTATAGGAAAAATATTGCACTTTAATGGAAAATAAGGAAGCTGCAGACATACCTTGCACGGTACTAAACGGGACGGCAAAATTGGCATTTTCAGAGAGTTGTGTAAAATGATACTGTGTATAGAAAAAGCCACCAACACTTTGTAAAATTCTTAGAAGAAAGCTTCCATGCTCAAGCGAGTCTTGTTTCGTCAAGTGGGACAGAACAAAACATGGACCACTTTAACAATTATACTATTTACAATTTAAATTATTTACTTTATGTACAGTTGTCAAAAGAAAAAGTGGCCGCTTTCTTGAAGCAAAGTTCCCTTCGGGTATCTTCGCAACAATTCGGAGACAGGCGATGTTACATGTTGTTGGACCACGTTGCCTGATATCTACAGTTATAATTAAAGTATTCTGTGTGTTACTTGATAGCGTAATGGTAGCGTTCCGGCCTCTTATTCGTGAGGTCCTCTGTTCGAATACAACCTCGTGCTTTTTATATTCTTTTTTGTTTTGTTTTTGAGAGAGTGAGAGAGAGAGACAAAATATACATACTTGCTTCTTTCTCTTTTACGAATATTTTAGTAATTAACATCAGGTTCATTAAAGGAGCAGTCCGCTATAAAATTAAGTTGGCTTTAATCAAACACGTTTTTCAATCTAAGTAGAATGTAATTTACCGCATGTCAATGCGAGGCATGGTTCTTGAGTTACTGACTCCGCACAAACGCTTATGACGTCACAGCCACTGAACTGGTGTGATTGCGTAGTAGGCCGAGAACATCCCGAGTGCAGCGCTTTGTATTAAATAATCTTCTCGCGCCGTAATACACGTGAACAGAATTTCGGACTTAGTTGTGATTGAGTGAAGTCATATTTTGCTTTTCATTTAATCATAAAACAGCACATACCAACGTTGTGGTTTTATGTAGGGCTATTTTTTTTATATGAACGATTTTGAACTACATTAGACTAAACAGAAAAAAATTGTATCGTAATACAGTTTAAAATGCCGTGGTGGTGTGATTTTTCGTGTTAAGAGGGAAGAACAAAAGCAGAACACGGAGAAGGGGTATCATTTCATGTATTTCCGAGCGGAGAAAAGTCACCGCAAATATTTAAAACATGGGTGAAGAAAATCAACAGAAAAGGTTTTACACCATCGAAAACTGCTGTTGTGTGTTCTAATCATTTCCATGAAATTAATTTTAAAGAATTGTGTCTATTAAAAAGACGTTTAATGAAAGACAATAGAACTCCTATGAAAATGAAGAAAACTGCTGTTCCTTATTTTTGAAAGGAGAATCTCCCCAAGACAGTTCTAATACTAAGCGCTCCTCTGCTTATAAATGAAAAAAAGGTCGTCGAAGAAGTAATAGCAAGTTGCAGTGATGCACCTATAGCTGAAAATATTGACGTATGTGTAGTTCTCGATGAGGCTGAAAATTCACAGAAACGTAATATAAACAAAGCTGTGCAGTGTGAGATAGGGTGCGAGACGCTAAGAAATGTATGTGGTGAATCAGATGTGAGTGAGCCATAAACTGACTTAGACAGATCTTTTAAAATACAAGAAGAAACTTCAAATTTTAATTCATCAGGTATAAGGTACAAATTATTTGAAAATTTTTCAAAAACTTTACAACTATATTTAATCGGCCAAACAACATTTTATAAAATAATTTCAAAATTCGTAGACCCAACAGTAGTTGTAGTTATTTTCAGATTCATGAACAACTTATCAATTCTGTAAAAGATAAAAACGTGCGAATCGCGGTGATGACCAATTTGACTCACCTGGTTACAGTGCAAAATATGTCACTTACAGTGTAATGGACCTCGATTAAGATAATCTTATAGACTTCGTAGTTCTGCAAAAGGGTCTAATTGTAGGAAATCTTGAAAAAGCAGCATGTGAAAAAATTCTAGATCGCCTAAAAGAAAAAAAATTAACATTACCCTCTCTCTGTCGGGCCGCAATAGAAGAATTAGGAAATCCATGAGGACCAAATACGAATGGTGGACCATCATTTGACATTTGGCACATTGCAAAAAGCTTATCTAAAAACCTTAAAGCCGCCGCAAAAACATATGAGAAAATACAAATGTGGAAAGACAGCATCATAAATCACTCGTGGTGGTTATGTGCTACATGTGAAGGTGATTCTGACGACTTAGAAGACAGATTCATTTCTGTATTAAATCATATTTGTAATATACACGAACAGAGACATATAAAAAATGTGCAAACATTCACCCATACAATAGCGAGAGGGAATGGACCGAACCTGGATCCGAACCAACAATGCTCTGAAAAATGTTGTATGCAACCCTGTCCTTTAAAAGACTTAAAGCAGACTAATCAGTTTTGTCACACCAGCAAACTTGAATCATATCATAACGAGAGATTGCTTTACACTCCTAAGAGAAAACACTTTCCATATGGTGGAATGGTAACAAGAACTATGATTGCGATAATGGACCATAATTACAACGTGAAAATAGATGTAACTGGCTCCAGACTCCAGTACTCTAAAGCCACTAAACGATTGGTGGAAAAGAAAACATACAGTACAGCAGGAAGGAAAAAGCATGGAGAGAAGATATACAGAGAAACGTGTTGGAAGTAGCTCGTGGTTATCAACTACTGCAATTCGATGATCCACATGTTTTAGAGGTTCTCTCAAACATAGCATCGGTGCCTAAACCATGTGACTCAATTATGGTGCAATAGAATAATATAAAGCATGTACTAATTTATTGCTGACGTGAGATAAACACGTATCTGTAGTCGCTACATAACGAATATTTCACGTCTCACATACATTCACTCACTCAGTGAAGACGTTGACTTATGTTATAATTGATCAAAATATTAAACATTTTCAGTTTGAACCTTTATCAGACCCAAGTCGTTCTAATCACAGAATGGAACAGAATGCACTGTTTAAAGTGGGATAGAGTTTGGGTAAGTTATTACTAGTATTATTATTATTGTTTATTATTATTATTATTATTATTATTATTATTATTATTATTATTATTATTACTATTACAGTATATGCATGTGATAGGTCCTAAGTGAGTTAATAATAACTGACTGTAACATATGAATATGTATTTACTCGTTCTACACCACTGTATGTCAAACGGAACTACAATGCAGTATTATGAAGCGACCGGTGGTTATGACGTCAGAGCTTGCAGTAAGACCTTTAATATTTCACAAACTAAAAGGCGTAGAGAGATGAGACAAACGCCGTTAATCTAAGGATTACTTAGGTAAACATCCTATAATATAATCAAAATTTCGAATTTTATCGCGGACTGCTCCTTTAATGTATTATGCCATGACTTTATCATTATGACATTGTGGCTGCAAATGGAAAGAAAAAAGATTTTATTCTCAACAAAAATGTCTTTCGTGGAATAAACAAAACAAACTTACTGGCGTCTGCCTTATAACATTCAAACAATTAAGCGTTCAAAAAACAAAACAAAAAGCCACTAATCAATATTTAGCCTATCTTCCCCTTATCACGATCACATCTTGCAATCGAGTGGGCATGGAATCGACTAGTGTTTGCAAATAGTGACTATTCTTAGACATGACATTCCAAGCATTCTGGACATATGCCTATGGGCAGGTCTTTCATTGCAAACCCGGCATTCTCCAATCTTTCCTATTTTCTGTCTTCCTCTCAGTTTCCGCATATGATCCACATATCCTAATGTCGTCTATTATTCTTCTCAACCAGAGACCCAACCAATTCCTTTTTCTAATCAGTTTCAGCATCATTTTTTCTTCACCCACTTTTTCCAACACAACTTCATTTCTTATTCTGTCTGTCCACTTCACACGCTCCGTTCTTCTCCACATCCACATTTCAAATTCTTCTATTCGTTTCTCTTCATTTCGTCGTAATGTCCATGTTTCTTCTCCATAAAATGCCACACTCCACACAAAGCACTTCACTAGTCTCTCCTTAGTTCTTTTTCCAGAGGTCCGCAGAAGATGCTCCTTTTTCTATTAAAAGCTTCCTTTGCTCATGTTTGCAGTTTTTCTTGGGAAGGATAAATGCGGTAACTTCCCGTTGCTTTCCGCACACCACTGTCTCTTTCCCATCTTATTAGATCCCAGGGGGCCCGAGAGTGGATTTGACTAATTGGGCCCTCCAGACTTCACCGAAATTCACCGCAAGGGTTAAATATTAATTCTATCAGGATGTTTGACCCGATCAGAGACAGGGAATTCCCAATTAGCCTTTGCCCCCCCCCGCATCCTGGACTAGCTTCTACAAATCATCAGAAAATCTTGGAGGGGATTGGGCCAATTTTTCCGCAAATGTTTCCACAATTGTGCCCTCGTAGCTCAGCGAAAGAACGTCGAAATTTAGATGTCAACATCTCAGGTTCAACTTCTCGTCACTCCATTTCATTTGATTGTGGTTCAAGATAGTATAATGTAATAATATAAAAAGAAAA
Source organism: Periplaneta americana (assembly GCF_040183065.1). Classification (NCBI taxonomy): domain Eukaryota; kingdom Metazoa; phylum Arthropoda; class Insecta; order Blattodea; family Blattidae; genus Periplaneta; species Periplaneta americana. Next base: position 88,028,508 of record NC_091126.1, on the reverse strand, counting down.
ACTAACACCAGTATTATGCAACTGTATTGTTCCAAACCTAATATTAAATTTGTGTTATTTATATCGCTAAAGAACGATAACTGAATATAAATTATATCTTGAATATTATTTATGTCGCTAAAAAACGATAACAATATAAATAACTTGAATATTATTTATACAGTATCACTAAAGATCGATAACATAATGTAAATGATAAATATCGATTTGTTTAATTAATATAAGATATTATATAATATATTTAATTGTTTAAATAAAATAACCTATTTTATAAAGAAAAAAAGTTATTTGTATTATAATAATTACTTACATAAAATACAGATTATTTATATCGCGAAAGAACAATAACAGAATATAAATAACATGAATATTATTCATAATACTAAAAAACGAAAACGTAATATAAATGATAACTTGAGTATTATTTATATCGCTAAAGAACGGTAACAGAATATAAAAAAACGTGAATATTATTCATATCGTTGAGAACGATAACAGAATACAAATGACTTGAATATTATTTATATCTCTAAAGAACGATACCAGAATACAAAAAATTATAACTTGAATTTTATTTATATCGCTAAAAGAACGATAAGAAAGTATAAATAATTTGATATCGATAAAGAACGATTACAGAATATAAATGATAATTTGAATATTATTTATATTGCTAAAGATCGATTAAAAATAAAATGAAAACTTGACGAATGCCCGAACCCACAACCTTCGAATCAATAAGCAAGCACTCTACCGCTGGTCTACGAGACGCAGATATGGAATAACTCTATAGTTCCGGAACTGATTCTACAAGCACATGCATCGTGTAACATCGCCGTGACCCCAAGTGGACTTAGAAAATATTCGCTGTTCACGAGTGCGGCCACTTTTTTTTTAACAACTGTAAATTAGAACATGCAATTTTTACTATTTACACTACAATAAAGGATGTAGGCCTATATTGGTCAAACATTTACAGTACCAAGCTTATGCAGAGGGTTGTGTATTGTAATGCAAGTTATTTTATTTCATAATAATTATTATTGCCTACTTGTTATGTAAATTGTGAACAATAGTGTAATTAATGTTTGAAAAATATAAGCCAGCCGTGGCAAAAATGTGACTCGCGAACACATTGCGGCTCGCAATGATAGCCATGCATTTCTCTTGCTTTCTACCTCCCCCAACCCCCACCCTCTCACTCACTGGAGTGAAACTCCGTTCCATTTGTATTTGTCTCTGACCTGCGAGTGGCGTATCGTCGCAATGTGTCTCTACAAAAACAAAAGTTTCAAGTAGAATGAGAGGACGCATTTTTTGCTGCCAATGTGATGAGAATATTAAATGTATGATTTGTTCTCAAGAATTACGAGGAAAACTGTTGTATAAGATAAAACGGCATTATACTACATGTAACTCATGAAACATTAAAAGGTTAAGTGTTGTTATTATTATTATTATTATTATTATTATTATTATTATTATCATCATCATTATTATCATCTCTGTAGGTCGATCATTTTTCAGCTGATTTACAAATAATGCGGTTAGATCTTCAATTTAAACTCACAGATTTACAATGTGATGTTTAATAAAAGCTAGATGTAAGTACTTGACAAATGTTAAACTTTTCAAATCTTTGCCAAAAAATAAATATCCTAAGCTTCGTTCTTTCGCTTGCTCTGTTTAAGCCATGTTTTCTACAACTTACGTGTGTGAAAAATTATTTACAACAATAAAAATAGCAAAAACCAAATTTAGATCACGACTGACAGACAAATACCTTCGTGATCAACTACGACTGGCAGTAAGTGACATAATTTCTGATTTTTAAACTCTGTCGCAGATACATTCTGGAGACAATTAATTTCAGGTTGTGATAATGTGTCCTATGTTTTCTTGTTCATTTCTTTCTTCGTTACACGTACTAAACATTAGTTTGTAGCCTGGTACTATATAAAAATATATTTCAGTGCTTGACGTAAGGAAAATGAAAATCTGTTAATAAGTCAGACAGTTGTTTCACTTCCCCTTCGGGTGTCCGCCTTCCTCCATAGGTGCTAAGCACATTGCAGGTTACACAGTGGCTCGGCGCACCATCATATTTTCGCCACGGCTGATGTAAGCCTTCATTCTTTATGACAATGTAATAGTGAAAATAACGTATTTTAGTGTACATAGTGTAAAGGGCTGTTAGACATGGACTGCTTTCAAAAACACATTGTCAGAAGCACTGCTCTTCGTCTCCAAGACTGTAAATTAAGATGCAAAATTAAACTGCAAATAATTAAGTCGGTGGAAGTGGTGTGATTTGTAATAATTGTTGTGATACGTGTGTGAAAATAATGCGATTTTCTAGTTTAGAAAAGAAAAAGATGTCTGTACGAAGCAACTATGGAGTTCACAGCACATTTTTAGCTTCATAATACTTGCCAATTAAAGAAATGATACTTCTGAATGGTTCATTCTCTATTTGTATTATTCTTTTACCTTCAGACTAAAGAAAAAACGTATTTAGAAACAACTTTAAATTAGTGTAACTCTGAAAATGTTGAGAATAGTCTAGGAACTATGTATATGACATTTTTTGCTCAAAATGTCTTCAGAAATAAACTCCGTAAAGGACGGTAAATCCTCGTGAGTCACTCTGTATACCGAAGGAAATGTTAATATTCTTAAGTTTTTTTTTAATGGTACCTGCAAGACTGCCTATCAAATGAACGAGTATGATTGGAATGATTTTTATTAAATTGTTTTCCCAGTTCCTACACATTGCAAAACTATTTATTATACCATAATCAGGATTGGGCGAGTGAATTACCTGTATGTATTTTACATGTAAAATACGTAATGTGGAAAACTACGTTTTTTGATTTGGCAATCTAAACTTCAATTACTTCATTACTTGTAAAACACAACTAATAATGAATAAACCTAACATTTAGCAACTAATATCACTTGTTAAATACATTTTGACAATTAAAATATAATTAATTAAACTAAACAGTTTTTATTGATTTCCCGAAAGTTTTGTTTTTGTCACTTGTGGAGTTTTAAAAATAAACGATTCTAGTGATAAAGGCCTTTTTATAGTGTAAACGTTTAAGATAAATATTATGATTTGAACATAATAACTCATTAAATATAATAATTTTCCAAATTATATGTGTTAAATTACTAATCATCAAAGAGTTGGGAAGCATGGCTGAATAGACTTTTGTATGTTAAAACATTAAAAAGCTTATTTTTTCAATCATTATTTCCACTGGCATTACTATCTTTGCTGGTCGTAGGCCATGTGTACAATTCTGTGTAGAAACCTTTCATTTCATCCGGTATGAATTGCAAAATCTTCTTAAGGTCTCCATTTTTTTTTTAAATTATTTGGTAGCCTCGAATTATATGCTAGGTTTTTTGGCAGTTCAAACGATAAATTTTCATCAAAAACTGAACAAAGTAAGAAGCAAAATAAAAGTTGTTAGAGATTTTTACGTATATTACATTTATTACGTTAAATACGCATTATTTACACTATTTTACCGTAATGTAAATAAACTTTTTGCACGTAAAGTTCAAACCCTGACCATAATATATTATAGAATGAAAGTAGGCTCTAACCGTAGTAAACAATCTTTACCTCTAAGCTTGTAACTTGAGTAAAAGAAAAACACTCTTTTAGTATTTTTTGTCACAGTAGTGTATAATTATCGGAATGTGAACGTGATGCTAGCAGTCGGCTGGTCTGTCTGGGCGCACAGATTATTATTATTATTATTATTATTATTATTATTATTATTGTATAACTATGTTCCGTCACGTCCCTCCAATCAAAATACTAACAACAATACGGCCTACCCGAGACTTTTGCAGAACTTTGGATGCCAGTGTCGAAATACAAATTTAATATTTTATTGCCATCAGGTTTTGACTGGGTTTGAAAGGGAATTGTAGTGGTTTTCATCCGTATTTAGTTTAAGTCCATTACTAGTGAACCATTTATTTGGTTATCGTTTGTCTTCGAAATAGGCCTACTTTTTATAAGCTACAGCACATCGTCTTCTTCTATAAGCAGTAAGGACACAAGAAGTATCGCGAACACAAAAAGCTATGCTCGGAGGGACAGAATTTGTCTCGTTTCATATTTAATACTAACTGTTGCACTAGCAAAGAAAAATACACTCGTTTTGTATGCCGGGCTTTGTTACACATATTCTACGCATGAAAAAAAAAGCTGCTAATTAACAAAACTATGGACATTAACTTCATACAATGTACAGCTGTCAAAAGAAAAAGTGGCCGCTCTCCTGAAACAAAGTTCCCTTCGGGTATCTTCGCTACAATTCGGAGACAGGCGATGTTACATGTTGTTGGACCACGTTGCCTGATATCTACAGTTATAATTGAAGTATACTGTGTGTTATCGATAGCATAATGGTAGCGTTCAGGCCTCTTATTCATGAGGTCCTGCGTTCGACTACAATCTCGTGCTTTTTATGTCCTTTTTTGTTCTGTTTTTGAGAGAGACAAACTAGACATAATGGCTCCTTTCTCTTTTATGATTATTTTAGTAATTAACATCAGGTTCATTAATATATTATGCCATGACTTTATCATTATGATATTGTAGCTGCAAATGGAAAGAAAAAAGATTTTATTCTCAATAAAAATATCTTTCGTGGCATAAACAAAACAAATTTACTGGCGTCGGCCTTAAAACATTCAAACAATTAAGCGTTAAAAAAACAAAACAAAAAGCCACAATTCAATATTTAGTCTATCTTCCTCTTATCTCGATCATCTTGCAGTCGAGTGGGCATGGAATTGACTAGTCTTTGCAAATAGCGACTGTTTTTAGACACGATATTCCAGGCATTCTGAACATACATACATAAGTGTTCTGTCCATGGGCAGGTCTTTCATTGCAAACCCAGCAATCTCCAATCTTTCCTATTTTCTGCCTTCCTCTTACTCTCCGCATATGATCCACATATCCTAATGTCGTCTATTATTCTTTTCAACCAGAGACCCAAACAATTCCGTTTTCTCTTTCTAATCAGTTTCAGCATCATTCTTTCTTCACTCACTTTTTCAAACAATTTATTTCTTATTCTGTCTGTCCACTTCACACGCACCGTTCTTCTCCACATCCACATTTCAAGTGCTTCAATTCGTTTCTCTTCATTTCGTCGTAATGTCCATGTTCCTTCCCCATACAATGCCACACTCCACACAAAGCACTTCACTAGTCTCTTCCTTAGTTCTTTTTCCAGAGGTCCGCAGAAGATCCTTCTTCTTCTATTTAAAGCTTCCTTTGTTCATGTTTGCAGTTTTCTTGGTAAGGATAGGCCTAAATGCGGTAACATCCCGTTGCTTTCCGCACACCACTATCTCTTTCGCATCTTATTAAATTACAGAGGGCCCAAGCGTGGAGATGAGGAGAGTGGATTTGACTAATTGGGCCCTCCGGACTTCACCGAAAGTCACGGCAAGGGTTAAATATTAATTCTATCAGGATGTTTGACCCTATCAGAGATCGGGAAATCTCAATTAGTCTTTGCCCCCCGCATCCTTGACTAGCTTCTACGAATCATCAGAAAATCTTAGAGTGTGATTGGGCCAATTTTTCCGAAAATGTTTCCACACTTTTGCCCTCGTAGCTCAGCGGACGAACGTCGGAATTTAGATGTCAACGTCTCAGGTTCAATCCCTCGTTACTCCTTTTCATTTTATTGTGGTTCAAGATAGTATAATGTAATAATACAAAAAGAAAAACTAATAGCAGTATTATGCAACTGGATTTTTCCAAACCTAATATTAAATTTATGTTATTTATATCGCTAAAGAACGATTACAATATAAATAACTTGAATATTATTTATACAGTATCACTAAAGAACGATAACACAATATAAATGATAAATATCGGTTTGTTTAATTCAAATAAGATATTATATAATACGTATTTAATTATCTAAATAAAATAACCTATTTTACAAAGATAGATGTTTGTGTTATAATAATTACTTATATAAAATACAGATTATTTATATTGCGAAAGAACAATAACAATATAAATAACTTGAATATTATTTTATAATGCTAATGAAGAAAAACAGAATATAAATGATAATTTGAATATTATTTATATCGCTAAAGAACGATAACAATATAAAAAACGTGAATATTATTCATATCGGAATTTCACAGATTTATTACAGATGTATTTAAGAAATTGCAGAAGAATAGTAATTAGTAAAAGTGTCCTATTTATTCTTCTTGGAGCCAAATTTGTAACTTTTAAAAGTGTGGTTACTATGTTGAAGTGTATTTGTTGCAACGGATGCTTGATTTGTTATGTATGTGAGTCAGTTATGGGATGCTTGATGTCGTCGCAATGTCGTAATTATAGTTTGATTGTGTTTGTGTGACTATTGTGTATTAATTTATGATGTATGGTACGGAAAGCTGCATATTTGTGTTATAGAAGTGTTACGTATGTGTGTTGTTAATGTTTTTGTATGTTTCAAATTGATAACTGATATTTGTTTTGCAATCGCAATGCCTAATTTACGGGTTGTTTATGTTTTGTTTACATCGCGTAAGCTAATTTAATTTTCTTTTCCATTTCTCTTTATGCTCATCTTTTTTTTTTGTGTATAAAACTATAGCCCTAACATACATATGTAAAATAGGGCTAACCCCCATTGGAGATACTGTAGCTACAATAGTAATAATTATTATTCATATCGTTATAAAACGATAACAGAATACAAATGATGACTTGAATTTTATTGATATCTCTAAAGAACGATAACAAAATATAAATAATGTGATACCCATAAAGAACGATAACTGGATATAAATGATAATTTGAATATCATTTACATCGCTAAAGAACGATTAAAAAATAAAATGAAAACTTGAAGAATGCGGGAACCCAGAACCTTTGAATCATTAAACAAGCACTCTAACGCTGGTCTGCGAGGAGCAGATATGGAACATTTTCATAGTTCCGGAAGTGCTTGTACAAGCACATGCATCGTGTAACATCGCCGCGACCCGAAGTAGACTTTGAAAATATTCGCTGTTCACGAGTGCGGCCACTTTTTTTTTTACATCTGTACCTGAAATATGATATATAATTTGTTTTTTTTTCTTCTGCTATTGCAGTTATTTGCAGCACACACAAGAGGCCTATATAGTAGCTCCTATCTGCGTATACACAACGTTGTAAGCAGACGAATTTTACAATGGAAGGAGCTTATTCAATTTCTGCCGTGTTTCGTGGCTGCACCGCTAAGAGCGCTGTAAAAGGCAACTTGGCCACTCTATAATCTCTCTTCTAACTCGTTGATTTGGATCCCATTGTTGTGCAATAAAGAAAGACGATATCTGTTAATTTCAAATGATTCATAAATAGTGGTTTGACTGTAGTTCCAATCACTCACTTTATAAGCAAGCATTTTTCGAAGACTTGAATGCGACTTACTCTGATATGTTAGTAACATGTGTGGCTCCATTGAGATTGGTAACCAAAACAGATTCCACTGAAAAGATACTTAGGCAGAATCCAAGAACATCCTGCACGAGATATTGCCCTCCAATAAGGTCACAATTTGTGAAACAATCTGCAAAAAATATTAAGAAAAGAAAATAGCCTATATCGAAACCTCAATTTCCAAATTAAAACATCTTGGACACAAAAGTTGTTAATTTTGTGTAAATACACTCTCCTATAATGTGCAGTTTCCCGTACACAAATGAGGGTGTCAGAAGGAAAGGGGTATAAGTGTTCTTAAGTTATTTGTGAAAAAATGTGGTTGAAAGTACTTAAGCTTTCGTGAATTCAGTGAAATTTTTGTATTTCAATTTTAGTGTGTGATGTGATTAACAGATGTATCACTTTGCCACTAAAAATTTTAGATGCTTTAGCTTGCCCTGGATGTACTTGTCGTACGCCGGTCTCCTTGGTCGTTCCTCTCCGACGTGTTTTCGATGTGGGGAGGGGAAACAGGAGTGACGTGACAGGATGGCTGTCGCTTGTGGGTGGGGTGATAATAAGGAACTGTGGTGAAGTTTAAAGGAAAGACTGTTTTTACAGTAACATTTGTTTATTACAGAAATAGCTAACAAAGAAAGTATAATTGTGGTTCCCTCCTAGTCCTGTGGTAGGGGTAGCGGGGGTCGTGATATTGAGAATTTAGAATTTCGCCCTGAGGCTTCTATGCGGGAAGAGTTATGATGGGTGATAGTAAAGTACGATTTGAGTGAGAGGGAGGTGGGGGTAACGGGAGTGCCTGGGGAAAATCGGCTTGCTCTCAGGTGTGTTGTGGGGGGGCAGGATAACGAGAGAGAGGGAATGAGGTAGAAGGTTAGTTCTCTAGTTCGAAGGATCAACACAGCGTGCTGTGCGACTTACCGACTTCGAGAACAAGCTCCTGGCATCGGAGGATCAACACAGCGTACTGTGCGACTTACAGACTTCAGGAGCGGGGAAGGGTGACCTCTATCATCGACGGATCAACAGAGCGCACTCGCGACTTACCGACTCTAGAGGGGGACTGAGGAGATGGTTGTGTTTAATCGAACAAGCCGGGATAAGAGCTGGGAGTCGAAGTCAGGATGGTGAGAGATAAGGGTGATCAGGGGAGAGAAGTGTGCGGGTTGGAGGTGGTGATGAGGCTTGTAGCGAGACTAGAATAAAATAAGTTTAGAATACGTAAGAAGTGAGGAAGTTTCGGCTGGTGTAGGAAAGAATACAGGAGACAGGGGCGCAACTTGGCTTCCTGTTCCCGGAGTGGTGGCCGTGTGTAGGCACGTCCGAACAAAAGACAACCATAGCGTAGGCCTGGTTGGAAGACTGCTGCTAGTGACGGAGGACGCGTTAGAGCGACCTCTTTGCCATCTAGACAACCAGTGACTGAAGTCGAAAAAAAAAATGTTCGAAAAATCGAAGGAGAATTGGGAGGAAAATTTAAAAGGTACGCAAAACGCGTCCTTGCAAGTGGGTTGGGGGCTGTACAAAACTAAATATGTGAGCTCCAAGCCTGTTGGCCACTAGTCTCACTCCGGGTTACGCTGCTCCCCTGAAGGAGCTCTAGAGAATTTTGAAGGGGAAGCCGAAATTGGACGTAACCTCTTAGGTACCACATACGCGAGGGGGCTGACTACCACATACGCGAGGGGGCTGACTACCACATACGCGAGGGGGCTGACTACCACATACGCGAGGGGGCTGACTACCACATACGCGAGAGGGCTGACATTGATCAATTGATCACGGAACGGGGCGAGGAGGAGTTGGCTGGTGTTTGCCGTTAGAATGGCAAGACGCCATGTTCGATGACAAAGCATGTGAAGGCCGTCGGAAGAAGCGCCGTGAAATCTAATCTGCAATTTGAGAGGTCCCTGTCCTTTCAATTTGCGACTTATTAAGTGACCTCGTATATTTAATAGACTATCTATATTATCTGAACTAGGGCATACATCGTTTATAATAAGGGTGGAATATGTATGGGGAAGGGCATATAGGTACGTGGCCCATTTCTTATAGGGCTCATCCCGACATTTGTATTACGCCTGAGGAAAACCACGGAATACCTTAGGCGAGATGAGTTGTCTCATGTATAAGAGACTAGCCAATTTGGCTATTATGTAGGAGGTGATTGTTGTCATGAGCCTTGTTGAATCGTCTCAATTTTGAGACAAGCCATTTGGCTATATGATGGCTCAATTACGAAGAGGGGGAAAGATGTAATTACTTGATTAATTTAAGTAATTAGGGAGATTAATGGGGATATGAGTGCAGGTCCGTGGCCCATTTCTTTTAGGGCTCATCCCGACATTTGTCTTAGCGCCTTAGGAAAACCACGGAAAAACCTTAGGCAGGATGAGTTGTCTTAATATCAGAGACTAGCCAGTTGGCTCTTAGGTTGAATGACTCTATGAATCGATGGATATATACTAGCCAATTGGCTCTATGATAGTTCCATCGATCAACAAAAGTAGATATTGTTAGGGAGGCGACTGAAGTCGCGGAGATGCGTTATATTTATACCCCTCGGAACAATGGTGGTTGAGGACGCCATTGACGTCACAGTGCCTGGGGGTATTTCTATTGCCAACGTGACTCGTCGCCGCACGATCTTTGCTTTCTCCCTCACAAGAGGGAAAAAAGCGAGCCAACCTGCTTTCTGAGAGAGAGAAAAAGCAGCGACTCTAGTTTGCGCGGGTAGGTTTGAACCGTTTAAAGTAGGACGCACGGGCATCGAGAATTGATATACACAACATACTTAACTCATTTTCTTAGAAATGTCACTTGTACCCCTTTGCTTCTGACCCCCTCAAATGTAATCAGATTTTGTAGGCCTATATAAAACAAATATGCAGTCTATAACTACTGAATAAAGTTTCATGAAAATCTGTTAGATTATTAGATACGAAAAAAGTTACTTACTGATTTTGTCTAAATGCATATCCATATAAGGGGCAGTTCCTCTTATACAAACGTAATCATTTTGTATACAAAACAATTGTACTACCTGTAACTGCTATATAAAGTTTCATGAAAATCTGTTGGATGGGAGACAAGATATAAATTTTGTCTAAATGCGCCTCTATATTATACAAACATAATCAGAGTTTGTAAACAAAACAAATGTCCTGTAACTTCTGTGTAAAATTTCATGAAATCTGTTAGGTAGCTGAAAAGTTATTACTTTGTTTCATTAAATTTGCGTTTTGTATCACTGTTCGGCCCTGAGAAAAATGCAGTATCAAGTGCTACCCGCTCCATACCTTTTTGATATCACGCCTCCATTTTCCACCTTCCGAACTGGTAACATTCACAGTACAATCTTAATGAAAACATTGAGTTGCTGCTCATCACTATTACCTACAGTCCGAGTTAGGTTCATCTTCCGTGTCGATAGATGATTAGGGATTATTGCTCTCACTATCATTTTCTTCATTGCTGTCTTCTCCAACATGTATAGTCCGGGTCAGCTTACTTAATACCCTAAAGGTGAAACCTAACCATTTTTCTCCTATTAATACATACACTAGTAGATTATAGTGATTTTCTAGCTCTCAGATTGCATTTTCTTTTACCAACTTCGTTTCGAATTTCGGGTACTGACAAATACTACAACTGGTAGTTATTTTCTAACTGTTATCTTAGCATCAATAACTTCGGTTTACAGTAAAGTAAACTGATTAAAATGCAAGTACTTCGGCTCGTGAATTAATAATTAATTAGTAATACCGGTATTAATATTAATATCAATACACAATTCAGTTCTGTTTCATTGTGATTCCAGTTCAACTCTATATTCAGGTAAGTGTAATTAAATAAGAAATAACTTCGTATGAAACATGCATGTAAATATATTGACATTTTAATGAAATTCTTCCGTGTTTAGATTTGTATTAAAATGCCCGAGAGAGGAAGAAGTATGCAGATCACATTATCGACAATAATCATGACTACAATAATATAGAAACAGATATGGAAATTTTACACATCACACCAAAAAGTTTACAGTTAAATATCCTAGAACAATACGAAATATATAAGAACACAATAGCACACCCACATTACATACTTAATACGTAACTACAGTTCAATACGCACACATTGTTTGACATCATAATACGTCATAACATACAGACAGCCAACCCCCACCGTAGGAACAACACACCCCCACCCCTACCATCGACAACTGCACATCGCAGAGCCAAAATCAGCAGTGGTTCAAGAGACACTGAAGACGACGACAAATAGCGTCGAAACGGGCCGTCTGTCGAAGGTAAATACCTTTTTAAACAATTTTAACACTTTTAACGTGTGACAGAGTAAATTTTATGTTTTTAACAAAGTGTTAACGAGAACTTTAATCAATGAAGAAGTATGGTAGCGACTTCGCCAAGGAAGAAAGTGTTCGAAAGTATTTTAAGTAAACTATACCTACATTTTAAAGTGATGTTTTGTTTTCGGTATTCGTACTAATCATTTCAAACTACATTTTTAGGTTAGGTCTCGTGAATCGTAAGCTGTTTAGTTAAAGCAATGAATTTCACGTTGCCAGACAAAATAAATTTAATATGAGATCATACTAATATTAATTACCAGCATAATATTTCGAAGTCCTAATTCCTTTTTGATATGATTACATATTATTTCTAGTGCTAAATAAATTGTTTTCTCGTTTTTGAAGAACTCGTAGCTCCTACACTGGTACTACCCATATAATACAATATGAAATACAATTCAAGCCGCGTCTGTCGCTCAGCGCTAGCTAGTTCGATATCCAGCCTGGTCGTGATGGAATATTTTATTGTGGTGAACAAAGCAGATAGTATAGAGCAGGCCTGCACAAACAGCGCTCAACGAGCGCGCGCACTCCTTCAGAGCGGGAGAGCGGTGTTTACCGCTCGCCGAAACGGAGAGGAAGATACGTCAGAATGACATACACTTGCTATAGGTAGAGGAGAGGGAAACGACCACTCAGTTATCTAGTAGAGTGCAGTGTGTAGGCCTATTCTCAGTAACTGTTTCACGTTGCTTACCTACTGCTACAGTACAGTATGGAGGAATCTAAAAGACGGAACATAACATTTAACGTTTAACGATTTACAGTTCGAAGTTACTGATCTTCAATGTGACATAAGGGCTAAAGATCGTTTGAATAATCTACGGGGTATTACTGGCCTGGTTGAGTTTTACAAGACTAAACATTAGCAATAATATCCACGACTACACAGGCTGGCTGTGAAAATGATTGCTATGTTTGGCTCAACATTTATATTTGTGAGCAACTGTGTTTTCTATAATCAACTTTAATAAAGGCAGACATCGAACATCTGTAACTGATGTTTCATTACGATCAGTAGGCTATTGTTCCTTTCAGCTGCCAACAGGATAAAGCCTCGTTTTGATGTAGGCCTACTGATAAATAAAAATATAACAAAATGATATTGTACATGTAAGTAGCTATAGAATTTATATTACTTCTGTAAAATAAATATTTCTTTATTAATTGATAATAGTCCAATATAGTTTTGCAAACACTGAACGGGAATTCATTTCATAAGCACTCGTAATAGTACTTCCTTTGTGTTTATTTTGTACGAGATCACCCCTTCTTCCAGTCCACTCTTATACAGAGCGCAGCTAAAGGTAGAAACACATTATTGACACGGCACGGCACGGCACGGAATGTGATTTCCTGTGCTGTCACGTTCTGCATTCAATGTGTGGTATTCGTTTTCTCCATTTATTTACGTTGCTTAGAATCACACTGTTCCCACGCCACGGATGCCACGTCCTCTCCAGTGCAGCACTCGTGCCATCACGTTTAGATTTTCTATGCTCCGGACTTCGGTGGATTGTGGAGAGCACGTGCAGTTTCATTATGGAATAATACATGATTGAAAAAGTAAGGAAAAATGAATTTTTGTATAATTTTAAGTACTCTAATTACAGAGACTTGAACATGAGAAAAAAAGGATGGGAGGAAATAGGAAGAGATTTGAATATGAGCGGTGAATACTATAATTATGACAATTTATCCAGTATTAGATACTAAATCATCGACTAAACTAACCTTTTTATTTCCATTATTATTATTATTATTATTATTATTATTATTATTATTATTATTGTTATTATTATTATTATTATCATTATTATTATTATTATTATTGTAGTAGGTACAGCAGTGTAGATGTGACCATACATATTAATAAATGCGTGGCGCTACAGCCCGTGAAGAGCCTAGACCGACCAGCCGGCTGCTGGCCTCACTCCCACATGCCGAAGCAGAGATGGACGATCATCCAACTAGAATGAAGGTATCGTGTGGTTAGCACGATGATCCCCCCAGCCGTTATAGCTGGCATTCGCAACCGGATTTCGCTACCTATCGTAGCTTCCCAAGTGCATCACGATGCTGGTTGGGCACCGGTCCCATACACTGGCCGAAATTTCATGAGAGAATTTCTTCCCCCATGAGGACTCGAACCAGCGCGCATTCCCAAAGGCGAGTCCTAGGCAGGATGCCTTAGACCACGGCGTCATACGTATTAAAAATGCATATTAACCATAAATATTATTAACTACAACAATAACTGTATTGTTAAACATGTATCTTAATTTTGCGATCTACTTCGACGAACAACATTTAATGAAAGAAGAAGAAGAAGAAGAAGAAGAAGAAGAAGGCACAGCAGGAGTTGCAATAAAATTATTGTGTCCTTTATCTGCGCCATCAAGTTTCTATATATTTCCACCACAGGATGACGCTCTACGAACTGCAGGACCATCCCATTAACAGCACAAGACTTAAGTACAGGTACAAATTTTCAAATTTTTCAAATTTAAAATTTCAAATTTTCATATTTATTTACAATTTACATTTGAATTGAATACATATGAATAGATACCCGAAATGAGCATAATGCTCGTGCTCGGGTATAGTCCAGTAGTCTACATAAATTTTACAGGATTCAAATAATAATGCTGATGATATAAATAATAGTAACAATAATAATAATAATAATAATAATAATAATAATAATAATAATAATAATAATAATAATAATATAATAATAATCGTGATAGAAATGATACAAAGATTGTAATACAAAATAATTCATTAATAATAATAATAATAATAATAATAATAATAATAATAATAGTGATAAAACAAAAAATATTTACAATAATAAAATAAATACAAAGACGGATAAAATAAAATATAAAACCACTAGCGAGAGTTAACACAACTTAAATAAGCATATAATAACCGGAAAAAATGCCAAACTCGAAAATCAACAGAAAAGTTCTTTGTATCGCAGACGACAGCAACCGCCGTATTGACATTGTGTTGTGCATTAATGGTAGTAGTGGGGAGCTGAAAGTCTACGTAACTGCCGTTCTCTTCGAATGTTCTCGTAAAATCATGGGAAGTTAATGCTGAAAAAACAAAATGTCTACGAGTCAAACTGTTCATTATTACCAGGATAAATATAAATAATACTGAAATATATTAATCGAGTTTCAGTTATAGATCTCTCCTTTTGTGCAAGAGGTATCATATCAAAATATTCTATGAATGGCGGGGAAAATATAAATTTCAATAACTTTCTAGTGACAAGATATAGTGACAAGTACAATCAAGTGTATCTGTGGCGATGCTAAGGAATCATTTATTGGAGATACACACTGTTATTAATTAAGAAAATGATCTCTTTATATTTATTACAATGTTTTATCTTATAGGGTACATGCATCAGATAAATACAATAAATATTAGTAACATATAATGCTAGTAACACTTAAAATAATAATGAAATTTATCAAATATCATACAAACATTTTCACTTTATTTTTAAACTTAAGAATGTGTAAATTGCTTAGGTCTGGATTATTTTTCAATACTGAATTGTATAGTCTTGCTCCATAATTCCTACTGTGTCTTAATCCAGTTGTAGTGTGGCATTTAGGTTCTGCCAAAAGAGTTGGGACATTTCTTCTGGTGTTATGTATATGTTTTTCAGTTGTAAAATTCATTCGATTTTTGTGAAAATAAGTTAGTAATGTATTTTTATATATTTGCTTAATTTTTAGTACTTGGAATTCAGAATAAATAAATTGTGTCGGATAATCAAGTGGTTTATGCAGACAAATTTTGATGATACGTTTTTGTAGTAATATTAATGGAGTTAAGATAGTCTTTGTCATTCCACCCCATCCTATTATTCCGTATTGGATGACTGATTGAAACAAGGATAGATAAACTACACGGAGAACGTAAATAGGCATATATGCACGAAGGGTTACAAAATTGTGAATTGTTTTCCGTAACCTATTACATAAATATGTTACATGTTTATTCCATCTTAAATGTTGATCAATGACAACACCTAAGCATTTTACTTGCGTGGATTCTGTCAAGGAAGAGCAATTACAATCAATCAAGTTTATGTTACTGCAATTGTGTATTTTTAAATTTGTATCCATATCGAGTTTGATTTTTCTCAGACTAGAAGCCGTTAATGTAAAAGGAACTGCAGTTGTTTTTGAAATGTTGAATGACAGCAAATTTTCATCTAACCATTTCTTAATTATATTTATACCTCTTTTAGCATTTAGGTAGGCATCATTCCAATTCGATCCACTAAAAATTACGGCTGTATCATCGGCATATGCAAATATATCTCCAGATGTGTTTCCTATATCAATATTAAGCAAGTCATTGATGTATATTAAAAATAGTAGTGGGCCTAAAACTGTACCTTGTGGCACACCTATATTTATATTACAAATTTCACTGTGTTGGTCGTTAAATTTCGTTAATTGGGATCTGTTGCTTAAGTATGACTTAAATAAATTTAAAGCGATTCCTTTAATACCGTATGCATGAAGTTTATAAGTGAGTATATTATGGTCTACAGTATCAAAGGCTTTTTGAATATCTAGGAAAACTCCCAAACATTTTTTACCCGAGTCTAATTCTTTGATAATCCTTGATGTTACGTTCATAATAGCGTCGTGCGTGCTCATGTTAGTACGGAAGCCAAACTGCTTTTGACTTAATAGACTGTTTTTTTCTAAGAAATTAATTAGCCTGCTTTTAATACATGTTTCTAATAGTTTAGAGAGACTTGGTAAGAGTGAGATGGGTCTGTAGTTACTGAGATTGTTTCTGTCACCAGATTTGTATATAGGTATTACTACAGCACATTTAAGATCAGTTGGAGATACACCTTGTGATAAACACAAATTAAAGACAGGGTTAGTGGTTTCGATATGGGTTCAATAATAATTTTGAGTGTTCTAGTAGTGATACCATCAACACCAGGAGCCACATTATTTTTTAAAGTTTTAGCAATAGTTATAATTTCTTTATCACTTACGGGAAACATGAACATTGATGACAGGTACGCTCACAAATTGTGAGCCAATAATGGACAATGATTATTATCGTCAAACTATTATCAGGGTGCGTTCAGTTGTACAACATTGGACATTATTCAAGAAGCCACTTCATGTAGGTATGAAACTTCATTGAAATATTATAATAAAGAGTTATTTAGTTTAGTCAACGGTCCGAAAACAGGTCTGAACCTCACAAGTGATACCAACAAGACACTACTTATATGAGGAAACTAGGCCAGGGATAATGGGGTAGGGTGGCCAGTTCCTTTCCCCCTCCATTGCATACATTGGCGACTAGCTACACATTACACTGATCAGACTTCAGATTCATACAAACAATTGTTCTTTCTCTGACACAATTGTCAAGTGAGATGTACTGCCTGATAATAATAGATGTACATACCAGATATAACCTAAATCAGAGGTAATTAAATTATATTATTATTTAATTTTGTGGCATATATTCACTTCAAACATACGACTAATTTTCCTCCAGTGCTCACTGGTGTTCGAAATTGAGTGTTCTGTTTCTATATTTTCTTTTTTATTACATTGTAAATATTCTTCTTTATTCATTCTAAAGTGCATACGAAAACACTGTTCCATTTGTTTAAACAAGGTGTGAAATTCACCAAATTCCTCCGATTTCAAGTTTATGTCATGCACCCACTTCCAACACTTTTTTTCCTGATTGATAATAGCCGAAGCCTCATTTTCGATGTCTTCTTCAAACTCTGAAGAACTGGTGGAACTACTAATCCATTCACCTTCCATCTCTGGTACAGAAAAACTACCGAATGAAAGAGCGACTGTAAGTGTGAAGTGACATGGCGTGGCGATAATGTACACACAACACGACACAGCACGTGCCTTCCAATTTATAAGAGAACAGGAGAACAAATGCCGTAGCAATAGTGCGATTCCGCCTTAATATCCGCATTCCGCTCATGAGCTGTGAGCCGGATCGGAGAGCGCAAACCTTGAGCAGGCCTGGCATAGAGAATCTTTCTCGGTGTACTCCCGAATGACTCTTCTATTCCCCCAACACACTCCACTTCCCACCATATTATCTGTCATCTGCAATAGTTAAAAATGGACTGGGATGAAGTATTTGGATTAGTACGGGTCTCCGTACTGATACGAAATTTAAAGACTTTGGGCTCCGGGTTTTGGGGGTTTATAACGTACTCGTCTGTCTAGGAGTAGGACCTAGATTTGTCTTGGCTGATACAGGATGATCCGCCTGTCAGCATCTGATTTACAACTCGCCCCTGCCCATGTGTCGGATTGGAACAATAATCGCGTATCCGCGCACAATGAACCAATCTGAGGCTAAGTAGAGCTACATGTGTCCAGTCTTCAAAAAGCTAGCCAGACAGCCAACAGCTGACTGCACTAAAATTCTCTGAACTGTCAGGTTTCCAGCAAGCGCTCACTCATCCCTGAATCAGCCAGCGATGAGGAAATGATACGGAATGATAATGGAATGGAGATGAGGCACAAAGATATTGATACTTAACGTGGGAAAACGGGAGAACCCTGAGAAAACCTAAAAACTTGTCCATCACAATTGTCACTGTGGATTTTTTCGATGATAAATCCCAGATCTCATTGGGACTCGAACCAGGGTCGCTTACGTGTCGGGCAGATGGTCTAGACTACGCTAGTACTAACCTTTATTCCAAGTGCAAGAAGATTTCTCATATCAACAAACAACAGAAAATTCTTCCGCACCACGACTGTTGGTCTTCGTTCGCCCAAGAAAATGAGACGTGCATGGACACGTGTGAAGCAATGACAGATGACGTGAAGGTAATACGTATGAACCACTCCAGCCGAGTAACTCCGTCCAGCAAATGAAGATATTCTTCCATCACTATAGAGAAGAAGGCTGATCTGATGGCCATATGTGACTATTTGGACCCTCAGTATAGAGAATTCTATCAGAGCTTAAAAGTGTAAGGACACTGGTCTTTGTAATGTAACTGCTAGAATAGCAAATTTGAATTATATCTCAATGTAATTTAGGCAAAACGAAATTATTCGTAATGTTATTTTATATTACTTAATACAGAATATTAATAATATATTTGTATCGTGTAGGTATACAATGTTACATTATTACTCGACCGAGGAGAGTGGAGCCGCGGGCGCAATGTAAATTATCGCAATGACATATTACGAACGCAGAAGCAGTACAAAGGGCGCTCCGGATTGCAGGACTCCACTGGCCACGGTCGAGTTATACTAATATCCTACTACACTTGAAACACAGGATTTGGATATGCAACGTTCTTATCATTTTGAAGTGTAATATAGGTACATAGTGTTTGATAATGTGAGGTGTTCACTAGCTATATTACTAAAACATTAGAAATTAAACAACCTAAAATTATTTATACTGCATATTTGTGGTATGTACTGAACTATATTATTTATACTGTCTCCTGTAAAATAGCTCAAACGGATTATGCAACATTATTCTGGGGAGGTATTCAATTCATGCAATATTGCGGGTAATTTTGTAATGAATAAAAAAGTTGTGAAGTACCGGTACAATTTTCTACCGTCATTTTATTTTTAAAGTTACCTATGTCGCTGCATTTTACGGTTCTGATTTTAAGAATGTAAATCCTTACCATTTATTCGCTATTATTAAAAATTAGTCAAGTAATGTAACCAGTGCCAGTGTTAATTTATTGGTGAATTGAATATCGATTATTCTGAAGAGGTACTTACTTGCAGTAATACCGTACAAGTATATGAAAAGAAAACAAAATAAAATGAATTCTACCGAATTAAATTAATTTATTTGGTGGTGCCACATTTCATTAGAAGTCTCAAAGTGCGGAACAGAATGATAACTTTTCCTTAGTCTGTTGTACTCACTCTTCTGCAACGCCCAGGAAGAAGCAATGGAATGAGATCGTTCTAACAGCACGCGAACTTATTTTCGAACTAAAAATCTTCTTTTAATTCTAGGAGCGATCATTTAATCGGAAACTAGGGAAACTAACCACTTATTAGAGATGGTATTATTAGAGGATACCCATTCCGGGAGGTTCGTAAACAAATACCCGGACATTCCTGACAGGACAGTTCACCTGGAGTCGTGGTGCCGCGTCCGCTTCCCCCCCTGCAGTCGTTGCTATTCTTCGCTTACTCATTCTAGCGCCACTTCATTCATCTCCCGTGTGGAGAGGCGAGTGGACGTGTGCGGAGAGTTGGACCGGTTGCCTCGGGTCTGTGCGCGTGCTCGGTGAAGATGTCCAACAAGCGCCTTTGTTCTAGTGTTATCGAGATAGCCGCACTTGTGTTATGCAGCCTTCATTGTTGTAAGTAACATTGCTTCCTAGTTATGTCATTCATTCCTATTTGCTTACATTCGAAATACTTGTACTTCGAAAGGTTGACGTCTTGTTGAAGGTCAAATCTTAATGTAGTAAAATATAGTATTTGTAATATGAACTACAAGATATGCTGTAAAATGTTAGTTGCGGCGGATTTACTTAGGTTAGTTTTCATTTTCACATCTTGTAAAATACAGGTCGCTTTAGATTTAGAGTCGTAATGATATAGAATTATTTATAATGAAAATTATTTCTTCTCTGAATTTTTATTTTTCATCTGGAAGATTAACACTTAGCAATGAATTGTCACAATTAATTTCCTCTCATTTTCTATTGTGTATTGCAATCTTGACCTTCTCTACCTTAAACCTAGTTAACTGAACTTGTTGCAACATGAAACAACGTACCCAAATCTCGTGTGATTCAACGCACTAGTGCGACGGTGGTCAGCTTGTCCGGCGCACCTCAACTGTGACAGTTACCTGGTGAGCGAAACGCGTATTGTCACGGAGGAGCAAACATTACATGGATATTTTTTGTGTAATCTCTCTCAAACTTTGCTTCGATTTCATAGCTGTAATTTGTCAGGGTTATTGTCAGTTACTCTTTTCAGGGTGTCTGTCGGTAACGAAGGTAACAAAAAGTAACTAATTCAAGCATTTGATAAAGAAAGTAAAGAAAAATTACGAATTAAAAAAACTCGAATGATCGTAGGTAACGAAATTGCGCTTATTTTTCTGTCTCACTTATTTAATATTAATTTAATCTTGGCTAAAATGGAACTGAAATAGCTGCAGTTACAAAAACAAATGTTGGTTGAACGAGGATTGAGCGTATTCTCTTCCTGCACTTTGAGCCATCTTACATGTCATACCAACATAACTTACGAGGCATTACGAACGTTCCGCGCTAGTTTGCAATATTGCAGCGGGATGGTTACCCGGGTATTTAAAATGTATAAATTCATAGCTATCGATATAACATAACGAATGTTTCGCGCTAGTTTCTAATGTTCGAGCGGGAATTCGTAGTTGTGGAAATGGCTGCAGTAGGTGATCGTATTAATATTAGAAAGCTGAGCATTATCAATAGTGAAAATGAAGCGCAACAGTGGTGCCGGGAGAAAGGTCTGCTTCCCGCAAATATGGAGTGTCCACTTTGTGGGGAGTTTTCGTACTCCCAAACAATAAGGGAGTGCGATGAGACGAATGTACCAGATGTAGCGGAGTCAACGATCACGGATTGGTTTTCATACTTGAGGGAAGTGTGTAGAGGTAAGAAAATGAACTGTTATGGCAGATTGGGTTAATTTAGGATTTTACTGACAGGTTAGGTTAGTTTAGGATTTTACTGACAGGTTAGCTTAGGATAGATAACGATGAAAGAGTAATGGAAGGTATCGTATGATGACGCAGAATATCTGCATGGAAATATCATATGTACTTCGGTACATTGAAATAATATTAGGATAGATAAGGTTAGTGTAGGATTTTATTGACAGGTTAGGTTAGTTTAGGTTTTTATGGTGCGTTACGTAATTATTTGTGACAGGTTAGGTTAGTTTAGGATTTTAGTGATAGGTTAGGTTAGTTTAGGATTTTAGTGACAGGTTAGGTTAGTTTAGGATTTTAGTGATAGGTTAGGTTAGTTTAGGATTTTAGTGACAGGTTAGGTTAGTTTAGGATTTAAGTGACATATTAGGTTAGTTTAGACTTTTATAATTGGTTGCATAATTATCTGTGACAGGTTAGGTTAGTTTAGGGTTTTGGTTAGGTTAGGTTAGTTTAGGGTTTTGGTTAGGTTAGGTTAGATAAGGTTAGTGTAGGATTTTAGTGACAGGTTACGTTATCTTAGGTTTTTATGATGCGTTACGTATTAGGTTAGTTTAGGATTTAGTGACAGGTAGGTTAGTTTAGGATTTTAGTGACAGGTTAGGTTTAGGATTTTAGTGACAGGTTAGGTTAGTTTAGGATTTTAGTGACAGGTTAGGTTAGTTTAGACTTTTATGATGCGAAGCATAATTATCTGTGACAGGTTAGGTTAGTTTAGGGTTTAGGTTAGGTTAGGTTAGTTTTGGATTTTGGTTAGGTTAGATAAGGTTAGGTTAGGTTGGGTTAGAATTTTGGTTAGGTTAGGTTAGTTTAGGGTTTTGGTTAGGTTAGGTTAGGGTTTTAGGTTAGGTTAGGTTAGGATTTTGGTTAGGTTAGGTTAGTTTAGGGTTTTGATTAGGTTAGGTTAGTTTAGGATTTTGGTTAGGTTAGGTTAGTTTAGGGTTTTGGTTAGGATAGCTTAGGTGAGGTTATGTTAGGTTTTCTTTAGGTTAGGTTAGTTTAGATTAGGTTACGATTTTGGTTAGGTTAGGTTAGTTTAGGGTTTTGGTTAGGTTAGGTTAGGTTAGTTTAGGATTTTGGTTAGGTTAGTTTAGGGTTTTAGTTAGGTTTGTTTATGTTAGATTAGGTTAGAAATTTGGTTAGGTTAGGTTAGTTTAGGATTTTGGTTGGGTTAGGTTAGTTTAGGATTTAGGATAGGTTAGGTGAGGTTAGGTTAGGGTTTTCTTTAGATTAGGTTAGGTTACGATTTTGGTTAGGTTAGGTTAGTTTAGGGTTTTGGTTAGGTTAGGTTAGTTTAGGATTTTGGTTAGGTTAGTTTAGGGTTTTAGTTAGGTTTGTTTATGTTAGGTTAGGTTAGAAATTTGGTTAGGTTAAGTTAGTTTAGGGTTTTGGTTAGGTTAGGTTTGTTTAGGGTTTAGGTTAATTTAGGTTAGTTTAGGTTTTTATTATGCGTTAGATAGTTTTAGCTTTTTTATGCTTTGTGTAGGCAAATATGTGGCAGGTTAGGTTGGGTTAGTTTAGGATTTTGTTGAGAAGTTGGGTTAGGTTAGTTTAGGCTTTTTTATGCTTTGCATATACGAAACTGTGCAATGTTGGGTTAGGATAGTTTAGGTTTTATTGACAGGTTAGTTTAGTTTTGGAGTTTAGTGAAATAGGTTAGGTTAGTTTAGACTTTTATGATGCGTTAGGTTAGGTTAGTTTAGGTTTTTGTAGGCTTTTATTTGCTATAAGTGTTATTTTCTTTCAGACAATGTGGATCGCCGTTAGAAGAACGAACCTAGAATTGGACGGCCGAATCATATAGTAGAAATTGATGAATGCAAGATTGGACGTAGGAAATTTTAGGCAGGTGGTCGTATTGTGGAGGGTTCTCGGGTTTTGGGCATGATAGGTCGTGAGACGAAGGAAGTGCGATTGGAGATTTGTCCGAATAATAAAGAGGGACAAAGATGCTTTTCTTGGTGTTATTCGGAAACATGTCGCCGCTCAAACCACAATAATGACGGACTGCTGGAAGGGATATGAAGGCCTGGATGTTAACAATTTCCGTCATTTGACTGTGAATCAGAGCCTCAACTTTATTGATCCGGAAAGCGGTGCATGCACGAATTTGATCGAAAACGCAAGCGATTGAGTGTGGCTGTCGTGAAGTAGTGATTTTTTTGTTTTTTACGTTGGCAGTTGAAGGACGTCATTGTGTTCATAATGGCGGGCTTCGAAAGAAAGTTCAGTTGTGAAATTTATGTGTTTATTGTAGTAATATATGCTCCAGCGGAGTGTTTTTCAGTGCGTATTGAATTAATAACAGTTCAGCGTTCTTCACATTACATCGTATCGTGTGTTTCATGTGACTAAAATCGTTTCACTGACTAGAAAACAGAACGTTTGCACTCACATTACGTTGGACGTTTCATTTCACAGGTAATTTGCCACATATCTCTACAGTTATTTTACTTGTAACAATTACCAATAGAATGCTTAAGTTTTAAAATGCATCTCCACAAAAAATTCCATCAAATTCGCTTTATAATTCGAACATTTTGTATTGCAAAATCGTCGGAATCCGCTCAATCCTCGTTTCACCCAAATGTTATCTATCAGAAGAAATGTTGCGTTGCGTGACTCACATTTCATGAAAATAAAACAAAGGTGTTTGAAACTTGGTAATTGACATCTGACATTGTGCTTAACTGTCTTGGTTTCAAGGCAGACTAACAAACTACGATAACCTAAGCTGTTGATAAAGCGTCGTAAAATAACCTACTAAAATAATAAAAAAAAAAGAAACTACAAAATTAAATCTTATTAAATATATGTAAGTTTTATGTGCATAGTTTTAATTTATCAATGGTATAACCTAAGATTGTGCAATCTTCAAGTAGGAGCATCTTCCTCTACTACGATCGATGAATTTAGTGTAATTTTATTTCAGAACTCAACAAAAGTTTAAAATTAATATTGCAAATTTACTTACTACAGTAACCTATCCCACAACTTTGTGCATAGTTTTATTCAGTGACAAATTAAACGGAAGAAAACACTAATTGAAGCGTCGGCTGGAACAACGTTGTAAGTTACAAAATTTTCATTCGGCGTGTTTCCGTGTAATAATATAGTATGTTATGTTACTTAGTTATACTCCTTGGCTTGCAACTGTCCATCAATGCAGTACGTGAAATTTGTCCACTCAAACGTTTGCTACCCTCATAAGAACAACGTTGTACGCGTACACATTTTTGCAGCTCCTGTAAATTTTACCAAATGTAACTTATAACGTTGTTCCAGCCGACGCTTCAATTATTTATGCTAAGTTCTTGGCTCAAATTTGTCTGGAGATTGCTTGAATTACTCTGATACTACTTATTGTTTTGTCTTATCACATCCTCTCTTTACCGACTTACAATCCATTGCGGTGTATGGGAGAGTGTCTTTGGACCAACACTAGTCTCGCGTAATGCAATCCCCTCTGGCCTTGTGATCATCACGATGCAAAGCTACCGCGGAGACATCACAGGGCGTGTGGAAGGCAAGGGACAAATACCCAGCCCCAAAGGACGGAAGATAAAGCTCTGAGACTCACAGCTGTTAACGATTTCAAAAGCGAGTCTTTTGGATGGCACCACTCTCGCAAAGTTTTCAAGTAGACTTATTTAATAGGCTCTATGGAATGGAATTTATCTATTTTGAGTACTGGTTTAAAAATAACAATTTCTTTAAGAGAAATAACTTCTCATCTGCCATTGAGAACATCCTCGGGAAAAGAATGTAACATCAGATTATTGAAATATGTGATGTAGGTGGAAAAAGTATATTTAAAGCATTTATTTGTAACAAATTATTGCGTTCAATAGCTGAATAAACTTCTAACCTTGTTTAGTCACATGGTTGTACTACTAAATATAGGTCTAATAAAATATGCCACTGACAAATTTTCTTTTTTCCTAGAACATGAATTACAGTTTTGTAGGTTACATCCTTATTCCGGCGAGGTCTTCAATTAACAATGTCACAAAGAAATCTTTCCGGACTCTCTCTCTCTCTCTCTCTCTCTCTCTCTCTATATATATATATATAGTTTTCTTGAAATTCCCGTACTAGTGTTGTTTTCACGTTTACTTAATGGGTGTTACAGTAGTTCCTAGCAATGCAGTTACAGCGGAAACATAAATCTGAAATGGATTTCTTTTTCTCCTGTTCATAGGCTATAAGGACTTTCATGAGTGGAAAAAAATGGAGCCCACGCTTAAATGATATTGCATCATACTGTTCATAACTGATAACATGGTTATATTCCTGTTTCGTTTGTTATAGAATACGCATTTTAAGAAACGAGAATATTTTTATGTTCGAACCATTCGTTCTAAAATATTTTTTTCTAGAACAACCAATTGGGTTTCCTTTCTTCCTTCGAAACTTTACGCGGAAGTATAAAGGACAGAAATGTCTCTTTCTTCAAAAAATATTTATTTTGCGAAACAGAAGACATTTATTTTGATCTTCTAGTTATAATAGTGCAGTTGTGGTTTACGAAATATTTGAGCCAGAATTACTTAATATTGATTGCATTAATTGAACAATTTCTAATATTACCCAAATTTATGATAGTACGTCATTAATTATATAAAAACAAATCTAGACTACATAATTCATCTTAATTAGCACATTCGATGCTAGTACATAGGCCTATCGCACTTTAAGGAACCGTCTGTCTGCTAAGTTTGACCTCTGTTTTCCCTGCCCTCACTCTACAATTTCTCCTAAATTCACATGGACATCATGGACACTACTGTTATACAGGGTGATTCATGAAGTTCTTCCCAGGCTTATGGAGGTGATTCCTGAGGTTATTTGGAACAAAAAATGTAAATAAATGAATGGGATCACATTCATAATTGCGGAGCTATGGTGATTTGAAAATGACAGAAAAAGCTTTCATTTCAGGATTTCAGTAACAAAAATAAAAAATAAAATAACTAAAATGCAAACAGTTCTTTTTCATTTATCAGTCTCTTATATTTATAGTGGATTTAAGTCGCATTTTCGAAAATGCCTCCCCGAATCTCAAGAAAACGGTCCGCACGGCTGTGAACCGCACGTGTAGCATTTCGCAGCTTCACACGTTTGTTCCTTATTATCGCCGCGGGATCCAGAATGCGTTGAAGCAAATCTTTACGTGTTTGTACCTTAACCTGGTACACGATGTCTTTAATCCGCCCCCAGATGCATGTGCACGTAGTTATGAAAACAAATATACCTAGCGCTCCATTCACTATGACGCGTTTCGAAAATTTGTTGTAACTCCGCAATTATGAATGTGATCCCATTAATTTATTTACATTTTTTTTTCAAATAACCTCAGGAATCACCTCCATAAAACGGGGGAGAAATTCATGAGTCACTCTGTATATCCTCGTTTTATATTTTTATGCTATTATCATCATCTTTAGCGTTAGATTTTTTGCAGGAGCCAGGGAATATAATAATAATAATACTGATAATAATAATAATAATAATAATAATAATAATGAAGATGAAATAAAATGAAATTATAGGGAGGACACTTGCTTTTACAGCTGTGAACTTCTTATGCCTGCCACTTCTGATCATATCGTATATTGTAATATATCCAAGATAAATCATAAGTTTAAGACAGAATTTTTCAACGCAGACTTATCCACTCAAAATACTGTACTCATCACTTTTTCACCAACGCTGGTAAATTTACTTGCTATCCTGGTTTTCTAAAACTGGTAATAACATCTCAGATACTAATCAACTTTGTGTTCATTACACCATTTATTCACTTTGGTCCTTAAAATTCTCATATTGAAAGTACAACCGTCTGTTTCCTACTGCTGAAACGAGGCAATCTTCGAAGAAAAACTAACACTACAGGTATACGAGCTTCTGATATTAGCAACAGTAAAAACAAATGGATATGAGTATATCTACTTCCACGTATAGTTGAATTTGTAGTTTTACCATAAAGAACTATAGGCGTTGATGAAAGAAGAAGAGGCCTAACATGACATACCGAGAAAAAGATCTACTATTCGAACTCATACAGAAACACATAAATGTGATTCAGAACAAAAAAAAATGCAAAATCATCGTAGTCATCAAAATATGTAGCACGTTCTTTTATCCAACTATGGCATTTTCTTCTATGTTCTTGGACGTATTCATCGTCTCTGTCATTTTGCCTCATGTTTACCAGGTGCTGCAATCGCCTACGCGTCATTTTCTTTTATGCCAATTATCTTGGATAATCCTGTTTTACTGGTCAGTCTTCCAACAGATAAAATATAAACTGAGATAATGTGTCAAAAAAAAAAAAAAAATGTTGGTGAAACACAGTTTTCGATTAAAAAAACTTGATAAAATAATTATCGGCGTTGGTGAAAATGGCCCTTAAGTACTCCCATTTCATTATAAAAAGTGAGTACATCAACATTTAAGAGTACTGAAGTAGATATTGTCTCCGTCAGTACAGAGAGATGGTTCTGACTTTGTACCACCAGTATTTATAGTCTCGTTTCAGGTACTATCTTTCCATCTCTAGTTCTTAAACGCCTTTTGTCGCGACAGTCTCCTGCTAGGCCTATAGATTTGTTTCTGCAGCGGTTTCCAACCATCATGAGCATGCACACATCGACTTTACTGTTCGTGCAGCGGTAACTTCAAACTCTACTTGCTGATTAAAGTCAGACGTTCTTGCAGCATATCAAACCGTCACCAAACCATTTCCTGACGTTCAGAAAAATTTGCGGATCAAGAGCAAACCAATCTCAAATCAGAGTGACGCATGCGCATAAAAGTAGTTGCGTTTTACTTTTATTCGCTAGACTGGCTACAGATGTACTTTTTGGATTTATATTTTCATGCTTACCTAATTTGATTACTAAAACATACTGTGAAATGGTCCGCCGAGTTAGCTCTGTGGTAGTGTGTCTGCTTCCACACTAGCCGGCCCGGTTTCGATCCCCGGCGGGGTCAGAAATTTTCATGTAAAATTTATACCTCGGGAATTGGAGAGATGGCGATGCACAACTTCTTATCACTAGATTGTGCACCAGTATGCCTGCATTAAATCCAAATCTCTCCGCAGTGCATATGAAGAGAAGGCACATGTCACTGTTGATAGTGATTCGTCCGTCGGACGGGGCTGTTAAGCCTGGTGGCCGCCTTGGTGCTATTCGACATGAGTAGGCTACGTGCCGGCACCGGGTTTCACCTTCTCCCTTCCTTATCATCATCACTCATTCCATAAACTACACGAACACTTACACATACACTCACCCTAGTACACGACACCTCTCCACAGATACACATTATGTACAGCGTGGCCTGCCGAAGTGGTGTGCAACTTAAAAATGGATCACAGTGCACCCATCTATACCTTATTTTATTTCAAGGAGTGCAGTTCGGTGGCTTCTTTGAACACCCACTTACAGATTTATGACTTCCTACATAAACACCTCTGACAATTCTATCCTGTCCCCTCGTCCCAACATTGCACAGTTACCACAATCCTGGTGACCTTCGAAATTATGCAGTGAAACTGACGGGATTCTTGAAATTCGGAAAAGATGCGGCAACTCTGCCTCCACGTGGATTTGACGGGCACCTGTCATTTCTTCTGAACGAGGGTTGTGATTGGTTACTGACAAGAGAAGACAAGATTTCCGTCACAGTAAGGAAGACATTTATTTATGACAACCGATTAGTAGGGGGCAGTAGAAGGTCTGTCGGCAAAGTCCTTTCTATGAAACTGCACTCCATGAAAAAAAATAAAGTATATCCGCAGTATGGGGAACTCGAATCACGGAAGGTGAAGTAGTAGGGATTGGATACATACATACATAGGCCTACTGTGAAATTTAATAACATATTTAATATACGAGATTATTAAATTATTTTACAGTACATGTGCGTTCGTTTCATGCGCAATAGTTGAGGTTGGAACAGTTTTCAAATAGTTGTCAAACCATCACAAATTCGTTGCAGAAACAAACCTATTATCTCCAACTGAAAAGAAATTGCAACCACAGTGCTTTGCGCCGGAAGCGTCCTGCTCCTGTAGCAATACAGTGCATCTTTCAGAAGGCAGTTTCTTCTCAACCAGTGACCCAGCAAATTTCTTTTCCTCTTTCTGATCAGTTTCAGCATCATTCTATCTTCATCCACTTTTTTCAACACAGCTTCGTTTCTTATTCTGTCTGTCCACTTCACACGCTGCATCCTTCTCCATATCCACATATCAAATGCTTCTAGGCGCTTCTCTTCACTTCTTCGTAATGTCCATCTTTCTGCCCCATACAATGCTAAAATCTACACAAAGCACTTCACTAATCTCTTTTTTAGTTCTTTCTCCAGAAGTCCGCAGAAGATGCTTTTTTTATTAAAAGCTTCCTTTGCCATTGCTATTCTCCTTTTGACTTTTTGGCAGCAGCTCATGTTACTGCTTACAGTACATCCCAAGTATTTGAAGCTGTCCATTTGCTCTACTGCCTCATTTAGAATTCGCAAGTTTACCTTCTTTACTTTTCTTCCTATGACCATGGTCTTCGTCTTGTTGGCATTTATCTTCATTCCATACTGCTCACAGCTGTCATTTAGCGCCAGTAGCTTATTCCTTAGTGTCATCTACTCATCTGCTAGCAATGCCATATCATCAGCAAATCTTATATACTTTATTCTTCTTCCTCCTACTATCACTCCTTCCATGTTCCGAAAAGAGTTCTTCAGTAAATCGTCAGAGTAGATGTTGAAGAGGGTAGGGGATAAAGGGCATCCTTATACTCCTCTCCCTATTTCACTTCCTTCTGAAATTTCTTCTCCTTTGACTCGTTTTTTCATATAAAGATTGATGAACAGTATTCTCTCTTTCCAATCCACGCCAATTTTCTTTAGGATCCCCATCAGTTTATTCCAATCCATCTATCAAACGCCTTTTTTAGGTCCACAAATACTACCATATATACATTTCTTTATTCTTCTCTAGGTATCTTTCGCCGATTTTTCGTAGCAGTCAAATTCCATCTCTCGTACCTTTCCCCTTCCTGAAGCCAAACTGCTCTTCTTCCAACTGTTCTTCCATCTTAGAATATAAACGTCGATTCAATATTCGCATAAGAATCTTCGCCGACTGTTATATCAGACTGACAGTGCTGAACTCGTTACATTTCTTGGCATTATTTTTCTTTGGTATTGGAAGCAAACACTGTCTCCGTAAATCTTTAGGCTAGTCGCCTTTCATATATATTTCGTTGAATAATGATATAATTTCCTTCTTGTCTTTACCAAAACATTTCACTAATTCAATGGGGGTTCCATCAACTCTTGTTGCTTTCCCTTTCTCCATTTCCTTAGGCGCTAGTTCAACTTCTTCCCTTAAAATATAAAATAATTATTTTTCGTCTTCTGATACGGCTGCTTCGTCTGCTATAGCCAAGTCATCTGGACGATTCCCTGTCTCATATATCTCTTCTACATACTAATATATAGTAATTCAATAAAAAATGTTGATGGAAATGAATTTAGAAGCAGATAACTAATTTCTTGTGCCATGTGCCGTTAAAATGTCAGCTACGGTCAAGTTTGTTGTGCTATTTTACTACTTAATCTTCTGTTATTTTCAAGATTTGCTTTGTTTCATTCCAAAATAGTGTTAGAATAGTGTGGATGTCATATGGATTTAGTACATTTTATGCGTTACAGAAGCAGTAAAAGTAATGCAGTTTTGCTCCAAATGATCTGGCCAGCGACCAGAACGATACGCAAGTTGCATCGGTGTCGATCGAAAATCTGGTCGGACCACCTGCGTGACATGTTTCACTAATAACCCGTCACGGTTCTCCAACATGTTCGTTCCTCCACACTGCTCCTTCGTCCCGAATCCCTTGAACATGCGTTCTTAATATTCATAGCAATGACAATGCATCTGGCATTGCTGTAGGGACGAAGGAACTATTCCTCAAAGTGACTTTAACAACACACGGATCATGCTCGCGTGTTTATGTAGTTTAACAGTAGGATTCAAATATAATTCCTGATTTATTGAATGATAGAAAGTCTCTCAGAAAACAAGAGAGAAGAAATTTATCTTATTGCATCCGGAACAACGAAAATAATGTGCGAGAGATTATGATGTTAGGATAAGAACATGAGCCATTATGGCCCTAACTCGGATGAAATTAATACAAGCCTGAACATTACTTACTTAATATGTTATGACTAAGCTTGCAATGTTGGGGACCGATAGGATGCGTTACGATGGTTTCAAGTTTACTATCCGTTCACCAGTCAGTACTCTAGCATGCGTAAACAGTGTACCTGCTAATAATAATGCCGAAGGTTAAAAATTCTCAGGCGCATATTTTTGCAGTGGAATTTGGTGAGGCATTGGAGATGTGAGTTGTTGTGCATTGTAATTGTTCGAATCCTGAAGGAAAGTCTTAGTTACCAGTCTATCGTGCTGCCACTGTGTTACGGAATCACTTGAGAACCAACGTTCCTTGAGAGTCTGTCATACAATAAGTGATTTAAAAGGAGACTACGTCCTACGAGTAGCTTTAATTTAGAACTAATTTCACGTAATTTGCATTACTTGTGAAAACAAACGTTTCCGTTACATCTCTTAATTTAATTTAAGTATCACTGGATTGAGAAACTCGCTACAAAATCACGTTATATGTTGCACCTTATCACAAATTTGTAGTCGATACAGAATGCTAGGAATGCTTCTCGATTGCAGCGATATTTTACTACTTAATTAACTTATTATTCCCAGAACATGAATTTTACAGCTTATTTTCTAATGGCTTTCGAAATGGGCTACGTCAGCAATCGAAACTACAACAATTTCAATAGATTACTCGCTATCTTGTGAATGCGGGCGTGGCATGCGTAGTGGCTCATTTCGGGGACTTTGATTATTCCGTCGGTCCGGTACTTTTTGCCACTACTGTACAGTATATCAAACTAGCATCAGAGGCAGCTGCAATACCACATGCAATGTTGTCAAACTTTTTCAGTGATAATTCCCACAAAAGCATCTAAATTTTCCCATTTTTCCCATGAAAAATATTTAATTCCCACATTTTCTCCCACATCATATCACGCATTATTT